>NC_137016.1:13373904-13562396 GCF_032717465.1 Coenobita brevimanus
GTAACCTGCCTCACCCTTACGTTGGCAAAGTGCTGGCCAACCCCTTCATCACGATGGCGTGCAATAGATTTAATTGCTGCCACCACCAGACCACACTATTCAATATGGCCGACTTTGGGGGCTGTGGGTTCAATGCAGCCATTACTAACCCCTTCATTATCATGGGTTTTCCTGTGCTGAATAAGATGGTCAGGCAGCAGCAAGAAAAAGTGAAGTAGTTAAGGATAAAGAAGCCAGGTGGGGGGTAGAGGGAGGAATTTTGATGGTATAAGAAGAGAGACAAGACTTGATCCATTAGACGTCAACACAGTGAAGACAACGTTGATGGCCACTGCACCAGCCTTCATACTTCACTACTCTGGTTTACCTATACCTCATACCAATTAATCTGGCCAGGCATGTATGGCAACACTGTTCCTGCCGAGATTCTGATTGGCTGGAAGTGTTTGTTCGATTTCGTTGTTGCTAAAACTGATACTCTTTTTATTATCAGATGTGATACTGAGTTTGTCGACAATACAATTATCAAAAGCAATAAGAAATCCGTTATATACTTATCAACAATGAAGTTTTCGTAGGGAGATAGAGATATTGAGTTAACAAAGAATTATAACAGTCCAAGTCAAGGTCAGCATTAAAACAATTCCTTTAAATCTCTGACACTCCATAATATAACAGAAAATTAAGGAAACCTGCTTAATCTAAGCGTTGGTATAACACACATTTAAATTTTAGGATCAGCCCGCACCCTTACATCGTGCCACATCTCTGAATAATTAAAAATTCCAATAAAAAGACGAGTTCTGCGGGGAGGGAGTTTTGAAAAAATCGCGAAAAATCAAAGTAGGCTAAAGGAAAACTATTTCATTGTATATCCTCTGTTGTCGCAGTACCGACTGATTTTAAAACTTAAATGTGTGTTATACCAACGCTTAGATTAAGCAGGTTTCCTTAATTTTCTGTTATATTATGGAGTGTCAGATATATATATATATATATATATATATATATATATATATATATATATATATATAAAAGGATTTCTTATTGCTTTTGACGATTGTATTGTCGACAAACTCAGTATCACATCTGATAATAAAAAGAGTATCAGTTTTAGCAACAACGAAATCGAACAAACACTTCCAGCCAATCAGAATCTCGGCAGGAACAGTGTTGCCATACATGCCTGGCCAGATTAATTGGTATGAGGTATAGTAAGTTACCGCAATACACGTAACTTTTCTCTTGTATTTTGCCTGTATCCTTTGCCCCTTCACTATGACTTTTCCTGTGCCAAATGAAAGGCGTGGTTGTTGCTAGAATGACATTTAAAAAGCGTCATGGTGTGAAACAGTACATTGGAGATCGGTTGTAACTCCATCACCGAAAATTCTTTTTTAATCTGAATACCAATGAAGGCGGAAATAGAAAAAAAAAATCTTTCTAAAAAGGCAGTTAAAAGTCGTCTTAGCAGCACCTCAATACAAGGAAATATTACTACTCATTATGCAGATAATTATGTCAGTGGCAATATTACTCTAAATGCAGACACACACTTTCACTCAATTGACCATGTTTCTGTCATTCTTATTCCTGATACCATAGGAGGCCTGTATTCGGCTTTAGAAATACACTCCCAAACTTAGAGTTGCAGGGTTGTAATTCACGAAATAACTCGTCATCGTACACTTTACTTAATTAAGATTTTCATTTGCAGGGAGAACAGAAAATATGTGAAGATTCAGTTCTCTCATTTCCTTATACTTCATTAAAAAAAAAAAAAAAAAAAAGTTACGAGGCGACGTGCACGGCATATTTGTCATAAATCAATGACCAGCCACAGTAACTAACATTCCCTTCTCTCTCCATAGTACCAGGGCCGTATTCATGAACACTCTTGAGCTTAAGTTGTGTATATGATGGTGTCTTGGTGTCACACATGCCATGAATTGTTTGTATGGAAGTATGATGCCCACATAAATCCATGTGTTGGTAAAATTTTCCCGTGTATGTGAAAGTGTATGGCTCTACTTCGATCTTACTCACACACATAATGAATACATCTTAGCCAAACTAGAATGAATGACAATGTGACATACAACAAAGAACATGACTACTGATAATATTTGCCTTCTGGAGATACTTGCTTATCTTATAAATTGGTTAATATCGTTATAAATTCGTCCACAGATGTGAATGAGGAGTTAGCGGATCCAGGAGGAAGTGCAGCCTTCATACCCACCGTAAATCAAGTAGGTGATGTTTCTAGTTGCGTTTGTCTGACTGTCTGTCAGTCGGTCTGTGTATCTGACTTTTAGTTCTTTCGGATCTAACTTCATTTTCTGAAGGATTGAAGGTGCAGTACTTACCATTATCATATTAACTGATGGTCATGAGTAAGGTCGCGGTTCGTCCCCGTCTCTGAGGTAAGCTATTCTAGTTCTTTTGTGGCTGAAAGTGGGCATTAATCAAAAAGTCAATTCCCAGAGACACAGCAGTCTTCCTACGAGCAACAGATGGTGCCATATGCTGTAGCTTCACATATCATCTATTATGCGCTAATTATGTGCTGTTTTATAAGTAATACATGCTGGAGCTGTTCCATACAGAATACTTGTGTCAGTATTAGCAAGGATGTTTTTATGAAATGGTTGTAGGCCATTATGGAAGATTAGTTTAGCCTTTCCTAGTGAAATTTAAATCATGCAAATATTCACTTTCCAATCGGGATTTGTCTCACAACTTCTGGATATACAATTCATTCCCCCACCACCAGACGACCAGCTCGCCTTCATTGTCTTCAGACTTCTTCATTACCTACGATATTCGTCTTAGAATACGTCTTGAGTTACATATAAGGAATAAAAAACTTGTTTCCCTTATATTTCACATCCTACCGTTAGGCGATTTGATGTACCATGGGGATGAGGTTTGGTAGTTCCAGTGTTACAAACTCTTACCACTAACCCTTTAGATTGGCTGTGTTTTCAGTTTGTGTGTGTGTGTGTGTGTGTGTGTGTGTGTGTGTGTGTGTGTGTGTGTGTGTGTGTGTGTGTGTGTGTATGTGTGTGTGTGTGTGTGTATTCTCCGTGACTCCTTTCTACCTTTTACTTCTACTGGTATTTTCTCATTGTCTTCCATCTTTATTCACATATTCATTGCCACGTCCTTTCTTCCATTCGTTTCTTCCTCTTCCTTTGTACCGCACTTCACTCGACGAACTTCTAGAAAATGTAAAAGGGTCGTCAATTCTATCTTGCTTCAGCCCTGTCCCAAACTTGTTTCCATCTTACCTAAGTTTGCCTCACCCTTTGCATCATCCATGTTCCATACATGCTTGTGTACCTTGCTTCATCCTTGCCTCATTGTTAGTCTGCCATAGGCTTGCTTCACCTGGTTTCATCCGTGCCTCAGACTTGCTTCCGTACCCTACCTAACTCATTCTTTATCCGTATCTCAGACTTTGTTCCATACTTGCATCAGCCCTGTACCAAACATGGATCAACCCTGCTCAGATTTACTTCACCCCTACCTTAGCCTTGCATAGCTTCAGCCAGGGGTCAAACTTACTTCCCCTTGACCACTCATGAATACACAGATCTGCCTCAAGGGTTAGATGTGGCCTTCATTATTTCCTTCGCTACAAGAGATCCTCCTGTAAACTGTGCAAAATCGCTTATCGGTGGTCTGATTGTAATGCAAATGATTTTATAGATTGAATGGGATAAGGGGCTTTAAAATGGTGAGCTGTTTTGATTGGTTTTATGTAGTTATCTCAGGGTGCCGTCCTGGGAGAGAGAGAGAGAGAGAGAGAGAGAGAGAGATACACATCCTTCTCATAAAATTGCAGAGGAGTATACTATCAGCGTTGGTAAATACTGAGGAAATGTATCTTTCCACTCTCCCTCTTCCATAAACTCCACTCCCCCTCTTCCTCCACCCTCTCCTTGACCCCCACTCCACCACCACTTCCTCTGCCCTCCCGTCCTCCACAACAACCCCTTCCGCTGCCATCCCTCTCCTTTCTCCTCCTTTCCCTGCCGTCCCCTTACACTACCACCCTGTCATCATCTGCCCTTCCCTTCCATCATACCACATGCTCCCTCGCCCACCTTCCTTTTCTCCAGCATCTCCTCCCCCTCCTCCTCTCCCACTCTTCTCCTTAACCTTCCTTTCCTCCCCATCCCTCCTTCATCCTCTTCCCTCTCATGCTATCCGTTCCATTGCCCTCCCCTTCCATTGTCTCTCCGTCACCTTTTTTCATCATCCCATTTCCACCTCTCCCCTACCATCTCCCTTCCTCCATCAATACCTCCCCTATCCTCCCTCCTCGCTCCTGCACCACCCTCATTCTCCAGCTCCCTCTGCACCATCGCTACTCCTCTCCTGCTCCCTCCACCTCCTCCACCTCCTCAACCCTAGCCTTTCTCCCCCTCTCTCCTCCCCTCTCCATGCCTGCTTTAATAAACCAATTATTGTCGCTATCGTCGTTAATGCTGTTGTTCATACGCATTTATAACATGCTTTTGCTATATTTTGCGTTGCTCTTAATGGCACTGTCAGTTTAGAGTTATTTTTGTGATTATATAGATTACTGTTGATAGTGTCATGGATGGCTGTCACGATGGTTATTATCCTGTACCCCATCATCCTCATTACCCTCAACCTCTCTTCTACCTCCATCCCACCCTCTCCCTTTCCCTCACCTCACTCACCCTCACCCCACTCTGTCCCCTCCCCTCACCTCGCTCACCTTCTCTCTTCTTCTTCCACCTCCTAGATCTCTTCAAACTTCTTCCCCTTTCTTTCTTTCTTTTCCCCTCTCCCCTCCTTATCTCTCTCTCCTCCCTCTTACAGTTCGCTGCCCTTCTACCGTTAACTTTGTCCTCCATCCCCGTCACGTAACATTTCCATCCCTCCTCTTATCCCGTCTCCCCTCCTTCTCCCCTGCTTCCTCCTCACCTTCTCCATACCTCCTTCCATCCCTTTTACTCTCCACTCTCCCTCCCCTCATTTCGTCCTCTTCCTCTTTCCTTATCTCAAGTTCCCTCCCTCTCCGTCACCCCATCTCTTC
Organism: Coenobita brevimanus; assembly: GCF_032717465.1. Lineage (NCBI taxonomy): Eukaryota > Metazoa > Arthropoda > Malacostraca > Decapoda > Coenobitidae > Coenobita > Coenobita brevimanus. The sequence goes on from NC_137016.1 coordinate 13,378,979, forward strand.
TTTCCTTCTCCCTCACGTTTTCCTTGTCCCCCCCCCCCTTTCACTTATCCAGCCGTCCCCTGCCCCTTATCTTCAGCTCATGGCATTAAGGTAGATATTATGGTCATTGTCTTCATTGTAACAAACAGCCTCGATAGAACCATTAGGTCTGTTGATATTTGTTTTCCTTCTGTACTCACTTTGTACTCACCTCTCTCTCTCTCTCTCTCTCTCTCTAGCACTTTTCTTCAGTCTCTGCCCATTATCTCACACCACCACCACCCCGTCCTCTCTCCTCTCCTTAATCTGATACCCTGTCACTTGCTCCTTCCTCCTCCTCTCCTCATCTCCCTCTCTCCTCTCTTTGTTTCATTTTCTCTTGTCATCCTTCCTCCCCTATCTCGTGTTCTTGTTCTCATTCCTTTCCTTTCTCCTCCTTCCCTCCTGCTCCCCTTTCCTTTCATTTTCATTTTCTCCCTTTTCAAAGTTTCTCCTTCCCCTCTCCCTCCCCCCTCCTCCCCCTCCCCCTATCTCTTCCTCCCCCTCCCTCTCTCCCTATCCCCTCCTCCCCCTCTCTCCACCCCCTCCTCCCCCTCTCGTGTGGTATATTAAATGTGTCGCCTGAAAGTTGAATTATTGACAGTAGTTCGTAGAGCTTGCTGGAAAAGCCCACCCCACTGATTATATACTGTGATGGACAGAGAGAGAGAGAGAGAGAGAGAGAGAGAGAGGTGTGTATGTGTGTGTGTGTGTGTGTTAGGTATCATCATCATCATCACTGCTTTATTACATCCATATATCTGTTCCTTGCACAATTACGTTCTTTTCCTAATCTCCTGTTGGCTTATTAGGTCCATGTATTTACCCTGGTATTATTATGACGGGTTGACCCCTCACCGCCTTCACTTGCCCTGCCTTCACATTGTTGGCCTTCGGGGGTGGGGGAGGAGGAAGGTAGGCAGTAGCGGCACAGTCCCTTAAGTAATTATAAAGTTTAATGTAGTTACCTGGCCTGCCTCACAACACCTGGCTGGCAGAGGGGCATGGGTGGAGGTGATGATGGAGTTTTAGTTAAGAAGGATGGGAGATGAGGAGTGGCGAGGGAATGATGGAGATGAGGGGGCGAAACGAGGACTAAGGGATGGGAGATGAAGCATGATGAGGAGAGATGGAGGTGAATGAGGAGGGAAAGAAAATGAAGTGTTTGAAACAAATGAAGATGAAAAAAAAATGGCCATAAAAAAGAAAATGCAGATAAGGACTGAGGGCGTTGATGGATGATGATAAGAAGGGATGGAGGTGGACGAAGATGGGAAGGGAACATAAGAACATAAGAAGAGAAGATAACTGCAGTAGGCCGGTTGATTCATGCTAGGTAACTCCTAGAAGAGTAACTGAACTACTAACATGAGATAAGGATAGCAAAGAAGGAGGCTCTACCCCACCCTCCAAACCATCCAACCTAAGCCGGCAGGAAAAAATGAGAAAGAACACCTAGTAAAGAATAACTGGCGTGGACGTTTTATAGGAAAGTGTGAAAGAAGAAAAGACTGTCATTGTGTATCCTGAAAAGAAAGAGTGAATTAGTACTGGTTATAAGATTTTTTCCTGTACCCACCCCTTATTTGTCATAGGCTTCTCTAGCCTATGCTTCAAACTCTCAGTGGAAGGGGCAGCAACTACTTTACTAGGTAGCTTACTCCATTCGTCTACTACTCTGTTGCCCAACCAATTTCTACCGATTTCTTAACTAAAACGGAATTTTTCCGGTTTAAAACCAATACTTCTATTTCTATCTACTATGCTTATTTTAAGTACCTTGTTAATGTCTTTCGTATTTATTCCCTTCATCCACTTGAGCACCTCAATAAAATCTCTTACTCTACGCCTCTCCAGTGAGTGCAGATTTAGTTTTTTTAGTCTGTCTTTATGTGACAGGTTCCGAACATCTTATATCATTTTTATCATTCTTCTCTGTACATTTTCTAACGAATATATTTCCATTCAAGAGTAAGGACACCAAAATTGCACGGCGTAGTCTAAATGTGACCTTAATAATGCTAGAAGTGACAAAGCAAGTGGAGAGAGAGAGAGAGAGAGAGAGAGAGAGAGAGAGAGAGAGACAGACAGACAGACAGACAGAGACAGAGACATAGATTAGCTTTTAAAAATGTATAAGGAAAGTTTAGCGGCGTATAAACATGAAGTACCCTCCAGTGATGGTTCCTTTATAGTTACCCAGAGTTGCGTAACCCCCCTCCACCAGCTTCATTCAGTCTCTGGCTGGTAGTATTAACCCTCCCCATCCCGACGTTTTCTGGGCAGTGGTACGCCCCAGTCCCGACATTTTTGGACCTTTTATTTTTTAGCTCAAACATCCGCTTTTGGTGAGAGACATCGAAAATTCATACAGAAATCGCTCACCTAAGGTTTAAAATACTCGATCTAGGTACGAGTACCTCCTTACCTGACTGATTTTCTAGCAGGCTGGCACCAAAGAAAACGAGTTCTATGGGAGGGTAAGTATTTTATCCACTCATAATCATATCTATTCATTTCCTTGGTACGAATTTATATGTAGTACAAGAGTATATTGGTTTTCAAACAGTAATATAGGCATTATAAGCATTGTTTCACTCACTAACTCATCACCATACCTGACCTTCTTTTGCCACATTACCTGATCATCATTTCTGACTGTTTCTTCCTCTAATGCTATGTAAACTTTGTCCTCCACATTGTCATCGATTGGGGAATCACTCTGGCCCTGAATGTCTTTATTGGCCAGGTCACTGGTAACATGTGAATTGCCGAGACAATGGCGTGCAGGGGGGGGGAGAGGTTATGCGGTGTAAGGCATTGTCCCTGCTTGGCATCTTGTAGAGAATAGAGGAAGGTGTCCCGTGTATACGTGCCAAAAATCACTCGCGAAATCACTCGCGAAAATTGAAAATTGTGCAAATTAGGGACCTTGCAGTGTTGCTGTGTTAATTTACATCTCCGGGATATGAGTGCACATCATGTGAGGACGTGAATTCACGTCTCCGGGACGCGGCGGGTTAAACTACCTCTTCCCACAAGCAAGCTCTTCGTCACTCCAGGCGTAGTTTTAAAGCGAAGAGGTTCCTCATACGGCGCGCGAAGAGGTCTCTCGGGGTTAAAAGTACTGGAATATGAAGCAGGAGCATCACCCGCCTCTTCCCAAATATCTTCGTATCTTTTTTTATACTGATATCATATTTATGTAACTAGTTAGTACCTTTACATTCACGAAATGCGTTTGCAATTTTTAAAATGTTTATCATTTCTTTTGTGTGATGCTATCATTATTTATGGATTTTTAGGAGACTGGTGTTGCCCGTTTATGATCAAACTACTGCTACATGCACACAGCCCAGTCATTGACTTCTATCATTCCCAAGTTACCAGTGCCTCATACAGTGGTGATCCAGGCAACTTCACTGCTTATTTCCAAGAGCACTTTATCTGACAGACTTGTAAACCATTTCACTTTTCATTACTGTCTTCAGAAAGCAAGCACATGGTATAATTTAAGGCCGTGGTTACATTACTGCCATTCACCGCTAAATTCTAGCTGCCGTAATCCTAATAACTTCCTTTTATGGTTGCCATAACTTAACTTAAATAACCTAACCTAACATATTTCTAACATAGCTGAAAACACAAACATGACCGCTAAATTCTAGCAATTTAAGCTTAACCGTAGCAGTATTAACCCAGCCTAAACAAAAACTGACCAGACCTAACCTAACCTATTTCTAACCTAATTGAACCACCAAACAAAACAGTTAAATTCTAGCTGCCGTAGTCCTACCCGTGGTTAGGATTAGGGGATGTCACCGCTAAATTCTAACTATCGTAATCCTGATCACGGCCTTAAATTATACCACGTGCTTACCTTTCTGAAGAAAGTAATGAAAAGTGGAATGGTGTACATGTCTGTTAGATAACCTGACCTGACCTAACCTAACCTATTTCTAACCTAACTGAACCACCAAACAAAACCGCTAAATTCTAGCTGCCGTAATTTGAACCACCATTGGACCCCCTCTCAACTATTAAAGCATCAAGCATTAATACCATTTCCAACCATTGGACTGATTCAGAGATGTTGTTTATCAGATTTAACATATTATTTTCGCAATATATCACACGAGAGAGTAAACATGAAACAGACGACGGCAAATTTCCGCTTCTCAGGCTTACCAATCTCACGATTTCTCTCCCAGAGAGCACCCCCGCAGCATACCAACCCTTCCGTAGTCTCCTTCTGGGAAGAGGTTGTTCTGCCGGGGTTTAAAGGTACCAAACTGGGAAGAGCCTCTTCATGAAGATGCTTCGCGAGAAGGGGAAGAGGTTGTTTAATGCTACCAGCCTCTGCCTCTCCACCACCCATACCTAACCCCCTCCCCCTCACACGGGCCACAAACATACTAACGCTAACCCTGGGATTAAAAAAGATTGAGTCAGGTTAGTAGGTACGACCCCAATATTCATTCATTCATCGCCAGACGCCATGTATCCCAAACGGGGTGGCCAAGGGCTCAGAGTTAATTGTTTTACAGGGAGGGGCACTAATCCTCCACCAACCCCACTTGACACGTAGGGAGAACGTTATGCCAACAGCATCTGGTGTTCCTGGTCAGTCACCCATCCAAGTACTAACCAGACCCAACGTTGCTTAACTTCACTGATCGGATGGGAAGCGGTGTACTCAACGTGGTATGGGGCGAGGTAAAAAGCATTTCCTTGTTGGTGCTGGGATTGAGAGAATAATGTGTGGTTGTATGGGAGAAAGAGAGAGAGAGAGAGAGAGAGAGAGAGGTAGGAATGCAGACAGGGGACAGAAACGAGAGTAAGAGGAGGTGGCACTGAGAGAGAAAAAGGAATGGGAAATCAGAGAAACGCACGTGAAGAGGAATATATGTACAGCGTAGCAGAATATTCAGGTAACAAGAGGGAAGAGGCAAGAGGGGTAAAGGAGAAAAAAATACTTCAGGGAAAAAACATACCTTGAATCTCCCATTAATATCTGACAGAGTAAAAGGAAGAAACTGCCACCTGTTAAATTACTTTGAATTTGTACTGACAGAAAAGTTTAGGAATGTATGTTGTCGAATGTGTGTTACAAAACAGTCCTTACCATGATCGCCATTATCAGCTGAAAAGTGGAGATGGGCAAGCGTCCCCCTCCCCGCTGTTTAACACATATCCCTAAATGAGATTCAGGGTCTTCTTGCATATATATCTCTTTGGATCCCAGAGCTGCTGGGCGAGACATTGCACTGGGACGGTACTAAGCGTACCGCCCTCTGCCTATCGGCTCATAGTCGCGAAGCTCATAGGTCCCTACCCGGGGGTTCCCTATTTCATCAAGATTTGAAAATTCCCAGTTCTGTCCAATACTGCGGACGCTGAGCTCCAATGGGATATACTGTTTTTATTTAATTCAGTTTTTAATGCAAAGTACCTTACTAACACTTTCAGACCCATGTCGCCAGTTCCATTTTACCCTATTCATTTTGCTGCCTGACAATTTTATTCACTTATACTGGCGCGCGCGCAGGCCAGTATAAGTGAAAGAATTAGTTGTATGTGCTGGAGTGAGATTAGTATGCATATGCTTTCAGTATTCTACAGTATTTGTGTGTGTGTGTGTGTGTGTGTGTGTGTGTGTGTGTGCATGCCAGTATAAGTGAAAGAAATAGTTGTATTTGTTGGAGTGAGATTAGTATGCATATGGTTTCAGTATTCAACAGTATTTGTGTGTGTGTGTGTGTGTGTGTGTGTGTGTGTGTGTGTGAGAGAGAGAGAGAGAGAGAGAGAGCGCTGTGAAAATTGCCACGGGATTATCTATCTATTTATTGCCAGACGCCTTAATCCCGTAAAGGGTGGTCACAAACAAATTGCCTCCATGTCGCCCTGTCCCCTGCCATTTCACTGCCCTGGTCCCAGCTCACACCCCCTTTCTCTCATATACCTCTCAACTCCATCTCTCCATCTCATCCTTGGCCTCCCTCTCCCTGTCCCCCCTCCACCTCACTCACATACACTCTCCTCGTCAGTCTCTCGCTCTCCATCCTCTCCACATGGCCAAACCACCACAGTGTGTTTCTCCTAACGCTTTCTATCACATCCACGTGCACACCACAACTCTCCTTTATGTCCTCATTTGTCAGCCTGTCTCCCCATGTGACTCCACATGCTCCTTTCAAATAACTCATTTCCACTGCACTCACTCTTGACTTGTGTCCCTCCAACAAGGTCCAAGCCTCACTTCCATACGTTAGAGTTGGTATCACAATACTGTCATGCAGTAACTTTTTCACTTCCATGCTCACTTCCCTGTTTCTTACCACTGCTTTCAAAGAACAGGAATCACAGGATTATACGGAATCATAATCAGCGTACGAATAAACAGGAAAAGAAATATATAATTAATGAGAAGAAACTATGTAAAACTTGAATCAGACGGGAAGACATAGAAAACAATACAAATAAATGGTAGAAATGAATCACACTGTGTGTGTGTGTGTGTGTGTGTGTGTGTGTGTGTGTGTGTGTGTGTGTGAGAGAGAGAGAGAGAGAGAGAGAGAGAGAGAGAGAGAGAGAGATAGTGTTATGGGGTGTATGTTACGGTGCACTCTTAACCCTTAATTAAGCACCAAAACGGATAAGATAAAGTTTAAGAAAACTATCTTAACTTTACTGTACACTATAACATACACAACCAAAGAAGAAACCAGGGTTCGTTTTACAAAAGGGGAGGATTCATATAGGCCTCAGAATACAAATATAAAACAAGTTATTTCTTACCTAACCAGAAAACACTCAGTGGAAGCTAAGTACTCACAAAGCTCGACGAAACGTGGAGACGTCGTAGGTTAAATCCAGATATAAACCACACACTAGTGTAAATGGAGGAGTGAATCAAAAATGGGAAATTGTACACAAACAGTGTGTTTTGTAATCCAAGTCACGTATTGAGTAGTGTTGGGGAAAAGTGCAACACAGTGTGACAAAAGTGTAACGTGACAGTAAGTGTGTACAAATGTGTACAAATGACAAAATGTGTACAGGGATGCGTGTACAAAATGAGATAAAAATCTGTCTCTTCACACTTTCCTGGAGCTTATAAAGGTTACTTACTCCGCCTTTCTCAGCTTAAAAACCACCAGGCTGTCTTAAAAATAATCTCTGTCCTTACAGAAACAATAGAGCCACCTGCTACCAATGAGGGCCTCATACACCTCAGACAGAACCAATTGCGTGCCATCAAGAACGTGACGAAAGAGCCATTTAGGCCTCTAGTTGGCAAACATCCTTACTTTGCTCCTCCCACATTGTGTCACACCCACAGTTCAAGGACAAGAGGAACTTTCTGCATAAATTGTGAGAAAAACAACTAGTGTCTTATCAGTTGAGAAGGCAAAGTGACCGCTTGGGTTTACCCTTACAGGCAGCAAAACTGATAAGAAAATGCTTAACTATTCTTGAGGCTCGCTTCTCTCTCCTTTCATTATCATCCTGTTTCTATTTCACCCATTCGCTACTGGGGTAACTACGCCAGTGACACCTCCCTTCCTGAGAGAAGAAATTTCCCAAGGGAAAATTTCTGGATACTATACAATCAAGTTCTGGACAGGTAATCTGCTAAAACATTACTAACACCTTTTACATGACTTACATCAAGGGAGTATGCTTGCAAAAATAGGGCCCAGGGTGTCAGTCAAAGATTTTTCTCCTTAAATCAGAACAAGAATTTCAGAGGGTGGTGATCAGTGTACACTACAACATCACCTGACCCATCGGGTTTTGGAACCACTGTGACCGGGGAGCACCACTCACTTTGACAGGACTCGATTAACCCCTATTGCAACATGTAGTTCAGCTCCTCTCGAATGATGGTCTGCTTCTGAGGACTAGCCCGGTAGGGGGACTGCATTACAGGGCTGGCATCCCCAACATCCACATCGTCCTGGGGTGTCCCGGAAGACATCAGGGAAGTTCCTGAGAAGGGCAACAAGCTCAGCACACCGCTCCGCAGTTAAGTGGGAGAGTTTATCAGTCAGTGTACTCCAAGCTTCCTGGTTTTCTCTCCAACTGGTCATCTGGTCCAAAGTCAAAGGGCAGCCCTTGTCCTCCACCAACTCGACAGCCGACTCCACGCATGCAGCACTAGGGGGGTCCACAAACTCAACAGCCGACTCCACGCATGCAGCACGGGGTCCACAAACTCGGCAGCCGACACCATGCATGCAGCACCAGGGGGGTCCACGTCTCGCCTGTGGTACTCCTTCAACATATTTATATGGCACAGTCTTCATTCTTTCCTCCGGTCTGGGGTTAAAATGACATAATTTACTTCACCTACCCTCTTTTCCACTAGATAAGGGCCTGCAAAACTTGCCTGCAGAGGCTGACCATGAATGGGAAGCAAGACAAGAACTTGATCACCTGGGTGTGCCTAACTTAGAGTGGTCATACCACCTCTTCATCTTCTCCTGAGAGCACTCCAAGTGTGCCCTGGCTACTTCCATACTATAGGCCAGTCTTTCTTTAAATTTTGACACATAGTCTAGCAAGTTAATTTGGTCATCATCCTTGGCCCATTGTTCTTTAAGGAGTTTAAGAGGACCTCTTACTTCATGGCCAAAGATTAACTGAAATGGGGAGTAGCCCAAGGACTCGCTCGGTACCTCTCAGGTTGCAAAAAGTAGGAAAGGCAAACACTTGTCCCATTCCTTTTCATCAGCACATAGATTTCTGATCATACTCTTCAAAGTTTGGTGATACCTCTCTAATGCACCTTGCCTCTGAGGATGATATGCTGAGGAAGTGATCTGTGAGATTCCTAACTCCTTAAGGGTTTCTCTGAACAGTTTGGAATTAAAATTACTGCCTTGGTCCGACTGCACTTCTTTAGGGAGACCAAAACGGGTAAAGAAGGTTAGCATCTCCTTTACAACCAATTTAGCTGAAATATTTCTCAAGGAATGGCTTCAAGATATCTAGTGTCCATGTCTAACATTGTGAGGATGTACTGATGGCCTGAAGAGGTCTTAGGCAAAGGGCCAACAATGTCCACAAGGACTCTAGTGAATGGGGCCTCAAACACAGGTAGAGGAATCAAAGGAGCCGCAGGGATGGGCTTATTGCTCTTGCCGACTAGCTGACAGGTGTGACATGACCTACAGAATCTCAACGGATTCCAGGCCAGTAAAAATGCTGCCAGATGCGGAAGAGAGTCTTCCTCACCCCTAAGTGACCTGCTAAAGAAGGGTCATGAGCAATGGACATAATTTTTTGCCTATAGGGTCTAGGAACCACCACCTGATGTACAGTCTCCCACTCGTTATCATGAGCAACACTAGGAGGTCTCCATCTTCTCATTAACACGTTATTTGGCCTTAAATAATAACACTCTGTCAGTTCAGACTCACATTCATTTTCCTTAACTGCTGAGTCAATTATAGTGGCAATCTCTGGATCAGATCTTTGCATATCAGCTAACTTTCCACTTGCATCAGTTTGGGGAGAATCATCAACCTCTGAGTCATTTAACTGGGGAAAAAAGGTATCACCAAGCCCAATATCATCATCGGCATTGCCAGTGCCATTACTGTCAACATTCTCATGGCTGGCTTTTGCCGTCATAGCTCTAGTTACAGCACATGCAGGAAACAATTTAGTACGTGTATCTTCCAACTCTTTAGTCCTATCCTCACTCAGGGGAGTTTTTGACACGCAGGGAATAGCACTCACCTGTCCTCCCTCCAGGTCATTACCCAAAAGGAAAGTGACCCCTTGTACAGGAAGTTGGTCAACAACACCTACACGCACTGAACCAGTAACAAACTCTGACTGGAGCTTCACCTCAACTAGAGGAACAGATACAAACTCAGCTATACCCTGCAGCAAGACACATTCATTAGGGTCAGCTACATCAACAATCCCCTTCAACATTAGTGACAGTGAAGCTCCTGTGTCTCTAAGTATAGTGACTTCCTTACCACCTTTTCCATCAACTGAAACTAACCCCTTAGAAATAGTGTTAGCAAATAAATGACCTGGGAAGGAGTCACTTTGAGTACTGCTTGGGGGAGGACACTCTGATGGAGTCTTATTACCACTCTCACCTGAACTTGACAGCTGCACTTCCCCAGTCTTACTAGTGTCTAACACTTGCTCTACAGGAGTCTGTCTATCCACCACTGACGGCTCCACTCTGGCCTTATCAACAATATGCACCTGCTGGGGTTGTGTCTGACTACCGCTTACAATATCTGTGGGTGGCTGCTCTCTGTTGGTGTCAAAAGATCCCCAAGAGTTTACCAAAATAATAGGTTTTATAGAGGGATTTTTTCCCTCGTTTTTTTCCAGCACCAATCCTCCAAGTGCCCCGTTTTCTGGCAATACTGGCAAAACCTGACACTTCATCTTGACCCTCTACCAACACTGTCCTCACTTACTTTCGTAGAATTGACATGCTCTGGGGTTGCAGTGTTCCCACTAGTGTCACTTGACATTAACTTGCCTTTACCAGAAGAAGGGTTCACAAAAACTGGTTGGTTCACTCTCTTACACTTAACAAATAACTGAGGCTTACGTTCATGCTTATGAATTATACTATAGTTACCTGCTACAACAGCAGCCTCAGCCAGGGTATCTAAATCTTTCTCCACTAGGTATGTAACCACATCCCTATCTATCTTACCAGTGAAATTCTCCAAGATTATTAATTCTTTAAGTTTACAGAAATCATCAACTTTCTTAGAATGCAACCATTGATCAGATAAGTCTGTGAGTACTCTAGCATATTCCACATGACTCTGATCTTTCTGTTTAAAGGTGGATCTAAATTCAAGCCTATATGCCTCTGGCACGAGTTCATATGCTTTGAGAATGGCATCTTTTAAACAATCATAGTTAGCACTTTGATCAACAGATAAAGAAATATAAGCCTCTTGAGCCTTTCCTTTCAAAACACTCTGCAGCAGTACTGTCCAAGAGTCTTTTGGCCACGAGAGACGACTTGCTACCTTTTCAAACATATGGAAATACTTGGTGACATCTTGCTCATTATAGGGAGGTACCAGCTTAATGTTCCTAGCAACATCAAAGATTCCTTGGCAGATGAACTACCAGCTTTAGGTAAACTATCAGGGTGCTTCAATCTGAATTCGTGATCCATTTCCATTTGTCTCATTTGAGCCTGTAATTCTATTTCCCTCATTTTGGCTTGCATTTCAAGTTCCCGCAACTTAATTCTGGCTAACTCAAGTTGCACTTCTCACCAGTATCATGAGCAGAAAAATCACTAGGGCCAGGTATCTCCGATGCCAAAGGCTCAGGGTCAACACCTTGTGCAGTATCAAATGGCTCAGAACTAGCTATAGAGGACCCACTTTGCTCAAACATGGTGTCCCATATTAAATCAAGTAACTTAGTCTTAATGGTTGAGGCAGGAAATCTCAACTGTAAAGCCTGGGCAAGCAATATGAGCTCGTGTTTTGGGAGTGCTTTCACTCTGGTTGGGGAAGGCTTAGAGTCCAAAAATGCTTTCGCATCACTATCACTCATTAGGGCATTGATTAATGATTATAGTTAAGTAGGTAAGAGTAAGCACTGTGTATGTGGCCAAGGTTGCCAATATTATGTTACAGAGCTATCCTGGCAGGAGGTCGCCAAATTGTTATGGGGGTGTATATTAAGGTGCACTCTTAACCCTTAATTAAGCACCAAAGGGGATAAGATAAAATTTGCAAGAAAACTAACTTAACTTACTGTACACTATAACATACACAACCAAAGAAGAAACCAGGGTTCGTTTTACAAAAGGGAGGATTCATATAGGCCTCAGAATACAAATATAAAACTAGTTATTTCTTACCTAACCAGAAAACACTCAGTGGAAGCTAAGTACTCACAAAGCTCGAGGAAACGTGGAGACTTCAAAGGTTAAATCCAGATATAAATCACACACTAGTGTAAATGGAGGAGTGAACCAAAAATGGGAAATAGTACACAAACAGTGTGTTTTGTAATCAGTCACGTATTGAGTAGTGTTGGGGAAAAGTGTAACACAGTGTGAGAAAAGTGTAACGTGATAGTAAATATGTACAAATGACAAAATGTGTACAGGGATGTGTGTACAAAATGAGACAAAAATGTGTACAGGGATGTGTGTACAAAATAAGACAAATGTGTGTTCAGGGATGTGTGTACAAAATAAGACAAATGTGTCTACAAAAAGAGACAAAATGTGTCTCTTCACACCTTCCTGGAACTTATAAAGGAGACTTACTCCGCCTTTCTCAGCTAATTAACCTCTAGGCTGTCTTAAAAATAATCTCTGTCCATACAGAAACAATAGAGGCACCTGCTACCAATGAGGGCCTCATACACTTCACACAGAACCAATTGCGTGCCATCAAGAATGTGACGAAAGAGCCATTTAGGCTTCTAATTGGCAAACATCCCTACTTTGCTCCTCCCACATTATGTCACACCCACAGTTCAAGGACAAGAGAAACTTTCTGCTTAATTTGTGAGAAAAACATCTGGTGTGTTATCAGTTGAGAAGGCAAAAGTTGGTCGCTTGGGTACATACAGCTGGGTACCAGGGTTACCCTTACAGGCAGCAAAACTGATAAGAAAAAAGATTTATGTTCTTAATGGCTCGCTTCTCTCTCCTTTCATTATCACCTTATCTTCTATTTCACCCATTCGATACTGGGATAACTACGCCAGTGACAACAGACATCACTGTCTTACCATATAGCCTGAATTAATATTAACAGAAATACTTTGTCATCACCGAAGTTTAAGAAAACGAATGAGAGTAAGATAATTAACAAAGGAATGCAAATAACAGCATACCCTTTGGCAGCATACCCTTTGGCGCTTGGGATGTTATTTTTTTGTTTGATGGGTTATATCTAAGATATTTACGCTGTGAATCAAAGTCAAGGAATGCAAAGCAGGAAGGTTGCCCCCACCCACCAATCCCTGCAGCCGATGCCAGCACGAAACTGTGAGAAAAATGGTCCATACAACACCGATAACCTGTCATGGAATTGTCAATAGAAAGGATGAATGGAAAGTTTATTCTATCTTGGTTTTGCCTGTAGATGAAAATTATCCTCATATTACTGTTGAATACAAAATAAACCTCTTCTGTAATCGAATTCTTCATGCTTTGTATTGTAAAACAAACTTTAATAATAAATTATTCAGGAATGAACATGTTTATTGAGAAGCAGAAACGAAACACTTAGCCTATCCATGCGATTTTCAAATGATGGAACTACATCACAGCTTATAACATTCGAAGGCAAATATACGAGCTTCATATTCTGTACTGATGAAAGTGATTTCCTTGCAGTGTTTTTTCTAATTTCTTTCTATATCGAAATTTAAAAGAAAAATTTTAACGTTTCCTAATTAGAACAAGTATCACTCCATGCAAGTCTGCCAGACCTATTATGATAACACGCATCCGCACTCAAAACACACACACACACACACACACACACACACACACACACACACACACACACACATTTTCAGTTAACCCAACTACACGCATCTAAACTCACCTACAAGCACTTACACTCAGACGCACCCTAACTCAACTATGATCACACACACACACACACACACACACACACACACACACACACACACACACACACACACACACACACACACATAAACTCAGCCCACCATAACCGTATTCAATCACACGCACTCATATCCACCTCCCCACCCCTACACACACACACTCGTTAATAGAACATGCATAACGTATTACATTTTCCCTTGTTTTGTGTCGGGAGGGTAACGAGTATGACCTTGTGACTCATTATGGCTGGGGTAAAACACAGGACTGATGAATGCCACCAGGAAAAACACTGACACTCATCATTCTCTCTCTCTCTCTCTCTCTCTCTCTCTCTCTCTCTCTCTCTCTTTCTCTCTCTCTCTCTCATTACCTAACCTTTCATCCTTCTATCCCCCCACCTCACCTTCTTATCCTTCTACGTCCCAGGCCTAAACAAAGGAATCACGTCGCCTCTCTTTTGATCCCTTCTTGCACCCATCCCTGGCCGTCTCTCTTCATCACACGACCAATTACCTCCCTAACTAATCCCTATCCCTAGACCCACCTACCCATCCGTCCCTCACCTCCCTCCTTAACCCCTATCCCTCCACCCACCTACCCACCCGTCCCTCACCTCCCTCTCCAACCACTACTATCCCCCACCCACCTACCCACCCGTCCCTCACCTCCCTCCCTAACCACTACTATCCCCCACCCACCTACCCACCCGTCCCTCACCTCCCTCCCTAACCACTACTATCCCCCACCCACCTACCCACCCGTCCCTCACCTCCCTCCCTAACCACTACTATCCCCCACCCACCTACCCACCCGTCCCTCACCTCCCTCCCTAACCACTACTATCCCCCACCCACCAACCCACCCGTCCCTCGGTCCAGGTGAGCGTGGGGTGGCGATCAAAGGTGCGATGGCGACTAATTATTTGTGGCATCCGTAGCAATACTGGGAGCCAATGACGCGTTAGATGGCCTCTGGCACCCTGCCTTACCTCACTGCCTCGCCCTGGCTACGGACACTGCCTCACCTCACTGCCTTGCCCTGGCAACGGACACTGCCTCACCCCACTGCCTCGCCCTGGCAACGGACACTGCCTCACCCCACTGCCTTGCCCTGGCAACGGACACTGCCTCACCCCACTGCCTCGCCCTGGCAACGGACACTGCCTCACCCCACTGCCTTGCCCTGGCAACGGACACTGCCTCACCTCATTGCCTCGCCCTGGCAACGGACACTGCCTTACCTCATTGCCTCGCCCTGGCAATGGACACTGCCTCACCTCACTGCCTCGCCCTGGCAACGGACACAGCCTCACTTCACTGCCTCGCCCTGGCAACGGACACTGCCTCACCTCACTGCCTCGTCCTGGCAACGGACACTGCCTCACCTCACTGCCTCGCCCTTGCAGTGGTGGGAAGGTGGAGAAGGAAGGAAAAACAGAAGGGAAAGGGGAGTGGAGAAGGGAACGGAAAGGAAAATGGAGAAGGGGTGGAGAACAGAAGGGAAAGGGGATAGGGCAGGGGAAGCGAGGTGGAACGGGAAGGATGGGAGAAACTGGAGGGGAAACGGAGGAGAAGGGGATAGGAATAAAGGCAGAGGAAACTGAAAGGAAAGGAAAGGAGGAGGATGGTTGAGAAAGGTGAACTGAAGAAGTATACGAGAAGAATAGAAGAAAACTGGTAAGAATGGCAGAGAAGGAGGGGACAGGGACGAATAAAGCAATGGGGGAGGGAGGAAGGACAGAAAGAGTAATGGATGAGTCGGACAGGGAGGAAGGGATGGGGAAGAATGGAAGGGAAGAACTGAATGATGGGTGGATCAGGAAAGAACAGGAAAGAATGCAAAAGGGGAAGTGGAATGAGGACTGTGCAACGGACGGAAGTGAGGGTTAGGAATGAAGGAGAGGGGAGAAGAAAGGACATTCTCTCTGTCTAGGACCGACAGGGCAGTGGAGGACAGGACAAGAGAGAAACATAATTAGGAACAGAGGATAGAGCCTGAAACGAAAGATAAACAGAGAAAGAAAAATGAGAAGGTACCGTAAAATGAGAGAAAAGATTGCCGGCAAAGTGGAAATAACAGATAATGAGAGTTGAAAGAGAAGCAACAAAGAATTCTGAAAAGTGTAAAGAAAGAGGTTAAAAAAGACGTCAAGAAACAGAAATTGAAAGAAAATTAAAGACAGGTTAATGAAGGCGAAAGCAAGGATAGCTCAAAGAAAAACAAGAGAGATGAAAAGGGAGAAAAGAGAAGCAACAAAGGATTGTGAAAAAATGTAGGAAAGAAGTGAGAGAGAACGAAAAGGAAGGGGGAAAAATGGGGGTACGTCATACTTAGAAAGGGAAAGGAAAAGGAAAAGACAGGCAAATGACCAGAGGGAGATTTGGAGTGGTAAAGGAAGGTGGTGGAAAGGAGGAAAGAATTGAAAGAAAGTAAAGAAGACAGAATATGACAAAGAAGAACAGGAAGACAAAGGGGAGAGAAAAAAAAATGAGGATTTGGAAAGGATATAATGAAGGATGTTGGAGGAAAGTCTGACAGAAATGGATTAGAAAGACGAAAGTAGCTACTAATGCAGGAAGATGAATATAAAGCGCAAAGAAAGACAGAAGAGACGAATGCTATTCGATGACATTGACAAAAGTTTATATTAATCTAGTAACTGATTTTTTTATCGCAGTTTATCTAGTTTCACACACACACACACACACACACACACACACACACACACACCTTTCTGCCTGTGTCTTGCTTATGACTTCCAGTTTAAATACAATGTGTCCAGGCATCTCAAAATGAATGGGTCTTAATTTTGGCTTCCTACTTGCTTTTATATATATATATATATATATATATATATATATATATATATATATATATATATATATATATATATATATATATATATATATATATAGTATAAGGGAGAAGTTTTCAGTGCGCGAAACCTTAAATTACTTCACTTATTGCAAAAAAGAAATTTTCTTCATCCACATCAGTCTGTGCAGAAGCAGAGGTTTGTCTGTGCATGTAATCACATCAAAAGTTTCTTAAACACCCACTTATAAAGGCGGAACTACATGAGAAACTGAACAACGCAACTCATTTTTACTCAATAGAAAACGTCTTTGTATCGGTATACATCTTCCTCCGTCTCCCTCAGTTTGCGGAAACCCGTGATAAAATAACAAGGCCGCCTTGCCTACACAGTACATGTTGACAGTGGACGTGCGGGGAAAACATCGCATGGGCTTTCCTTGTGTTGGCCTCGCCTGGTGCGTCTGCAAGGCATCACACACACGTCTGTGTGCTCTGACGCCCTTGCTGGCCTGGTACACGCATTTCTGTAGGCCTATGGTAAGCTTCCCTCGCAGGCTTTTTTTTTTTTTCTACCTGTGTTTACTACATAATCTGTGCTCAGCATTTTCGTACTATTTTCTTTTCTTTTTTAAGAGTGAGAGAGAGAGAGAGAGAGAGAGAGAGAGAGAGAGAGAGTAAGAAAAACGTATTACAGAAGTCCTTATCGTCTGATTGGCCGGTGAATGGCATCCTTTTTTGGCCATCCTTCCATCTGCTCCAATGTTCTTGAAAGACATCCAAAAAACTTCTTTGTTCTTGAAGCTCCTTCACTCACGTCGTATTACCTCTCTCCTTACTCCCTTATATCACCTCAGTGTATATCCTTAGTATTCCTTCACAAATGTACCGTAGCATCCTTTCTTCTTCATCTTTTGCTTTCTCTCAGTTTTTCTTTTTTGTTCAGTGAGACGTCCTTCATTTATATAAATAAAATTCTAATATTCGCTGTATCATCTACTGTCTCCATGATATGCTGCACTGCAGAAACAGCGTTAGTTTCTGTTAAAAGCTTTAATCGATTCTTTCATGTTATAATAATTTAGGTGGCAGTGGCAAGCGTGGGAGTCTAATCACCTCATTCATTAATCCCAACAAGCCAACAGTCATTATGGATTTCTCAGAAATGTTGGAGTCTGTTATTTCCTCATCCTCGGGTAATCAGAGAAAATTCCCTGGGTGGTGAAGTGAGTGCTGTGTTATCATGGTTACCAGAACACGGAATCGGTTCTCGCACACGCTTTCTTGAATTATATATTTACCGGTATATCTATATCTGTCTATAGACAGACACTGATAATTAGATAGATAGATAGATAGATAGATAGATATAGATGTACTGCATACTACAGATATATATTCATTTTCCATCCCCTTTTCTTTTACCTCATAAACCAAGGATTTTCCAATGAACGCTTGCCTTTACTTCTCCCTCATCTCTCTTCCCTCTCCTTCACCCCTCCCGTCCCTTTTTTTTCCCCTTCTCCTAACGCCAGTGACTGCCAGCCTCCCTTGGCTCTCCCCACATCTCCCTTGACCCTCCCCCACCCCTCCCTTGACCCTCCCCCACCCCTCCCTTGACCCTCCCCACATCTTCCATGGCTTTCCCCATCCCTCCCTTGACCCTTCCCACATCTTCCTTGGCCCTCCCCACATCTCCCTTGACCCTCCCCGCCCCTTCCTACCATGCCGTCCCGCTGTGTCCTACTCATCCCGCCATATACACTACACACGCATATACTTTTATCACAATACGTATTATAACAGGGTGCAAGTCGGGCCCAAACGGTTGTATCTCACCAGTATACAGCTTTTCCAGGCGTGGGAGGAATTCGTCCAGTGGAACACACAGAATAGTCCCCTTTTTTTTTTTTTTTTTTTTTTTTTTACTTCCTGATCCAACGTATATATTTTTTCCTTAATCCATTTCACTTCAACTTGTTTATTTGATTTCCTCGTTTTTCATTCACACAGTTCGTTTTTCCTTATCGCTTAGTTCGTTTTCATTTTTCCTTCGTCTTCCTGCTTCTATTTATTCCCCTCCTCTCCATCCCTCTCCCTACCAATTCACTCTCTTTCTCTCTCTCTCTCTCTCTCTCTCTCTCTCTCTCTCTCTCTCTCTCTCTCTCTCTCTCTCTCTCCCTCCATCCTCTTATATATCATCCCTCCCCATATTTTCTCCTTCACAACTCCATCATCATCACTTCGTTCCCTATACCCCACATCCACTATCCCGTAGCCTCCCTCCCTCCTTCTCCTCCCACTGCCACCCCTCTTTTCCCTCCCTACTCTCCCTCGTCCCTTGTCAAAATGAGCAAAGTTATCATCTAAGACTTTAAGGAGAGGGAGGGAGGGAGGAAGGAAGGAAGGAAGGAAGGAAGAAACGAAGGAAAGAAGGAAAGATGGAGAGAAGGACACTGGAGAAGAAGGAAATGGAAAGCAAGTGAGTAAGAGAAAGAAAGAACAGAACAGAAAGAGAAACGAAGAAGAGGAAAAAGAGGAGGGAGAAGAAGAAAAGAAGAAACAAGAACAGGAAGAGGAAAAAAGCGAAGGAAGAGGGAACAAGAGGGAAATCAAAGAAAAGAAAGAAGAGAAAAAAGAATAGGAGGAAGAGAAAAGGGGAGAAAGAGATGAAAAGGAGGAAGAGTAAGAGGATTGAGAATGAGGAAGAGGAAGTTTGAAAAATACAGTAGGATGTTATGCAGGGAAGGAGAAATTGAAAGAAAATGAAAGTCAGGCAGTGTGGAGAAGAAAAAGTAGAGTGAGGAAGTGGATTTGGGGAGAATAAAGGAAATTTCATCAGTAAGATATATTAATGAAGTAAAAAACATGGATAATATAAGGGAGGAAAACGTACCAAAAATAAGACAAACAGAAAGTGGAGGAAGAAAGAGATAGTTGGAAAAGTAAGAGGAAACAAAGAAGTCGCAGAATGAAACGGAGAAGGAAGTTAAAGTAAGAAGTAGCGAGTAGTTTATGTAGAAAGAGAAAATTAGAAATGGAAGAGAAAGTAAGGCAACAGAATCACAGGAGAAATTAAATTACAAAAAGGAAAGTTGGAAAAATAGGAGGAGGTGGAGAAAAAAAAAAAGTCAGTAGATAGGAGGTATAAAAAAAGACTGTACAGGTAACAGGAAGTGAGGCATGAGAAGAAAAGGAAAAATGTGAGCAGAAGAAGAGAGATGGAGAAATAACAGGCAATAAGTCTGTAGAATGAAAGAAGGGAGGGGAAGAAAGAGGAACCTGGGAAATGAAGAGAGACTAAGGGAAGTGGCACATTGGACTTTTGATAATGAAAACAGTCGAGTCGACAAGGGAAGCGAACTTAACTCCTTCACTACAATAGGTCCTTCATAGAATAAATGAAATAGAGACCGAAACGGAAAGTGTACGTTACCGATATTGAGAGGTTCATGATGACGGATTTTTGAGACCGGTAGCGAGAAATTCAATCAGTAGCCTACCATTAAGTTACTGAATATCAAATCACTAATAGGACTTGGGCCTCGCCCTCGCGCTGGGGTCCGAGAGAGAGAGAGAGAGAGAGAGAGAGAGAGAGGGGTGGTTGGTATAAGGAGGCTTCCTCTTTGTCGTCCTTACGTGGATTATTAAAATTGGTTTATATTACCAAAGTAGAGAAAGAACGGTGAATATTTTTCAAAGTGTTCACCACACACACACACACACACACACACACACACACACACTTTCTCTCTCTCTCTCTCTCTCTCTCTCTCTCTCTCTCTCTCTCTGTTTGTCTGTCTGTCTGTCTGTCTCTCTGTCTGTCTGTCTGTCTGTCTCTGTCTGTCTGTCTGTCTGTCTCTCTCTCTCTCTCTCTCTCTCTCTCTCTCTGTTTGTCTGTCTGTCTGTCTCTCTCTCTGATTATTAATCTGTCTTTGTCTGTCTGTATGATTCTGTCTCGTCCTTCGGCCAGTCTATCTTTGTGTCTTTCTGTCCATTTTTGTGTTGTCTCTGTTCCTTCATCTGTTTGTCTTTCCCTTTAAAAGTCTGTGTATATTTTTCCATCTGTCTGTCTTATTGCTTGACTATGTTTTTGTCTCTGTTTACTTATCTTTCTGTCAGCAATTTTTACCGTCTCATTAATAATCTATCTCTGTGTCCTTATTTTTGTTTGTGTGTCCTTATCTGTCTGTCTGTCAGTCTTTATATCTGTCTGTCCCATTTTGTGTGGGTATCTTTGTTTATCTGTGTTTCATTGTCTTTGTTTCTGTCTCACTGTGTTTGTCTTTCATTACGTTTTTGCCTTTGTTTTTCCAACTGTTTTTGCTCTTATAAGCTTTTTTTTTAATGTCTGTCTATGTATTAGTAAAAGATGGTAACCAATATCAAGAAGTCTGCTGTGAATACGCAAAGGAAAGCAAATAGGTTACAAAAGGAGACAAAAGTTTTGTGAGGTAGAACGAGACTGCAGCCACTGGACAGAATGTAAGAGACAATAACATGGAAGATGGAAAGGAACAACGAGAATTATTAAAACATGAGCAGTAGGAAACAAGAAGAGCAAAAAATAGGTATGTGAAATGTGTGGTAAAAAAAATAATGGTAGTTGGAGGAGTGGTAGAAACGAGACGAGAAAAGTGTAGACAAAAGAGTTGAAAGTGGCTGCAGGAAGATATGAGAATTACATGAAAATGAAAAGGGGAAAAATAAATAAGAACAGTGTCGACCAAAACAGAGAAAGACTCTTGTTCCCACTTTCTTTCCTCCATTTCATGCCTGGCCTACGTTTTCCCTGCCAGATATACTTTCCATACCAGTTTTTTTTTTCCATGATCAAAGCCCGGCCTGAACTTATTCATATGTGGACACAGGGGCATATTGGCGTCCTTGCCGGGAATATTGTGCCAACTTTGCCAATATGCTCCTGTATTGCTTGTGACACTTTCTCCCTCACACACACACTCTGAACTCTCTCTCTCTCTCTCTCTCTCTCTCTCTCTTCCATCCTTCCTTCCTTCCTTCTTTCCATCCTTTTTCATTTCCCTCCATCTCATTCATCCTTCACTCTTCTCTCTATTCTCCCCCCTCCACAACCCCCCTTATTCCCCCCACCCCCTCCCTCCCCTTTTTTCTCCTCACTCCTCCAGTCACCTGCCTCCTCATCTCACCCAAACACCTGCACAAGACAGCTCAGGTGTGCCATTAACTCCTGCATGATCCTTGCAATAACAGGCTTTATTAGGTCCTGTTTTCCTGCTTTAGTTGTGATTAACCCTTTCACCTCGGTAACTTATAATTAATTTTGTTAATGGTATCTCCAGACGATGTTGCTGACCATTTGTAGTGAAGGGATTACAGCAGAAAGTCTCCACAAACCCCTTCACAGCCTGATGTCTCTCCCTGTGCTGGGTAAAATCGTCTGAAGGTAGCAACAATAAGCTAAAAATACATTATTGGACTGAAGGAATTAATAATTCAACAGTATTCTGAGTTCTTAATTCCTGTACTACGAAAACGTCCTTTGTAATATATTTTTGCTGGTTCCTGATGAGTCTGTTCAGGTCATGAGTGTTAATTAGCGAGGGGTGTTACTAAAGGCTACAAATTGTACAGCGTCTCTTGTCCAAACGGTAGGGGGGCGCGGTAGCACAGTGGTAGCGCGCTGGGCTTGTGATCCGGGGATTGCAAGTTCGAGCCTCGCTCGGGCTGCCGTGCCGGGAGGGGTAGCTCCCTCCAGTAACCCTAGCGGGGCTATGTAGTCCAATACAGGGCTCAGCTCGGGGGAACTCCATTTCTCCCATTTTTTGTCCAAACGGTGTCTTGTAACTTGATAAAACTGTCTGGAGATAACAAGAATGAAATGAAAATGACGTTCTCGGAGTAAACAGGGTTAATACTGATTCAAGACTAATTTCCTTTCTTAGTCACTTCACTACGATGACGTCTTTTATATATTTCTTGCTGCCTCCAGATGATTTTATTTCAGTTAGAAGGATTAAATATAGCATTCAATAAGTCATTCACTCAGTTTATATTAGGGAAACCCAAAGCAGAAGTTACTGGATATAAATTATAAGCACTACATCACGAGAGGCCTTTCAATCTTTACCAACTGCAGGCAAGAAAGCCGTCAGCGGAGTGAAAGGGTTATGTTTTTGGAGGATATTGTGAAGTGGATATTTTTTCCCAACCCATACAGTTAGAAAAGTCTATTCCAAACTTAATTTAGTTGTCTTTTGGCAGCACGGAAATAAAATGAGATCCTTGTGAAAGGGTTAAGCTTTGGCAAGATACTAGGAAGTGGATATTCTTCTAACCCATCCAGTTATGAAAGCCTATTCCAGACTGAATTTAATTGTTTAGTTGGAACAAGAAAAATAAAATGAGATCCTCGGACAACAGAGCGTGACCCCTTCACTGCATTATATATTTTTGCTGCCACCTGACGCATCTATTAAACTCAGATGAAGCTTTTATGACTGTAGAAGTAAACAGAGCCACCAGTGACCCCTTCAGTACATTAGGTCTTTGCTATACGTGGACTCGTCTTGTAGCAGCAGGAAGGATATTTAAGTGACGTCTTTTGGCTGAATATCTCTTCTCTACGGTGAATTTTTATTATATTCTTGGAGCCTCCAGAGTGTTTTATTCAGCTCAGGAGAGACTTTTCGTACTGGAGGGTTTATATATATATAGCTTCCATTAAATGTTTAGCTAAAGATTCTGAGATTCTCCCTAAGTTGAATAGAATCTTCTGTTGTTGGTCGGATTAAGAAGATAATTAGGTCATCATAGTGAAGGGGTTAATTAGATCACTGGAGAGAGACAATAAGCGACCCATCACTGAAAGGCTCACTATACGGCTAAGCTAATGAGGTGTTTTATGCCTCTTTGTGTTCATTTCACGCTGGATCCTGTTAACAGCGACGATACTTTGATCATTAGATTTTGTTATACATTAGTGTTCCTTAAAAGACAGCCGAAATGAGAACTGGATATGATCGTGTGTGTGTGTGTGTGTGTGTGTGTGTGTGTGTGTGTGTGTGTGTGTGTGTGTGTGTGTGTGTGTGTGTGTGTGTGTGTGTGTGTGTGTGTGTGTGTGTGAGAGGAGGGGCTGTTGTCTTCTGTGGTTTACTTGAAGGTATTGCTGTGTTGAAAAGAGTAGCACAAGACAACCATTACTGGTATTAAAAACGCGATTCACGTGCCGCTTGCCAGGAGATGGAAAATCGTAGAGAAAACGAGAGAAGGACTGGGAATATTTGTTTTCCTTCAGCGTGTCTGCGTCATATACATTTGTTAACCATACTTCCATTTGTTACCTGGAAGAAAAATATATTACATTCAGGTTGACCCATAATGGTTCATACAGGGGTGGTTGAGGTTTATTGCTCACATAATGCCACTCAGGGAACGGCGAGGCTGGTCCCCCTAGCCTTATATATCCGGATTGTCTAGCCTAGCCCCGGGCCCCAGCGCTCCTAATAAGATAAAAAAAAGATTAGATATTGAATGAAAGTATGATACAAGTTGAATGGAATATTGTTAATAATACTAATTGTTTGTTTTCCGAATATCATATCCTTTCCACTGCCGGGAAAAGAAATGTATATAAAAAAAAAAGGTAGGTATTGGAAAGACAAAAGGGAGAGAAAATTCATTTCTTGATCACACCTCTTCAGTGGTAGTTATAACCCACTCACTCCCTACTCTCCGACTCTCCGTTTCAAACTCTTTCTCTCATACTTACTCCCGCATTGTCATTTCCACCCACTGTCAAACTAATCTCACTCTCCTTCATTCATCCTCACTAATTCGTCCACTTTCACACTCACTTTCACCCTCATTTATTTATATTTCACACTTAAACAAACTTTCGCTCTCTCAAATTCTCATTGTTTTCCCTCCTACATTTAATCTGTTTCACATATATGCACATTTTAGTATATTGGGGGACATGCAGTTTTGATCTGATGTCAAGGCAATAAAATAACACATTTATGTAATTTGTATTTTAATTCTTAATTAGCTAACTCCCCTTCTCTTCAGGTATTGGCGTGGCAGGTAATTCTCATTCATCATCATTACCTTCAGTTTCATCGTGATCATCTTTCCCCACATTCTCACCTCACACCTCTTAACACCGTCCCTAATAATCTCACCCCAACCAACCTCACGCCTTTTAATCTTACCCCTAATAATCTCATTTCTACTACTTTCAACCCTTCTCATTGCATCGATCCTAATGTCACCCAATAAATCTCATCACAAGCCTACCAGACTGAGTCCTCCTAATTTTACCCCTACTTATCTCATCCCTACTAATCTTCAACCCTACTGCATCTACTAATCTCACCCATCCTAATCTCACTCATCCTAATCTCACCCCTTGTGATCTCACAAAAACCATACCCTCACCCCACCATAATCTCACAAACACCATACCCTCACCTCACCATAATCTCACCCTACCATCTCCCCTGCAGGTTCATCGTGATCGTGTTCTCTGTGCTGTCCCGGTCCCTGTATACCATGAGCAACTGTCGCTGCTTCGTGCTCTTCGTGTGGGTCACCTCACTGCTGCTGGCATCGCCCGTCATCAGGGTCTGGGTAAGTTAACTGTGATCACAGCAGGTCATCTGGGGTCATCGTAGATCAACTGGGGTCATAGTAGGTTCGACTGGGTAATGGTACCGTATGTCAGGCTGAATCATGATAGGTGAGTGAGTTATGACAGACTGTGTAAGGTTATAGTAGAGTACGTCAGGTTGCGGCATGAAATTGAAGATTTAGACTGGATCATGGTTGGCCACATGGGGTCAGGGAAGGTCAGACGGGCCATGGGAGGCAGGCTGCGTCATGGTAGAACATATTGAGGGATGGTAGGTAATGCCTGGTGTCCATAGAGTAAGCATACTAGGTGTTGAGCCCTGTTTTTGTTGGTTGAGAAAGTTCCTCAGCTTCTTAGTCTTTCCAGTTCATGTCATCGTAGGTGTTGAGCAACACTATGTGTGTATCAAACATAACGAAGACGTACTGGGGAGTCTTCAAAGCCTTTCACAATACGATCTTCAGAGTATGATTAGTTTTCGTCGCAAACGAAGGTGCTTATTGTGCTGGGACGTTGCGGGGTCACACTTGCCAGCTACAGCTTTGCCGTCACAGGATCACGAAAGCGGCCGTCACAGGAACACAAAAGCGGCCAAAGCACCCCACCAGAGGACATTACCCTGATCTTTCACACAAACATATGCTCACACTTATACATGCAAAAGCTGTGTGTGCCTTGACCCCCCATTTCATCAACAAAACCATTGCAGAAGCATAAAAGTACCCAAAACACACCCTTACTGGACATTAATGAGGAAAATTTTTTGGAATGTGTTATTGAATCCTCAGTGAAAGAGGGTGCAGGTATCATTAAGAAAGTTTGTTTGGGTTTGGAACTTGTGTTACATACATATATGCAAACTCATCGCCAGTACTATAGGCTAGTCTATTTTACATATATTAGCCCGTAAGCCCAGGAAAAATTAAAGAAACTGTTATTAATTGGGAAAATTTCAGTAACTGGTAGTTATGTTTGATCCTACAGATTTATAGACAGTAAAATCTTCATAGGCTTAGGAGGCATGGTAGTTAGACTGTGAATGATAAGATACAGCTTTTCTAGGTAGTGTTGGTTGTTCGATGAGCTAAACTATAGAGTGAACCGAACAAACCGTTTATATGAACTGTTGAGAGAGAGAGAGAGAGAGAGAGAGAGAGAGAGAGAGAGAGAGAGAGAGAGAGAGAGAGAGAGAGAAATTCCCTTCAAGAATCATCGACTGTCTCAATCTTTTTCCCCATATTTTGCCCAGCTCTCTCTCTTTTATCTCTTTTGCTTCCTCAGAGGTTTCGCAGTCTGTCGTCTCCGCAATGGTCAATTCCGAGGCAGAGAGAGGCGAGAAAGAGTCTGGGCAGAAAAACTTTGTGGAATAGGAAATGAAATGGGATAGATCATGGGACACACACACACACACACACACACACACACACACACACACACAATATTTTTTTACTACATAGAGTCCATTCTTAAATCTTTTTTTATGTCCTGTAAGATTTTTGGCAACCTACTTAGTTTTCATAATTGTAAAATATTATATCTGTATGATCACTTTGCATACTACTGTACTTACGTGTTATTATCTGTATTATTTTCATAGGATTTTGTGTATATTTTATATTTTTCGTGTTCCTTACGTTCGCTATTTTAGTTAGTTCTTTTTACGGGGTGGGGCACTAACCCACCACCAACCCTTTTAGTCGCCTCGTACGACAAGCAGGGGTACTGGGGGAGTATTCTTAAAACCCCCCTACCCCCAGGGGGGTGAGTTGGGGGGAGGGTAGTCAAATGGTGGGTGACAGAGCGACTTGGAGGCGTTTTGTCTGCGGCCACCCTTTGCGGGATTAGGGCGTCGGGCTATAGATAGATGGATAGATAGTGTTCCTTACGTTCATGATAAAGGATTTGGTGTCTCACTTAAAAGCCATGTTCTGTGTGTGTGTGTGTGTGTGTGTGTGTGTGTGTGTGTGTTTCTGGGAATTCTCTGTACACTTAAATTACGTGTTTTCTCCTTTCCTTTTAAGTATACAAGAGTTATTTCATCCAGCACAAATTACGTTTTCCTAGGTAATTTTGTAAGATGAGAGGGAATTTCGTGTTGGCTCCCATCTCTCTCCAGCATTATTTTCTCTTCTCTCAGCCGGTGTAATTGAAAGTAACGTCAATTCTCACCTCGTAACTCAAGCTCTAATCTTTTTACTCTCTCCTCAGTGCCACTTTCTTCATATCTCATACTTACTTCTGTGTTCTTCCCTCCCTTCTTATACCTTTTTACCTTCTTCACAATTATCTTGTTTTAGTCGTACTGTCACAAGACCATTTTATACACTTTAAATGGGACTATATCAAGCACCTCCAGGATGAAAATTATCTCTTAACCTGAACAGAATTGTGTACAGGGAATAAGAATGGATGAAAAATAGAAGTCTTCACCGATTCCCGTTTTGCTTCAGTATTTGCATTTTATTTCTATTTTAGTTGTGGTTTTCATTCATATTGTGTTTTTTTTCTATTCCTATTATTCTTGTTCACTACTTGTTCCATTCTTTCCTTGACTCTCTCTCTCTCTCTCTCTCTCTCTGTGGTAGGTCTCCATATTATAATTGCAAATCATACTAGATAGATAGATAAATAGATAGATAGAGAGACAGATAGAAGCAGGAAGTCAAATGATGAGAAGGTGTTGTGTTTGCGAGAAGCGAGCAGCGCTAAACGCTTACACGGAGGAAAGCTGACGACAGCGGCCAGTAAGGAGATGATTCAGTTAGCTGTCAGCAGTCCTCTCGTGAGAAAGTTCTGTTGCCATGAGGAAGATACGTGACACACACACCCTACTACACGAGATGTTAGAAAAGAGAGTTTAGAAGGAGACAAGCGACCCTAGAGAGAGGTCGAGACGGAGATTAGCTTTAGAACAGAGAGAGAGAGAGAGATAGCGAGACAGGGAGGTAGCTACCCAGGACTTATACTATTATACCTGTTTAATATTTCCAAGACAAATAAAAATAGTCCCATACTATTCTTTACCTCTCCCGTCACTACATGACATCTGGTGGGGAAACTACTACAAGATATAAAAGCCGCTCGACCACAAGTCTAAAATATACGCCTCTACAAGCAAATACAAAAGTCGCTGCTTTATGATACAAAGTCTTTACGACATTTGGTAGCAGCGAACGTATACGAACCTCGTCTACGAATCAACATTAAATTCCTACAAAATATCAAGATTGACAACAACCAACAATATCAGCTCCTGCCCCCTCCGTCTCCCAGATCATTACGCTGATGCAGAGGTCAAGAGATCACTCGACGCCTTGCAAGTAGCTTAACGACAAACCAGCAAATCTGCGGACATCGTCTCCGAATTAAAAGCAAATTTCTACAAAAGCAACCGAGACTACAAGGTTAGCTTCAGTTCTACAAAGTCTACAGCCATCTACAATCAACTACAGCCATCTACAATCAACTACAATTAACAACTCTACGTCGTCTGTATAATCTTCTACACGCACCTACAAGTAGCGGCAGTCTTCATCCCACAACGAGTAAATCACAAGAAAAAAGGACCAAGAATACATCAAGAAAGAAAGAAAACAAACAAACAAACGAAGAGTGAGAGACGATTCACAACTCATAACCACCAGACCTCACCCTCCTCTCTCTGCTACATCCACCAAACCCCCAACGCTTACGCAGGTGTGAAGAGGTCAATGCACGCAGCAAACCACCAAGTCCATATTTACAACTCATCTTACTCACTCGTCTTCACTCAAGTTACTCATCGCTACTCATTCACTCACCACAGCTACCAGTGTGGGAAGTTGAGGTCATCATGCGTGCTTGCTGAACAGACGCCACGTCAGTCAACACACCACCTGCACCACCACTCACACCATTTCCCACCACGGTAAAAATTAGTGAGTTACATAATTACTTCATTTATACAATACACAGTGATAGACAATAAGCTTCTGCACAAACATATAAAACGTGCTGTATAGTTACAGTTTAAATACACATACTTACTTCAGTTATCTGCATAACTCAAACACTAAATAATCACCAACAATAAATATTCTACACTGTATATATTCATTCATCTATTATAACATTTATTTACTACCAACGAGTGTTACCATTTATACCTACGTAAAATACGTGTTTCATACATACAACTATACATTAATTATATCTACAAAGTAATAAAGAAAATATACCATCACAGTTACTCAGTGAGCAATTAAAAGAACTGTATTTAACATTTATTAATTAAAGCTACCTAGTGGAAACATACAAATTAAGTTACAAGGTAAACTAGAAAAAAAAAAAAAAAAATGGCCAACACAAATGCCGTTAGCAAGAGTGAACATCTTCAACACAATCGTGAAGACAATGATTTCCACACAGTGCTGACACACATATTACTCACAAGAGGTACAGGTGAACAAGTCAGTGTGTATAGTTAATACTGTATATATGTATATATATTTTTTTTATATAAAATAACAAAATATGGGACTATATAATATCATTTTATAGTATCTGTGCAATATAAACTAAACTTTGAAAAAGTATCCCAAGAAAATTAGCCAGTAATTATGTAACCATGAACAACATGGAAACAAGCGTACACAAGCAAAGAGAAACAAACTATGGAAAATCAATACATACAAAAAAAAAAAAGAAAGAAAGAAAGAAAAGTAAAACAGAAAAAAGAGAAATAGAGTAAGATCACATAACAAACAAATGAAAATAAGTGTAAGTGTTACTACATAAGCCAAAATACCACATAAACTACAAACAAAAAAAGCAAATTGTTGTCTCCACATACAAGTGGCACGACACATCATCACTATCATCGACCGCAGCATATGTTAGGACTGCAGTTATTACAATTGTTACTCCATATTATAATTATGTAACGACAAACGATTGCATTATGTTACACTTTGCCAATTATGTAACAGTTGCATTAACAAGATGTAACTTTTATGTAACTTTAACTACAATTATGTACCTACAAACGATATGTAACAATTATGTAACGACAAACGATTGCATTATGTTACACTTTGCCAATTATGTAACAGTTGCATTAACAAGATGTAACTTTTATGTAACTTTAACAACAATTATGTACCTACAAACGATATGTAACAATTATGTAACGACAAAACAGTTGCATTAACAAGATGTAACTTTTATGTAACTATAATTATAAGGCCAACACAATTATGCATTAACACAATATTTGGTAACAATTCATAAAATGTTACAATTATGTAGTACCACAATGTTAGTACAATATTATAAGTCATACAATTATAGCACAATTCTATATTACCAGTATCATCATACAAGTTAGGTGAAATATTAGACATTACTAAAGTGATAACTCAAATATGTAATGTATAACCTAGCAGTATTACCATTGCACAATTATATGCGTACGTCTGTTGTACATGCACGTCTTACAAGTGTTATACAACAACCATTGCATTTATTCAAATATGTATACAACTTGTTTAAAGGTAATATTACTGAATAATCACTATTTACTATGAATAATATATGTATACAATATTCATACAATTATGTTACTTTACAATATTATGTATTTCACTTAATTAGCTTATAAGTTCATTATAATGTGTATGTAGTATGTATTAATATATTATGACTATTAAATGTCGATGGTACGCCATTTTGCGCGGCAGAGCAATGTGGTAGGTCTCCATATTATAATTGCAAATCATACTAGATAGATAGATAAATAGATAGATAGAGAGACAGATAGAAGCAGGAAGTCAAATGATGAGAAGGTGTTGTGTTTGCGAGAAGCGAGCAGCGCTAAACGCTTACACGGAGGAAAGCTGACGACAGCGGCTAGTAAGGAGATGATTCAGTTAGCTGTCAGCAGTCCTCTCGTGAGAAAGTTCTGTTGCCATGAGGAAGATACGTGACACACACACCCTACTACACGAGATGTTAGAAAAGAGAGTTTAGAAGGAGACAAGCGACCCTAGAGAGAGGTCGAGACGGAGATTAGCTTTAGAACAGAGAGAGAGAGAGAGATAGCGAGACAGGGAGGTAGCTACCCAGGACTTATACTATTATACCTGTTTAATATTTCCAAGACAAATAAAAATAGTCCCATACTATTCTTTACCTCTCCCGTCACTACATGACATCTGGTGGGGAAACTACTACAAGATATAAAAGCCGCTCGACCACAAGTCTAAAATATACTTCTCTCTCTGTGCTGTTTGTGTGTGTGTGTGTGTGTGTGTGTGTATACTTTTATGAAGACAGGAGACTCCAACAAGGAAGGCAGCAAAATTCTAGCCTTTCAAGATCTAAGAAAAAGAAGCCTATTCACAAGATCCTCTGAATTCGAGACGCCTTAGCAGTGTACATATAAAAGTCTGGAGGGTCGTAGGCAGTGAAAAGATTAGATTCAGGAAGACTGCTCTTGACCTGACTAATTGTGTTCTTGACAGACTGAGATTTATAATGTGCTTTCCAGAAGATTAGAGTTGACGAGAGGAACGCATCGTCGTAAATGGACACAATACACACACACACACACACACACACACACACACACACACACACACACACACACACACACACACACACACACAATTATTGCAGCGAGAAAACAGGTTACTTACATATTCGTATCGTTGGGTCTGGTTAGTACTTGGATGGGTGACCGCCTGGGAACACCAGATGCTGTTGGCATCCCTACGTGTCAGTTGGGGTTGGTGGAAGATTAGTGCCCCTCCCTGTAAAACAATTAACTCTAAGCCCTTGGCCACCCCGTTTGGGATACATGGCGTCTGGCAATGTATTCAGGGAATGTAGTGGAAAAATGCGGGTGTCACAGCATTATCTCCTAAGTTACTCCCAGCTGAATAAAACATGTGTGACGTTACCCGAATTACAGTACTAAAGTTATCCCCACCATTAGAAGGTTAATAAGGTAGATCAGCGAGTGAAGACTAATGCCAGAGGTGGTGATAAACATTAGAATTTCCTTTGTGATGACTGCTAAGGAAGGAGAAAGCAGTATGTTTTCCAGTCTGGAACTATATTGTCAAAGAATCTTGATCTCAGTAAAAATTGGATAGAAAACCCCACGTTTAATTAGTTATTGGCAAGAAACCTATACCCAAGGTTGAGATAATTTAGAAACATCAAGTTGGGCAATACGATAACAAGTGAGATCATGGCGCAAAAACCAGCCATGTTCTCGGGAGTGAGTTTATAACAAGGAGGATACAGAAAAGGGGCTGCTGTCAGTAGCCCCAGAGGAAGAGAATATGAAGGAAGAACGAAACTGTGAGGAGAAGAATGTTGTTTTGAAAAGCAAAAAATGCAAGGAAAGGTAATCATTGTTGAAAAAACTAACTTCTTCACTTCCAAGGCATATTAATTATTCATGTTATTACACCCGCTCTGTCGAAGAGAGAAAGTTTTTTTTTTTTTTTTTTAATGTGTGTGTGTGTGTGTGTGTGTGTGTGTGTGTGTGTGTGTGTGTGTGTCTACCTGTTTGTCTGTCTGTCTGTCTGTGAACAAGTCAAACAGTTTTTATCCGATTTTAACCAAACTAACTGGGGAGGTTGGCAGCCAAGGGGTTGACCGATATTTTTTCTTTGAAAACAATTGGTCAAAGGTCAAGGTCACGGTTGTAGGTCAGAGCTTGACCTAGCAAGATCAGCGAAAATCGTTTTTATCCTTTACAGACCTATCTTCCAGGAGGGATGAGTAAGGTAAGGGCACCCACTTTGTGAACAATTAGCCAAAGGTCAAGGCCACTATTCAGGGACAAATATTGAACCGTGTGTCAGTGCGGAAAAAGAGCAAGTTTTTATGTTTTGACCCAGACTTGATGGAAGGACTGACGATTACCAAAGAGGTTGACTTATTGTTTTCGAGAACAATAGGACGGTGTCCCGAAGCATGGTCAGATTAAACGGTTGCTTTTTCAGATTTGACCAAATTCAGTGGAAGGCATCAAGGTTAGTCGAGGATAATGAGATTCGATTTTAAGAACAATCACTTAAAGGTCAAGGTCGCAGGGAAAGGTCATTGATCAAGGTCATATGTCAAGGTCAGCTCAAACAGTTTGGTCCGATTTAGACAAAACTTGGTGGACGTGTTAAGGGTCACACAAGGACGAAGTAATATGATAATGAGATTTGTTGGTCGAAGTTCAAGGTCACAGGGTAATGCCAAATTTTCGGGTTCGGGTGTAGTACTCTCTGAGTGCTCCTTCTTGTTGTTCGATGGTTTTTGTTCAGCTTAGGAGATCCCCTTGATACTTAATGAGGGATATAAACTAATCCACACAGATTGAGAGACCAATTCCAAGAGTGAGAAAATCGTCTGGAGACAACGAGAATAGTAAATACAACATCGTAGAGAATGGGCAGCTCCAGTAGTAGCTGACACCCCGGGGTTATGTGAAATGTGAACACAGTGAACTCCAGACCGAAGTTGCCCTTCTCCTGCAGTCTATCATCGTCCTTTCAGGGTAGAGGGGGTGAAATGAGGAGCGTATGTATAGGCAGGCTGCAGAGCCGGCCACTTATACCGGTGCCAGGGAGTGAAATGAGGAGCATTTGTATAGGCAGGCAGCAGGGCCGGCCAGTTGTACTAGTGCCAGGGAGTGAAATGAGGAGCGTTTGTATAGGCAGGCAGCAGGGCCGGCCAGTTGTACTAGTGCCAGGGAGTGAAGGCGTGCCTCTCCAGCACCAGTGAATCGATGAGTGAGTCAGACAACGGTCCAGGATATTTGGTCGAGTCTGGGAAGGAGCCTCTGAAGGGAATAGTAACCATATCCTGCCAAGGATACTCCAAGACAGCTAGAGTAGTTGCTTTTCTTTCTATTTCCATGTTGTATTGCCACCCGGGACGCAGGCCTGTCACGTACTCTTTGACACCTTCAGCCTGAGTACGTCATTTCAGTCTTGCTGTCTCCGAACGATTGTATTCACATTAGGTTGCGCTCCCAGGATGAATTAAAATGACTGCTGACAGTCTGAGTAAAATGAAAAATAGGATCGTCATAGTAACAAGGCTAATATTTTGAACTGCGATAGCCTACTATTGATTCCAATATGGCTCGTACGGACCTGTATGAGAGTACATGGTAGTTTATTTCTTTTTGCTTGGATATAGTATATATTGTGTGTTATATATGTAGGTTTAGTGTGGGAGGACGTAGAATATTGTTTAAGAGAATAAGCTGGCCCAAACTCAGTATCAGTGGAAGAGAAATAGATCAACAATAAAAATGGCCCGGTGCTATGGTCCTGTTGGCTGGAATACTGCACCACTTGACTGTGTGTGTGTGTGTGTGTGTGTGTGTGTGTGTGTGTGTGTGTGTGAGAGAGAGAGAGAGAGAGTCTCTTGTTCATAATTATAACTTCTCTCTCACTTTGCTTTTATATTTTTGTGTTACCATCACGTCTTACTTTTTTCTCAGTTTCTCTTAAACTGTATTCAGTATCACGAGGATACTTTAATCGGCCTTGGAATGAGCCGCAGTAAAGCTTCACGAGCCGCATTTTACGATGAAAGATTTTGTGGCGGATCTTGGGTAGCGGCTGGAAAGACTTAATGGGATAGTACAGTAGTAATGCAGCAGCTTAGCTGTAAACATAGCCTAGGAGAGGGAGGGAGGGAGTTCTAAGTTCCTAATAATTTTAACGCCTAGCCTAGGTGACGATAGACCACTCCTAAGCTGAATTAATTATCCCCTGGTCAGAAGAATAAGCTACTTATGATTTATTTCGGTATTTATAGGGTTAACTTTCAGTACAATGACGCCTTTATTACTTTATACCTTTATTTATTCATTACTTTACTATCTTTATTACTTTATCCTTTACTCCTTTATTACTTTGTTACTATATTTCTTTATTACTTTATCCTTTATTTCTTTATTACTTTGTTACTATACTTATTACTTCATATCTTTATTTCTTTATTACTTTATTCGTTTGTCCGCCTGACGCCTTTATTTAGCCTCGGATAGCCCTCATCGTTGTCAGTGGGTAATGAGTGGTATATATAATCCTTCCTTTTCGGAAAACTCCCTCCGAATTATATACATTTGTCTGGAGAGAATAAGTATTAGATACAGACGGCAGACCAGAACTGAAGAAGTTTAGGGTCTTGTCTGTTTATCATTAACTTGTCTGGAGAAAGCCAGAATAAAATAAAAACAAGGGGCATCGTACTAGAAATAGTGAAAAGTCTTGTCCGTCTTTAAAAAGAAAAGAAAAAAAATCTGGAGATAGCAAAAACAGGATCTAGACCTTAAAGACGTTATGGTAGTGAATGGGTTACGGTTCTTTTCCCAGTAAAATCCATCTTGAAGGAGCAGAGGATAAGAATGAAGGACGAGGGAGCAGAAGAGTACTGGAGGAGGTTGGAGCCGCGAGGGATACCACTGGATCTGAAAACGATAAAAGAACTTCCAAGGAGGCAGAAAATTATGCAGGTGGTCTGAGAAAAGGTTAGACGATCCTGCCAAGAGGAGAGTCTTGGGTTTTAACCGGAAACATTTGTGTGAGGGAGAAAAATTTGCTGCCGAAGCCTGGATCAGGAGGAAATAGAAGGAAAAGTTGGTACGAAAAACTTGAGAGAATTAAACGATAGCTAAAAAATAAAATCAATACTTGAAGACGATAGTAAAAAATATTAAGTGAGAAGGAATACGCAAGACCAGACTGGAAGAGCTGGAGGGGATGGGGACTCTGGAAGCGAGTTTTAGAGAACAGTCAGAAGCTGAAAGGGGGAAACCTACTTGGGAAGCAGAGAGAGCCTGGTAAAAAAAAAAAAAAAAGAAGAAGAAGAAAAAGAGAAAGTAAAGGTGCGCTGTAAGAGACCAGACAGACGGGGGTTGAATCGAAGTGATGGATGATAAAATATAAAGATACAAATGAAAGGCTGCTAAAGGCGTTTGTTAGGATAGGATGGAAGGTATGGCCGGAGGAGTGTACTATATTGTAGTCTACCCACCACAGTTTGGCGGAGATATTCTTCCTTTGCAGCAAACGTCAAACAGCTGCTACAGAAAATAAAACG
The DNA here is from genome assembly GCF_032717465.1 of Coenobita brevimanus. Classification (NCBI taxonomy): domain Eukaryota; kingdom Metazoa; phylum Arthropoda; class Malacostraca; order Decapoda; family Coenobitidae; genus Coenobita; species Coenobita brevimanus. The sequence goes on from NC_137016.1 coordinate 13,415,131, forward strand.
GCGGCAGCACATCCATTCCATGGCACCTCTCCGTTCCAAGCACAGTATAGTAGTTCTTGTTACAGTCTCGGGTTGGAAAAGTGACAGTATTAGGCCAAGTAAAGTTGGACAGAGTATAGAGGCAAGCAACAGATTGACTGGAAGACAGTACAGAGGGCACAGAGAGTGATGAAGTTATTTGGAGAGACATATAAACCAGAGGTGAGGGTGTTGTTATTAATGAGAAGTAAATGAAAAGTCATCCTGGGAGAGTGATGACAGCACTGTTGTGGATGTTCCGGAAGATGGCGACATAGAGCATAGCCTATTTGAAAAAAAAAAAAAAAAAAGGGGGGGGAGGGGGGAATTCTGGAAGCATATACAGTACAAGATAAAAGGGAGACGAATAAAAGAGGTACCATAATGGGAAGACGTAAAGGAAATAAATTGGGCTGCTTTACGAGGAAGTGTTAAATGAATTTTAACTGGAATATTACTCTGGCAGAGAGGGACTTGCCTGGGCTTGTTGAGAAAGGGAAGTTTGGAACAGTGTGGTGGAAGAGGAACCTGGAGACGGATGGCTTGATGACGTCATTGGAAGATATTGTTACGAGAGGACCAGGGAGTGAAGGACAGCAGCGTGTGAGATGGATTTGCAAAAATGTAACCTGGAAGAATATGCAGGAAGAGGACACTAGAATGTGATCTGAAAGATGGGTTTGCAGAAATGTAACCTGAGAGAATATGCAGGAAGAGGACACTGGAATGTGATCTCAAAGATGAGTTTGCAGAAATGTAACCTGAGAGAATATGCAGGAAAAAGGTACTGGAATGTGATCTCAAAGAAAATTAGGAACAGAATGCTGGGAGGTACTGGGGGAACAGCGCTGAAAGGGATGGATTTATGTGAAGGTCCAAGAAGAGCATTTACATATACGAGTATGAGAGGGATACATAGAAGGGACCTGGTTTGTCTTTATCTAATGGAACTGAGTCAGTCCTACAACTTGTATACTGAGTTGTGGTTGCATGAAATTATATGTACCTTAGTAATGAGGCAGGAATGAGTCCCCTTGGTTGTTAGTAAATTCGATCATTTATTATAACTAAATCAAACCATCAACTAAGCTGAAAGGGGTCAGGTTTGGCCGGGACGATCTGGGAGAATATGCAAAAGTCGATGTTGATATGGATAAGAGAATATTGTAAGAGGTGAACCTAAAAGACTACTGCAAGAGACGGTGGACTGGAAGAGGGATAACCGTGAAAACAGTTGTGAAATTTGATGTAAAAGACAGTCAAGAAAAGTCATGTGAATTACGGACCAAGAACTGTACTGTGCGACGGGGTCATGCAGGAGGTAATTGTAAGAGAGGCGTCTGGAGAAGAAATACTTAAGAAAAAACGCCAGAAATTAGTGTTGTGAGAGCGACACCTAGAAAAGTGCCGGGAAACGCTACAAGAGGGTGTTAAGAAACGCGTCCATGAAGCAAGTATTGTATAAGATAGAAATTTATAAAAGAGTGCTGGAAATTGATGCCGTGTTTAAAAGTGAAAAGTATTTCAAGTAAAATATTTGAAAGAGGCAGTAATGTAGAAGTGTTGTTTGAAGAGAAAGTGTTGCAAGAGAGAACCTGGAAGAGAGTTTTGTGAGCTGGAGGGACCAAGGGAGAAGATCCTTTAAGAAAGTGCCGTGAGAGACTCCTGGAAGAGCCTTGTGAGAGGAACACGTGGAGGTGTGATGGAAAATAATAAACTGTACAGGAAGCAACGTTGTCTGCATATAACTTGTATTTTGTGATGTAGGTAAAAACAAAAGGGAGAGGAACCAGGAAGAGAGGAAATTTCCACATCTACCAATGTCGGTGTTGTTTATTGGGAAAGAAAATAGTTCCGGCCGAGACAACTCCCTGCAGATATGAATAGAGATGTTACTGTACATGCGAATGTGTGTATGGCAAGGTGAGGAGGTGAGCGAGGGAGTGGATGAGGAGGGGGAAGGGAGAGAAGCAGCAGGGCTAGATATTGAGAGAGAGAGAGAGAGAGAGAGAGAGAGAGAGAGAGAGAGAGAGAGAGAGAGAGAGAGAGAGAGAAGTGGGGTAATGAGGGAGAGGGAAAGCTCTATTAGAAATTTTTATGAGCGACTGGCGTAAAAATGAGAGTTCTTAGATAAAAAGACATATAGATTTGAGTACTGGATGAGGGTATTTTGAGGAAAGACCCAAGAAGGGATGCTAGAGTACGTCATGAGAAGAATGCGGGAAGAATTCTGTGAACCTGGAAAGAAGGTAATAAAGTCGACTGGTGGAAGATAGGTTCCAGGAAGATTGCTATAAGTCTGGGTAAATGAAGGGGTTTTAGAGGAGACAGTAGGAAGTGAAGAGCCTGGAAGTAAGTGCCAGAAAAAAAGGGTGACTTTGAGAAGCGGACAAACAGAAATTATTTTGGGAAGGGAAAGAGAATATTGTACGAACTGGCCATAGAGGGGAGGATGGTGGAAGAAGATGGTGATGGGAGAAGGAGGCTGGAAGAGCAAAAGAAAAAGTGTTGTAATTCACTCGATGTAGTGCTGATCTCGGGTGTCTGCCCTTTCCTCTCCATCCTTCTTTCCTTCCATTCTCTTCTGTCTTTCTTTCCTTCATTCTTTCCTTGTCCTTCTGCCTACGGGTGACTACACTCCCTCTTCTGTCTTTCTTTCCTTCATTCTTTCCACTTCCTTCAGCCTGTGGGTGACTCTACACTGAGTGACAAGCCAAATGGTTTCCTGCACCAGGAAACCATTTACTACGCTGGGTGGTAACCATATAACCAAATTTTGGCGCCTGGTGGTTTAGTGGGTAATTATTGCGCTCCAATCGGATTGAACCGATGAAGGTTTATATCCAAGGGGTTGGTTGGGGTTGATTGCTTACGTAATGCCACTGGGGGATGAGTGAGGCTGATCACTCTCATCTTAAATGTCGGAACCAACTGCCTAGCCCTGGGCTCCTACGCTCCTCATGGGGCACTGTAGGATTGGATGATGGATGGATGGATGGAAAAAAGTCTTGGAAAAGAGTCTGGAAGAAGATACATTAAAGAGGGTCGTGGAAAGAAGACGCCGATATGAAGTTGCCGGTAAGAAGATGCCGGTAAAAAGTTGCTTGTAAGATGTCTGAAAGAAGATGCCTGTACGAAGATGCAGGAAAGAAGATGGCGGTAAGAAGATGCCTGTAAGAAGACGTCTGGAAGAAGATGAAGGTAAGAAGATGCCGGTAAAGAGATCCTTCTAACAAGATGCCTGTGCCTGTAAAGAGACGTCCATAAGTTGCCTGTAAAATGATATCGGTAAGAAGATGCAGGTAAGAAGAGGCCTGTAAGAAGATGCAGGTAAGAAAATGTAGGTAAAAAGAGGCCAGTAAAAAGATGCAGGTAAGAAGATGCCAGTAAGAAGATGCCTATAAGAAGATGCCTATAAGATGATGCAGGTAAGATGCATGTAATACGATGCCGATAAAAGCTGCGTGTCAGTGTGGTGTAATGCTTGTGGTGTTCCGTGCCTGGGTGACAGACAGCCTGGGCCGACACCCTCGGTAATTGCCACTCAGAGCCAATTTGTACCCTTCTCCTTCACCATTACACTTTTTCCTTACATCTCTCCACCTCTTTTGCCTGACTCTAAAACTTTCCTTTCCCCTTATTCGTAACTCTCTCTCTCTCTCTCTCTCTCTCTCTCTCTCTCTCTCTCTCTCTCTCTCTCTCTCTCTCTCCGTGTGTGTGTGTTATCGTCTTTCCATCTTTTAACATTAATCTAGTAACCTTCCGACGGTTTTATCCAGCGCAGGAGTGAGCTGTCATCCTCCAAGGGTTAAGTACTACTCTACACTGCATTCCTCCTCATTTCTAACACCCCCGCCAAGCTCAGAGGACTTACAAGGACTACAAAGTTTTCAGTCCTTCCCTTTCCCATTCCTGTTTTCTTTCTCTTCCCTCAGTCTTTCCTCTCCTTCCCGCTCCCCTTCATTCTTTCCTCCACCACTCCTCTCTTTCCTTCCCAACCCCATTCTTCTTACCTCTTCCTCCCCCTCGTCTCCTGCTTGTTCATGTTGCCCTCTCTCTCTTTCCCTTCACTTCAAATTTTAACACAGCCAACCCTATCTATCTCTATCTATATACCTAGGCTGCTTCCCCCAAGGAAAGGGAAGTAGCCGAGACAGGACGACTCACTCTCCATTTACTCATCCATTCAAACACATTTATTCGCATCTTAGCCCCAAAGGGGAGAACGGACAGATCCTCACTGCATCACAACGCACAAGGGTCAACTGCGCAATGCAATCAGTGACAGCCAACCCACTGCCGTTTATTTTCCATTAGCCAGTCTCCTCGCTCAGCCTAATCTCCGATCCGTCTTACATATTAAATAATCTCCCTTCATTTTCATCCCGGCGACCTTTCCTCTATAGACCTTGGCACAAATATTAATAAATCTACGGTGGGAAATTATCGTGTTTGTGGCCCTCTGGTGGCGGCCGGGATAAGATGGCGCTGTTGTCTTGGCTTCAGTTTTTTGTAATATTATGAAAACTCGGAGGAATTTTCAATTTATTACGACGGCCTCTCCTAGCGGTGGTCATGGGGAGGCGTTGTCTTGGAGGCCGTGGTTGAAAATCATATTGCAATAGTCGATCAGGGTTTTGTGAGTGTCAGATGAGCGGAGTTGTCCATGACATGGTGAAAATATTGTGGAAACAGGCTGGGCTTTTGTTAGTGGTGGTGGTGGTGGTAGTTAAAAAAAGAAGATATATATATGTACTGTCTTGAGGCCACTGCTAACAATGTTTTCAGGCCAGGTCAGAGTTTCTTATGTGGACAAGTGAAAGAGGTGTTGCCTTTGAGGCCAATGTTGATAATATAAAAACAGGTTGGGGTTTTGAAAGTCGTGGTCCTCTAATGGTGGTCAGATGTGGGTGGTGTTGTTTTCGAGGTCATGGTTAAAAATATTATGTAACTACGTTGGGGTTTTACAGTATGTGTGGTTGCCGTTGGTTGTGGTGGTGGTGGTGGTAGTGATGGTGATGGAGTTGTTTCCTAGGAGCGTGGTCGCCGGTGCTTGTGTCGTAAGCTTTAAATGCCACAAATTATCATTATCGTGTCGCTGGCTGCGATGATGGACGGGATGTAAGGAAGTTGTCTCCTATACAACTATTATGGCGTCAAAGGCTGTAGCCAAATATGATCGAAAATTTTGTTACAGTAAAATATATATACCTTATCACCTTAACCTGTCCTATCGCTCCGGTACAGCCTGTGGACCCTCCAAAGAAATCTCATCTGTGGCACTTTGGAGCTGCGGATTGGGAGGCCCTCAGGCAGTACTTCTTTAATTTTCGTTGGAATGATTATTGCTTCCATGGCCGGAAGCCATCTGAGTGTGTCTTGCGCATTACAGAGGGCATTCTCTCGGGCATGGAAACATACATTCCTTTCTCATATCCTTTGACTAATGCAAGAAAGCCTTGGTTTAATCACGCTTGTTCTAATCCTGTCCACAAGAAGGAGAGGGCCTATAAAAGGTACCGGAGCCAATCCACCCCTGAATCACATCTTTTATACTTTTCTGCCTGGAATCGTGCTAAGTCTGTTCTTCGCTCTGCTAACAATAATTTCATCTGGACTAAATGCTCTCAGCTCTCCAACTCGAATTCTTCCCGCTCCTCCTGGCACCTTGCCAAAAACCTTTCTAACAACTTTACCTCATCATCCTTCGCTCCTCTTTTCTACTCTGATGGCTCTGTAACTATTTCTTCTACTGACAAAGCAGATCTCTTCGCTCAGACTTTCTCCTCCAATTCCACCTTAGATGATTCCGGTGCTGTTCCTCCATCACTTCCCCCCTCTGACTTCCTCATGGCTGACATTAAAATTTCTTCAGCTGATGTATTTTCTGCCATCACAGACCCCAATACTAATAAAGCATATGGGCCTGATGGGGTCCCTCCTGTTTTTCTCAAGAACTGTGCGTCTGCGCTTACACCCTGCCTAGGTAAACTCTTTCTCCTTTGTCTATCGACTTGTACCTTTCCTTCTTGCTGGAAGTTTGCTCTCATTCAGCCAGTCCCAAAGAAGGGTGACCATTCTCTACCCTCTAACTATCGTCCAATTGCTTTAACATCCTGTATCTCATTGTTTTTGAGTCAAATCTTAATAGAAAAATTTTAAAGAATCTTTATCACAACCTTCTTTCTGATCGTAAGTATGGGTTCCGTCAGGGACACTCCACTGGCCATCTTCTCACCTACCTTTCAGACTCCTGGTCATCCTCCTTTCGGGACTTTGGCGAAAGCTTTGCCATTGCACTTGACATCTCAAAGGCTTTAGATCGAGTCTGACATAAATCTTTAGTTTCCAAACTGCCCTCTTACGGTTTCTATCCTTCTATCTGTGCCTTCATCGCTAGCTTCCTTTCTGGTCGTTCTATAGCCGCTGTTGTAGACGGCCATCGTTCTTCTCCTAGATCTATCAACAGTGGTGTTCCTCAGGGCTCTGTCCTATCACCAACTCTCTTCCTTTTATTCATCAGTGAACTTCTAAGCTGTACATTTAACCGTATCCACTCTTACACTGATGACTCCACCCTTTACCTTTCCATTCGGTTCCCCCAACGTCAATCTCAGCAGTTACTTCAACAAACAAAGGATGAGGCTATGGCACGCCTAAAGTCTGACTTGGCTTGTATCTCTGACTGAGGTAAAAATAATCTGGTTGTTTTTAACGCATCAAGGACTCAGTTTTTACACATATTAACCAGACAAAATCTTCCACAGGTATTCCCACTAATGTTTAATAATATTCAGCTTAATCCTGCATCATCCTTGAACATGCTTGGGGTTTCATTTACTCGAAACTTATCTTGGAATGATCATATTACATCTCTTGAAAAATCTGCTTCCAAGAGATTAGGTGTGCTAAGCCAACTCCGTTCCTTCTTTCCCCCGCGCACAGTTGCTGACTCTATACAGAGGTTTTATCCACCCCTGTGTGGAGTACAACTCTTCTTAATAGGGTGGAGTCAAAGGCTTTTCGTCTCATTAGCTCTCCTCCTCTTACTGACTCCCTTCAACCTCTGTCACTTTGTTGCATTGTTGCATCTTTCTTTTCTATCGCTACTTCAATGGTCACTGCTTCTCTGAACTGTCTGCATGTATTCCCTCACCTCTACGACAGGAGCGTCGCACCCTTCTAGCATCAAACTATCATCCCTTTTCTGTCCAACTCTCTAATGCAAGAGTTAACCGTTACTCCCAGTTCTTCATTTATGCAATAGGTCAACTCTGGAACTGTCTTCCGCTGTCTGTATTTCCTGCTTCCTATGATCTCCAGTCTTTGAAACTCAGTGTGTCCAGGCATCTCGAAATAATCGGATCTTGAATTTGTTTCTCGCTTGTATTTTGTTGTTCTCTTGGAAAGAACAATAATTGCGGGCTCGCGGCCTTTGGTTCCTTCTTCCTCGCATGGTATATTATATATATATATATATATATATATATATATATATATATAGTCTTATAAGGCATGAAACTAAAATTCTTTTGGGGAGAAGTATGTACAAATATGTATACACACTGATGCCTTTTATTAGAAAATCGACAACATGCACACAAACAGGAGGTATGTACTACAATTGTACATTGTAAATTAAAATCAAAGTTTAATTAACATGCATTTCTCTAGTTTCCTAGATCACCAGTTATAAAAATTGTGGCCCAGGAAGAGGTGTGCTTTCTACAAGTGATTGATAATCACTGATATTTGGTATGAAATATCCCCTGTTGTACCGTAAGTTTCATTTCCAGTTGTGTGAAGCTTCAGTTGCCCCACTTTCGTAATTCGAAAAAAGGTTTGTTTATTGATGCTGTAATTGGGTCAGTGTCTCATAGATCTCTGTTCAATAATGGTTTAAATTTATTTATGAAATATTTTTCCATTGACTTTCTTAATGTGGGATCATCCTTTTTTACTTTATAGAAGGGCATAATATTGAACTTTGGAGAATATTTTTTTGCACATTTAGCTATGTGGGCATTAACATATAAACCTTTACTGTGATTCATATGATCTCTGTGTAGGTTAGTACGGAGCCTGAGATTTGAGGTCTCGCCAATATAAATCTCTTTGCATCCACTGCAGTGAATTAAAGAAATTCAGTTTTGTGTCGAGCATCCCATGTTTTCGTTAATTTGGAATGTATGGTTGGCACTGGGAAAAGTAAACTGACTGCCTTCAATTATTTCCGTGCAAAGTTTACATTTTTTGTCTTTACATTTCGTCACTTTGAAACTAGATATATTATTAAACCTAGCCCTTGTTAAAATTCTTTTTAAATTATTGGGTTGTCGCTTTGCGTTAATTAAGGAGACATTTTTATAAATTTCTTGTTTTTCGGGTGCCTTTTTAAGAACCTTAATTGTACATGAGACTTCTTTAAAGTGATCATCATAATTTGGGTTATGGGTTGTTATATGTGGTATTGTGTGTGTATCACTGGCTGTTTCTCTATTGCTGGAGCTCCGAAGGTTGCCTATGGGTATTTGTTTTGTTCTTTCTATGCCAGTTTTTATTAAACTTTAGGGATATCCACGTTGTTGAAGAAAATTTTTCAGTTCACTTAATCTTGTTTCTTTTAACTCAGGTTCTGAGACAATTGTGGATATCCTCCATGCTAAATTAAATGCTATGTTATTTTTTTGTGTCTGGGGTGATCAGAACTGTATATTAGATAATGTTTTGTATCAGTTTCCTTGTAGTGAATGTCAGTAATTATTTTCTTATCCTGCTGATTAAGTTTTATGTCTAGGAAAGTGACTGTCTCCGCATGTGTCACATGTAAATGTTAGGTTGGGGTCCAGGTTATTCTTGATGTTTATGACTGTTGAGAAATGTCCATCTCTCTCGTCCCAAATCATAAAGCTATCATCTAGGTATCACATGTAGTTCTTTTTCATTTTATCTGCTATTGTTTTACCAAAATGTGATGACACCTGAGAATATAAGATGTTTCTAAGTAACCCAACACGAGATTGGTATAATTTGGTGCAAATTTTGTCCCCATTACTGTTCCAGATACTAGTAAGTAATTTTGTCCATTAAATGCTCTGTTTTGACTTTTTAAGAGACAGAGACAATTATGTTCCAGGGATGAATGAACTGGGGAACCTTTCTCTATAGCCTACTGAATGTGGCCTCACAAGACATTACGTGAAAGAAATAATAATCAGAATTTTTTCAGGAGAAACCAGAATTGGAGGGAAGTCGGAGAGTAGACCCAAAGATAATAAACCTTTCAATTTACACACTGAGTGATAATGAAAAATCCTTACTTACTAAGGGACTAAAATATTGCCCCACACCATATCAACTCATTCACGAGGAACTTAATAATGATATTGATGAGTTATCCCGAAATTTGAGATTAAAGGAATTTTTCCACAACAGTGTGTTAAATAATGAATCACTAGTAATACCTAAATGTACATACATGGGAACCAAATACTGGTAGAAACTCCACTCTCGATGCTGCAGTTGATTTCCTAAGACTGAGTCGATATTATACCACCAGACAAAACAGTAAACCTAAGTATGATTTAACACCTGGTGAACAAAAAGATATAAAAGCCCTTAAGATCTGCATTGATGTTGTAATTAAAGAACCTGATAAAGGGTTTTATGAACAAAAAGTGTTGGATATTTTAAAGGATCAGGATACACATGAAAAGATACCAAATAATATGGACGAAAAAACAATGAATAAAGTAAAAAGGATAATTCATAATTATAAGGATAGGCTAACTAAATATGAAGTTAATTACTTAACCAACTTTAAATGTAAGACAAGCTTATTTTACGGTTTACCAAAAGTGCATAGGTCCATTTTGATAATTGATCAAGTTAATGGTTGTAATACAGAAGTGATCTCCATAACAAAGCCTGTAGACCTTAAAATGAGACCAGTTATTGCGGGACCACCTTGCCCTACCCACCGCCTCAGTCACTTCTTAGACATATTACTGCATCCCTTTCTGAAATAAATACCTTCATATATTAAAAACAATCTAGACTTTTTAAACAAGATTCTTACTAAATTAGATGATAATGAAATTTTTGTAAATCTTGATGTGGTAAACCTATACAGCAATATTCGCCATGAACTTGGATATGCCTTACTGGATTGTTGAACACTATGATAATACAAATCGTATACCTGAAAACCTAATAAAAGAAAGATGCACTTTAATTTTGGAAAATAACTCATTCGAATTTAATGGGCAAAATTACTTACAAGTATCTGGAACAGTAATTGGGACAAAATTTGCGCCAAATTATACCAGTCTTGTGTTGGGTTACTTAGAAAACATTTTATATTCTCAGGTGTCATCACATTTTGGTAAAACAATAGCAGATAAAATGAAAAAGAACTACATGTGATACCTAGATGATAGCTTTATGATTTGGGACGAGAGAGATGGACATTTCTCAACAGTCATAAACATCAAGAAAAACCTGGACCCCAAACTAACATTTACATGTGACACATGCGGAGACACAGTCACTTTCCTAGACATAAAACTCATTCAGCAGGATAAGAAAATAATTACTGACATTCACTACAAGGAAACTGATACAAAACATTATCTAACATACAGTTCTTATCACCCCAGACACATAAAAAAAATAACATAGCATTTAATTTAGCATGGAGGATATCCACGGAGTCTCAGAACCTGAGTTAAAAGAAACAAGATTAAGTGAACTGAAAAATTTTCTTCAACAACGTGGATATCCCAAAAGTATAATAAAAACTGGCATAGAAAGAACAAAACAAATACCCATAGGCAACCTTCGGAGCTCCAGCAATAGAGAAACAGCCAGTGATACACATACAATACCATATATAACAAACTATAACCCAAATTATGATGATCACTTTAATGAAGTCTCTAGTACAATTAATGTTCTTGAAAGGCACCCGAAACACAAGAAATTTATAAAAATGTCTCCTTAACCCGTCACGTCCCGAGCTATTTCGCACCTCCGACATCTCCCAATCCCGAGCTGTTTTGGAATTTTTTTTTTTGACTAAAACTTCCGCTTTTGTTGAAAAACAAAGGAAAATCACCAAGAAAGGGCTTACCGTGGTCCATAAGTGGTTGGAACAGGTGAGGTCCCCCACGCCAGGTATCATATTCTATCACTGACGTGTGAGTCACTCACTGTTTCTATCTATCTATCTATTGCCAGACGCCTCAATCCCGTTTGGGGTGGCCACAAACAAATCGCCTCCAAGTCGCCCTGTCCCCCGCCATTTCACTGCCCTGCTCCCAACTCACACCCCCCTCTCTCATATACCTCTCCACCCCATCCCTCCATCTCATCCTCGGTCTCCCCCTCCCTCTTCCACCCTCCACCTCACTCACATACACTCTCTTCGTCAATCTTTCACCCTCCATCCTCTCCACATGGCCAAACCACCTCAGTGTGTTCCTCACAACGCTTCCTATCACATCCACATCCACACCACAACGTTCCTTTATATCCTCATTCGTCAGCCTGTCTCTCCACGTGACTCCACAGGCTCCTCTTAAATAACTCATTTCCACTGCTCTCACTCTTGACTTGTGTCCTTCCAACAATGTCCAAGCTTCACTTCCGTACGTTAGAGTTGGTATCACAATACTGTCATGTAGTAACTTTTTTACTTCCATGCTCACTTCCCTGTTTCTTATCACTGCTTTTAAGGAACCAGCAACCTTTCTTCCCTGCTGTACCCTTTCAAGCACTTCACCCTCCAAACTGTTTCTATGGTATGTAAATTTGGGAGAAACCACAAACAACACCTCTACATTTATTGAATTTGAACTAATAAACAATAAGAATAACAATATAATGGTTTTCAATGACATATATATGAAAAATAAGCATTGTACCTTTGTGCGAGCATAGCAAGTTGGATCAGAGTGGTAACACGCTATGTGCTAAGTTTCTTGTTTCAGTCAACATATCATTTTTTCTACTTGTATACTACTGTTTCGATGCCACTTTACCATTTTGTACTGTATGTAAATGTTTTCAGCTGTTTTCATTCATTATGATGACATGTAGCATAACTATAGTGCACATCTGCTTACTCAGCGCACTCGCTATGACTCGTATCTCAACATACCATATTGTTTTATCGCTTTCATAATATTATTTTCTTTACATAAAACCTTTCCTCCACTACTGTAAATCTATTCAATTATTTACAATCATTACGAGGGCATTTAGCGAAGTTCTAGCGCATATTCACGTGGCAAGCACAATCTCTACGACTCGTGTTTCAACTTCTACTTTATTTTTTCACTCCCAATATACTTTCCCACTTAGATTACACCCTTTTACACCCTATACTGCACTGTACATATTTACTAGCATTATTTATTCAACTGTGCATCAGAATATCGCACCAAAATACCCTCGCAATGAATGTTTCGACTAAGATAATCCTCACACACTTACATACTAATTTTTCACATATATAACACCCGTTTCCACTTGTAGACTCCTATTTACATATTTACGGGCCTTATTTATTCCACTGAGCATCAGGAAATCGCATCTATAAACACTTGTTAGGAATATTTTGACTTAGAATAAATTGCAGCACTTTTAAAACTTTCAACTTATATTACACCCTTTTGCATTTTCCATACAAATATTTACATACCTACGGGCCTTATTTATTCCACTGAGCGTCTGAATATCGCATCAAACTACCCTCGCTAGGTATGTTTCCACTTAGATCATATTTTTACACTTACATACTAATTTTCCACTTACATTACACCCATTTCCACTTTATACAACTATTTACAGATCTACGAGCCTTATAATTACACTGAGCGTCTGTTTGTCGTTTTTATTTCTGAGTATCAGCATCCTATCGCATTCACACCATATTAAAAAGTGCATCAAGGTGTGATACTCGCTGAAACATGGGTGAATACAGAGATCCACGTCACACTCCACGCACTCATAGCGGGTGTCTTTCCTCTGAGTGGTGGATCTCACCCGGGAATTGCTACACACGTGACACCTGCGTTGGTGCCTAGGTCTATTTGGCTGGGGAGGGATAGGAGTGGGGAAATGACGGGCGGATATTCTCATGGGAGTTTGGGCAACAGGAGCAGTGCGGGTGCAGTGTTGGGGCCTTTCAACCGCATACCGGGAAAAAATCTCTCTTGTTAGCTCCCTCACAAACCCTTCAAAGGTTTCCTGAACTCCTGTTGTCGTGGCATGCAGGTGGTGGCAATTCAGAGCAGTTATATCTTTCTTATACCACTTCATCGTGGTCCTGGCACACTCGACCGTGGATATCATGGAGTCCGAATGGTCCACCAGGCGCAGGTTGAGATTATAATCTAGGACACACTCAGGTTTCCGTATGTGGCGCCTGTTCTCGCTCCGGTAATCCACGGAATCAGTACGGTGCATCAAGGGGTAGTGAACCGTGGACAAGAGACTTACTTCTCTATTATGGTTCCACACAGTTGCAAGTATGTTGTTTGCTTGGAAGAAGACAACTTCATTTCTGTCAAGTTTCTGCCCCACCTTGACCATGTGACACCAGTTCATCTTGACGGTACACACAGATTCCCGTGTCATGCCTGTGTAGATAACGAGCAAAAAGAGGGCTAGTGTACCAACTGTCCAGGTAAAGGACATGACCACGATGAAGGTAGTCTTCTATCATTGTCTTTACCACTGCTCCCGACAGTCCAATACTCCGATCTTCTATTATGTCTGTCAGTGCACCGGTGTACAAGACACTGTCTTGCACATAACCAGTCCTACAGTCACACATACCAAAGATCTTGAACCCAAAACGGTGCCTTTTGCTGAGTATGTACTGCCGAAATGAAATATTGCCTCTCCACAACACGAGACTCTCGTCTATGATGGGGTCTCTATAGGGATAAAATGACGAATAAAATGTTTGCCTCAGGTGATCAAAGACCAACCTAATTCGCCTCATCTTATCTGTGTCATTCGCATTTGCAGGATCATCAGCATCATAAAAGTGGAGGTGACTTAGAATTTGTTGGAAGAGATTAAAGCTCATGACTTGGCCAAATATTGGTGTCAGAATAACAGGGTCCCTTGTCCAGTATGCTGGAATTCTGTTCTTTCGTATAATACCCATCACAAGGACCAGGGCAAAAAATAAAAACATTTCTGAAAGGGAGACTGGGTAATCATATATGATAGAATGCCTGCTCCTTGTGCCCAATCTTTCACTCTCATGGCACTGGCTGCTAGCAAAACGGTTTGTTTGGTCAACTATCTGCTACACTAAACCCTCACTGAAAAAAAGATGGAAAAAATCCAGCCTGGTGGCATTAGGGTGAATTCCAGGAGCAATGCAACCAGTGCGCCCCTGCTCAGTGAAGGGGTGAATGATGGGAGAAAAATCACTCCCATCCTCCCAGTTCCATGAAACAAATCCCTCATCCCCATCATCCCCGTCGTCGCCTTCGTCTGGGTGGGGAGGAGATGCTGGTGGGGGAGGTTGGGGAGGAGGGGTGCAGAGGGCTTCCCCTCTCGCACTCCTCTTCCCTCGGCCTTTACCCTTTCCCTTTCCCTTACCCTTACGGCCTTGTGGAAAATTAGGGGGCTGTGGGGATGAAGTCTGGGAATATTGGGGAACATAAGACGTGCTGGGGAGTGGTTCCTCCCCACCTTCCCCCTGCATGACAACACCACGTGATTCATCATGCACCCTCAGTCGCCCACGTGTTAAGGAATATTGAGGAGCATAAGATGTGCTGAGGAATGGTTCCTCCTCATCATCCCCCTCCATCACAACCCCACGTGATCCAGGACGCACCCTCACTCGCCCACGTGATACACCACGGGAGAGCGATGACTCACTCCCGCCACTCTCACTTTCAATACTCCACCCTGCACTTTCTCTTTCACTCCCCACTCCCTCCATGGCACTTCCTACCTCCCCAAACAAAAGACTAGGCACATACCTGCTCGTTTGACTTGGTGTGCGCTCGGGGCCATGATGAGTGATAACTTCTCGGCCGTACCACGTGGCAGCACATCCCACGGCTCCATCCTCGTCCTTGTCCTCGTCATCAGAATTGGGCTCCACATCATGTTGGGGCTGGCTAGAGGATGTTGCACATTGTTTTTGTGCCTGCTGCCCCTCTCTAGCAGCACGATAAGTCACTTACTGCCGCTTCCTGGGGGACGGGACCTCCTCGTCACTGCTGGTGGTTTCCTCCTCCTCTGGCTGGACATAATCTTTGTCAACAACCTCGTCGTCCATTGGGGAAGCGCTGTCGCCTGTAAAGGCGTCCAGGGTGGTTTGGATTTCCTCCTCAGAGAGACCTCTATGAGTCATGTCTTAGCAGGACCGTTGCTAACAGATGAGTGACCGAGCCGAGGGTGAGCACGGGTCGCGCGGGGTCACCGAGTGTCACCGCCTGGTGGCAGGTAGGTGAAGGTCGAGCGACGATACACACAGAAAATCAAGCGCAAAATTTGAAAATTGTGCAAATTATGCACCATGCAATTGCGCGACGTACCAGTACGTCGTTGGGACTGGCAAATGCAAAATGTTGCAACATATCCATATGTCAATGGGACGCCTCGGGTTAATTAAACTGGTTAACATATGAGGACACAGATTCACCTGTTGTTCTCGACCTCGCGCACGCGCACCCCCCCCCGTACATACATACATATATACATTCATACATACACATATAGATGAAAATTAATAATTAGAGAGATGGATGGACTGATTCACACACACACACACACACACACACACACACACACACACGTGTATACATATATATATATATATATATATATATATATATATATATATATATATATATATATATATATATATATATATATATATATATATATATATTCGTACATATGTATATATCTGTTTTTATCTATATATCTACCTATCTTTATCTGTCCATCTCTCTATCTCTATCTAGCTATCAATCTATGGAGGGGTAGTAGTAGTTGTGGCCTCAGGTTCATTTAAATGTGAACCAGGTGGACTGCAGACTGTGCAGGATGAAAGTGGTATTTTTCTAGAATCCATCATTCCCCTTTAGTGGGATAAGGAGGGAGCTGAGGAACGTTTGTATAACAGGACAACAGAGCCGCTATATCATATCGGTGCCATCGCGCGATGGCGTCCCTCCCCACCACTAAGAAAGACGAGAAATGGCGAAAATAAATAATAGGGGAAGATGGACAGAAAAAGTAAGAAGTGGGAAGGGAAAGAATGGGGCAAAGTAGTACTGGAAGGTTGGGGAAATAAAGAAGAAATCAATAAGAGTTACTGATAATATAAGAAACTAAAGACATGGCCAAAAGAGGAGTGAGATATTAGGACAATGTAATAGGCGAGAAGAACTATAGAATGGGAACAAAGTGAGTCCAAGAAGATGGGAACACGAAGGGGAAACTGGTAAGAGAAAGAACAGTCAGTGATTAGGAGACCTGAAACTATGAATGGGGGATCAGTATAGAAATTACCTAAAGAGAAGGGAAGTAGGGACAAATTTACAGATGAGAGGAGAAAGAGAAGAAACAAAAAATAAGAAGAAAAAGGGGCTGCAGAGTTAACAATAAGGGAAGGAGAGATGCAAGGACATTATTATATCGCGGGGAGAAAGAGAAGAAGCTAAGAGTAAGGCGAAAGGAAAGTTTGAGTGGCCAAAAGAAGTGGAGAGATGTAAGGAAAATGTCATGAGATGGAGGAAGAAAGAGGAGGGTTCAAATTGGCTCTGGGTCGTGGTTAATGACGGCGTCGACCCAGGCTGTCTGTCCCCCAGGCACGGAACACCACACGCATTACACCACACTCTGACAGGCGTTTTCTTCCACGCATCTTCTTCCAGGCATTGTCTTCCAGGCATTTCCTTACCGGCACCTTAGTCCAGCATCATCTTCAATGCGACTTCTTAGAGGCAGTTTCTCCAATGCGTCTTCACTGAGGCAGCTTCTTACAGTCAGCCTATTACGATCCTCTTATAGGTAACTTCCTGCAGACATCTTACAGGCATATTCTAGGCGTCTGTAACCTTGAATGATTACTCACTTTCACTCTGTCCACTTTTTCTTCCTTTTCCAGGTTCCTTCTCCCAGCTGCATTCTCCACCACCCTCTCTTCATGTCCCTCTCACACAACACTCTCTACCCCTCCTCACAACACCCTTGTCTTATCCACCCCTCCATCTATTAGCACTCTCAGCCACATTCCTCTCAGTTTTATATATACCGGTATTTATTTTATTTTATTATTTTTTTTATCGTCCGTTCCCACGCCTCAACCAATGCCTCTCACATCACTATTCCATCTGGTCATCTCTCTCTCTCTCTCTCTCTCTCTCTCTCTCTCTCTCTCATTTAATTCGTTTCCTTTCAACTTTCAATCTTTCTCCAAAACTCACTTCCAGCACCCCGACACCTTCCAGCTCTTCCAGATTTTTCCCATCTGGTCTCGTGTACTCTCTCACATCTTCATTACTACCCTCTTTCTGCTACCCTCGTCCTGTGTGTGTGTGTGTGTGTGTGTGTGTGTGTGTGTGTGTGTGTGTGTGTGTGTGTGTGTGTGTGTCAATAATCTTTCCATTCTTTAAAGCTCTTCTTATTCCCCTTTTCTTCTTTGTCAGTTAATTTTTCTGCATCTTCCATCCAACTAATGCCACATATCTTCCAAAGTTTTCCTCTTGGTTGGAACCTCTGAAGTTTTCCCAGATCGTCTGCATAATTTTCTGCCCCTGAAAACTCCCTTATCGTTTCCAGAGCCAGTGGTATCCCTCCCGGCTCCAATAACCCCTCCCCCTCCCTCCCCTCCCCCCTTTCTTTCCTTCCCCCTCCCCCTCTCTCCCTTCCTACCCTTCTTTCCTTCCCCTTTCCCCTCCCTCCAGTTTCAGCCTACTTTTCTTCCCCCTCCCCCTTCCTTCCGTCCAACCCTTCTTTCCTTCCCCCTCGTCCTCCCTCGCGACTGACCCATCTTTTCTTCCCCTTCCCCCTCCCTCCGGTCTCACCCATCTTTCCTTCCCCCTCCCCCTTCCCTTCCGTCTCACCCTTTTTTCCCTCCCCCTCCTCCTCTCTCCCGTCTAAATCTTCCCACCTCCCCTATTCTTACCCACAACTCCCTCAACACTGGAACCATATTCATATACTTTCTTGAGGTTACATTTCGTTTGTTTATGCTTCTATATGAAGAGGTCTGTGGGGTAATTCCGATGGCGCCAAAATCGAAACAGAAAAAACAGAGAATGGAATGCAGAATTCTGGACACATGACGCGCCTTGAGAATTTCTCCGCGGAGCGCCTCATATTATTTTCAAGACGCCGCTCCGTGGAGAAACTCTGAACGCTCCATGGGTAAAAGTAAATAAATGAAAATAAATAACTGTGTAATCTCCATCTTCTCAGTTTATCGAGTATACTTGACAGAGCTTCCCATAAGATCTCTTGCAGCTACCAAATACACCAGAGACTAAAGAAGAGTGAATGGTGAAGTACATGATATTATGAAGCTAAAATTACTCCCTTATAATTTCATTTCCTTATTGAAGAGTTTGGGTGAAATCCGTCATGCATAACGATCTGGTGTTACACGAACATGACCAAGAACACTTCTAGTATGATGACACCTCTTTAGATTTGTTCCTGAATTTTCGAGACGAGTTTATGTTACATGGACAAGACCCTTAATTTCTTCATTACTGTTGTGGCATTTGTATCCTATTCTTGCTGTCTCCGGATGAGTCTGGGAGGGAATTTCGTACAAAAAAGAGTTACACAGAGACTTAACGCCTTCACTACGACTGAGGGTTGTCTGAAGCTAAATAACGTGTTGTGGAGGAAAAAATTAATAAATACAGGCTGAAGGAAGCAGAATAAATACAGGCGTCACTGCAATGCACAAGTTAAACAGTTTGCTTCGTTGTTCCACATTAATCCTACACATACCACGCACACCGCAGTACTTACTCTATTCAAGCAAACAACAACAACTACAACTACAATAATAACAAACAACAATTATAATAACAGCAAAATAACAAAACAACGAGAGAGAGAGAGAGAGAGAGAGAGAGAGAGAGAGAGAGAGAGAGAGAGAGAGAGAGCAACGAATTCGGCAGTGAAAGTAAGATAAGGAAAGATCACATTAAAAACATAAATAAAATAAAAAAGGGAAAATTGTAAAGGCAGAAGCACAGCAGGAATCAGTGAATACGTCTATTTATAATCCATTCTCACTGTCTCTACACGTTTCTGTTCAGGTTATGAGAGACTTTTCAACATGCATGGACTTAATGTCCCTAAAAATGTGTATAAAAGTCTGGTAACAGCAAGACTTACTAGAAAAATGTGAAGATAGCGAAGAGGATGAAGAAGGAAGGGAAGAAACCTGAAGAGAGTAACAGCAGTAGAGATAAAGGAAGAGGCATAGAGGAGACAGTGATTAGATAAGAGCTGGAGTTACGAGGTGAGAACTGACGTCATTTTCAATTACACCGGCTGAAGGAAGGGAAAGGTAATACTAGGGAGAGAGGTTGAAAAACTGAGTTCTCTTTTTTACCTGGAAAAATCAGATACGTTGAAGTTGAAATATCTAAATGATGTACATGTATACTTAAAAGAAGAGGAGACTGTCATTATTCAAGTTAATAATTCTTATGAAGTGCGAACGTGTGTGTGCGCGGGCAAACACACACACACACACACACACACACACACACACACACACACACGCAGAGTGAGAGAGACTATACGCAAGATTGAGTAACGAATGCTGGGAACACGAAAAACATTATATGCACTCAGTATAATATCAGCATAACACACGAAATTTATAAGTGAGAAAGAAACACACAGGAGATGATTAGTAAATTACTTAATTAGTGTAGTAATTAGACAAATATTATGTAAGAAAGAAACTAACAATAAATTATCACAGAATGGATTACGAGTAGTAATGATAAACGCATTGGTATAGGTACTAACACAACAGTCCACTTGTTTTCACATGACGGAACCGGATCACTCCCATAAGTTAAGCACAAAGTTATGGGTGCATGAAATTCAACGATTCTTAGCTATGATGCAGGAATGAATGTCCTTAGTTACTTATCAAGTCATCTTGGCCATCAGCTAAGCTGGAAGAGGACAGAAATCAAAACAAACGCACTACATTCAGGTTATGGAAATCTCACAGAAGTGCCCTTTGAGTGACCCAGTCAGTCAGGGTTTTAGAAATATCTCTGTGTGGTAGAAGAGAGGAGGTGTGGTAGTGTGAGGTGTGGCAATATGAAGGATGGTACTGCATGCTCTGATAGTGTGTGTGGCGTGGCACTGGAAAGGTGTACTGGTATATGGTGTGGCAGAGTTCGGTAGGGAAGACTAAACTGTGGAGCGTATAGTTTTGTAGTGTGTGGTATGGTGTGGTGTGGCAGTGTGAAGTGTTTTAGTATATGGTGTGATAGTGCCTGGTGTGGCAGTGTATGGTTTGGTAGTGTATGCTACGGTAGTGCGTGGCGAGGCACTGTGATGTATATGAGAGGTGTACTGAGGTATGGTGTGGTAGTGCATGGTGTGAGGAAGCGTTTGGTGTGCAACAGTGTAAAGCGTGTGCAAAGTGAATCAGTGCATGTCGTGCATCAGTGTGAGACGTGGCAGTATGAGGTATGCGAGTCGTGTGTAGTACCTTCCACTGCACAGCGATTTCACCAAACACCCTGGATATCCAAAAAATAAAAAAATAAAAATGTAGAAGGACAACAAAAGAATAAAAGCGTAATATTCCATGAAGTCTTGGGGTAGGTGATGGAGGGGTGTGGTGTGGGAGTGTGTTGGAACCCTATCAGGAGAACCATTTGCTTACATGAATCCCCTCCTCTCTCTGTCCGTCTGTCTGTCTGTCTGTCTCCTTTTTTCCGGCCGTATTCTCGTCGATGTAGAAGACTTGCACCACTTAGTCAGCGATTTATGTTTTACATGGTGGTAGGTGGTGGCGACCATCATCCACTCACTTGATTTAGTGCTGCCTACTTCTTCCTTAGCCTTTATCATTCTTTTCCTGTGCCTGCCCTCCACTCTTCCTATTTCTCCCATCTTTCCTGTCACTTTTTATTGTTTTTCTTTCCTTTACAGGTGGCTTTACATTGAGTGACAAGCCAAATGGTTTCCTGTAAGCCAAATACCATTTACAGCGCTGGGTGATAACCATATAACCAAACCATACGTGCTCCCTACGTGTCAACAAGTGGGTTGGTGGAGGGTTAGTGCCCCTCCCCGTAAAAAAAATAACTCAAAGTCAAATGGCCATCCCTTACGGGATTATGGCGTCTGGCAATAATAGAGATCTTCGTCCCCTCTGTTTAACTAACGTCCTTTCAGTAACTGAATAAGTTAATAAATACCACACAGCAAACCATCACGAGCCATATGTAATAATAAACAGGCAAGGAAGAGGTGTTTCGGGTCCTCCTAAGTCCACAACAGCACATCCCTCTGTGTCATTTGTGTTGCTGCTTCGGTCAGTGTTGCCAAGGCCGCCCACACTGGCTCCTTCACCCTCACCATCACGCCTCATATGAAGAGATCACAAGAAACATTAGGCTGTGTTCTCTTTGTTTCTCCCGCCTACTGACCATAGTACCCGGAACTTATCAATATATTTCGCTTTGTATGTATGCATGTGTGTGTATGTATGTATGTATGTATGTATGTATGTTTATCCATTTATGTATATCTGCCTATATCTATATATCTTTTTATCTATCAGTGTATCAATCTGTCTGTCTCTGTATTTACCTATTCTTCTATGTGTGTGTGTGTGTGTGTGTGTGTGTGTGTGTGTGTGTGTGTGTGTGTGTGTGTGTGTGTGTGTGTGTGTGTGTGTGTGTGTGATTATTTGATAATCACAGTATTTTTATAAATTTTCTCTAAATTAATTGCAATTTTGCATGATTGAATCAGTAATGAAATTACCTTTTTTAAATTCATTTTTCCGTGACCAACTGGAACGTACCGATGCCATCATTAAAACTCAATTAAAAATTCTTTATCTCAATCACGGTGGAAATTAGAATTACAGTCCGAATAAAGCTTATCTTTTTTTCCTCTCTCTAAGTAAAATAAAGCTGCACCGACAAGAGGAAATCCCTGACGTCCATAATGGCGTATTCCCGTTAGCAAAGGACGATCACATTTTCCTTACTATTTCCGTCCACCTTAACATGCCGGAATTTTCGTCCCTTCGCAAATTATTTCCCATACCTCAGTTACCCCACAATAATACAACCCTACATCCATCCATATCACTTCATAGTGTCTAGCACCGTTTTCTAGTGTTAGCAGTTTATTACAGCTTAGTATTCAACATGCGGAGATGGCAATTTTAGACGAATTTAAAGTGGCCGTCAAAATTCACCTGTGTTGTTTGTGCACTCTGCGTCATTAACACATATAGGGCAGAATAATATGATGCAATACGCAACACAAGTCGCTGGGGAAGAGGTGACAGAAAACCTCCTAAACTCACCAAATTACGGCTCAACAGTGTCTCCTCTCAGTTTACCAGCGGCCGTATTCATAAACGGTCTCCCGGTTTCTACAATGAACAAATCCTTTTAGCAGTTAATTATTATCAAGAATCAATGTTTGGACGTATTCTTTACTGATATATTACTGTATTATATTTTCATCTCCAGAGTTTATACATCCTTTCATTCCATCATCTCCAATCCATCCCAACAACTATACTACTGTGTCCATCAATCTCGTGTGTTGCGGGGACAGCTCATTCTGGTGGTGTAAGGAGCGCAGACATTTTAGCTGCTTCAGGAAATTGCCAATCAGCCATGCAGTCAATGGACATAAAAAATCGGACTCTAAATCATGAAGTGAGTTTTGAAAAGAAAAATAAGATGGCTCTGGTAACGCAAAGTGAGCCGTCCCCGCAACACACGAGTACCGCGATACACAAAGGGCTGTCCTGTATTTTTCTCGCCCGTCTTCCTTATTCCCTCAGCTATTTCCCTTACCTTCTTTCTCCTTTATAGAATTTCCCTCCACTTCTGCCAGTCTCCGGGGATTACTCTCATGGTGGACGAAGCAGACACAGAACACACACACACACACTCTCTCTCTCTCTCTCTCTCCTTTCTACAACTATCTTTCCTTTCATCTTCTTGTCCCTCTGCATATTTTCTTTGTTTAGTACTTCCTTTCTTTTCATTGGTCCTTCACTTATTCCCTATTTTGCCGCCACCCTCTCTTCCTTCCCTTCCCGTCGTTTCTAGTCAGAGTAACTGGCTGTTCTCTCCTCTTCTCCCCTCTTCCTATCCCTCCTTTCCGTCGGTTTCCCCTTTCCTTCCCTCTTCCATTTCCTTCCTTCCCATTCCTAACGCACCCACCACTCTGTTCATCCCGCTCCGTCTTCACCACTCCTTCTGTCACCCCTCCCTCCCCATTAGGTCTGTTCCTCCCTCGCCCCACATCCTCCACCGTTCCCACCATATGCCCTTCTTTTCACCCCATCCCCATATTTCTTCATTTCCCCTTTTCTCCACCATTCATAACCCCTTTCCTTTCCGTTCCATTTCTCCTCCCCTCCTAACCCCTTCCCTTCCGTTTCTCCTTTTTCTCCACGCCACCCATACCCTCCACCATCACCCTGACTCTGTGTGTAGATAGGGAGAATGATTAGGTGTGTGTGTGTATGTGTGTGTGTGTGTGTGTGTGTGTGTGTGTGTGTGTGTGTGTGTGTGTGTGTGTGTGTGTGTGTGTGTGTGTGTGTGTGTGTGTGTGTGTGTGTGTGTGTGTGTGTGTGTGTGTGTAAATGAGTCAAAAGAGAAGTTATAGATACGGTAGTGAAGCTGCTGATGAATGGTGAGGGTGAAATATTCCAACTCTGGTGTTTGCAGGTGATGGTGTGATGGTTGCTGATAATGAACTGGATGCTGAACGACTGGTTAGCTTAGTGAATATGTGTGAGAGGTGATGCTGAGAGTTAATGTAAATATTGTCAAGTGATTTACCGTGTGCTGTGCTGGTGGGTGCAGAGAGAGACTGACTGGTGGAAGATTTTAAGTATCGTGGTACGGTGATGGAAAAGAAAAATAAAATGAATAAAGGAAGTAGGGAGTACCGTGGCTCAAGGAAGGAATGTGGTTGGTGTTGTGGTCTTGATGGGGAATAGAGTTCTAGGTACAAAGACTCCAAGAACACTACATAATTGTGTCATCCGCCATATTAATGAATGGGTGTGACGCTTGTAGACACGAGTAATAATAATCAAGAAAGAGAATACTAGAATAGGATTATTAAAGTTATGTAAGTGTGCTGTATCTGCTGGGTAGGATAAGATATAAAGATTCGTGAAGCATTTGATATAGAAAATGAATGTGTGGGAAACTGATGTATGTAAAATGAGGAAGCAAAAGAGCTGAGAGAGAATTCAAATGGATGGATGAAATATGTATGAAGACACACGGCAAGGGTTGCACAACTATTTACACTCAGTGGCTTCTATGACTTACTCTCAGCTGAATAAAATCATCTGGCTTTACCTGGAACAGAATACTAAAGTTGTCTCGGTCATGAATGCGTTAATGAAACCAGTATCAACACACTCAGGTTCCTATACTCACTGCCAGGTGAATAAAATCGTGTGGCGTTTACTGGAATAAAATACAAGAGATGACGCGACCGTGAGAGAGTACACCTGACAGTGGACTGAAGGAACTCCCTCCCACAGACACCTTGATCGTCTGGCCTGTGAGGTGATGATCATTTACAACGCTTGAATAATGAGTCGCCGTATTCATTGACCACTCGGTTGACAATTTTTATACTTTAATATTTCCCTGTTCCTATCTTTGGATTCCCCCCACTTCACACATCAAGGAAAAATAGGCTTACAAGTGCGGTGATGGTACGATATTTCCCTTCATTAAACTCAAAACTTTTCTATTATTCATTCCAATTTTTTGGCCTAAACATTTTCCTTGGGATTTTTGCGTCCACCAGGCGCTCACTGCTTCCCACAAATTTCTCCATGAAGAATTACCCCAGTCCAGCGTTGGTGGACAGAGGAAATGTTTATAAACTGAATGCACTTTCCCTCTCGCTGCCCAGTCAGTCTCTCCACACAACTCTATCCACACTGTCACTACCCTCTCCACACACTCTTCTATCCCCATCAACACTATGCCTACCCTTTTTCTCACACATTGCCTCCTTTTTGCCCTACCACACAAACACACACACACACACACACACACACACACACACACACACACACACACACACACACACACATCACTTTCCTGTTTGCCTCTCTCTCTTCTCTCTCTCTCTCTCTCTCTCTCTCTCTCTCTCTCTCTCTCTCTCTCTTTCTTAGTAATGAGTTCATATTATTCCTCCAAACGCATCCTAGAAGTTTACATTATAATTACCAACAGACATTTAAAATATTGAACATTTTAATTCACAAGAAATAAACGAAACTGTGACAAACAAGACACATATTACAGAACCAACATAAACAATGGAAAACTAAAAAAAAAAAAAAAATAGAAACAGGATCTAAAGTATAAAGCAAAAAAAGAACCAACAGACGCTTTCATGGACTTGGGCTACAACACTGACGGGGGGAATAAAAAAAAAAAAATTCAAACATATAGTGTGCCTCGAGGTCAAGGGGAAAACATGAAGCGCAACGAAAAAATATATCAAACTTATAAGAGAAAACTGTGGTGATAGATCGACAGGTGGAGAGATAGATAAAGTGGTAGACAGATAGACGTAACCAGATAAAACTTGCAAACGGTCAGACAGACAGAGAGACAGAGATAGAAGGACAGATATCGAGAGATAAAGGCAAAAGAATATATTTAGAGAGACAGAGGCAGAAGAATAAGTAGAGAGAAACAGGAGGATAGACACAATGACAGACAGATAAAACAAAAAACACAAACGAGACACACACACACACACACACACACACACACACACACACACACACACACACACACACACACACACACACACACACACACACACAATACAGCAACAATACTTCTGATCATCATACACACAATATAAATCTTTTTTTTTTCTCAGCAATACATAAAACTTTGAACACAGAAAACACACCTTCCTGAAACGGCGGGACCAAAAAACGACACCAAAAAGGAAAACTGCAGGCATTTTTTGACGAAATTCTCTCTCTCTCTCTCTCTCTCTCCAACAGTACAGAGAAACAAATACCATAACAAAACGGCGAGTCACACCCCATCCATCACACCCACCATCATGGACCTTCAATCAGGACTTCAGTGTAGGCCTCTGTATGGAGTGGTGTTGGGGGAGGGGAGGGGAGGGGAGGGGGAGGGGTTCAGGAAGTGGGAGAGGGATCGGGGTGGGGAGGGGGAGTGGGAGGAAGAGAGGGAGGGGAAGGGGAAGGGGGAGAGGAAAGGGGAAGGAGAAGGGGGAAAGTTGACGGGTGAAGGGGGCAGGGGGGAGGGAGGAGGGAGAACATGACGACCCTCACGTAATCAGAGTGGTATTGACCTTGACCTCCACGCCAAGGTGGGTCAACTGCCGCCAGGAGGTCAGTACTGATGATTAAACATACATATCATCATAATGTACATAGTTCTTTCACTTTAACTTGGCCCAGATTTCCTTCCTTTTATCGATTATTTCACGTAACTCACTGACAAAATATGGCTATGCTACTGCTCTACATCTTTTCCACAGCACTGCTTCGTGACCAGCACCGTATTCTAGTGGTAAGCCATTAGTAACTGAGCATTCAAGACTGACAAAGGGCAATTTTAAGTCATGTTAGAGTGAAAGGCGTGTAGGTGGCTGAGGGTACAGATCCAGCCTTTGATGCCCGGGATGATTACGTCACTTGGGCATGATCTTCGTCTATACCAACACATCCATTAACCACAACTGATATTAGGGACCTGGATTGTAAGGTTGTGGTTACGTTTCATAGTCTTGGTAATGTGTGGATACTTTCTATGTAGGGTGTGCATTGTAACTGTCCTTGGAGATGCTTGGTTGGTAAGGGAATTACAGTAATGTAATTTTGATTATTTCTACGTTATAGTTTCTTCTGTGTGTGTGTGTGTGTGTGTGTGTGTGTGTGTGTGTGTGTGTGTGTGTGTGTGTGTGTGTGTGTGTGTGTGGCTTTCAAATGTCCACTTAATTCTGTCCTTTAGTCCCCATTTTTTCTGCTGTCCCAGACATTCAGTTCTTCACCCTCTGCTCCGTCCCATGTCCACTACTTCCTTCTAACTTCCAGCATGTCACAAATTTTACACCCCCCCACACCTTTTTTTCCTTTTTTTCATGTCCATAGTCGATCATCTGGATACCTGAATTTATGCTTAGGCCAGGATGCGAACTAGTACTCTAAGCAACAGCGTAGTTTTCGGTAATTTTGCCTGACTGGTTGTGGGAACACTGCTAACCTCTTCAGCTCAGGGAGGTATTTTGCATATTATCCTCGTTATTAATTTCGTTTATCTTCGGAAAACATCCTAGTAGTGATGGAGCACTGACGGCCGCTATATTTTTAACACTGCTAGCTCGAAAAGTCTCCCGCAAGCTGAATAACACCGTTTCAAAGTACAAAGAAGATATATAAAGCACGCCCTCGTAATGAATGAGCTAACCACGAGTGAATGAGGACACACACTCACACACACACACACACACACACACACACACACACACACACACACACACACACACACACACACACACATCTGTCAGAGATAAAGACTATTAACGGACAGAGATTGGCTCGATCCACACGGGATGGGCAGCAGTTTTTCCAATACATCAGGTGGTAATTACGCCACCCCTGGAAGGACATTTGACAGATATTACGTGACCCGATAACCGCCTGTGGCAAGTTCGTTTCCACTGCACATCCAGTGATTGTGATGATAGAAAAGTGGGTAATGTGACCACTGTGACACTTGACATCCAGTGACTGTGATGATGGAAGAGTGGTTAATGTAACCACTGTATTGACATCCAGTGATTGTGATGATGGAAGAGTGGGTAATGTGACCACTGACACTTGACATCCAGTGATTGTGATGATGGAAGAGTGGTTAATGTGACCACTGTGACACTTGACATCCAGTGATTGTGATGATGGAAGAGTGGGTAATGTGACCATTGTATTGACATCCAGTGATTGTGATGATGGAAGAGTGGGTAATGTGACCACTGACACTTGACATCCAGTGATTGTGATGATGGAAGAGTGGTTAATGTGACCACTGTGACACTTGACATCCAGTGATTGTGATGATAGAAGAGCCGGTAATGTGACCATTGTATTGACATCCAGTGATTGTGATGATAGAAGAGCGGGTAATGTGACCATTGTATTGACATCCAGTGATTGTGATGATGGAAGAGTGGGTAATGTGACCACTGTGACACTTGACATCCAGTGATTGTGATGATGGAAGAGTGGGTAATGTGACCACTGTGACACTTGACATCCAGTGATTGTGATGATGGAAGAGTGGATAATGTGACCACTGTGACACTTGACATCCAGTGATTGTGATGATGGAAGAGTGGGTAATGTGACCACTGTGACACTTGACATCCAGTGATTGTGATGATGGAAGAGTGGGTAATGTGACCATTGTATTGACATCCAGTGATTGTGATGATGGAAGAGTGGGTAATGTGACCACTGTGACACTTGACATCCAGTGACTGTGATGATGGAAGAGTGGGTAATGTGACCACTGTGACACTTGACATCCAGTGATTGTGATGATGGAAGAGTGGATAATGTGACAATTGTGAAAGTTGGTGCAAGTATGTGTCTGTTGGCAGGTTTTCCGAGATTACTGACTACCGTTAGTGGTCACTCCAAAAGGTTTGAGGAAAGATGATGGAAGACCATGAATAAGATACAGTATAGCTATTGACCAATTTAATTTACCATCTCACGGTGGGACCATCGCCAGTATCCTTTTCCATCTTACGCCAAACGATTTTATTAAGCAGAAAGTGAATCCTGGAAAACTTGGTGTCAGCCAATTCGCCCAGAAGACGTAATTCTCTTATTCTAGGTCTTGCTATACTATGATATTCAGCCCAGGAGAGACTTGTTAAGCTGTGGGGAGGGGTGTTATATACATTCTTAATTAAAACTCTTCAACACTAGTGATCTTTATTGTATTAAACAAAATCATTCGGCGATGATGAGAGTAAAAACAAATATATGTTCTTACCCTTTCTTATCGCATTATGTCGTCAATTCAAGCTTCTGTGTTTCCCTCAGCCAAATTCGACATAATCTTCCAGTGAAGCAAACGGCAGAAGATTGTACGAGTATACATCTAGGGATGAATAGCTCATAGTTAAGAAGTTACTAATCCCTTTAATACTTTCAATACGACAATACCATTTCAAATGTCATTTTCCTGACAACCGGTTGATTTTATTCGGTTTATTAATAACCCGTGGCAGTGAAGGAGTTAACCTCTCTGGTAAGCTGACGTTACCTTCGCTGTTCTTGTGCCTCACAAAATTATGGCATTATGGACACTGTTTATAATTTACTAATCCCGAGCGTTTTTTTCGAGGTCGAAAATATCAGTCTGGAGGTACCATGAACATAGTAAATATAAAACGTCCTATACAGTCGCTGGGAGGTGGGTGTCTCCTGACTTGTATAAAGTCATCTTGCAGTAGAAAGAATTTACAAGAATTTATAACATGAGTTGCCATTGTGTTCATGGTTCATGGAGATCTTCTCTATTCTCATCGCCACAATAGCCTTCTCCTAAGTGGAATAACACCGACCGGATGAAGCATAAATACAAAATAAACAGTAGTGCTGGTGTTGAAGGAGTAATGTGGCCTTAAATAACGCCCAGGACAGAGGCCACACCCAGGGCACCAGTGCAGTGACAGCAAGTATTTTCTGTACAGGATATTCCATGCGTTTATTGGGTTAGGGAGTCTGGCTGGCAGTAATTCCCAGTTTGTTTGTGCTGTTTAGAAATGGCTGGTGAGCCACTGGACTTTGATGGATAGTCAACATAGAGACTAGTGAATGAGGCAGTGGTAAATATGTGTATATATATATATATATATATATATATATATATATATATATAGAGAGAGAGAGAGAGAGAGAGAGAGAGAGAGAGAGAGAGAGAGAGAGAGAGAGAGAGAGAGAGAGAGAGGTGTTAGCCTGGAAAATGATATAAAAAGAATCAACACTGAGTGATACGGACACAAACATGGATGATACAAAAGAATGGAAGAATGTGAGAATGAAAGTAAAGATAACTGACGGATGGTTGGCAGAAGGTAAAAATGAGGGTGTGAGGAAAAGAGAATATGAAGATGAGAAAATAAAAAATGTGAAGATAGATCAGAAAGGGAGGAGCTGATAATATTTTAAAAGGATGAATTACGCCAGAGGGGGGAATTCGGACGAATGGTGGAAAACAGCAGCGTGAAGTATAATATTGATGAATGGCAGTGGATAGCTATCTAAGGAAAGGAAAGGAGAATGAGAAGCGAAGAGAGATCTGTAGTGTAACAGGGGGAAGATATTCTTTTCTTCTTGTCCTCATTCTTCGTCATGTCACCTTTCCCCTTGTCACTTTCTGGCCACTCCACTGGCAGTTCACCAATTTTTGTGTTTTCGTTCACACATATCCGATCCCTCCACCACGTATTACAGCTTAATTCCTTCACTGCGATGACACATAATTTCATCTTATGTTTGCTGTCATGAAACGATTTTATTTAACTGACAAGACTGATTTGCTCGTACTATTTTCATCCTTTTCATTCTTCCTGTCTGCCCTTCTCACCGTTATCCTTTCATTATCTCCCTCTTCCTTATTTCCTTAACTTTCGCGTTCCTTCCTTCCTTCCTGTATTCTCCTGTGCTCCTGCCGTCAGCCTCTCCAGCATGTCAACCAGCCATCACGGCGAGTGCCAGGGAACAATGACCCCCACAGTGTCACACCAGGGACACAAGGCCACCCCGCCTCTCACCACTCTATGTACTCGTGTCATTGTTCCCGCGACACCTCTTCCTCTGATTTACGTTAGCTATGTCGTAAAAAAATGTGTTGGAAGACTATGCTATTATCTTCGTGTGTTTTTAGAGGACAGTTACTTTAGTTCCGTCAGCCATACCGTAAATTAAAGGGTAAGATCACGCTGCTATCTCAGTTTTACGTCAACCATATCGTTGAAAGAAACTGACGGAGGAAGACAATGATTTTTTTCTTTGTTAATTTGTTTACACGTTCAGCACACCGTCAAATAAAAAGTGCAGGAAGTAAACACTTAATGTCTTACGTAACCACAGGCCTATCGTAAATTGAACGCGGAATGGGACTGGACACTGCAAGGTGATTTGCTTCCACCTCAATCACACTGCACACACACACACACACACACACACACACACACACACACACACACACACACACACACACACAAAAGATGAAAAAATAGGAACAAAACACCGCTACTCATGATTCTTGTACCTCAATCACAATAAAAAATTGTGCTGGGGGAAGACACTGCTGTCTTCGTGTGTGTGTGTGTGTGTGTGTGTGTGTGTGTGTGTGTGTGTGTGTGTGTGTGTGTGTGTGTGTGTGTGTGTGTGACGTTCACGTTTATGTGAGAGGGCAGGGTAGATATTCTGTGTGCGTGTAGGTGTAGTACACAGACAAGGTGTGGGACATGAGACACTATTCTTGCTACCTCCAGACCACTTCATGCAGCTCTTGACATGCTTGTGCACTGAAGGGGTTACATTCAGCCTTATGGGGTCCGACCACTACCATAGAACTTTCCTAAATTGACAAAAACCGCCACACTAACAACATCTGAGCTGACCTTGCCCCGTGGCCTGGACGTTTGACCTATCCATGTGGCCTTGACCGTTGAGTGATTGTCTTCAAAATCGATCTTTTTTCTTTAATTCCTGCCTTATCCTTAAGCCATAATATACTGTCAGAATTGGGTAAAAAATGTCCAAGCTAACATTTTTGTGACCTTGACCTTTGACCTATTGTCAAAGGTCAAAGCCCTTGGGGGGGATTGGGGGGATGGGGGACTCAGCTCCGTTTCATTTGGAGGGTAAGAAGGGCCAACCCCTCCTTTTTATAGGGGCAAAATGGGGCCAGATCCCTTTTTTGTCATTGGGAAACTCACAGTATCAGAATGTAAATACGGCCGGTCGACTCCAGCTTCCAAAGATATCCCTGATTTTAATATGAGAAGGAGTTTGAAAACGGACAACAGACAAAGCAAAAGAAAAAAAACAAAAGAGCAGAGCCAGATAAAGGGACACGGCACACAGGAATGACAGGCTACCAAGAGGCCGACCTGCCTTGGCAGGGAACTGGCTTACTGGCACGAACCACGGGTGTTCTGCACCCACAGAATTGCACTGTCACACAGTCGCCATTGTACTAATCTTTACCTACTGTACATCCAGCGGGTCTTTGTGCGGTTGTCTCTTGTTCCAAGTGTTGTTTCAACTGTACACCATTTTGAGTTCAGCACACCAGTTTACCACACTGGCTGTTGCTGCTGTCTGACTCTAATTTTGACTGACATGTTGCTGCTGTCTGACTCTAATTCTGACTGGCATATAACTCTCTCTCTCTCTCTCTCTCTCTCTCTCTCTCTCTCTCTCTCTCACACACACACACACACACACACACACACACAACACATACACACACACACACACACACACACACACACACACACACACACACACACACACACACACACACACACACACACACACACACACACACACACACACACACACACATACCATCCGTATGGAATAATCAAATACAAACACTATGGGGGAAAAAAGCAAGCACAATATCAAAAACGCATACTCACATGAATGCATTCATGACCAAAACTGTGTGCACTGGGGGTCATACACAACCTCTCTCTCTCTCTCTCTCTCTCTCTCTCTCACACACACACACACACACACACACACACACACACACACACACACACACACACACACACACACACACACACACACACACCCACACACACACACACACACACACACACACACACATTCACACACACACAGCATACAATGAATTACAACTGTTGCATCAGAAGTCATCAAGGGGAAGTGAGGCCAGGTTGTTCAGTAATTAGTAAGGGGAGGGAATGAGGGCGAAAGGAAAGGGATAAGAGGGGAGAAGAGGAGAGGGAAGAAGGAGGGGAGGAGGAATATATAGGGAAAGGGAGGAGAGAAAGTGGGTCAGTAAAAGACGGGATACGTGGGTCAGTAAAAGACGGGATACGAGAGTACCAGATGCCTGGCGTTGGACCCTTGTTGGCCCTTCACACGTGTCAGGCTCCAGGTCTTGGCTACTCCCTCCAAACATTTAAGGCATCGCTGACCAGCCTCTGCCCTGAGTGTCACTGTGTCAGCAATAAACTCCGACAGTCCTTGGATGTAAACCTTTAACTGGATACAGCAAGTTAAATATCAACTTAACCCGTTATATCACACTGCGCCTATTTGTGTTCGTAGGATTACCAATTAACGTGGTAAACAGTTTTCTGAACTACAAGAAACCATTTGACATGACAGTGGGAAAAGACTGAGAGCAGAAGGAGAGGTATAAGCGAAGAGGAGAGAGAATGAATGGGGAAAGTGAAATAATGATGAATGGATAATATGTGTAGAATGTAGAGAGGAACAAGAGAGAGTAAGGAAAGAGATCAGAAAAGAACCATATCTCTACTCTGATCTAGGTCTATTTTAAGCCTAATCTATCAACCCTTATCCTTGCCTTAACTTAAATTTAAAGAAACATATTCTTAACAAAATCAGTCTAACCCAACCTAATCAAATATAACTTAGTGCAGCCTACCACAGCCTAACGAAAACCTACAGTACTCTAACCCACATCGTGTCCAGTTACACCTGATCCAACCTATGCTAACCAAAACCTAACCCAGTCTGCTGCTTATAGTCGTCTCAGCGGGGCTCGCACTTAGAGTCCTATAATAACAACAAGAAAAAAAGATAATAATAACAATAATATTAATATTAATCATCATCATCATCATCATCATCATCATCATCTGTCCTGCCTTAGTTCACTCTAATACCCATTCTCAAAGTCAGACTGACAAAAACACTCCCTCTCCCCCGCCTTGCCTCAGCCACCAGCACCGTTCCACAAACTGGTCATTTGTGAGTTTTGGGCTAAAAGGAAGTTGAAAATATCGACATGTGTAGTATTAGCACAAGTCGTGTTTAAAATAAGAAAATATAGTGTGAAAACAGGTCTGACGAATTATGAAGCAGTTGTGAACAATGTTGTGCTTCGATTTACCCATAACTGAGGAAAATCTGAGCGATTTCAAAACCCTGTAAAGACATGGACAGTCTTCGCTATCGTAGTTTCCTTAATTACGGCAACATGGAAGCATTACATTATTTTTTATATGCAAATACCTGATGCAGTGTCAAAGCTATTTTCACACGATATTTTTCTCTCTTAAATGCGATTTGTACTAATACTACAAAAATGATTAGTGTCCAAAGATCCAGCTCACTTGTAGTCCGAAACTCCTAAGTGGCCAATATGAGGGAGGACGTGTGTGAGCGGGGCTGCGTGGCTGCGTGAAGAAGGTAGGAATCAATAACCCGATAAGGCAGCAGAATCCAATGGAAAATGTACGGCGAGAAGACTGATACTAGCTCTCTCCTTTATACTGAGCTTTTTTTTTTTTTTTTTTTTTTAAGTTGTTTCGGGGTGGTGCAGTGTAGAAACAAGTGTAACCCACAAATCTCTCTCTTCTGTGAGTCGTCTGCTTAAGCGAAGTATTTTTCCGATGTTCACTGGACAGATTTATTCATCTGATACAAATAATACAGGAACTTTACTTTTCGTATCACAAGAGAAACAACAGAAATGACTTCCTTTTACACTGGGTTGACTTACCATTTTGAAACAAGTGCTTATTTTGCTTAATTTATATATGTATTTATGTATTTATTTCCATGGGTGCGCTTCTTCATAGCTATTACCGTGGAATTAATTTATTCTATTCTTAGAAATGCAACAGAAATGGTAGACAAAACAGCTTTTATGTATTTTAATGACGTTTGTGGGCAGATGCAGTAGAGGTAATATCAATATCCATTGGACTGACTTAAAGTTTGGCATAAAGTAACCCCACTAAAAAAATTACTCAGCACCGTTGTGGTGTGATACAATACGACACAAGGACCAGGCATTCTGAATGACCAGCACTGCCAAACAAACACGGCTTCACTTCCACTAGTCATTTCAAACTCGTCGCACCTGAGGGACCCGAATAATTTTTTAGTGGGTGGATATGAGAACCTTTTTATTGATTCATTTTATTTATTTATGAAGTGCGTTTTGTATTAAATGAAACACAGCTAATGCCACTAAATAATGGGTTGACTTTATGTATTTATGATTTATTTATGTATTTATAACTACGATGCACTTCAGAGCAGATGCATTATAATTCAAGTTATAGCGATGATTTACTGTCCTGAGGCAACAGTAAATATAGAAAATGTGAGACAAAAAAAAAGAAAAGCAGAAAACAGAGAAGTGAGGACACACACACACACACACACACACACACACACACACACACACAGATATATATATATATATATATATATATATAAATATATATATATATATATATATATATATATATATATATATATATATTATATAGTACATATATACATATATATATATAGGAAAAGAAAATAAGAGAACTGAAAATAGGGTGAACAGAAAAATAGAAAAGGATCATAAAATAAGCGGAATGTTTCTTTACCGCGAGAGGAAGGACAGGGAAATAAAAAAAAAATAAAAAAAAAAAACTGATAAAGATGAAGCCAAAAACAACGGATAGATAAAAAAAGTGAAATAATTATAAACGGTAACAGTATCTAGCATATAAGTACACGTGGACCAAAATTGGAGCATTATAAATGACCCCTTCACTCCGAGGACGTATTTTTCATCTTAGTCTTGCCACTACCAGGTAACTGTAATTACATTTGGAGATATTAACTGAAATGGATGGCTCCGTATAGTCCTTGCTGACCCTCTGGCCACTAGACAGCATTCGGAAGCTAAAAAAAAAAAAGCTTAGTTGCAGAAAGAAAGTAAAACTATGTCATTGTAGTAAAGGAATTTAGGTGAACAGTGCGCCTTTAAAAAACAATGGCGTGTTTTATGAGACAATATGACCAACTTGAGCGAAATTTTCCAGGAGTGGCGTTAAAGAAACACCCAGAGTTCAACCCCACTCAAGGTTTACTGGGAGGAAATTTAGCCAACTAGCTCAGAAGGATGTTAATAATTTCGAGAGTAGTGAAGCGAAAGAGGCATTGTGTGTGTGTGTGTGTGTGTGTGTGTGTGTGTGTGTGTGTGTGTGTGTGTGTGTGTGTGTGTGTGTGTGTGTGTGTGTGTGTGTGTGTGTGTGTGTGTGTGTGTGTTACCTACCTCCAACGTCAAAATTAATTCCACTGAGCGGCAGATGGTAAATATTTTCATCTTTTGGCCTTCCTCAA
This sequence comes from Coenobita brevimanus, assembly GCF_032717465.1. Lineage (NCBI taxonomy): Eukaryota > Metazoa > Arthropoda > Malacostraca > Decapoda > Coenobitidae > Coenobita > Coenobita brevimanus. Next base: position 13,451,852 of record NC_137016.1, read on the forward strand.
AACTCGCAGAGGCCGACCCATAACTTCGTCATTTCGATATAAATATTTTTTCTTAATTCTTGCCAGTCACACGATTTTATTATTCGTTTTTATTCCCTTCACCACCACCCACACTGCAACAGTCGGGATGTGTGGAGCCAAAAGGAAAAAGTCAATTACGTGACGGCCGAGCATCCTTTACCGTAGACCTGCAGTGTGGAGGTGGGTTCGAGTCCCACACAGATGAGGGTGCATTAACGGCACCATGTTATTACAACCTGTCTTTTGTACATAAAAATATTCCTGGTGCTGAAGAGGGACGCCTTCACGTGGTGGCATTGTCAGTTATACCAACGTCCCTCAACTCCCTCCCTATCCGAAAAAACAGGAGGGTGGTGGACTGCAGGAGGAGAGCGACTTCAGCCTGCAGTCTACTGGGTTCACTTTTCAGGTGAACCTGGGATAATACTACTACTATTACTAGTACTACTGCTGCTGCTGCTGCTGTTGCTACTGCTGCTTTTTTTTTTTTATTATTATTAATCACCTCCATCCATCGGGGAATTATATTGTGAAGATCAAAACCAACCTTCCTAATACAGGTCACCATTTGGAGTTGTAATGTGAAGGTCAACACTAACCCTCATATTACAATCCGTTGGCCCTAAGCACGCCAACGGCTGTGCTTATCAACCATCTACTATTACTAATATTATTTTTATTTTATATTTATTGATATTACAGTGTAAATAAAGACATTAAACTATTGGAGTCGCTGGTCTATGCGACTCTTGACCACTGTAGCTTCGTAATCCATACCTGCAAGAGAGACAGGCCTGAGGGCTGATGATCTTGTGCCCCTGAGACATAGCAGAGCAGATCTCACGAGGGAGAATGACAGTCGACATCTCATCTAGGCCATAACAGAACTCTGCGGTTGACGTTTCTTCTCAGAAAGAACCTCTGCCAGTCTCGAGTAGAATCTCACTGCCTCTGGACCCATCCCATCTGACGTCGTGAACACAAGGGCAGTGAATCGACCGTGGTCCAAATGTTGGATCCTTTCTTGATAATTTCTATCTTTTTCTTGTTCATTCCTTTTGTGTGCAGCTTCGAGAGACAGTTCACGATGACATACAGCCATGGGATCGAATATCCTGATGTCGAAGAACGCCCTCTGCCCTCGTGTCCAGAAACCTCGAGCACTGACATCCACTCTTGCATCATTTGATGTGTTTGCTGTTCTGTGGGCGAAGTGCTCGCCGTCCAGGGGTAGCAGAGCTGGCTCAATCGTAACATCATGGCATATTTCCTGCAGCATTTTGGCAGTAAGGTCGCTTACTTCATCATGTCAGATGCAAACAAAGCCTCCCTTCTTGCATACCATTGCATGGTTTGCATCAAAGGCAGTGCCACAGGCACAGTGTTGAGGTAGGTTCTCTATTGGCCACCCATATCTCAAGGCTATGGCATCAATAAATTCTTGTTTGTTGAAGTGGAAGCCCTTTGCCTTGAGAGGCAGGGTTGTGAGCCAGTTCGATGCCCCTACCTCCTGTGCAATTTCAACTCTTCTGCACTGGTCTGGTGTTAGATGTTCGATTATGTGCTGCAGTTGGTCTTTTTGTCTTGCTTCATGCTCCTTGCTTATCTGTGTCTTTATGTCTTTCTGCCTTTGGTGATCGACTTCACTAGTCTCAACCTGGGCACATATCTTCTGTGACAAGGATTCGGTGAGTCTGAGTGAATTTCTGTGTTCATAGCTTGCCACGACTACTGGATTTATAATGCCAAGGCCTCCCATCCTGGGTGGTAGTGCTAGAAGGTCCCTCTCTTCTGGTGTGGGGATGTGGCCATTGGTTAGAGATGGGAGGAACGAATCCCTGATTGCATCCTCCAGTGGTTGTAGCAGCAACTCGATGTCTGGTATGGTCCTCATCACGAAGGTCCACTTGTGCTTTACACCATAGGTAAATGCACTGTATGCTGCATGGGGTTCTGTTTTTACGTGGCTGGATAGTGTATGAATTTCTTCTACCCATGTCTTTACCTTATCGCTCACATATTTGTCTTTGAATTCCTTAGTTCCAATCACAGCCCCTAGATGCCTCTGACCTTCCTTGGTCACTATCACGTTTGTTCCTCTAAATGCCTCTTGTGTATCTTGATAGTAAGCTGGTTTCACGATCAAGATGGACTTACTGGCATTAGGGTAGTAACCTATTTCAGGGCCATGAGATGTTACAAGGTCCCACCATTTCCTCACATCCTCAACCTTGCCAGCAGCCGTGAGATCATCTGCATAGGCTACCTGTTTCACATTGGTGGCCTCGTATTTGATCTGTTGTTGCAGCACTGTCATCGCCAGGGCGTACATAGCCATGGCAACGGGATCCCTCTGGTTAGTTCCTTCTGTGGACTGGATTACACCGACGTCGTGAGCCGCTGTCTTACCCACAATGTAGAGGTCTACTGGTTCTTTGTAGGTGTTTTCCACATATTGGGCAAATGCTGGGCATTTAACCTTGATATTGTGCAGCATTGCCTCCCGGTTGATGGAATTAAATGCATTTGAGGCATCAACTAATAATACTGCCTGACAGTCCTCTTCCCCAGATATTTTCCTCTTGGAGTGAACTGCTGCCTCACCTCCTGCCTGCTGGCCTGCACACACTTGCAGGTTGCCAACTGCCTGCTTCACATCATCTTTCACCACCTCCATTACGCATTTTCCTATAATCCGTCTTAAGACTTCACCCACCCCGATGGGCCTGCGTCCAGGATTCTTATCAAGGGGGATTAGTCTGCAAGCCGTCAGTGCTTCTGTGTTACTGCACTGACTTGAAGCCAGCTTCCTCGCCAGTGAGGCAATGGTGTTACATAGGTCTGTTGCTGCCTTCCCAAACTTGATGTTACTGAGGATTACTCGCCAAGATTTTGCATCCAGGCCTGACGGTCCTGCCCCTCCATATGTGTGGATTGCCTTCCGCCACACCATATCTCCAGTTATCCTGTCATATATGATGGGATTGGGAGGAGTGTAGTTGCCGTCAAGCTTTGACTGGACACTTGCTTGTCGTGCAGTCGGATGTTTTTCTTTTAGTTGTTGCATTGTTTCATCTGTCAGGTCAAGTACTCCGTTTGGTGGTTCAGCTGACAGGGATCTTGTTGCCATCGAGACCTTCCCCTGTCTCATCTTGCTGCCAAAAATCCTTGCCACATCGATGGTATTCTGATTTCTTCTGCCTTGGTTGTTTATTCTCATCTGCAAGGCCCTTGCTTCCTCAAGTAGGTTGTCGATTTCACTTCTTATCCATGTTCCAACCCGCCTTTGGATGGCCTTAATATTTTCTGCAATGCTAGCTCTTGGGCGGGTCTTGTTGAGGAAGAGATGTGGTATTAGTGCAAGGACCTTAAGAGAGAATGAGGCAATGGGTGAGTTGTTGTTGTAATTGGCTATCAGGCGAGTGATTTCCTTGATCATGTCAGTTGTAGCATTCCATTTGGGAGGTTCAAACGGTTACTTGAGGACCATCCAACTATTTCATTATATGTGGTGTTGACCCAGGTTACTGCATTTTCTCGGGATTTACCCATCCAGTATGTGGGACTGTTACGGGGTTTTTAAAATATCACGGTATTTTTTAAAATAAATGCTTAAATATTATTTAATTGATATTAATATTCAATAATATTGAAGAGCAGGGACAATGATTGTCTTACTGAATCAAACAACGATTACTTTACGCTGGCCTGCTTCGCACGATTCTCTCAGAACGAGAATTTATAAACTTTCTCAACAGTACACAGCAGAGACTAATTACTCACAAATGCTGAATTAGTACTGTTAGCCTCTGGAGAAAGTTACTTCACCCCTGACAATAAATAACTAATACTAATAATAATATCAGGTTCTTGCTGATGCTTTAACTCCTAGGTGGCACAACGGATTTTAAGTTAATACAGCAAGACTGGTCTAAGTACCAGTTATGAATAGCAAAACGTCTATGCAAGCTAGGAGCTATGTGGGAAATAAGCTTAATTTGGAGAAATGAAACAAGAGTTTACTTTACATTAAGCTCAAGAAAAAGAACTGATAAATTTATTGAAAACAAGAATAAATTTAACGTTACATTTCAAATCAAATCAATGAGACCGCACTCACTCACACAAAAGCTAAATACTTACGCCTAGGAAAAACACCTTAACTAAGCTCTTAAAACTAGGATTACAAAAAGGAAATACCGGTCGATGAATGCTGTGTATCACCCGGGGGGTGGGAGTCTGGGATTAACTGTACTAGTGGAGCTTGGGTGCTAGCTGACCTCTCACACTTCTTGAGCACAGGACCTTTTTCCATCAAAACAAACACTAGACTAAGTCGTGGGAACAAAAGGGGAGCAGTAGGCCACATTTATCTAACGGTCAAGTGAGCGAAACGCGCCCAAAACAAATCGCTCGGCGGAAGCACTAATGTCTCACGCAAAGACGATAACGTATGACACTGAAAAATTGATTTGACAAAGCTTCCGTCCAAATGAGCGGTTAACTGAACGATAAACAGTGAGTTTTCCACTAATAGTTCGTGGCTTCTCACAAAAGGGTAATGTTGCGAATTTGATTCGTGACATTACGCCCCTACAAAATTAAATTTTTTCCTTATGGGAAAAAATTTGTGGATATATATATATATGTACACATCCTAAGTCATTCACACAAGATTCACACTGTGGTGTGTGTGCTATCCTGCTACAGGAGAAAGTCGCAGTCGCCAGTGAGCGAAAAAACCTCATATTTACGTTAATAGAAGCAAGCTTGAGGGAAAAACTCTGTGACGACGGTGAAAATCCTGTACTTAGGTCAAACTGAGCGAAAAGTCGCTACATTTACACTGACAACTAATTGTTGTGTAGTGTGATGTATGTAATACACGGTGTAGGTGTGACAGTTGTAGTGTGACTGTACCTATGTGTAAAATGACACAATAATAATAATATGACGACGACGAAGGCAGAGGAGAAGAGGCGGCAGCGTGCGGCAGACGATCAGCTGGGCCGCACAGCAAAACTGCTACACCCATTGCTGTACCTGCAAAACCAATTAAGGTGGAGCATCAAAAGTGTCAGTGAGACAAAATTCTTATTAAGTTACAATTACTCTCTCTGCCTAGCAATCAGTACATGCTACGAAAAATACGCTCTGGCTGAAAAATACAAGTGACAGCCTAAGCTTCGTACATTCGAGGTCGCCATTAATTACAGCACACGATTAGTGTCAAGTTGAGAATCCCTGTGCAAACTTGGGTCTTCCATAGCCTCGAACTGCACACGGGTCCTCAACCTGTGCCTTAACCTACAGTACTTATATTAATATCGGGAAGCTGAGAATCCTTGTGCAAACTCGGGTCTTCCATAGCCTCAAGTCGCCTCTGCGGAGGTCTCACTTCCCCCTTAACCTACAGTACTTATATTAGTATTGGGGAGCTGAGAATCCTTGTGCAAACTTGGGTCTTCCATAGCCTCAAGTCGCCTTTGCGGAGTTCTCTCTCGAACTTCCCCCTTAACCTACAGTACTTATATTAGTATCTGGGAGCTGAGAATCCTTGTGCAAACTTGGGTCTTCCATAGCCTCAAGTCGCCTTTGCGGAGTTCTCTCTCGAACTTCCCCCTTAACCTACAGTACTTATATTAGTATCGGGGAGCTGAGAATCCTTGTGCAAACTCGGGTCTTCCATAGCCTCAAGTTGCCTCTGAGGAATTCTCACTTCCCCCTTAACCTACAGTACTTATATTAGTATCGGGGAGCTGAGAATCCTTGTGCAAACTTGGGTCTTCCATAGCCTCAAGTCGCCTCTCAACTTCCCCCTTAACTTACGGTACATAGTATGTATGTACAGGCCCTGGACATAATGTGTCCTGTGGGGCCAACAAGTGAGATGTCAGGTCTACACTCACTTCACCACTATCCTGTCTCTCAACTGACTCAGAGATTACAGGTGTGGTTACGAACGGCACAGGAAGGGCATGTCCCTGATTAGTGGTGTTACTTTGACACACACTGCAGGAACGGACAAAACTATCTATGTCTCGTCCCATCCCTGGCCAGAAAAAGTCAGCTCGGATACGGCCCTGGGTCTTCCTTTTGCCCATGTGACCTCCTGAGGCTGAACAATGACCCCATTGTAACACTGCTAGGCGGTACTTGGCGGGAACGACAAACTGCAGTCGAACCTCGCCCTTGGGTGTTCGTGACTCACGGTAGAGCCGTCCTTGTTTACGAAGGAACTTGGCTCGACCTCCCCGTGAATACTTAATCACTCGACCCTTTTGTCTGTTCCGCACAGCAGCAAGTGTCGGGTCAGAATGTTGTTCTTGTACAACAAGTTGACTACACATCAGATCTTGCGGCGGTTCGATGATCACTGGGGTGACACACTCTGGAGCCTCAGTCATGGCTCGTGTTACCGCAGCAGCCGAAGTCTGTGTAGCGCCATCATCGGAGCAACTATCCTTGAATATTGCCTACTATAAGGTCAAATAGAGGCTCTGGCATGACAACTGCAAGTGTCATACCAGTATAAAATGGAGATGCCACCTGGATACATGCCTCAGGGAACAATCTCACTGATCCATCAACAAGGTTTGCATGGATCTGTCGACCTGTATACTGCTCAGGCCGAACTAAACTCTGCTTAACAGAGCAACCTGAGGAACCATTGTCTCTCAGGACCTTCACGGGAATGCCTCCCACAAACCCTGGCTGTACAAGGAAGGTACTGTCACCTGTGGTGGGGCCTGTGGAGGAAGCAGCTAGCCATTCATGAGGCTGCTGAATTGATGCGGCAAACATTGTGCCTTGAGAATTATAAGGAGATGGAACATTGGCCATCTGTGGAGGGGGGTTCACTGTCACTGTGGGACTAGTGAACTGTGGGGAAGTACCCACACTGGTAGGGACGTGACCACCGTGCTGCTGCTGAGGAATGAAGGCTGCATTCGCTTCCTGCCTCTTTTGAGCTGGTGGTGAAAAAGTTTGTCCCAACGGACGGTTGCATGGCTGATACTGCTGCTGGTTAGGGTACTTGTTGTACCTCTTCCACTCAGGTTTCTGAGTGTTTTGCCCCTGGTCCTTCCACTGCGGTTTTGGACCTTGGCCATTATTCTGAGAATGGCCTTGTTGCTGGGGTTCAGTCTGAGATGATTTCCCAGATTTATCAGGTTTTCTGTTCCAGGTGTTTTGCTTACGAGTTTGATACCCGTATGCAGCAAAGAATGCGTCAGCCTTTTCTGCCATTTGGCTGGCATCTTTCACGTGGCAGATCTTAAGCTGTGCTATGAGCTCAGCAGGCCACGACCTCTCTAGCTGTGTACGCAGCATAATGTCAATTATCCCCTCACACGTGGAAGGAGTTTCATCTTTCTCCATCCACTCATTTAAGTAAGCTGTGAGACGATCAAGGAACTGAACAGCTGTCTCCTTGTCTTGGAGACGAGCTCGCATGAACTGAACTTTGGCGTCGTCTACTGTGAGACCATACGCCTTAATGAGTGCAGCTTTCATCATCTCATACATGCGATTGTCTCCACGAATTCTGTGAAGAATATCGAGGGCAGGGCCCTCAAATAGGCTAAGAAACTGAAGCCGCTTAGCTGCCTCATCCAGTTGATATAAGTCTGCCATGTCCTCAAAACGAGCTATGTACGGCTTGATTCGCTCGCTTTCCTTGTATGAAGGAAGCTTGATGCGTGGGGTCGCCAGGACATGTGCAGGGAGAACGCTCGTGGAGCTTGGACCAACTGCACCAGACGTGTCTGAAGTCAAGGAATCTCGCTTGAGCTTCAGCACTTCAAGTTCATGTTTTTCGCGTGCTTCTCGCTCGGCACGTTCGTGTTCTCGTTCTCTGTCTCGTTGTTCACGCTCGTATTCGCGCTGTTCTCGCTCGTGTTCGCGTTGGATTCTACGCTCGTCACGAGCATCTTTCTCACGTTCTTGCTCGTAATTGAACCGTGAGAGAACGTAACTCTGTATTTTCTCTGGGTCTGTGAGACCCATATCTTTGGCTTCCTGTACATAAGCACTGGCTGCCATGCTGCTAGCTCAATTTACTAAGTAACCGAAACTGAGTACTGACTGCTTAGCGACGAATACTAATAAACACAAGTAAAGAATACAGACACAAGCTAGTGGTGACCAGTCTTATCTAGTTAACTGGCAAAGATTTAAGCAAAAATGCAAATGATTGGGAAGACTCAATAATAGACACAATGGGTAGCGACTACCCAGGAGCGAATAAAATCGTCTGGCGTTACCAAGAATAAACTAGAGTTAAGTATTCTATTGATTAATAAAGCAAAATTCACTTGCTAAATTAAGGGTAAACACCAGTAAGCTTGTGCCTATAAACTTTAATGATAAATACCTAAATATGAATGAGTGAGCACTATCTCGTGAATAGCTTTAGAGCTAGGAGTTAATATCCTGTAATGAGGTCGCCAATTGTCACGGGGTTTTTATAATATCACGGTGTTTTTTAAAATAAATGCTTAAATATTATTTAATTGATATTAATATTCAATAATATTGAAGAGCAGGGACAATGATTGTCTTACTAAATCAAACAACGATTACTTTACGCTGGCCTGCTTCGCAAGATTCTCTCAGAACGAGAATTTATAAACTTTCTCAACAGTACACAGCAGAGACTAATTACTCACAAATGCTGAATTAGTACTGTTAGCCTCTGGAGAAAGTTACTTCACCCCTGACAATAAATAACTAATACTAATAATAATATCAGGTTCTTGCTGATGCTTTAACTCCTAGGTGGCACAACAGATTTTACGTTAATACAGCAAGACTGGTCTAAGTACCAGTTATGAATAGCAAAACGTCTATGCAAGCTAGGAGCTATGTGGGAAATAAGCTTAATTTGGAGAAATGAAACAAGAGTTTACTTTACATTAAGCTCAAGAAAAAGAACTGTTAAATTTATTGAATACAAGAATAAATTTAACGTTACATTTCAAATCAAATCAATGAGACCGCACTCACTCACTCACACAAAAGCTAAATACTTACGCCTAGGAAAAACACCTTAACTAAGCTCTTAAAACTAGGATTACAAAAAGGAAATACCGGTCGATGAATGCTGTGTATCACCCGGGGGGTGGGAGTACTGGGATTAACTGTACTAGTGGAGCTTGGGTGCTAGCTGACCTCTCACACTTCTTGAGCACAGGACCTTTCTCCGTCACAACAAACACTAGACTAAGTCGTGGGAACAAAAGGGGAGCAGTAGGCCACATTTATCTAACGGTCAAGTGAGCGAAACGCGCCCAAAACAAATCGCTCGGCGGAAGCACTAATGTCTCATGCAAAGACGATAACGTATGACACTGAAAAATTGATTTGACAAAGCTTCCGTCCGAATGAGCGGTTAACTGAACGATAAACAGTGAGTTTTCCACTAATAGTTCGTGGCTTCTCACAAAAGGGTAATGTCGCGAATTTGATTCGTGACAGGGACGACCTTCACGCACAGACCTGTGAGGCTGTTCTGCTTCCTTGTTGTTTGTGTCACTTCCGTTCTGACGACGTATAATACCTGGATGATTCTCTCTTTCATGCACTCCTCTATGGTGGTCTTCACCCTGAGTTTCATTTCTATTATAAACTTCATGATGTTCCTCACCCCCAACTTCACTACTATTCACTTCCCCAAGGTGATTTAACCCACCCAGCGCTTCCATATCTCTCGCATCTTGGCGTCCATCCCTATCCCCTACTACTACTACTATTACTACTACTACTCTATTGTCATATTCCTGTTCTACATGATCTCTACTGTAATTAATAATGTCCATCTAACCCAAAACACGGCTAAAACAATAATGTCGAACACGGCAGTTGTACTATTTGTGTTTTCCTTTTCACTCTCCTGGAGGCCAACCTGTCCTGTTTAGTCAGTCTATACAATCATTCTTTTTATTCCTGCTGCTACCTGGCAATTTTAGTTTGATTTTGTGAGCTGCCTAACGGTGGAGTGATTATTTGAAGTTGTATCTAATTAGGCCAGTTGGAAAAGTCTCTCGTAAGCTGGATAATCATTTGGAAGCAGAAAGTAATAATGACAACATTTTATTGAAATAGTTAATAGACTGGTGGGAAGGGGCTATGGAGGGAGTAGGAGGAAGGACATGATGATGATGATGATAGCTAGATAGTGAGATGGCAAGTAAAAAAGACGATAATGCAATGAAAATGGTGGGAAGGGGAAAAGGGGGAGAAAGAGGGTAACGAGAGTCATGAGTGATGATGATGATGATGATGATGATGACTATTCTATTCGCTTCAAAATGATCTCTGAGGCTGAAGGGATTAACCTCATCACTGCGACTCTGTACTAATTATTAGGGATCAAGGTTGGGTTGAACTGGTGTGGTAGAGGGTGTGAAGGCTTCAGACAAAGAGATAGATGCGGGGAGGTACAGGGTGGTCATTATCACTCTGGTGCTAATTGTATCGCCATTCAGTGTTGAACAATAGCACTGTACTGGTAGCCTAATTTTCCGAAATTCTCAAAGACTGTAGAATGGGATGAAAGCTGTGGTGATTAACGGTGCAGCACTCAAAAATCCAAATGCAGATGAAATAGCAACAAAAAACAAATAGTATCAGAGAGCTACTAATCACGACCGTACTTGGGCTAATGACGGTTTGGTCGCTTTTTGGGCTCGATTTCGGGAAGGGTTGGGCTCCAACAGCACCCACCGACCTGGTGAACGGACTTGAGTATTTGACTGTACAGGGTGTGTGGGTGAAGGCAATGAAGTGAAGCCTCGTGCAGTGAGAACCAATCAGATCCTACCCAATGGACCAATCCTGATTGCCTGCTCGGTGTCAACACAGGCAATGATTCTCCTAACCTGGTGTCACAAATGACACTGGCCTGAAACATAAGAACTTAAGATGAGAGGGTAACTACAGCGGGAGAGTAACTGAACTACTAGAATAAGCAACCAGAGCCAAGCTGTCCCAAACATAAATCCCCGAAAACGATGCTATCAGATATAAAGCTGTCCTAAATCAAGCTACTCGAAAACGAAGCTCTCCGGTCACTATGCTAACCAAAAATAAGATTGAAACTAACAAAAAATAAATTAAAGTAAAACTTGGGGCAGATGCCATGAGGCGTTTAGCATTACAAAAATCATAAGACAACTTCATTAAGTTTTAAATCAATTTTTATTTTCAGGCATAAGAAAAAGTTACTCTGTACTGAGTCAGATATGTAGCAAAATTTATGATCAACTTTTTGACAACAGCAAGATTGCTTTTCTATTTTCGTCTTGCTATCACCAGTCATTATGATCTGCTTCAGCTTACGGGCAGCCTCTCGTTGCTTAGAGGGTTTCTTGCTGAGGATAAATGAAATCTGGCGTTAGTCAGCTAAAAATAAAATTCTTGAAAATAAATCTTGGGGTTTTGGAGGCTATGGTGATTGTTTCTAATATTTCATCCATGTAATATCTGTAGTTTCTCTTGGTTATGGAAAGACCTGGCTGGTGGCATCAGCACTGCAAAAATGCTCCCAGGTGGCACATGCAAAAATGACCTGTGTCTGAGGATTAGTGTGTCTTTAACGAGACTCCAGCAGCGACGGAATAATACCACAACGAGATTGCTATGAGGGTTGGCCGGAAGCTTGTTACGGGGAATGAGTTTGTAATCAAGACGCATAAACAAGGGAGTATTTGATGAAGGCTGTGCAGGTGGAGTTAGTGGGATGGGAAATGAAGGTGTGTTTGTCTCTGAGGTTCAAGGCAGGAAAGAGACGGCAGGACGATTAATATACGAATTCTAAATAAAAGAGTGTCTTTCTCAGATATTCATGATGTAAAAGAGATGGAAGGATGAGTAATAACAGTGTCTTTCTCAGACGGTAAGGATTCAAAACAGACATACGGAAAATCAGTATCTGAATTCCAAATGTAAAAGTTTCTCTTTACGTTCCTGGCTGAGAGGTGAAAGAAATTAATAAAGATGTAATAATGGAAAGTGTCTCAGATAATGAAGCAAGGCAGACCAGAGTTAGCTGGATGTCAAATGGATAAGTGAGGTGTTTCTTGTTGAAGTGGAAAGGATGAAATCTTTGGAACTGAATAGTATACCATATACTACACAAACGCACCCACACAAACACACCCAAACAAACACACCCACACGAACACACCCATACGAACACACACACACACACACACACACACACACACACACACACACACACACGAACACATCCATAATGGATAACCACACAAACACACCCATTTAAATAGGATATATTTGCTCGTACATCAAACACCCAAACAGGCCGACACACGCACACGAACACATCCATACATGGATAACCACACAAACACACCCATATAAATACGGTATATTTACTCGTACATACACACGCCCAACCAGGCCCACAACACAGCCACACATATACTGTACATCCGCTCTGACACCCACTCAAACACACTCACAGTAACAACGAAGGCTGGGACAACACCATTATAACTACAATGGTCATCGGTTTCACTCTGGTCTGCACCTGCCCGTAAGGATCACCATAACAACACACTCTAACACACATACATAAAATCACACAAGTTCTCTCTCTCTCTCTCTCTCTCTCTCTCTCTCTCTCTCTCTCTCTCTCCACCTGACTGCCCTGACACAAAGACACTTTTCTCGGAACTTGGGCAAGACTCACAAGAAAGTTACAACATACAAACACTCCCGTCAAGTCAGTGAAGCAAGAGCTCTGTTCTGTCTTCGTCTGCCACTGCTTTCATCTCCTGTACCCTCTTGCAGTCCCCTCCTCTCTCTCTCTCTCTCTCTCTCTCTCTCCTTTCTGTAACGCTATTTTCCATCTCCCTCGCTATTCCTTTCTTCCTCGTCTCTTCCCCACACATTCTCTGTCTTCCTATCTTCGTCTCTTTCCTTTGTTATCTTCATCTCCTCCTTTCGGTCGGATCTTCGTGTCTTACTATTCGCCTTCCCATCTTCCTCTTTGCTCTCTCTCATCCCCACATCTTTCCTCTTCCTCTTTACTCCTCTTTCCGTTATATTATCTTTCATTTCTCTATCTTGTTAGGATCTTCATGTTTTCGTCCTCTCTTCTTCACGCCTCACGCTGTCTTCAGGTTCAGGGTATGGTATGAAGAAAGGAATTTGATTTTGAGAGCAGGCAAAGGGAAAGGTCAAAGGTCAAGGTCAACTCAAACAGGTAAGATCCAATATGAACAAAACTTGGTGGAAGGGTTAAGGGTTAGGCAAGAATGAATTATGCCGATTAAGAGAGCAAACAGCTGAAGGCCAAGGTCACAGGGCAAAGTGTAATGTTCTGCCTTTAAATTAACTGTACGGCGCGGGTGAGGCATTACCTGTGTGTTCTTATACTGGACTGAGGAAGGGTGTCTGGTAGTGAAGGGCTTAAACCTATACCTTATTCTTAAGGTTAACAAAAGCCCGTATTCTCGTCGGTTAAGGAAGCTCCATAGCACCTCTTCCTAAGTGATTTATTTTGCTTATTACTCCTTACTATGCTCTTTTATGTTATTTAAACAATTCCATTACCCCCACTTTCAGCATCAATAACATACAAACTGATATTTACCAGTCGATTCCAAGAATAAATCGCTAAGGAAGAGGTGCTAGAGAGCTTCCTTAACCAACAGGAATGCGGGCCAAAGTCTCTACTAAGCTAAACAAAGTCCTGTGAAAGCATCAAGAATAAAATAAGTATATGATGGCAGTGGAAGCAACATCTTCTCTGCTGTAGTCGTGAACCTTCTTTGTCCGGATAAACTCCATATCCTGCTCATATCTTCTCATTATCTTTTACGACCACTTAGCCGGCAATCTTCCTAACGCCCTCTCCCAACCGCAACAGCCTCAACCTGGGTCGTTTCTGACTGATGAGTTACCTTGCAGGGGAGGGGGGGTAACACCTTCCCCCCTCAAATTACCCTCACCAGATACCATCTCCCACTGACATCACTGTAACTCGTCAGTCAGAAACGATCCAAGTCTTGTGTGCCTTGTTATGGCACTGTCTCTGTTTCATTTGTCTGATACAAAGGTTATCAACAGACGTCTTTATTAAACTGTGGGAGTGGGTGCAGCAGTGATGGCCATAATGACGGCTTTGTCTATACCATCCTGTTGGGAAAGTTTCTTCTGACCTGACTTAAACTGCCTGGTGACAGCAAGAACGAAAGTAAAACGACGTCCTTGGGTTGAAGGGGTTGACTCACTCATGGACATCTCGAATTTCATCTCACTTAAAGCCAGATGACTTTATTTACCTGCGAGTGAGTCACGGGATGCTGACAGTGTTAATACTGAGGCCATTATCCTTTGATGGTCGGGACAATTCTAGTACTCCATATCAGCAAATACCAAACTACTGTATTCAGCTGAAAGTGAGTCACAGCAGCCTGAGTGTTAAAGGTCAATTTTTTTTTCTTTAATCCTTTCACATAATGACGTATATTGTCCATTACATTCTTGCTACCTTCACACGGCAAATTTGGCTTAGGGAAAACTTTTCGATTAAGTGTTATAATAAAAATCTTCATAAAATCCATCATTAACCGGGGACTCTCTTAAGCTAAATTAACTAACTCTGCAGCGGCAACAATAAATAATAACGTACTCGTGCTGAAAGGGTTACCCACTGCGTTACAGAGACCTATTTTACAATTTACAAATGGTGAATGAATATATTATATCCATTCACCATTTGTTATTATTTACTACATCCATTCACCATTTGTTAAGATATTCCCACGAAAGTTATACTACAGTACATTCCATAAGTTCTCACTTCCCCCCCCTCCCCCTCCTGCTGGCTGCAGTTGGAGGGATTATTGGATGGGAGGAGCGTTCTTGCTCTGCGTCTCTCTTTCAGCTCATAAAACGGACATCACATACATAGCTTTGCCTTTGCCTATGACAAACGGCTTCAGAGGGACCAACACGTCTCCCCCCTCTTTCTCTCTCTCTCTCTCTCTCCCTCCGATTGTCAGTTTTCGCCCATGGTAAATAATGACCCTCACCCTTTATGTTCCGTCCTGCCTTACTAAGCAGACAAATAGACAAATAAATCGACACAGAGATAAGCAGACAGGCAAAAACAAGAATAGACAGATACAGACAAATACATAGACCGAGAAATAAATATATAAAGACAGACACAGACAGAAGGATGGCTATAGATAAATATATAGATAGACAGATTGATAGACAGACTGACACACAGACGGACAAACCCAAACACATTCACAGGCAGTCAGATTGTTAGACAGATACGTAGATAGGTTTACAGATAGATAAACTGATTGATAGATTGGCTGACTCTGATACAATGGTAGGTAAGTGGGTAGACAGAGTTACACACACCATACAGACCTTTCAATCCTTTCCAGGTCGTCCAGATTTAATGTTACCTGGCCGTCTTGTTCGCTATATATTCACGTTTCCAGTATTCCTGTATTACGGCTTGGCAGAACCCCAAGACCCTCTGGCAATAACACTCTCAGGTGAATAATATCGTGTGGCATCAGTGGGAACATAATATTTGTTGACCCAGCCAGGACAGGGTTAAAAACGTTTCACTGCCTCTGTCCAAATTAGTACAACCTCCAGTTATAATTAGGAAAGTTTATCACCGCAGTGGGTCACAGATTACTGGTCGTAAATGGGTTGACTGATTTTTTTTTTTTTTTAAGCCAAATGGAGCTTAAATTAGTCATGAAATAATTATGACTGTTCATTCACTTACTATGTCAAATAAATTACTAGAATCTATTACAGATACTAAATTACCGTTCGTGGAAACAATGACGTAGATCAGGTAATTAAGTCCAGGTTGGTGCAGCATGACAGAGAAAAGCAAATAACGGGATACGATCGTGAAATTATACGATGGTGACACTGTGGCGGGGGTCAGGGTTTAACTAGGGAATTGAATTGGACGTTATGCAGAGAAACGGCGGGTGAACTTGGCTGTGGGTGGCGAGGAAATGGACAGAGAAATGTAAGGGAGGATGAATGAAAATAAGAGAAGTACAGTTAAGTTAGAATGTTGTAAAGGAAAATTAAAGAGACAAGAAGAGGACAAGGAATCGAAGACGATGAGAGAGTAATTTGGAAGAGGAGTGAAAAATGTAAGAAAAGATGAGGAGCTATAATGGAGGGAAAGCTGAAGATAGACAATGTAGAAGCAGAAGAGGAGAAAATGATTTAGATGATAATACATTGATAACAAAATAGTAGGGGAGCTGATGGTTATGGTTAATGGAAGAGAAATCAAGAGAAGATTATATGACAACAGAAGATAACAAAACAATATCCTGAATACAAAATTATGGGTCCGGGAGTATTTATGAGTTTATGAGCTTATGTGTGTGTGTATGTGTGTGTGTGTGTGTGTGTGTGTGTGTGTGTGTGTGTGTGTGTGTGTGTGTGTGTGTGTGTGAGAGAGAGAGAGAGAGAGAGAGAGAGAGAGAGAGAGATGTACCCTGAGGAATGAAGGCAGGCGAAGGGGGTGGGGGTAAGGCTGAGAGTTAATACCTGGATGGGATATTAACAGGTGTGGCGATAAATGGTGAGGAATGAGGAAGCGGGGAGGGATGACGTCACTGGCTTGCTGTATGACATCATTGTTGTGATTGGCTGGAGCCCCAGTGTAGGATTACCTACTACACTTACCGACACAGGAATAAAGTACACACAATACTTGGTTAAACACAAGGCTTGGATACACACGAGTTGGGTGCACACGAGACGGGTATACACGAGGCTTCAGTACGGGCGAATCAGGTCCTTGTCTCTTTTTTATTTTTTCTACTGAAGGAAGATTAAGAATATTGGGAAGATTCTGCACTCTCCTTGTCCATCCCACGAATGGGAACTACTGTACAAATTAATTTGTCTGTAAATCCAGACCCCGTGCTGTGTCTCGTCTTCCCTAAGTCTCTGTTCTCCTCGAAGAGCAACGTCCAAGGTAAATCGCTTGGGCTACTTAATTCTGTCGCAGTACCTGGCTCTCTCAAGCAACTCCCTTTGCCACCTCTTCCTTGGCCTCCTCCATCTCTCCCTCTTTCTCTATTAGGTCCCCCTTCTATCCCCTCTCTTACGCCCTCCTTCATCCACCTGTTCTCCTTTGCATACTCCCTCTGTCCTAAACAACTTGTCCTCTCACACGTCATAATCAACTTGTCTTCTCATACGTCATAAACAACTTGTCCTCTCACACGTCATAAACAACTTGTCCTCTCAGACGTCATAAACAACCTGTCCTCTCATACGTCATAAACAACTTGTCCTCTCATACGTCATAAACAACTTGTCCTCTCATACGTCATAATCAACTTGTCCTCTCATACGTCATAATCAACTTGTTCTCGCACACGTCAGAAACAACTTCCCTCTCACACGTCAAAAACAGCTTGTCCTCTCATACGTCAGAAGCAACCTGTTCTCTCTCACATATCATAAGTAAGCTACACTCTTAAACTCCATAGGTAACTTGCTGTCACGTCATATTTTCCCTCTCAAGCGGCATAAATAACTTGCCCTCTCTTAAACAATTTCATCTTTAAAACGTCATAAATAAGTTTTTTATCTCCAGCATCACAAACAACTTGCCCTCTTACAAACAACCTACCCTCTCACAAACAACCTACCCACTCACAAACAACTTACCCTCACATACACAACTTGCCCTCTCA
Source organism: Coenobita brevimanus (assembly GCF_032717465.1). Lineage (NCBI taxonomy): Eukaryota > Metazoa > Arthropoda > Malacostraca > Decapoda > Coenobitidae > Coenobita > Coenobita brevimanus. The sequence continues at coordinate 13,469,614 of NC_137016.1, forward strand.
CAAACAACCTACCCTCTCACAAACAACTTGCCCTCTCACAAACAACCTACCCTCTCACAAACAACTCGCCCTCTCATACACAACTTGCCATCTTATACACACCTAGACCTTTAACCTCAATGTGTACACTGCTTCTCCCACGCACTACCCGTCCTCTGATTTTCTCCTTCTCATTACACTTTTCCTCGCCTCTCCTCCTCTGTCCATCTCCACCATCATTCTCCTCTCCTTAGCCTTCTCCCTTCCCCTTCTTCCACTGTCCTTTCCTTCTCCTCTTTTTCCACCACCCTTCCTCTCTCCACTTTGCTCCTTCCCTAACCTCTCCTTCTTCAGCTCTTATTCCTTCCCTCTCTCCCTGCCTCTCATTTCCTTCCTATCCTTCCCCTTTCCTCCCATCTCAGTCACTGTTTAACGTTTCCTTCTCCTCTTGTTTTCATGTTGGCGTTTCTTACTCCTTTTTAAATTTTTGCCTATCCTTCCACTTCCCGCTGCTCATTATCCCTACTCTTCCACTCCCATCTCCTGCCCTCCCCTACCTTCCACTTCTCTCCTGTCCTCTCTTTACCTTTTTATATACTACCATCCCTCCATCATCTTACCATATTTCTCTTTCTGCCTCTTTCCCTCATCTCTCCCCTCCTCTCCTCTTTCCCCCTTTCCGGTTCGCTAATCCGTGGACCTAGTTAAAGCGTCGTATACCATTATATTGGTCGTTAACACAGGGGCCGGGAATATGCTTAGTGTATACACCAGACAGTTAAACGTGTGTGTGTGTGTGTGTGTGTGTGTGTGTGTGTGTGTGTGTGTGTGTGTGTGTGTGTGTGTGTTTAACATTCTAACACCGTGCAATTAACTCAGGCCAACAAAGCGTAGAGTCTGTAGCACTGAAGCAGCCTCATGACCATACCAAAACACTACAAAGACTGCACCATCAACGCCATTTCCAAAGCCCGTGAAATTACTCTTGTTTCACGAAAAGTTCCTTGTGTACATGGTAAAGAACGGAACACAATTAACCTCTTCGGCCAGAGGACGTAGTTTTTATATTGTTGCTTTTACTCTTGATTTGCTCAGCTTGGGATAGATTTCCTGAGCAATAGGAATTACATACAGCCTTCATTATATCCTTCATAACCAGGGAGCTCTACTAACCTGAATAAAAATTGTCAGTGCAACAAAATTACAGGAAAATGACGACATCGTACTGAAATTTAGTGACACACACACACACACACACACACACACACACACACACACTTTTCTGAGCTTAGTTTTACGTCCGAGATCATTAGTATATGAGTTTGTGAATTCATGTGAATGAAAGGAAGTTGTCATACAAGCTGGAGAGTTGTGGAACTGGGAAAGGGGAATAGATTGGAAAAACTTAGACGAAAGTAGATAATACATGAAAGATGGGGTAACAGAGAGTGAGTGAGTGCAACAGAGTCAGTGAGGCAGAGAATGAAAAATATGAGAGAAAAAAAAAAGAGTGAGAGAATGAGAGTTAGTGAGAGGAAAGGGGAACGAAGGGGAAAAATTATAAGTGACACTATAGGATGGAACGAATGAGTTAAAGAGGGTAGGTGGGTAAATGAGTAAGCGAGTGACTGAGCAAGAGTGAGTGAGAGAGGGATATACTGGGTGAATGAAGGAATGAGTAGGAGTGAAAAAGAGTGTGAATGAGTGGTCGAGGAAGAGTGAGCGAAGGAAAGGTGATGAGTACATGAGGGGAACACAGAAAGTGCAAGTGAATGAGTGAGGAAATGACTGGAAGCGAACAACAAGGAGGGGAGGCAGTGACGGCCAGAAAAAAAAAAAAGCAAAAAAAAAGAAAGAAAGCAGTAGAACGGTAAGAGGAGAAAAAAACACGACTTCTTTTAACGTTAATATCAGTTATAAAAATACAAGCAACTCGCATATCAAATACCCATTTCTCTCTCTCTCTCTCTCTCTCTCTCTCTCTCTCTCTCTCTCTCTCTCTCTCTCTCTCAAGAACTCGTACAACTGCACTCCACACACACACACACACACACACACACACACACACACACACACACACACACACTGTCCTAATTTCTTTAATCAATATAAAGCCGATAACGAAGAAAGAGGCGCCAATGCCACCCTCTACTGTATGCATGGAATTGATCGGTGATGAACCATATAATACCGTATTTATCTATCTGTCTGCCTATCTACCTTTCTGTTCATCTACCTATCTATCTATCTAACTATAGTCCTGGAAAGAGTTTTGTCTTCGTTACCAATCTTTTTCCTCTTTATTGTATCACTTGTTACGCCACTTTTTTTTCCTCTCCACTTGTAAATTCTCGGATGTCCTTTTTTTCGTTTCTCTCCTGCCCACCAACACCACCTCTTCTCTCCGCCAATTCCCACTCCTACTTCTTCTCTCTCTCTCTCTCTCTCTGCTTTCCTATTTCACATATTCTTCCCTCTCCGTCCTTCGCTTCTCTCCCCTCTCCCACTTTTCTCACTCTCCTTTCCCTCTCCCATTTCCCCTTCATCTTCAACTTACCTCCCCTTTTCCACTTATCTCCCATCTCCCCCTTCATCCTTTCTCCCTTCGTATCTCTCCTTTTCCCCGACATCTCATTATTACTTTCTCTTCCACGTCTCCTCCATTTCTCACGTTTCTCCCTCTCCTTTCCACTTGCCATCTTTACGTCTCCTTCTCTTTTCCTCTCCTTTCTCTTTCTCCTTTCTTACTTCTGTTTCATCGTTAACTTTCCTTTCCTCCCTTCATTTCTCTCCTACTTTTATTTTCCTCCCTTTCCCTCCCAGCTTTTTCCCTAACCTCTTGCACTCCTTCACGGGGAAAATCACAAACCAACAGAGAAAATAGCCGCTCTGATGCCATCATGTGGGCTTGGAATGGAATTCGTTTTCCAAGTGCTGGCCGGCGAGAAGCAGAAAGTAAGGAAAAATCGAAAATTGCTTTCAGGGCATCATTTTGGTTTGGAAATACACTCGTGCCATTATTTATCCAAGTACTGCATTCGTATCCCACGCAAAGTGCTGGTTCACGAGAGAGAGAGAGAGAGAGAGAGAGAGAGAGAGAGAGAGAGAGAGAGAGGTAAAATTGGGAACCCATATGTGAATAAGAACCGGTGTCCCTTTGAAGGCACCGTTTTGACTTACAAATATACAGGCCTATCGTCGTAATAAAACGGAGAGGAAAGACTATGCAACTCCCCACTCTTTATCTTTAGCTCAACAGGAAATGTTTAGCCTGCACTCCACTATACTAAAAGCAATTAGCAGCGAGGCAGACAAGTCAAACTTCTTATATTTTCCACCACATGTTTCAATGATGACGTCAAACACTAGGGAGGTTGCCTATCTCATCGCTGTCTTTTGCGTAATAGTAAGTTCCTTTATGTTTGTGCTCCAGACAAAGCGTTAGTGAGCTTAACTACACACACACACACACACACATGTCGAAAACATAACACCTGCTTTCGCTTCGCCGGCGCGGGCGTAAAGTGAGTTAATATGCGAAAATCATAACGCAGCAACGTAAGTAAGTGTTTTCAAATATATACATATAATACACGACTGGAACCGCCTCGAGTAGTACGGTTGTCACGTTTCTATTCATCGCCATCTCAGGTGTTGTGGGAGAAGGTCAAGGGAACGAAAACAAACAAGGGCCTGGGATTGATATACAACACAGTGACACACTTTATAATTCCATTCTTGTTACCTCCAGTTAATTTCACTCAAGAATACTAATACTGGTATCACTAACCCTTTCATGGCCGGAATAACAGCATTCGATTTTTATTGAAGCTCGAGTGAGTCATAGGAGCCTGAGAATGTTAGGATGCAATGCTTAATACGAGGTTTAAGGAGTTTATGGTGTCATCCGGTCACCATTGATCCATTCATCACCATCCACAGAATTGCTTATGTAAAATGGTCGAGGGAATGACAAGCGGCAACCTACTGGGATTATCGCTTCAATCTTCCTTCCTCCAGACGATTTTGTTCAGCTCACGGGAAATTATCACTCACCCATTCATTATCATCGCTAGTACTCGTATTATTATCATCGCCCGCCTTTGATAACACGAGGCTATAAAGATCGTGTGTGTGTGTGTGTGTGTGTGTGTGTGTGTGTGTGTGTGTGTGTGTGTGTGTGTGTGTGTGTGTGTGTGTGTGTGTGTGTGTGTGTGTGTGTGTGCTGAAAAACTATCTCGAAAAGTTGAGGACGAATTTTTACCACATTCAGGAAATAGCAACGATGTGGATCTGCACAAGCCTATTACTTTTGGTGAGGATTTAATCAAACTGACCGAATGCCAGCCGCAATGTAGTTTTTGATGAGGATTGGGTTTTTGTGAAACGGAGTGACTGAATTTCGTAGAGTTTTGAGAATTTTCCTCAAATATTGGTTTGTAGTTTATTGAGTGTGGTAGGGAAAGTATTTGCAAGAAATATTATAGAGAAAGTAAGAGAGTTATCAGAATTCCTAGTGAGTGATGAACAGGGTGGCTTTAGGAGTGGCAATGAATGTGTGGATCAAATATTTGCAGTGAGACAGATAGCAGAGAAGGCTTGTAAGAAGGACCATAATGTGTTTATGGCATTCATGGATCTGGAAAAAGCATGCAACAATGTGGACATAGAAGGACTGTGGAAAGTTTCGCGAATGTACGATGTAGATGGTAAGCTGCTAGGTGCCGTCAAGAGTTTTTCTGATGGTAGTGAAGCATGTGTAAGGGTTAATGGACATCTAAGTGAGTGGTTCACGATGGATGTGGACGTGCGACAAGGATGTGTGATGTCCGCATAGTTGTTCAGAATATATATGGATGGGGTAATGTTACATAGCCTATAATTTCATCATCCTTTGTGTAATTTTAACGTACAGTATGCTGCATGTTTGATCACGAGCGTGTTCTGCCTCAGTCCCCCCCTTCTACCGTTATAGTAGAGTAAGTCGTTCTTTCTGTTGTTCGGAGCGGGATTGTCAACTCTTTGTCCCCATGGCTTCATTTGCGCGTCCTTCTTACAAGTTGTATCATGCTCTGCTGGCCCCTATATAATGAGCTCAGTCTCTGCATTATTGCCACTTAGATCTACTCCTCATTTTGTTCACATCTCTGTCCTCCCCTGTACAGTTGTTATTATTGTGAGTGCTCAGGAAATCTCCAACCATCTAGCAGCTGTGTAATTTGAGTATAACTGTTGTTGCAGTTTTTCCTTGTACTGTATAGCATAAGGTGTTGATTTGTAGGCCTAGTGAGTTTTTTTTTTTGTAATTTATGTAGGATTCATTTTGTCAGCCAGTTTTAATATTATTTTGTATCTGTAATAATTTTTCTTGCACTAACTGAGCATTACCCAGTGTATTTTCATTTTATCAGGACTGACTTAGGTAAATTTACTCTTGCTAATTTCATGTTAATAGAGGCTATTGCAGTTAACCATATATTTAACCTGTTTTTGCCATTACATTATCCTTATGAGTCCTGAATGTTTTGTTGTTAGTTTGAGCATTAAACTTTAACTTGTAATTTTACCTAACTCTTTTGTTTTGAACCTGGAACTTTACGGGACAGTAGTGATTTTTAGCATTCTCACTTAAAGTGTACATTATCTTTCTCTGTTCCGTAACATAAATTTGGCGACCTCATATCAGGATATTCAGGATATTATCATAAGGATATTGCTTGATATTGTGTGACTGTGATTTATTCATGATGTCTACTATTACTACGCTTGATGAAGCCAAAGATTTTTTGTCAAATGTGCAAACAGTGTGTGATGTAGAAAACAGAACAAAGAATGAACTTAAGTTTGTTGCTCAACAATTGGGAATTGCTGTTCGCTCTCATCATTCTAAAGATCAAATTGTTGACATGATTAATGAAAGCTTGTTTAATGTAACTCCTCCAAATGAGCGAACGCAGATTGAATTAGCTAAGTTACAGCTAGCCCTGCAGGAGGCTCAGGCTAAAGAGGCGGAGTCTCGTGCTAAGGAGGCTGAATTTCAAGCAAATGCTAAAGAGGCTGAATCTCAGGCTCGGATTCAGGAGGCACAGATACAGGCACAAGTTGAACTTGCCAGGATTCAGGCAGACCATGAGTATCGCATGAAACAATGTGGAACTGGATCATCTAGCTCTGATGATTTTGATGTGGCTAAAAATGTTAAACTTGTCCCTCCTTTTAATGAATCTGATTTAACAAAGTATTTTCAGTTGTTTGAGAGGGTAGCTACAGGTTTTAATTGGCCCAAAAGGTATTGGCCAGTACTCCTTCAAACTGTTCTCACCGGTAAAGCTCAAGTAACTTATGCATCTTTGCCTCAGGATCAATCTGATAATTATGATGTAGTTAAGAGCTTGATTCTTAAGGCCTATGAGCTTGTTCCTGAAGCCTATAGAGTAAAATTTAGGACAACTTATAAGCAAGATAAGCAATCCCATGTTGAGTATGCAAAAATCAAAGAAGATCTGTTAGAGCAGTGGTTAAATTCTAAGAATGTGGATTCTGATTTTGGTAAATTTAAGCAGATGATTTTGCTGGAGGACTTCAAAAGGTGTATTAGTAAAGATGTAAGCCTATATCTTGATGAGAAAAGAATAGATAATTTGTCTGATCCTGCAGTTTTAGCTGATGAGTATGTTCTCACTCACAAGAGATATTCTAAAGAAAAAGGGAAAGCTGAGAGTAAGTATGTTGCCTCTACTCAGAGTACAGGTAACAGGAAAGAGAATAAAGATGATGTTTCTCAGGAAGTAAATACCAGCTTCACCTCTAGATTTCAGAAAAGTAAATGTACTTATTGTAGTAACCTGGTCATACTACGGAGAGATGTTTCAGGAGACAGGGTGATGTGAACAAAAAGGAGTCTTTAAATATTCAGTCAATTGGTCTAGTGTCCACTCTTGAGAGTTCCCAGAATTCTTTAACTGAGTTAACTGAACCTGCTTTGAGGGGTAACTTAAATTCTCATGATAGAGCTCCTCTTTTGAGCAGTAACGTGGGTGACACTCTCAAGAGTTCATGTGCTAATTTCCTGTCTGATGGTTTTGTCAGTCCTCTGGACAGTAATGACAGGAAATCAGTTCAAATATATCGTGATACAGGTGCTTGCCAATCCCTTATGCTGACCAGTGTTCTAGGCTCTAATGTTAATTCCTCTGATGAAACTGTAATCTTACAAGGTGTAGGGAATAATTACTTCTCTGTCCCTCTGTGCAGAGTGAATTTAGAGTCTGGTTTTGTTAATGGTTCCGTTATGGTTGGGTTGGTTGAGACACTCCCAATGTCAGGTGTAACTTTCTTACTAGGAAATGATATTGGTGGAAGTCAAGTGTGTCCAGCTCCTCAGTTGTCTAGTGAGCCAGTGGCTGCGTCCCAGGATTGTGATGTCCATGCTGTGTTTCCTGCATGTGCTGTCACTAGGGCTAAGTCTAAAGTTACTGGTGATTTAGAGGATAATGATGATGATGATGTTATCCTAGCTGACACTTTTCTTGGTAATTTGGACCACTCACCAGATGAGGCAGTACCGCTTAGTGTTGATAATTTGTCTCGTCAAGAGTTGGTTGAGTTGCAGGTTGCTGACCCTGAGTTGAAAGGTCTAGCTAACTCTGCTTGCAGTGAGGAAGAGTCAGCCGGTGCTTCTACTTGTTATTATATAAAGTCAGGAGTACTTATGAGGAAGTGGAGACCCCCAACAGCATCAGCCGACTGTGAATGGGAGGTTGTACATCAAGTCGTCATCCCTCGTGTTTGTAGGCAGGATATCATTAGAGTGGCTCATGATTCCAGTTTGGCAGGACACCTTGGAGTGAGGAAGACTGTGGCACGCATTTTGAAACACTTCTACTGGCCAGGTATCTTCAGGGATGTTTCCTGGTATTGTAAGTCTTGTCACACCTGTCAAGTTGTGGGGAAGTGTAATCAGACCGAAAAGGTTGCACCTCTAGTTCCCATTCCTCCTTTTGAGGCGCCTTTCACCCGTGTGTTGGTGGATATTGTGGGCCCTCTTCCTAAGACTTCTTCAGGATTTTCTTATGTGTTGACCCTGACTGATATGGCTACTCGTTATCCTGAAGCCATTCCACTTAGAAATATCTCAGCAAAGAACGTGGTTAAGGAAATGCTAGGGTTCTTCACAAAGTTTGGTCTGCCCAAGGAGGTACAGTCAGACCGGGGAAGTAATTTCATGTCAAATGTTTTCAAGCAGTCTTGAGCTTACCATCCCCAGACCCAAGGAGCGTTGGAGAGATATCATCAAACACTCAAATCGATGCTCAAGAAACACTGTTTGGAACATCAGAAAGACTGGGATAAAGGTCTTCCATTTGTTGTATTTGCCGCAAGAGAATCTCCAAATGAATCACTGGGCTTCTCACCTTTTGAACTACTGTTTGGCCATGAGGTAAGAGGACCCCTTAAGTTACTCAAGAAATGCTGGCTGTCGGAGGAAGATGACGTCAACCTGCTGGAGTATGTGAGGAAGTTCAAAGAACGGCTCTCCACTGCTTTACAACTGGCGAGAGAGAATTTAGGAGCTGCTCAGGAGAAGATGAAGACTTGGTATGATAAGAAGTCCAGGTTACGCCACTTTCAGCCAGGAGATCAGGTTTTGATTCTGCTACCGGTTCATGGGCAAACTCTTCAAGCCAAGTTTAGTGCCCCTTATTTCGTGGAGAAGAAACTCAGTGATGTCAACTATGTCATCGCCACACCAGATCGTAGAAAGAACAAGCAACTTTGTCACATCAACATGATAAAGTTATATCACAGGCGGGACGAAAATAACCCAGTCTGCAATGAAGCTGTTCCTCCCGAGTCTGCAAGTGAAGTTCTCCCATGCAGTATGAGCCTGAGTGATAGTTTGGGGAAGAATCCTGATATCATGAATGATCTCCAGACTAAGCTTTCTCATCTAGCTCCCGAGGAAAGGCAGGAGTTTTCGGCATTACTGCAGGAGTACCCGCAAGTGTTCCGTGCCACTCCAGGAAGAACCACTGTGTTGATGTATGATGTCGATGTTGGAGACGCAAAGCTAATTAAATTGCCTCCTTACCGTGTGAGCCCAGTGAAAGTTCCTCTCATCCAGAAGGAGCTTGGCTACCTGTTGGACCACAATATGACTGAGCCCTGTCAGAGCGAGTGGAGTTCTCCTGTCACTCTACTCCCTAAGCCAGGTGGGTCACAGCGGCTTTGCATCGACTACAGACGTGTTAATCAGATAACCAAAACAGACACTTACCCTCCTCCTCACGTGGAAGATTGCATAGACAAGATCGGAAAGGCTAGGTACCTAAGTAAGTTTGATTTGTTAAAGGGATACTGGCAAGTACCTATGACTGAACGTGCTAGGGAGATCTCATGTTTTGTAACACTAGGAAAGACTTTTGCATGTTCTGTAATGCCGTATGGTATGAAGAATGCACAAGCCACTTTTCAGAAGCTCATGAATGTTGTAACAGAGGGTTTGGCAGGGTGTGTTGTTTATATTGATGATGTATTAATCTTCAGTGACAACTGGAAAGATCACCTATGCCATGTCAGTAAATTTCTTGAGCGTTTGGTTCATGCTAATCTTGTAGCTAATTCATCAAAGTGTGAGTTTGGTCAAGCTAAAGTTCAGTACCTTGGGTATGTAATTAGTGATGGACATGTTGCACCACCAGGAGCTAAGGTTCAGGTTATAAGTGATCTTCCCAGACCTAAAAGTAGGAAAGAGCTACAAAGATTTTTGGGAATGGTTGGTTATTACAGGAGATTTGTTCTTAACTTTTCTATTCTTGTATCACCACTTACAGACCTACTGAAAAAGGGAGTTAAATTTGTCTGGACCGATAACTGTGAATCCTCTTTCAACAAACTTAAAGCTATTCTATTAAGTCAGCCAGTGCTTGCTACTCCAAATTTTGCTAAGCCTTTTAAGATGGCTGTTGATGCAAGTGATACAGGAGCTGGGGCTGTTTTGCTGCAAGAGGATGATCAGGGTATTGAACACCCTGTATCTTATTACAGTAAGAAGTTCACTCCACCTCAAAAGAACTACTCAACTATTGAGAAAGAGCTTTTGGCCTTGATTTTGGGTTTACAGCATTTTTCATTTTATTTGTGTTCTGGTTTTGACCCCATAGTCATTTATACCGATCATAACCCACTGAAATTCCTTAGTAAGTTTAAAGATAAAAATCAGAGATTGACAAGATGGAGTCTACTTCTTCAGGAGTATTCATTAGACATACAACATGTCAAGGGGAAAGAAAATGTTATTGCAGATTGCTTATCTAGACTTTAGACAGATTGTTTTAGAGTAATAAGAAATTTCCTTTGTAAATTTCTTTTTCTTTGTGGGGAGGTGTTACATAGCCTATGATTTCATCATCCTTTGTGTAATTTTAACGTACAGTATGCTGCATGTTTGATCACGAGCGTGTTCTGCCTCAGTCCCCCCCTTTTACCGTTATAGTAGAGTAAGTCGTTCTTTCTGTTGTTCGGAGCGGGATTGTCAAGTCTTTGTCCCCATGGCTTCATTTGCGCGTCATTCTTACAAGTTGTATCAAGCTCTGCTGGCCCCTATATAATGAGCTCAGTCTCTGCATTATTGCCACTTAGATCTACTCCTCATTTTGTTCACATCTCTGTCCTCCCCTGTACAGTTGTTATTATTGTGAGTGCTCAGGAAATCTCCAACCATCTAGCAGCTGTGTAATTTGAGTATAACTGTTGTTACATTTTTTCATTGTACTGTATAGCATAAGGTGTTGATTTGTAGGCCTAGTGAGTTTTTTTTTTTGTAATTTATGTAGGATTCATTTTGTCAGCCAGTTTTAATATTATTTTGTATCTGTAATAATTTTTCTTGCATTAACTGTGCATTACCCAGTGTATTTTCATTTTATCAGGGCTGACTTAGGTAAATTTACTCTTGCTAATTTCATGGTAATAGAGGCTATTGCAGTTAACCATATATTTAACCTGTTTTTGCCATTACATTATCCTTATGAGTCCTGAATGTTTTGTTGTTAGTTTGAGGATTAAACTTTAACTTGTAATTTTACCTAACTCTTTTGTTTTGAACCTGGAACTTTACGGGACACTAGTGATTTTTAGTATTCTCACTTAAAGTGTACATTATCTTTCTCTGTTCCGTAACAGTAATGACAGAAGTAAAAACACGAGTAATGGAGAGAGGGATGGCGTTGGTTATGAATGGTGATGGATGGAATATCTCAAATTTCCTGTATGCTGATGATGCAGTACTGTTTCCAAATACCAGACAAGAACTTGGTAGTCTAGTGCAGAGTTTTGCTGATGTCTGTGAGCGTCGTGCCTTGAGAGTAAATGTAGAAAAGAGTAAAATGATGGTTACTGGGAGAGAAGGTGCGATGTTACAGTGAAAGGAGAGAGACTGGAATTGGTGAGAGTTCAAATACCTGGGCACAGTGATAGAAGAGAAAGGAAAATGTGCAAAAGAAGTGGAAAGCAGAGTGACACAAGGAAGAAAAGTAGCTGGTGCAATGAAGGCCTTGATAAGAAACAGAGGCTTGAGTTGCAGCGGCACGAGGCTTACATGAAGGAGTGTTAGTGCCAACTTTAACATATGGATGTGCGACTATGGTGTGGCATGAAATTGAAAAGTCAAGAGTAAGAGCAGTGGAGATGGGACTGCTGAGGAATGTATGTGGAATGCAGAGGGTGGATAGGATACGAAATTGATTCGTGAAAGATGTGGAGTGAGGAAGTTGGTGGACACCAAAACAGAAGGGAGTGTACTGAGATGGTATGGTCATGTAGAGAGAATGGATAACAATAGAATGGTGAAAAGGGTATATCTGAGCGAATTTGAAGGAGGGAGGAGGCGAGGTAGGCCAAGGAGATGGAGAGATATGGTGGATGAGTGTGTCAGGATGAGAGGTTTGGAAGTCGGTGAGGCTAGGGAACTGACAAGAGATCGAGCTGACTGGATGAATGTTGTGAGGAGAAGTGCATGATCAGCGATTTGGCACCCCTTTTTAATGTGGCAGCGTCCGGATTTACTCTATCGGATACGTTTATGTGAAGTTACAGAACGTGGTGAATGGTTTTGGTGTATCCGATAGAGCCAGGATTCCGGGGGCTTGAATGATGAGTGAATGGAAGAGTGGCCGACTGGACACTGCTACATCTCACCCTGCCCTAGGGTGGGAAAGGAGGTCCGGATGATGATGATGATGATGAGTTAGCTTGTACTGTACCTAAGCCAATAATATATTTTGGCCGGACGATTAGCATTCGGCCCCCGAAAGCTTTTGTTTTATTCATGGAGGAACAAAAACCATCAACAGATTGTGATTAAGGTGATTCCCTCTCCCCCCCCCTTTTTTGTTTGTTTGACCTCTTACCCTCTTTTTTTCTACTTTTATTTATTTATCTATTTATTCATTATTCAGGGAGGCCATCGGGAACCACACATGTAAATTTCTGACCGTCAGGATGCAGAGAAAACAAAGCAGCAACATATCAGTATTTGCTGTAAACGCTGTTGGGTATTTACATTTGGGTTCAGGGGTTTTCTTCCCCCCCCCCTCTCTCTCTCTCTCTCTCTGCCTTCCTTTCTCTTCTTGCTCATGTTTTCTCGTCTCTTATCTTTTTCTCTTTCCTGTTACCTTCTTTATCATTCATTTTTCTTACCATCGTATCTCTCTTCGCTTTCTGTTTTTGTCTCACTTCCTTTTCCTGCTTTCTCTCTCTCTCTCTCTCTCTCTCTCTCTCTCTCTCTCTCTCTCTCTCTCTCTCTCTCTCTCAACAAAGTTTCATCACCGTTCTTCAACTCTGTCTTGTTCTCTCACTCTTTTCAATAGTCTAACGAACCTGTCCTCACCCCCTCTTTTTTTTTTTTTTTTTTTTTTTGTTCCTTTACCATCCCATCTCTCCATCTCCTCCACTCTCTCTCTCTCTCTCTCTCTCTCTCTCTCTCTCTCTCGTACAACCACACATTATTCTCCCCATCCCAGCACCAACAAGGAAATGCTTTTTTCCTCGTCTCATTTTCCGGGTCGTACCTACTAACCTGACTGATTATTTTTTATTCCCAGGATGAGCGTGACAGAGAGAGAGAAAGAGAGAGAGAGAGAGAGAGAGAGAGAGAGAGAGAGAGAGAGAGAGAGAGAGAGAGAGAGAGAGAGGTGAATAGGAAGAAAGTGGGAAAGAAAAGAAGGCAAAGAAAAGAAAGACAACATAGAGGCCTATGAATACAGAGGAAATATTTGGAAGAGAAGAGGAAGGAAGGATATATAAGGAGACAAAGTAAGGCTGGGAAACATAACAGTAATAACAACAAATATAATTATAATAATAATAAAACTATTAACAACAATAACAATAATAATAATAATTATGATAATAATGATAATAACAATAATAATAATAATAATCAAGTAGCGGGAAAAATCAGATATGACACTGAGTTTATAAATACAGAAAATACATGTTAGGAAGACTAGGACAGAAAAGAAGAGAAATAGGAATGAATACAATTAAGAGGAAGGGAAAGAAAGCACAAAAGGAGATGACGCAGCAATGTGTAATATATATACAGGGAAAATATGTATGAATCCTTTCATTTCGAAGATGTGTGATTTTAGTGTATTCTTGCTGCCCCCGCCAACATGACCCAGCTGTGGACAGAACTACGGACGTGGGTGGGGTTGATGTAATACTCATTTCCTTTTTACAAGATGTTTCTCCAAAGCTAATTTAAATCACCCAGTTGGAAACCAGATGAGAGAGAGAGAGAGAGAGAGAGAGAGAGAGATCGTAATGAAGTGGTTATAAAGTAGAGGAAGTTGACACTTATTTCTCTACACTATTCCATTTTTACTTTTTTAATGTCCCTTTAGGATCGACATCCAAGTATTACTTTCTTAAAACTCCTTCTAGCACTCACTAAATTATTTAAGTTCCATATTAAGTATTACCGGTGCACTTATAAAATGGGAGAATACTCTATGGGTATATGAGACGATATAAATTTGTAACACTGATGCGCCATTGCCATACAAACCAGTGGACAGTTTGACCACAACAGTTCGATGTCACTGTGCCTTGGTTTTGTTCAATAAACGTATACACAAGAAGGAAGGAAGAAGAATGACCAAACTTAAAGACGAATCAGGGAACCTGCAGAAGGGTACGGAGAAGCACGAGCGATTCCCAAAATTATAAACTTTCATAATATCAGCAACTTATTTGCTCTCTCCCCTCTCTCTCTCTCTCTCTCTCTCTCTCTCTCTCTCTCTCTCTCTCTCTCTCTCTCTCTCTCTCTCTCTCTCTCTCTCTTCCTATCTTCCTATACCCTTCATCTCTTTCTGTAAGTCTCCATTTTCCCTTCCTTTCATCTCCTCTCCATATACCTTATATTCGTTTTTTTTTCCCTGGCACGTCAACTTCATATCCATTTTCCATCGTTTCCTGATTTCTTTTTCATTTCCTTATTATCAGTCCCTCCTCTCTCCATCCCCTCTTTAACCTTCCCTTCTTGTCAACATCTTTACATCCCAATAATTTCCCATTATTTCATCTTCTTTCACCTGCATCCCTTGTCATCGTCCATTTACCATCCCTTCATCCCCTCCTTCACCTGCCCCCCTCATCTCCATCACTCCCTCGCCACTTCTCACCTCCCATCCTTCTTAACTAAAACACCATCATCACCTCCACCCATCCCCCTCCCCCAGCCAGGTGTTGTGAGGCAGGCCAGGTAACTACATTAAACTTTATAATTACTTAAGGGAGTGTGTCGCTACTGCCTACCTTCCTCCTCACCCACCCCCCACGGTCAAAAACGTGAAGGCAGGGCAAGTGGAGGCGGTGAGGGGTCAACCCAGGTCATAATAACACCAGGGTAAATATGTGGACCTAATAAGCCAACAGGAGATTAGGAAGAGAACGTAATTGTGCAAGGAACAGATATATGGATGTGATAAAGCAGTGATGATGATGATGATACCTAACACACACACACACACACACACACACACACACGTGTGATGACGATGGGGAAGAAGTAAGATAGAAAGAGAAGAAGGGGAAGGGAAGAGGATGATGGTGTGAATAAGAGAAAAGAAGTGAGAGGAAAGAAAAAGAACTGGGAGAAGAGAAAAGTATGAATAAAGGATTGGAAGGAGAGAGGAAGGGGAAAGGAGGAGTGAATACAGAATTGGAAGGGGAGAGGAGGAGTGTGGGGCAACGGAGAGAGAAAGAGAGAGAGAGAGAGAGAGAGAGAGAGAAAGGTGAATAAACAAAGCGAGTTGAGGGGGAAACACGGGAAAAAGGAGTACAGGGAAAGGGGAGGAACAGGAGAGGAAGAGAAGGAGCGGAGCGAGAGAAACAGCGGAGGGAGAGAAACAAGGAAAGAACAGAGGAGGAAAAGGAACTGAGGGGGATGGGAAGCTAGAGTGGAAGAAGACCTGCGGAGGAAGAATTGGGGAGACACAGTAACAGAGGGGAAAGAGAAAATGCGGAGAAATTACGTAAAGACAGAGAAAGGAAACCAGAGAGGGAGGATGCGAGGAGAGAGGGAGAGCGAGGAAAGAAGAGGAAAACAAGAGATCGAGGAGAGAAGAGGAAGAGGAAAGAGAGCGTGGAAGATTAAACCATTATCTAAAGGATAAGGGGCAGGTGGGGAGAGGGAGAGCAAAAATGAGGAGATCGAGGGACGGATTCGAAGAGGTGGAGACAGGTGAAAGAAAAGTTAGGGTAACAGAGGATAGGACGAAGACGAGGGTGAGATGGTGAAGCTGGGGAGGAAGGGAGGTGGAAAGAAAGAGGAAGGGAGATGTAGGGCAGGTGAAAGTAACAGGAAGAAGGAGGAAGGTAACTGGATAGAGGAGAAGGGAGGGAGTTGGATAGACGGAGGTAGAAACAGGGAGGAGGAGGGAGAGGGATAGAGGGATGGAGAGGACAGGAGGAAGGAGAGAGAGTGGGAGGGTGACGAGGTATGTAGTAATAACTATGGTGAAAGCCGTTTATGACTCTAAAAATGTCAGTCTTTGTAACTGCATATGTAACTTGAAACTAACACTGCCATCAAAGGCAATGCAAAACAGAGTAAAAGCATGTTGCAAATGCATGTGAACAATTGGATTAATGGCAGTAACGACATATAATAGTTAATTAAAGCAGGCAGGTAGAGACGGGGAGGTAGAGGGGGCGAGAGGAGGCTGGGTGAGGAAGAATAAGAGAGGGAGAGGAACAGGGTAGGAATACCTGGTGGCGTGGGTGTAGGAGGGAATGTGAGGGGGGGATGCAGGGCTGGAGGAGTAGGGGAGGAGCCATGGGAGTTGTGGAGATGGAGGGGAGGGGAGGAGTGGAGGAGGGAAAGGGAGGACAGGGGAAGTGGTGGAGGGAAGGAGGGGAGAAAGCAATTGTAAGAACCACATTGAGAGCTGGCGTGAGCAGGTGTGTAGAACGTTTGGCGTGTGTGTAATTCACCGGGTCGGTCGGGATCACTTGATGGTCGTGATCGTCAGCATTTTACCCTCCCGGAAGGGAGCTGAGTGCTCATATAGTCCGATCTAAGGGCAAGGCTGTGACCTTCACACACCCACACACCCGTCCCCTTGCTCAAGGGGGACAGTAACCACCCACTTCGTCAGTGAAACTTTTCGGAACCTGAGCGAGGCGCGAACTCTCGTCTACCAGATGGCAAGCGAGAACGTTACCACTGCGCCAGCGAGCGGTGTGTGTGTGTGTGTGTGTGTGTGTGTGTGTGTGTGTGTGTGTGTGTGTGTGTGTATTATTCACAGTGGCTCTAGACTCTATGAACCCCACATTCTCATTACCCAAGTCTGCTCATTTGTCTCCTTTTCTTCAACTTCATCCTATATTTCCCAATTTTCAAGCTATCCCATCCCTCTTTTCTTCAGCCTGTCCTTACTTCCATCAAGACGTCCGAATAACATCCACAGAACATCCTCCACTCAATTGAAAGAATAATTTTATTTTCACCGATTATTTAAGAGCAATATTTCTTAGTTTATGCATGTACCGACGATCCCATTTTTGTGGCTATATATAGCAGTACTGGTTTATATTATCTGTTCAATCAGCAAAATAATGTTCAGCATCCTCCTTCTCCTCCTCCTCCTCTTCACCATCATCATCATCATCATCATTCACTGTGTATCATGTATCCTCTACTCACGCTCTAGCCAGTAAAAACACTTAGCCATAAAAATCATTAGCATCAACGGTTCACACACAAGTGTTATGTAAAAAAAAAAAAAACTGTCATAATTTCAACTCCCCATGTATATCGCACAAAGGCGTGGATTTTCTCCCTTTTTCTGCGCAACATGAAAGAATATACAATGTTTGTTGGGACGGACAGAACAACTGCAGAAATGAGTCCAGATTTTTCGCTCAAATTACATGTGAACAGAGGCAGACAGCGGCCACCACAGGCACACTATCCGTCTCTCTTGCTATGTCATTGTTGCCCAGGGTGCGTTATAATAGTTCATTCTCTCTCTCTCTCTCTCTCTCTCTCTCTCTCTCTCTCTCTCTCTCTCCATCAGGCAGGTAGGCAGTCTACTCTCTTCAGAGACTGTAATAATATTCACCTCTGCTGCTGTGTGTTGGCTCCACTGGTCCTGTCTCGACACCGTCAGTCCATCTAAGCCATTTATGTCCGTGTCATTACTCTCATCTACTCCCAGGTAACCTCGACGGATAGTAGGAAATAATATTTGCCACATAATCAGGGAGACTTTATGAGAGGAAACTTAATGTGGGATACGTAACGAAATTTCACAGTGACTCCCTACGTATATTCAAATGTTTATATTTATCGGTCAGGTTACCTTAGGGTGCATGTATGATGGTACAGTGACCCAACTGTGCTGTACACTACATATCCCAAACATGGACCTTAAAGCTTAAGGACCGGAAACGACAGGTTGTGTTAAAAATGAAGTGTCTAAGGTTTTACGTGGGAAAAGATGCTCTGACAGAATTTGAAATAACACAGTGAGAGGTGTGGAAGTACACTAGTGGAATTGGAAAAGCTTATCAGTGTGTGCTGAAGTGATATGGCCATATGAATCCACACACACACACACACACACACACACACACACACACACACACACACACACACACACACACACACACACACACGACAACCAAATAACATCCCTCTTACACCACACTACAAACGGATATGAGGAAAACACGGAGCAAGGGATGAAGGATCTGGGAGGGGGGGGGAGGAAGAAGAGGCGGAAGCGGAGAAGGAAGAGGAAGAGGAACAGAATGAAAACATTACTCTTAAACCATACAACAAATAGATATTAGGCAAGCAAAGTAAAGAGATGGAGGAGTAGGGAAAGGGGAGGAGTATAGAGGAGAAGAAAGAAGAGGAAACGCAGCAGGATGAATGAGGTAAGAAAGAAACACAGTGTGAAGTAGGGAATGAAACATGGTGGCATGGTGAGGAATGGCGGAAGAGTGAGGAAGGGGTGAGGCAGAGATGAGGCAGGGGTGAGGCAGGGTATACACAGTAGAGGGGACGGAAAGCTATGTCACCTTCAGGTCACCGTTGCCTCTTACCTCACCATCTTGGCTGAGACCAAGGGATGGATGGAGGAAGTGGGAGGTAAGGAGAGTTGGAGGAGTAAGAGCAGGCAGAAAAAGGAATTGAGGAAGGAAGACGAGCGGAAAGAGGACGAGTTACGAGTAGAAAAAAAGAGTAAAGAATAAGAAAAGGGGAAGAGACCACCAATACAGATTAAAAGCAGGGAAGAATGAAGAATAACAAGAAGCGGTGCCAAGGCACAGCAAACTCAACCGCGGCAGTCATTTTGATGCTGACGTATAAACACAACAGGATATGTAGTCAAAGATGTCACTTATCAAGTTTGTTGTAAATCGGGAAAAACTGACGATTCTACGCCCATCTGAAATTTCAGGCCCCACCCACCTGACACTGACCCCTACCGCTAACTGGGGGATGACCCCTCCTGATGTAATGAGACATGTTATAGGATGCAGATGTGAAAGATGCACCTTTAAGTTTTGGTTCATGTCGATATGACGAAATTAAAAGGATTTATGGAGAAAAAACGATTTCTTATCCTTATTTTTTTTAAACATTTTTGGGGCCTATAGCCTGGGCCTTGGGCCAATTAGGCCCAATATTTAATCAAATGATAAGACGGCCATAGCCCATTGTTCTTGTAATTTTAGTCAAAATTGCACCAGTAGTTTTCACTTAAAGTTCTGAACAGACGAACAGACAAACCGAGTCAAAACAATACCCGTCCCCGAGCCCCTCCAGGGCGGGGACGGGAAATAAGTAGGAAAGAACGATGAACCAGAATGAATCGAGGAACACACACACACACACACACCAAACCCCCTCAAGTAGAAGGCTTCTTTCCGAGAGAAGCACCCTCTAAAACTGTGAGCGTGCAGCATAGAGGTAGGATTAGGCGTGCAGATATCTCCCCCCTCCTCTCTCTCTCTCTCTCTCTCTCTCTCTCTCGCTTGCTCGCTCGCTCCATTCCTGCCACTCGAATTCTTCCACTGACGGGCCAACTTTTTAGTATCAATATCCACCTTCAGATCCTCCAGTAAAACTTCCCCCAATAATATAGCCTTACCAGCTGCTGCTTCCTTTATTCCTCATGGTAAGTTCCATGGAGGTAGTGGTGGATGGGGAGGGAGCCATTTGCCTTGATATCTTTTTCATTGTGGTATTTCGATTCATTCTTTCTTTTATAGTTTCTGTGTCATGGGTGAGATTCATAAATTCCCGATCAGTTTCATGAAAGAGACAGACAGACAGACAGACAGACAGACAGACAAAGACAGAGAGCGAGAGAGAGAGAGAGAGAGAGAGAAGGGGGAAGGCAGAGAGGGGTGGTAAAGTGAGTGAATGTAAAGTTTTTCTTTTTATTTTTTAAGGAAATGGAGAGCGTAGAACTTCCCAATGCCTAAAAATCTCTGACAAAACAAAATCATGGGTATGAAAGCTTTTCCTTCCATTTTTCTTGCACTTTATTTTCCTTATTTTGCACGGACGACAAAAAAGGCAGAGTTCATCAACTTGCCATGTCTTTGTTCTTCCTGGAAATGGTAATGGTAGTGAGGCGAGGGAGTTGTTGGTCAGCGTGGTTGTGGGTCTGGCCCTGAACACCTTGGTGAAATCAAGGGCTTGTATTCTTGTCGGCGTGGCAGGTTTTGTACCACCTCCTTTGCAATTTATTTTGCACTAGCAGAGGTACCCGGCATTGCTGGCACATCGCTTATTGATACGAAGTTTCTGTAAATAAACACTAAAGTACTGTTCACTGTGGAGCGATATTGCCTATGAGTGAGATGGCGACATAACCAATGGATAACTGCAGTTACTGTGACGTCGAATGTTTAGTCAATTTTAGATAAGATAGTGGTGAAATGAGTTACATATGCGTCATCATTAAAAAGCCATATCACAATATAATTCCTAAAACCGACATTTCGCCTACACCCAGCAAAGCACATATGTAGGTTACTCATCAACATGTAAATACGTTAACTATACCTCTCCGTCTCTGGCACTCCACTCACTGCCCCCGACCCCCCCCCTCCTCCTTAAACACACACACACACACACACACACACACACACACACACACACACACACGTACAGTAAACAGTCATTCTTATTTGGACAGTTAAGGAACGGGAACACGAGCTTGAATTCCAAAGGAACACTTTTCCTTGCGAGAAGAACTGCTTGACAGAATCGAGTGTCTACATCACCTGTCGACAGAGGTCAATGTAGGGACTGCTTTAAGGGGACCCCAAAGATGGTCAATAATATATGTAAATCGCACCTTTAACTCTTATACACACTGTCCAACAACACATTTATCCTTTCACCAACCATCATACCCACCTCGTGGCAAACAGTGAAATTCGGATGCCTTTCAAGGATAAAATATTATCTCCAAATGTCTTCTCCTATATTTAAATATTCATTGAGGGAAAACATTATCAACAATACTTAGATTTACATATAGCGGTAAAGTATTATCTCCAACATTTACATGATTTACGCTGTACATCATTCAGCCACAATGACATCTGACGCAGCATAAAGAGTACACCTTGCGCCTGTTGGAGGTAAAATAATATGTCAGAACCTTGGCATTTCGGGCGAGGGTGTATCAGATTCTGGTGGACAAATCTGCATCCGCTTAAATGTTATCCTTGCCCTGAGACTGGGGTGTGGAGGGGGAGAGGAAAGGGGAGGGAGGGAGGAGGGGACGAGGACCATGTGAGGGGGGAAAGGTGTATGAGCTGGGGGAGAGCTGAGTTTTAGGGGGCGGGGGGAAAGAATAAGGGAGAGGGAGTAGGTAAGATGTATTAGAGGAAGAGGAGATTCTGGTGGACAAATCTACATCCGCTTAAATGTTATCCTTGCCCTGAGGCGGGGGTGTGGAGGGGGAGAGGAAAGGGGAGGGAGGGAGGAGCGGACGAGGACCGTGTGAGGGGGGAAAGGTGTATGAGAGGAAAAGGAAAGAGAATTTACTTGGCATAAATAAAGACTAAAGCATGAAGGAATAGAACATAAGAGAAAATGGATGAAAAAGAAGAAAGAAAATGAAGCATAAGGTGAAGAAGAAGCAAACGAAGAGGAACAACAACAGCAGCAACAACAACAACAACGGCAATACATACATCAGTCAGATGGAGTTATTCAGTCAACACAAAATCAGTGCAGCACGCAACGAAAAGGCTAAATTGGCTCTGTTAATTGAATTGTGATAGATATTTTTTTTCATAACTTCATTTAAATTGTACTTCAAGAGTCTGTTGTTTATTCTGCGTCTCACTAAAACTAGAAAGGCAGTGTGTAAAAGGTCGGGCAAAAGAGTTGCCTTGATGCTAAGAACAGCTTGATCAGCTTTACTGGTGTTTTGGAGAATGTGTGAGTCAGGAAGAGCGCAACAATGAGGCTGTGTCCTTGGCTCTGTGCTGCATACTGACTGAGGTTAATGACAATGACGGTATGTACTGACGTAATGGTATTAGTCTACACATAATCACACACGAGTACATACCAAAATATATACGTACACACAGTTTCTGTGCATGACTATTATAGTTGGTCTCTGTGACTTCCTACCACCTCCACCTTACAGATTTATATGTATGTGTACCCTATCTATCTATCTATTACCAGACGCCTCAATCCCGTTTGGGGTGGCCACAAACAAAACGCCTCCACGTCGCCCTGTCCCCCCCCCATCTCACTGCCCTGCTCCCAACTCACCCCCCCCCCTCTCTCATATACCTCTCCACCCCATCTCTCCATCTCATCCTCGGCCTCCCCCTCCCTCTTCCCCCCTCCACCTCACTCCCATACACTCTCTTCGTCAGTCTTTCACCCTCCATCCTCTCCACATGGCCAAACCACCTCAGTGTGTTTCTCATAACGCTTCCTATCACATCCACATCCACACCACAACGCTCCTTTATATCCTCATTCGTCAGCCTGTCTCTCCATATGACTCCACAGGCTCCTCTTAAATAACTCATTTCCACTGCTCTCACTCTTGACTCGTGTCTTTCCAACAACGTCCAAGCTTCGCTTCCATACGTTAGAGTTGGTATCACAATACTGTCATGTATTAACTTTTTCACTTCCATGCTCACTTCCCTGTTTCTTATCACTGCTTTCAAAGAACCAGCAACCTTTCTTCCCTGCTGTACCCTTTCAAGCACTTCACCTTCCAATCCTCAAATCCTTACTCATCACACTACCCAAGTACTTAAACGTACTCACATTTTCCAATTCCTCACCATCCAACCTCGCTGTACATTCGCTGACTTCACCTCTCTCAAAGACCATCACTTTACTCTTCCCTACATTCACCTTTAGATTCCTTTTCTTACACACTCTCCCAAACTCATCCACAAAGCCTTGCAGCTCTCCTTCGTCTTCACTCAACAACACAGTATCATCTGCAAACAACATTACAGGGAGTTTCCAAACACTATTCTCTCTCACCAGGGCCACTCCAACATCCACTACCCTACCTTGTACCTCTTTTATTACCCCATTCATGAACAGATTGAACAACCATGGAGACATGACACATCCCTGTCTTAACCCAACCTTCAAAGAGAAAAATTCACTTAGTTCACCATCCACACACACTGCAGCCTTAGCACCATCATACATACTCTTCACAGCATTCAACAACTTCCCATCTACTCCATATATTCTTAACACTTTCCACAATCCTTGTCTATCCACCCTGTCATATGCTTTCTCCAAATCCATGAAAGCCGCATGCAACTTCTTTCCCTTTTCTAGAAACTTTTCCACTAAAGATCTAAGAATGAATATCTGATCTACACAACCTTTTCCCTTCCTAAAACCTCCCTGTTCTTCTCCAACTAATTCCTCTGTTCTTTCTCTAACTCTGTCAATAAGTATCCTACCATACACATTTCCTATTATACTAAAAAGACAAATGCCCCTATGATTACCACACACTTCTTTTTCCCCTTTTCCTTTGTACAAAGGAATAATTATACCTGACTTCCAATCCTCCGGGACTCTACCTTCCTCCTAGGCCAATCTGCACATCTTCCACATCCATTCTACTACTATCTCTCCCCCATGCTTCAGCATTTCACCATACACTCCATCAATACCTGGGTCTTTCCCCAATTTAACTTTCTTCATTGCTTCCACAACTTCTATCCTACTGATTTCTTCCTGTTTTCTCACTTCCCTCCTTCTCCCAGCCATTCCCCAGCCACTTATACTCGCATTACTTCCATCCTGTACGTTCAACAATTCCTTAAAGTGTTCTCTCCATCTGCTCACTTTTTCTCCCTTCTCCACTAGTAATCTACCATTTTTATCTTTCACTCCCCTGCTAACCTCACTTCCACCCTGTCTTACTCTCTTCACCTCTTTCCAGAACATTTTCTTACAGTCCCTCCACTTTACACTCAAATTCCTTCCAAATTCCTCATCCACTCTCCTCTTACTCTCTCTTACTAATCTTTTCACCTCTCTCTTTCTTTCAACATATAACTCTCTCTGCCGCCTCTCAACTTCTTCCACGCCCCTATTTCTCATCTATTCATTGTATGCTTTTTTCTTTTGTGCCACAGTCTGTCTCACCTCTTCAGTCCACCACGCTGTTTCTTGCACCCCCCACCGTCTTCTCTTCCTCCCACACACCACATCACATGCTGCACATATTTCTTCTGTAAATATCCTGTACACACCTTCCACGTCCCCCATCTGCTCCAATTCATATTAGCCCAATTGTTCCTCCACTTCTCTCTTATATTCTGCCTTTTTCTCATCCTCTTGTAACCTTTCCACTCTCCTTGCAACTACTCCTTCCGCTTGCCTTTCCCTTCTTCTATTTCTCCATCTTACTTGGATCCTAATTTTGGCCACCACCAAGTAGTGGTCAGAAAGTCCACTCCCCCAACCTCTATAAGCTCTTGCAACCATTACACATCTTCGCATCCTTTCATGCACACACACATAATCAATCACTGTCTTCCTTTCATTCAGTTCACCACCCACCCTTCTCATCACTCGCCATGTATACCTGTGGATCATTTTATGCCTGAAGAGGGTATTGGCTATCACCAACTCCCTCCCAGCAATGTCCACTAACGCACTGCCATTCTCATCTGTCTTAGCAAGGCATACCCCACTCACCAACTATTCCATCCACCTTCACTTTCCCTACTTTACCATTCATATCACCGATCAAAAACACTCTCTCATTCCTTCCAAATTTTATGCACACTTCCACATTTGTCCAGAACTCTTCTCTCACTCTGCTAGCACGATCCTGCATTGGCGCATACACACACACAATCGCCCACATTTGTATTCCAACTTTCAACCTTACCCACACAATCCTTGACCCAAGTGATCCATACTGTCTTATGCTCTTCTTCCATCTTTTGCTCACAACTATACATACTCCTTCCTTTGCCCTCTCATTCTCACCGTCTCCTGCACATATACCCGATCCATACTCCCATTCTCTCACACTTTCTCCTCTCCATTTTGTTTCAGTTATTCCATATACATCCACTTTCGCACCCTCAAGCACCTGGACAATCTCTCTCTCTTTCACCTCATCATTCGCTCCTCTTACATTCCATGTTGCCAAGTCCTTTGTCCGGTCCTGGGTAGTCGTCGTTTGGACAGTCCTTGTCCGAGGCTTCTTGTTTGTCGTTTTAGTTAGTTGTTTTCCGGGGAGGGGCACAATACCCTATATGCCAATATTATGTTATTTATGCAGTTTATGGCGATATCTGCAAATGCAAATTGTAACTTTAACAGTTCATTGTGTGTGTGTGTGTGTGTGTGTGTGTGTGTGTGTGTGTGTGTGCAATGATGACTATATACCCGCGTGTCATGCATTACTTATCAATAATGCGATAAATTCCCGTACGTGCCAGCATGACACCGTGACAGTTTAATTAATTACTCCAGCGGCACACCTGACGGGGCCAGTGTGTGTGACGGCTCTACAGTTCCCCCTAACACGACGGACACCTAAACGTGCTGCCAATAAATACACCAGCGATGAGTTGTGTTGCTTTGTTGGGGGCCTAGCAGAGTAGGTGGGTGGGAGAATCAGTGGGTGGGCAGGTGAGAGGGTACGTGGGTGGCTGGGTGGCCAGGGTAGGTGGGTGGGAGGATGGATGAGTGGATGGGTGGATGAAGAGGTAAATGGATGGTTGTGTAGTTGTGATGTTGGCAGGTAAAAGGGTAGATGGGTGTGGAGGTTGGTGTGGGTATAGGTCGATGGGTAAGAAGGAGGTGAAGTACGTAGCTGTATGAAAGTGTGCTGGAGAGGTAGGTAACCTGGTGGGTGGGTAAATAGGTAGATGGGTTGGTGCAAAGATAGGTGAATGGACTGGTAGTTAGGTAGGTGAGCAGGCAGAGAGGCAGACAGGCAGGCAAGTAGGTAGGTAAATAAGAGGGTAAGCAGGTGGGTGGGTATTTTGATGGATAAATGAGTAATAAGGGGCAGAAGTATGGCACTTCTCCAAATTCCATACGACATTCTGTCAGCATCGGCATTGCTACTACTATCATCACTATCATAATACTATGGCAATTAAAATCTTTCTTCAACTACAACCATACCCTTCCCCTCACCCTACTCTAGTACTGTCTTTTATCCCATAACCTTCTCATCCCTCCTCAGCCATATATGCAGAATGCAGTATCATTTGAATCAAGTCCCTCCGCTGCCACCACCATTATCCCTATTTCCCTTCCTCTGTATCCCCATCATTCTCCATTCCCTGCCGTATTTCCCAACCCTCTGCCACCCAGATGAAATTTTCTTTGTTTGGTTTTCTTCAGGATGAGTTAGGTTAAGGTTGGAACTACATTTAGAAAACAGGAGCGTTACAGTGCATGAAACTGAGATATCCTTCGCCCTCGATTGTATATCTACCAACCTATCTCTAGCCAGGCGCCTTAATCCCGGGAAGGGTGGAGGGGGGGGGGAAGGTGGCCACGAGCAAAACACCTGTATGTCGCCCTGTCCTCCGCCATCAAGCTGTCCTCCTTCAGTTCACACCACCCTCATTTATTACTTCTCCACCCATATCTCCACCTAATCCTCGGTATCCCTCTCCCCTTCTTTCCCTCCAAGTCCCTCACATGAAGTATCCCAATCAATCTTTCACCATTCATTTGCTCCGCGTGGCCAAATAATGCCAGGGTATTTCTAACACTTTCCATACCATTCCTATTAGTATACACTGTTTTACATTTGTACATATAATACACCAAATAAGCTTGAATAACTTGAAGCCACAAAACTGAATATAGGGACCTGAGTGTAAACAGTCAACTGCGTGGCGTATTTCGGAAATATTTGCGTGTTTTTTCTGTGATCCAGTCATTATCAGGCAGGAAATTCTGTCAGTGCCACAAACGCCTCTCCCATCCACCTGCGTCTTTGACCGTCATTTCTGTGCAAACATATACACTTATACCGGTACTATTTGCACGTGCACACTGTTACGGAACAGAGAAAGATAATGTACACTTTAAGTGAGAATACTAAAAATCACTACTGTCCCGTAAAGTTCCAGGTTCAAACAAAAAGAGTTAGGTAAAATTACAAGTTAAAGTTTAATGCTCAACTAACAACAAAACATACAGGACTCATAAGGATAATGTAATGGCAAAAAACAGGTTAAATATATATGGTCAACTGCAATAGCCTCTATTAACACGAAATTAGCAAGAGTAAATTTATCTAAGTCAGCCCTGATAAAATGAAAATACACTGGGTGATGCTCAGTTAATGCAAGATAAATAATTACAGATACAAACTATTATTAATGATGGCTGACAGTGAAACTTTACACCAAGCACAAAAACCTCACTAGGCCTACAAATTAACATCTCATGTTATACAGTACAAGAACAAAATGTAATAACACTGATACTCAAATTACACAGCTGCTAGATGGTTGGAGACTTCTTGAGCACTCACTGTGCAGGGGAGGACAGAGATGTGAACAAAATGAGGAGCAGATCTAAGTGGCAATAATGCAGAGACTGAGCTCATTATATAGGGGCCAGCAGAGCTTGATACAACTTGTAAGAATGACGCGCAAATGAAGCCATAGGGGACAAAGAGCTGACAATCCTGCTCTGAACAACAGAAAGGACGACTTACTCTACTATAACGGTAGAAGGGGGAACTGAGGCAGAACACGCTCGTGATCAAACATGCAGCATACTGTGCGTTAAAATTACACAAAGGATGATGAAATCATAGGCTATGTAACACCTCCCCACAAAGAAAAAGAAATTTACAAAGGAAATTTCTTATTACTCTAAAACAATCTGTCTAAAGTCTAGATAAGCAATCTGCAATAACATTTTCTTTCCCCTTGACATGTTGTATGTCTAATGAATACTCCTGAAGAAGTAGACTCCATTTTGTCAATCTTTGATTTTTATCTTTAAACTTACTAAGGAATTTCAGTGGATTATGATCGGTATAAATGACTATGGGGTCAAAACCAGAACACAAATAAAATGAAAAATGCTGTAAACCCAAAATCAAGGCCAAAAGCTCTTTCTCAATAGTTGAGTAGTTCTTTTGAGGTGGAGTGAACTTCTTACTGTAATAAGATACAGGGTGTTCAATACCCTGATCATCCTCTTGCAGCAAAACAGACCCCAGCTCCTGTATCACTTGCGTCAACAGCCATCTTAAAAGGCTGAGCAAAATTTGGAGTAGCGAGCACTGGCTGACTCAATAGGATAGCTTTAAGTTTGCTGAAACAGGATTCACAGTTATCGGTCCAGACAAATTTAACTCCCTTTTTCAGTAGGTCTGTAAGTGGTGATACAAGAATAGAAAAGTTAAGAACAAATCTCCTGTAATAACCTACCATTCCCAAAAATCTTTGTAGCTCTTTCCTACTTTTAGGTCTGGGAAGATCACTTATAACCTGAACCTTAGCTCCTGGTGGTGCAACATGTCCATCACCAATTACATACCCAAGGTACTGAACTTTAGCTTGACCAAACTCAAACTTTGATAAATTAGCTACAAGATTAGCATGAACCAAACGCTCAAGAAGTTTACTGACATGGCATAGGTGATCTTTTCAGTTGTCACTGAAGATTAATACATCATCAATATAAACAACACATCCTGCCAAACCCTCTGTTACAACATTCATGAGCTTCTGAAATGTGGCTGGTGCATTCTTCATACCATATGGCATTACAGAACATGCAAAAGTCTTTCCTAGTGTTACAGAACATGAGAGCTCCCTAGCACGTTCAGTCATGGGTACTTGCCAGTATCCCTTTAACAAATCAAACTTACTTATGTTCCTAGCCTTTCCGATCTTGTCTATGCAATCTTCCACGCGGGGGAGAGGGTAAGTGTATGTTTTCGTTATCTGATTAACACGTCTGTAGTCGATGCAAGCCCCTGTGACCCACCCGGCTTAGGGACCAGAGTGACAGGAGAACTCCACTCGATCTGACAGGGCTCAATCATCTTGTGGTCCAACAGGTAGCCAAGCTCCTTCTGGATGAGAGGAACTTTCACTGGGTTCACACGGTAAGGAGGCAATTTAATTGGCTTTGCGTCTCCAACATCGACATCATGCATCAACACAGTGGTTCTTCCTGGAGTGGCACGAAACACTTGTGGGGTACTCCTGCAGTAATGCCGAAAACTCCTGCCTTTCCTCGGGAGGTAGATGAGAAAGCTTAGTCTGGAGATCATTCATGATATCAGGATTCTTCCCCAAACTATCACTCAGGCTCATGCTGCATGGGAGAACTTCACTTGCAGACTCGGGTGGAACAGCTACAGTGCAGACTGGATTATTTTCGTCCCGCCTGTGATATTAATTTAGCATGTTGATGTGACATAGTTGCTTGTTCTTTCTACGATCTGGTGTGGCGATGACATAGTTGACATCACTGAGTTTCTTCTCCACGAAATAAGGACCACTAAACTTGGCTTGAAGAGGTTGCCAATGAACTGGTAGCAGAATCAAAACCTGATCTCCTGGCTGAAAGTGGCGTAACCTGGACTTCTTATTATACCAAGTCTTCATCTTCTCCTGAGCAGCTCCTAAATTCTCTCTCGCCAGCTGTAAAGCAGTGGACAGCCGTTCTTTGAACTTCATCACATACTCCAGCAGGTTGATGTCATCTTCCTCCGACAGCCAGCATTCCTTGAGTAACTTAAGGGGTCCTCTTACTTCATGGCCAAACAGTAGTTCAAAAGGTCCCAGTGATTCATTTGGAGATTGTCTTGCGGCAAATACAACAAATGGAAGACCTTTATCCCAGTCTTTCTGATGTTCCGAACAGTATTTCTTGAGCATCGATTTGAGTGTTTGATGATATCTCTCCAACGCTCCTTGGGTCTGGGGATGGTAAGCTGAAGACGTGATCTGGGTGATGCCCAACTCTTTCAGAGACTGCTTGAAAACATTTGACATGAAATTGCTTCCCCGGTCTGACTGTACCTCCCTGGGCAGACCAAACTTTGTGAAGAACCCTAGCATTTCCTTAACCATGTTCTTTGCTGAGATATTTCTAAGTGGAATGGCTTCGGGATAACGAGTAGCCATATCAATCGGGGTCAACACATAAGAAAATCCTGAAGAAGTCTTAGGAAGAGGGCCCACAATATCCACCAACACACTGGTGAATGGCGCCTCAAAAGGAGGAATGGGAACTAGAGGTGCAACCTTTTCGGTCTGATTACACTTCCCCACAACTTGACAGGTGTGACAAGACTTACAATACCAGGAAACATCCCTGAAGATACCTGGCCAGTAGAAGTGTTTCAAAATGCGTGCCACAATCTTCCTCACTCCAAGGTGTCCTGCCAAACTGGAATCATGAGCCACTCTAATGATATCCTGCCTACAAACACGAGGGATGACAACTTGATGTACAACCTCCCATTCACAGTCGGCTGATGCTGTTGGGGGTCTCCACTTCCTCATAAGTACTCCTGACTTTACATAATAACAAGTAGAAGCACAAGCTGACTCTTCCTCACTGCAAGCAGAGTTAGCTAGACCTTTCAATTCAGGGTCAGCAACCTGCAACTCAACCAACTCTTGCGAAACAAATTATCAACACTACGGGGTACTGCCTCATCCGGTGAGTGGTCCAAATTAGCAAGAAAAGATTCAGCTAGGATAACATCATCATCATCATTATCCTCTAAATCACCAGTAACTTTAGACTTAGCCCTAGTGACAGCACATGCAGGGAACACATCAGGGACATCACAATCCTGGGTCGCAGCCACTGGCTCACTAGACAACAGAGGAGCTGGACACACTTGACTTCCACCAATATCATTTCCAAGTAAGAAAGTTACACCTGACATTGGGAGTGTCTCAACCAACCCAACCATAACGGAACCATTAACAAAACCAGACTCTAAATTCATTCTGCACAGAGGGACAGAGAAGTAATTATTCCCTACACCTTGTAAGATTACAGTTTCATCAGAGGAATTAACATTAGAGCCTAGAACACTGGTCAGCATAAGGGATTGGCAAGCACCTGTACTGTCCAGAGGACTGACAAAACCATCAGACAGGAAATTAGCACATGAACTCTTGAGAGAGCCACCCACATTACTGCTCAAAAGAGGAGCTCCATCCTGAGAATTTAAGTTACCCCTCAAAGCAGGTTCAGTTAACTCAGTTAAAGAATTCTGGGAACTCTCAAGGGTGGACACCAGACCAATTGACTGAATATTTAAAGACTCCTTTTTGTTCACATCACGCTGTCTCCTGAAACATTTCTCCGTAGTATGACCAAGCTTACTACAATAAGTACATTTACTTTTCTGAAATCTAGAGGTGAAGCTGGTATTTACTTCCTGAGAAACATCATCTTTATTCTCTTTCCTGTTACCTGTACTCTGAGTAGAGGCAACGTACTTACTCTCAGCTTTCCTTCTTTCTCTAGAATATCTCTTGTGAGTGAGAACATATTCATCAGCTAAAACTGCAGCATCAGACAAATTATCTATTCTTCTCTCATCAAGATATAGGCTTACATCTTTATAAATACACCTCTTGAAGTCCTCCAGCAAAATCATCTGCTTAAATTTACCAAAATCAGAATCCACATTCTTAGAATTTAACCATTGCTCTAACAGATCTTCTTTGATTTTTGCATACTCAACATGGGATTGCTTATCTTGCTTGTAAGTTGTCCTAAATTTTACTCTATAGGCTTCAGGAACAAGCTCATAGGCCTTAAGAATCAAGCTCTTAACTACATCATAATTATCAGATTGATCCTGAGGCAAAGATGCATAAGTTACTTGAGCTTTGCCGGTGAGAACAGTTTCAAGGAGTACTGGCCAATACTCCTTGGGCCAATTAAAACCTGTAGCTACGCTCTCAAACAACTGAAAATACTTTGTTAAATCAGATTCATTAAAAGGAGGGACAAGTTTAACATTTTTAGCCACATCAAAATCATCAGAGCTAGATGATCCAGTTCCACCTTGTTTCATGGGATACTCATGGTCTGCCTCAATCCTGGCAAGTTCAATTTGTACCTGAGCCTGTGCCTGTGCCTCCTGAATATGAGCCTGAGACTCCGCCTCCTTAGCATTTGCCTGAAATTCAGCCTCCTGAATACGAGCCTGAGACTCCGCCTGCTTAGCATTTGCCTGAAATTCAGATTCTTTAGCACGAGCCTCCTGCAAAACTAGCTGTAACTTAGCTAATTCAATCTGCGTTTGCTCATTTGGAGGAGTTACATTAAACAAGCTTTCATTAATCATGTCAACAATTTGATCTTTAGAATGATGAGAGCGAACAGCAATTCCCAAATGTTGAGCAACAAGCTTAAGTTCATTCTTTGTTCTGTTTTCTACATCACACACTGTTTGCACATTTGACAAAAAATCTTTGGCTTCATCAAGTGTAGTAATAGTAGACATCATGAATAAATCACAGTCACAAAATATCAAGCAATATCCTTATGATAATATCCTGAATATCCTGGCGAGGTCGCCAAATTTATGTTACAGAACAGAGAAAGATAATGTACACTTTAAGTGAGAATACTAAAAATCACTACTGTCCCGTAAAGTTCCAGGTTCAAACAAATAGAGTTAGGTAAAATTACAAGTTAAAGTTTAATGCTCAAACTAACAACAAAATATTCAGGACTCATAAGGATAATGTAATGGCAAAAAACAGGTTAAATATATATGGTTAACTGCAATAGCCTCTATTAACACGAAATTAGCAAGAGTAAATTTTTCTAAGTCAGCCCTGATAAAATGAAAATACACTGGGTGATGCTCAGTTAATGCAAGATAAATTATTACAGATACAAACTATTGTTAATGATGGCTGACAGTGAAACTTTACACCAAGCACAAAAACCTCACTAGGCCTACAAATTAACACCTTATGTTATACAGTACAAGAACAAAATGTAATAACACTCATACTCAAATTACACAGCTGCTAGATGGTTGGAGACTTCCTGAGCACTCACTGTGCAGGGGAGGACAGAGATGTGAACAAAATGAGGAGCAGATCTAAGTGGCAATAATGCAGAGACTGAGCTCATTATATAGGGGCCAGGAGAGCTTGATACAACTTGTAAGAAGGATGCACAAATGAAGCCATAGGGGACAAAGAGCTGACAATCCTGCTCTGAACAACAGAAAGGACGACTTACTCTACTATAACGGTAGAAGGGGGAACTGAGGCAGAACACGCTCGTGATCAAACATGCAGCATACTGTGCGTTAAAATTACGCAAAGGATGATGAAATCATAGACTATGTAACAACACACACACACACACACAGACACACACACACACACACACACACACACACACACACACACACACACACAAACACACACACACACACACACACACACACACACACACACACACACACACACACACACACGAAAACTTACCCCAGTCATATATTAATATATCAGGCACATATTAGGCATATATTAATTCAAAAGTCCACTCACTTTACGTAGTTTTTATCGTCTCTCCTGCCCATTCCGGTTTAGTAAACAAAGCTAATTAGTTTACCAGGAAAGAACAGCATTTTTTAAATAATGAACTCCCAATGATTTAAAACAAATGCAATAATACCACGCCCAATGGCCTTCCTCGTGCTTAAATATGTTGTTTGACACAGGGTTCATTTTTCACAGTGAAGAGCGACAGGCTGAAAAAAATTCTCAAATGTGATTTTTAAGAACAGCGTCACTATGGCCAGATTTTACAAGAGATGCAATATGATCTTTCCAAGATAAGTCTGGAATGAATGAAACCCCAAGCATGTTCAAGGATGATGCAGGATTGAGCTGGATATTATAAAGCATTAGTGGGTATACCTGTGGAAGATTTTGTCGGGTCGATAGGTGTAGGAACCGAGTCTTTGATGTATTAAAAACAACAAGATTATTTTTACCCCAGAGATACAAGCCAAGTCAGACATTAGGTGTCCCATAGCCCCATCCCTTGTTTGTTGAGGTAACTGTTGAGATGGACGTTCCAGGAACAAAACAGAAAGGTGAAGGGTGGAATCATCAGCGTACGAGTGGATTGAGTTAAATGTACAGCTTAGGTTATAGATGAATAAAGAGGAAGAGAGTTGGTGATAGGACAGAGCCCTGAGGAACACCACTGTTGATAGATCTAGAAGAAGAACGATGGCCGTCTACAACAGCGGCTAAAGAACGACCAGAAAGGAAGCTAAAGATAGGCACAGATAGAAGGATAGAAACCGTAAGAGGGCAGTTTGGAAATTAAAGATTTATCCCAGACTCGATGGAAAGCCTTTGAGATGTCAAGTGCAATGGCAAAGCTTTCGCCAAAGTCCCAAGAGGAGGATGACCAGGAGTCTGAAAGGCAGGTGAGAAGATCGCCAGCGGAGCCTCCCTGACGGAACCCATACTGACGATCAGAAAGAAGGTTGTGATAGGAAAGATGCTTTAAATTTTTTCTGTTAAGAATAGACTCGAAAACTTATGAGACACAGGATGTTAAAGCAATTGGATGATAGTTAGAGGGTCGGGAATGGTCACCCTTCTTTGGACTGGCTGAATGAGAGCAAACTTCCAGCAAGAAAGACAAAGGCAAAAAAATTTACCCAGGCAGGATGGAAGCAAGGAAGAACAGTTCTTAAGGACAACAGGAGGGACTCCATCAGGCCCATATGCCTTGTTAGTATTGAAACCAATGATGGCAGAAAATACATCAGCTGAAGAAATTTTAATGTCAGCCATGAGGAAGTCAGAGGGGGGAAGTGATGAAGGCACAGCACCGGCATCGTCCAAGGTGGAATTAGAGGAGAAAATCTGAGTGAAGATCTGCTTTATCAGTAGAAGAAATAGCTACAGAGCCATCAAAGTAGAAAAGAGGAGAGAAGGATGATGAGGAAAAGTTGTTAGAAAGGTTTTTGGCAAGGTGCCAGAAGGAGCTGGGAGAATTCGAGTTGGAGAGTTGAGAGCAAGTAAGTACGGATGAAATTATTTTTAGCAGAGTGAAGAACAGACTAGCACGATTTCGGGCAGAAAAATAAAAAAGATGTGATTCAGGGAACGGTTGGCTGTGGTACCTTTTGTAGGCCCTGTCCTTGTTGCGGATAGCATTAGAACAAGCGTGATTAAACTAAGGCTTTCTTGCATTAGTCAAAGGTTATGAGAAAAGAGTATAAGTTTCCATGAACAAGAGAATAACCTCTGTAATGTGCAAGGTACCCTCAGGTGGCTCCCAGCCATGGAAGCAATTATCATTCCAGGGAAAATCAGAGAAGTACTGC
Organism: Coenobita brevimanus; assembly: GCF_032717465.1. Taxonomy (NCBI): domain Eukaryota; kingdom Metazoa; phylum Arthropoda; class Malacostraca; order Decapoda; family Coenobitidae; genus Coenobita; species Coenobita brevimanus. The sequence continues at coordinate 13,505,004 of NC_137016.1, forward strand.
CTGAGGGCCTCCCAATCCGCAGCTCCAAAGTGCCATAGTTGACGTTTCTTTGGAGGGTCCACAGGCTGTACCGGAGCGATAGGACAGGTTAAGGTAATAAGGTTGTGATCGGAGGAGACTAATGGAGAGGAAAGATTAACAGTGTAAGCAGACGGATTAGTTGTAAGGAAGAGGTCAAGTATGTTGGAACTCTCCAAGGAGGTCAGGGAGATGGGTAGGGTGCTGTACACGCTGCTTTAGGTCATTAAGGATAGAAAAGATGTAGGCTTGTTCACAAGGCGGATCAGTGAAAGGAGAGGAGAGCCAAGATGGTGGTGAACATTGAAATCTCCTAGAATGGAGATTTCAGAGAAAGGAGAAATGGATAGAATGTGTTCCATCGTAAAAGTAAGGTGGTCGAAGAATTTTTGGTAGTAGAATTAATGGATAAGTAAACAGCGCAGATATATTTAGTCAGAGAATGACAGGAGAGCCGAAGCCAGAGTGTAGAGAATTCAGAAGAATCAAGTTCAGGAACACTAGAGCAAGATAAGTCGTTGCATACAAATACACAACAGCCACCTTTGGCTTTGTAATGAGTATAGAGAAAGTAGGAGGATACAGAAAAGGGTTTGCTGTCAGTTACCTCAGACAGCTGAGTCTTGGTTAAGAAGAGAAGGTGATGTTTAGAGGAGGAGAGGTGTTGTTCAACAGAGAGAAGGTTAGAGGAAAGGCCATGATGTTGCAGAAATGAAGAAGTGAGTCAAACAGTGGTTCCAGGTAGCACATTGCGTCATCACTTGTATTAGTACTAGTGGGCGTGTGTTTTCACGAAATTACAAACCTTACCCTGTTTCCTGCTCCATCAGGGGGGTCACTGTTGCGCCCTTAAGATAAGCAGCTCACTCCTCTACCACTTGTCCACATGGCTGAAGATGACCCATATATACATACCTTCATTGATACATACATATATAATGCACACTGTTTGTGTGTAATCCAGCATATTCTACGTGCAGAAATAATAGACAGCCTATAGCAACTCCCTTAATCATGCTAAGTCTTTACGTACAGGAATGATGAACAGCCTACAGTCACTCCCTCAGTCATGTTACATCTTTTTAATATCGTTGTTGTAACATACAGACGATTTTGTTCAGGTGACGGGAGACTCACTGAACTGGAAGAGGCTACATATAACCTTCATTAACTCCTTCAATATTACAAATACTTCCTACGTAAAATGAAATCGTCTGGTGGTGGCTGAATTAAAAAAAAATAAAAAAATAAAGCCACTTGGTTGAAGTCGTGAAGAAAACTAAATGTCAACCACATGATGGAAAATGTAATTAACAATTTGCAATGCCACTATTGCTGTAAGCATTACAATGTGGATAAATATAGCACGAAATCCCAATATAATATTAACTTTAACGCTAGATGAGGTGAGAAAACTGGTTAATTTCTTATAACTAACAGATGAGATTGAGCATAACAGGTGAAAGTTGGAGAAGAGGCACAATAGCAGAATAACACCCACCCCACAACACCACGTAGGTACCTCTGAAAGTATAAAGAAAAGTTATTACACAGGTACACGTATGAATGTTTAATTATATTTTATTATAATCATTATACTTTCTAATCGTTATTACTAGAAGTACTTTCTCGTCCTCATCACTTAACAATACTTTCCAATATCAAGCGCTAATTGCATATTTTCAATTTCTATTTACTCACAATACCTGCCAATAATTTACTAATTCTTCCTGTTCCTGATTTCTCACTGTATTTCCTACCACTTATAATTCACAATACTTTCTACTCATGATTTCCCACAATAGTTAACAACGAGCGTGCAGCAGCGCACCCGGCCTTGTACGTAATCCCTTCAGTACAATGACGTTTTTTACATTTGCCTTTCTGCCCCAGACGAGAATTTAACACTAGGGAAACCTTTTATAATAGTGGAAAAAAAAAGTCTCACTAACCCCTCCTGGATATATATATATATATATATATATATATATATATATATATATATATATATATATATATATATATATATATATATATATATATATATATTATTGTTGCTACTTCGAAACCAGTTAGCTCCCTTACACCCAGAATGATTTTTTCTATTTTTCTCGTATCAGTTAGACGTTTTATGTTAATTTCCGGATATCCTTTTCGAACTGGATGGGTTAGATATGACCTTTATTTACCCCTTCACTACACCACGTCTCCCCACAATGGAATGAAGTCATCTGGATGTTGCCAGAATAAACCCATTAAATATGTGACCAGACTGAAGTTAATATGACAAAGATGCAAACCTCTGTCCACCATCCCCCCTCCCTTCTCTGCCTGTGTGTGTGTGTGTGTGTGTGTGTGTGTGTGTGTGTGTGTGTGTGTGTGTGTGTGTGTGTGTGTGTGTCTCTCTCTCTCTCTCTCTCTCTCTCTCTCTCTCGTGTCAGGTAAAATAAAATCTTTGACTGATTAGTGCATGTGACAAGTATAAGGAAGATAAATTGATGGGCACACAAATTGTTACAGTACTGCTTATATATAGATACAGACGGACAGACCAGAAGAAATATAGCCATTTAGACAGACAGACAGATACAGTGACAGGTAGACTGATGGATTAATAGACACATACTTAGGTAGACAGAAGAAAATATGGACATGGATACACGAGTACGAAAGCCAAAATGTAAACTTTTCATTCTTGATAGTTTCCTTTCAAAAATACACACAAAAATAGACCAATACTTACCTACATCACCATCAAACAATCTATTCTCGTAACAGAGTCGACAGCAAATAGTTTTTAACCTGAATTACCCTTCCCATACTGTAAACATTGTAGTATTTGTAGAATGCTTTAGGACTGCTGTGTTCAAGGTAATCTCGTATAATGCGCCTCTCAGCCTAACCTGCTGATGCTGCCAAAAATAATGATAAACACACATGATTCCATCCACAGTGTAAGTAACTATGAAAATCATATAGTAAACTATGTCCCTTATAATTAACTTTCAGAGTCCAGATATTCTCCACAACATTTTTGTGACTTTGCAACAACAATAACACAAAAAATACTACTACTACTACTACTACTACTACTACTAGTAGTGGTAGTAGTAGTAATGATAATATTATTAATATAATAATTTTTTATCTTTATTATTATGGTTGATATCATGATCATCATCTTCATCATCATTTACTCGTAACTCAGTACAACTACTGTGTGCCGGTGGTCCCCAGCAGGGTGGTATAATACTGCCTGGTGTCTGGTGCCTCACAAACACGGCAATATTCACCAGTACAAACTCTGGCCTGTCCGCTGCCTAGGAGATCAAGGAAATATTGGCCTAAATATGATAAACGATTGGGTGATTAGTGGGATTAATTAGTGCAGGGATTATGAGGCGGCTTACATATTTATACACGAGAGAGAGAGAGAGAGAGAGAGAGAGAGAGAGAGAGAGAGAGAGAGAGAGATTCAGTAGGATGCAAAATGTTAAAACTATCATTTTCTTAATCAAATAATTGATATAAATACACGATTTTGTAAAGAAAGCTTATTTCACTTTTACAGTGAAATGAATTAATATGACTTGTTGCAAACATTTCTCATTAGTTTTTGCTGTTCATGGTAACTTACCAGGTGGTGGAAAACATGTGTATATTACGTGGTTTCGTATACTGCTTTCATGAAATTCAGATTACAGATGTCCTGGTGGTATTTTATTAAAGCTATTTTGTACATAATATTTATTCTCTTCGTCTTGTTAATAATTTCTTACGATACATAACAGAAACATTTGCATATTATGCGTAGAGACAAATATTTTTTGCAATAAATTCTATACAGATTCACTAAGGTTAATTTCTGTGCTTCATAACAAGTCCCATCAAAATTTCGTTAACAAATGCACCTTGGTTTCGTTAGCAAATTCGCGATGGTTTCTAAATCCACCTTCTTTTAATAACTTCTCCCCACCTTCGTCATAAAGCTGTGTTCTTGTCAATACATCATCCAAAGCTCTGTAGAAAGTACGAGTTTTCCAGGTTTTCGTAATAAATCCACTTTTTCCTAATACATCCCTCAAGTATTCGTTCACCAGTTCCCGAAGGTTTCCCAATACATCCCTTTAGCTTTCGTTAAAAAACTTTCCAGAATTTTTTTTATAATTTCTCCACGGCTTCATAAAAAAAAAAAATCTTGATTTTATTCTATATGTATACCTTATCTTATGTTTTCCTGATCAAATTGTACACGATTTCGTAATACTTTTTCCAAATCTTCATAATCAATTATCCATGGTTGTGTACTAAGATTAATTAAATTTCGCTCATAATTTCCTGTCATCTTCATTGGTTGGGAAAAAATCAGCGCCCTGGAGGCTTCCTGGTGACGTGAGGCCCAGTCAGTATGGAGGTGTTTTGTTGGCCTGATATTCCTTGGCTCACGGCAAAAACACGGCCCCTAGGGAGTTTCTAAAAACACATGATGTACCGCGCCAATCTGCGCTGAGTAGGTGCCGGGGGACGGGGGGAGGGTTGAGATTGAGGTTAAATTGTTGGCGGTGGAGGTGAGGAAGGTGGTGTGGTGGTGAAGGTGAGGGAAGTAATATGGTAGTGGTGAGAAAGTAGTAGTAAAATTTGTGGTGGTGGCTGAAGCGGTGTGATGGCTGGTAGTGTGGTGGGTGTGGTGGAATGAAGTGGGTGATGTTGTGTTATTGTTGTAAGGAAGGTGGCTGATTTCATAGCGTATTTCGTATGGTGTGAATGTTATGGTGATCCATGGTAGGGAAGAGTGTGTGGTGGTATTGTGAAGGCTGGTGTGTTGTGTGAATGGTGTAGGTGTGGAAATGTAATGGTGTTAATTACAGAGGTGGCGTTAATCTGTGAAATTATTGATGTGTAGACGATAAAGGTGTAATGGTCTGTGGAATGGTTGTTGAGATGGAGCGGGTGTGTGGTGGTGTTGGCTGGTGATGAGAGAGTGTGATGATCTTTAGTGGTGGTACTTGACAGTGAAGGAAAAATGACGATGAATGTGGTGGATGTGGTCGTTGTAGTTGTGGCTGTGGATGCAGTGGTTATAGTCTTCTAAGATAACAGGCGGTGAGAAGGCAGGAAGTGATGGTGACAGTGGATGGTGGTTGTAATGGGCAGTTAAGTAGTTGCTGTAGCGGTCGTGGTGGTAGTCGTAATAGTAATAGTACCACTAGAAATGGTGATATTGGTGGAATGGTAATGGTGGTGGTGTTAGTGCTGGTGATAGTTGTATTAATGATGGTAGGGTGTGGTACTGGCGATGGTGGTGATGGCTGAGATTTTGGTGATACAGAGTGACATAACAAATAGTAGTGCTAACGATGGTAACGATAGTGGTGAAGGTAGTGATGGTGGTGGCGGCAGAGATGTTGGTGGTACCGTAAAGTTACTGACAGTGACAATAAGAGCGAGAACAACGGTGATGGTGGTATTGGTAATCATGATACTGTAGACGGGGATGCTGCTGGCACGACTGGGGAGTGACAGTGGCACTGATGAAAATACTTGTGTTACGGGTTATGGTGAAACTATGGGAGAAGCCAGTCCTGTGTGTGTGTGTGTGTGTGTGTGCGCGTGTGTGTGTGTGTGTGTGTGTGTGTGTGTGTGTGTGTGTGTGTGTGTGTGTGTGTGTTTCTCTACGACATATTATAATGGATTAAAAAATCATTGTGACAGATGAAAAAGTGAAGAACAAAAGCTAGTTAAAGAGAGAGAGAGAGAGAGAGAGAGAGAGAGAGAGAGAGAGAGAGAGAGAGAGAGAGAGAGAGAGAGAGATGTTGGTGAAATAACAGAGGAAGAAAAGAATGGAGAGAAGGGATGAGATTAAAGAGGAAATTATGATAAGTAGGTCAAGACGATGGATAACCTATAGCATGAAATGAGGGGTTTTTGAAGAGTAACAGAAACGAAAACCATGTCAGTTGCACAACAGTGGAGAAGAAAGACAAAACAAAGTGTTTAACATAATATATACATGAAGGACGTTATAAAAAAAAATATTAGTGATAACGAAAAGAAAATGAGAGAGAATATCTATAATGCAAGAGGGAAACACGAAGGTAAATGGAGGGATAACGTGAAAAAGCGATGAGTAGGAGACGGGCGACGCAGAGAGGATGGAGGTGACGGCGAGAGATGGGGTGGGGTGGGGATGAGGTGGGGCAGGAGTGGTGGAGGTGAGGGAAAGATAAGGGGGGGTAGGGTGTGGAGGTGGGGTGGAGAGGGGATGGAGGTGAAGTGGACAGAGGGGGTGTAGGCTGAAGGAAAAAAAAAATGGAGGAGAGGAGCGAGGGGATGTGGGCTGGAGGAGAAAGGATGGTGATGGGTAGTGAAGGAGAGAGGGAGAGATGGAGGTGATGTGGTGGAGGGGTAGTGGTGAGGGGGTGTGATGAGAGTTGACTAGTTGAGGAATGGTAGACGTGAGGAGGACAGCTGGTGGAGGGGGTGTAGCAGAGGGGAGAGATGGTAGTGAGGTGGAGGGAAGTGCAAGTAGGAGTATTACCAGCAAATTTGCCAAAGTAAGGCTCCATCACTAGTCATCACCTCGCCCTGACAACACTGGCAGGCTTATTCTTGCCGTTCTACATTCACTCATTTTCCCCATCATATATTTCCCTCCACTCCACACTCTTTCCTTACTTTTTTCGCTCATCTTTTCCTCCTTTTATTTTTCAATACATCATCCTATTTTTATCTTTCTTCCTTGTTTTGTGTTTCGCTGTGCTTCCCTTTTCTCTTCCGTAGTCTCTAAATTTACTGTTTCCTGTCTTTTCTTTTTTACTCCCTCCTTCGCGCCTTCACTCCTCTTCATCAAATCATCAGGCGTTATCCTAAAATAAATCCCCACGGATTCATCTCAGTTAAACAACAGGTAAAGGCATCCACACGTGGACGGCCTGAGTACGCGAGCGCTCAGAAAGTCTGACAATCTAAAAACACTTACAGTACAGCAACCTAGGCAAAAATTTGATTTATTTCAGTGTTTATCAGGGGGAAAAATGAAAAAAAAAATCGTATAAGTTGCTGTCACATTCATCTGAAAGGCAAACAGAAGTTGATGAAAGTGAAAGGAAGAAGTGGTTTTCCGTGGCCAGCCCAGGAGCACTTGCATGAGAGTGCTTAAGCGACAAAACCGAGCATCACGATGTACATTGTGAGAAGCTTTGCTCAACCAGTCGCACCCTCAGCCTTGTTGGGGCCTTCCACGACCCCCTGGCTGAAAGCTTTTGTTCCCAGTCTCTCTCTCTCTCTCTCTCTCTCTCTCAGTATACCTAGAGATTTGGAAAGCTTTTGTGGAAATTTTTTTCTCAAAAGACTGATGGATGGGAGGCACGGGAAATAGCTTAATTTGTGCACGCGAGCGTTTGCTGGTAATGAAATATATTGCACAAATTTTCTTTACTGTTTCTAACATAATGTGAGCGCACTCTCAATAATTCTCAGGTGTAAACCTGAATAAAACAGGCAAGCGTACCAACTGCAGTGAAACATTAAACACTTTTGGACTCTCAGTTCAATAACATCACCTGGCGTCAGAAGAAATACAGTATTAGAACTGTCTCGGCCATCAAAGGGTTAATTATAACAGTATTAAGACTTTCAGACTTCTGCTACTAATTCTCAGCTAATTAATATCGTCTTACGTTAGCTGGAATAAAGAGAAAATTGAGTTATTTCAGTTCTGTGGGAGTTAATACCATTCTTTACTTCTCCTGCTCTTCTATTCCCATATCACCACAACATTTTATTCCTCTCTCTCTCTCTCTCTCTCTCTCTCTCTCTCTCTCTCTCTCTCTCTCTCTCTCTCTCTCTCTCTCTCTCTCTCTCTCTCTCTCCCCTCCCCTCTCTCTCTCTCTCTCTCTCTCTCTCTCTCCTCTTAACCTGATCCCATTCATCTTCCCTCATCCACAACACCTCATTATTTATGCACAAAGGCTCGGGAGCAACGCATGAAATTTTACTATAAAATCACTGCCGTTCTTCCACCACTACCACCACTTCCACGATTATCACCACCAACATTACCAACACCATCATTACCAACAGTCAGCCAAAATAACATTATCTACCACTCCACTACCATCACCACCACCACCATCAATACCACTGACACCACTTCCACCACTACTGCCGCCGTCACGAAGATTACTATTAGCATAACTATTAATACTGCACTACCACTATCACCAAAAGTTTCATCACCATCACTGCCGTCAATATTACCAACACAAACATTACCATCAACACAACCACTATCACCATCATTATAAACGCCAACACTACCTGCACCACCACTACAACTAAACTGACTCCACCACCATTACCAGCACCATACAAGCCAACATCACTACAAACCCTGCCATCATAACCACTATTACTACTACCACCACCACCACCACCACCATCAGTATTGGCATCACAGCCACCACCACTTTTACCAGAAGTACCACCACCAAAATCACCCCCCACCACCACCACCACCACTACCACCACCATCATAAGCACCACCACAACACACCCCAGCTTTACTACGTTTACACTTTCCGAATACGCACTGGACAGGGATGGTGGTGGTGGTGGTGGTTATGGAAAGAGCAGCATCAATCACTGGGAGGAATTTTAGCTCCATCCATCCAATCATTCTACCATCCATCAGGCAAACAGACTGATGATTAAGCGCAAATTCACACACACACACACACACACACACACACACACACACACACACACACAAAAGATACAGGGAACACAATATATACTAATGTTGTGAAGTTAATTGACCTTCACAGAGTTTCGACCTTGGACCTATGCCATGTTAGAATTTTTTTTTTTTAATTATATCGAGATTTTGTCGCAAATTCATTAACTCCATGATGAAAATACGTCAAAATGGAAAATAATTAAGGTAACATGCAAAGTGACTAACCACAAATAATACGTCGCCATGAAAAGTATGTATATTACCGTGTGAAGAAAATAAGTCACAAAATCAAATTAACAAGTCACCACGTAATTAAAGTAACTACAATAAATGTCACAATGGATATAAATTAATCACTGTGCAAAGTAAAAAAAAAAAAAAAAAAAAAGTCACCAGGGCAAATAAACAAGTCAGCGTGTAATAAAGTAAGTCGTCATGCCAGAGAAGTGAGGAAGCACATTCAACATTCCCCCCTCCCTCGCCTCCCCCGTCTGCCTCCCTCGGTGCTGCATTATGCCCCACACGCCCGACTGACACGCTTGAAAATGTGTCTGGGATTTTGAGGCGCCTGAGAGGCTGAGGTGAGGCAGGGATTGTCCTTTGTCTGAGCTCAAGGCAGGTCAGGCTCATGGTGGTTGTGTCGATGGTAAGGTCACCAGGTCTCCTTGTTTCCATTGTCAGGCTTACTTTTTTATTTTATTTAAAATTATTTATTCATTTATTTCAGTTTGGGGAAGTCTTTCGTACTAAAATTATCAGACTTGATGTTCTTTTCATGCTGGAGATATTTAAAGTTATTTATATTTCATTTGTTTAACTTAAGATTTAACTTAGTTATCTATAGTTTCCTTAATAATCTTAAGCTTTTATACTCAATTAACTTAATAAAACTGCACAAAGTTGACTGAAATGAGATTACTTTTAAATAGCAGCTAAAAACGTGGGTGTGGAACGTGAGTGAGTGAGATGGGGAATATTTCCTGCCTCTCTCGACTGCATTTGGCTCTGTGTTGGATAGTTAATGGTACCACTGGAAGGCAATTTTCATGACAGTTTCAAAAAGGTCAGACATGCCATGACTGGCCTAATGGCTAAGGGAAAAAGAAGTTCTGAGTTCTTGTGTAGTGGATTTTTTTTTTTTTTTTTTTTTGCATTATCAGCTACATTTGGACCATAAAAAAAAATGATATCACTGGAAGTAAAATTTCATGATAATTTCAAAATGATATGACATACTTCAACTGGTTTAACCCGCCACGTCCCGTTGACGTATATATACATCCACACATTTTGTCACTGCCAGTCCTGTTGATGTATATAAATGCACCTCAGTTGCAAGGTTCCTAATTTGCACAATTTTCAAATTTTGCGCTTGATTTTTGGTACGCACTCTGGCAAGCCTCCCCTAACTGCCACCAGGCGGGCCTGCTCCCAGACCCCTTATGACTCCCTTGCTCCCTTGTCTTGGTCATTTACCTGTTTGCAGTGACCCAGGTCAGACATGGCACGTAGAGGTCTCCCTGAGGACGAAATTCAATCTGCCCTGGACGCCTTCACAGGTGATAATGATTCTCCACTGGATGACGATGTGGAAGATGGGGATGATGTGCAGCCTGAGGAGGAAACAAGCAGCAGTGATGAGGAGGTCCCTTTCCTGAGGAAAGTGTGGTATGTTACATACCATAAGGCAAGGGAAGGCCAACCTGGACCCCATACACTTGCACGGACCTCTCTCCAGCCCGTAGACAGAGAGTCAGATGAGGAAGAGACCAAGGACGAGAATGAGGACGGCGGCCTAGGACGTGATGTTACCACGTGGTTGGGGAGGGAGAAAATTTCACCACAAGGATCTGAAGGTGTGGCAAGAAGGAAAATCAGGTATGGTCCTTCTTTGTTGTCTGGGGAAGGCGCGAGTGTGGCAGAGGTGAGGGGTGAAAGGGAAAGTGGTGTGGTGGGAGGGAGGGCTGAAAGGGAAAGTGGTGTAGCAGGAGTGAGCGGTGAAAGAGAAAGTGGTGTGAGGGAGGCAGCATGAGCACGTGGTGTACGTGGGCAGTGGGGAGGTGAGGTGGAGCCACTTCCTAGAACGTCTTTCGCCCCACAATATTCCTGCATTTCCTCCCCACAGCCCAATGATGTGGGGAAAGGAAGGAAAGGGAAGGGAAAGGGGAAAGGAAAAGGGAGAGGGAAGAGAAGTGCGTGTGGGGAAGGGCGCTGCTCTCCATCTCCCCAACCTCCCCCACCACCCTCCCCTCTACACCCTGACGAAGGCAACGATGGGGATGAGGCTGGAGATGGTAGTCTGTCGTGGGACTGGGAAGATGGGAGTAATTTCACTCCCATCATTCACTCCTTCACTGAGGAGTGGCGGTCTGGCTGCATGGCTCCAGGTATCCACGCGGGCTCCACCAGGGTGGATTTCTTCCACCTGTTCTTTAGGGAGGAGTTTGTGGGCTGCATAGTGGAGCAAACAAACTTTTTTGCAAGCAGCCAGCACCGTGAAAGTGAGCATCAAGGTACAACGAGCAGGCACTCCCAGCAATATGACTATCCCGTAACCCTAGGTGAGATGTTCATATTTTTGGCCCTGGTTCTCTTGATGGGTGTAGTATGAAAAAATCAAATTCCTGCATACTGGACCACAGACCCAATGACCAGCACACCTTTCTTTGGGAAGGTAAAGGGTCGTAATCGATTTCAGCAAATTCTCAGCCACCTCCACTTTTATGATGCAGACGACCCTGCTAATGCTAATAACACAGATAAAATGAGGAGAATTAGGCTTGACTTTGATCACCTTCAACAGATGTTCCGTTCGTCATTTTATCCTTACAAAGACCTCGTCATAGACGAGAGTCTTGTGTTGTGGAGAGGCAATATTTCCTTTCGCCAGTACATACCCAGCAAAAGACACTGTTTTGGGTTCAAGATCTTTGTTATATGTGATTGTATGACTGGTTACATGCAAGACATAGTCTTGTACACTGGCGCACAGACATAATAGAAGATCGTAGTATTGGACTTTCAAGGGCCATGGTGATGTCAGTGATAGTGAAGTACCTTCATCATGGTCATGTGCTGTACCTGGACAACTGGTACACTAGCTCTCTTCTCGCTCGGTTCCTCCATCAACACAATGCTGGAGTCTGTGGTACTGTAAAGAGAAACTATCGCCATATGGTCAAGGTTGGGAGGAAATTTGACAAGAATGAGGTGGTTCTCTTCCAGGCAAATAACATCCTTGCCACCCTGTGGAACCACAATAGGGAAGTTTGCCTCCTGTCGACTGTATAGCGCCCCCTGATGCACCGCACAGACTCCATGGATCACCACAGTGAGAGGAGGCACCACGTCTGGAAACCGGAGTTGGCACTGGACTACAATATCAACATGAGGCAAGTGGATCAGTCTGACTCCATGATTTCCAGTGTGGAATGTGCCAGGACCACGATGAATTGGTACAAAAAGCTCTTCTTCGACTTGCTCGACATCACGGTCCTCAACGCACACTACCTCCACGCCATGACAATGGGAATCTCTGAGACCTTTGAGGGGTTTGTGAGGGAGCTGTCTCGTAAAATTATTGCCAGGTAAGCACAGGACAGGGCCCCACATGGCACCAGCACCCCCAGTGCCACCCAGACTCCCCTACGCCTCGCAGGGCGCCACTACCCAAGCAGCATCTCTCCTCAACCAAACCGTCCTAGACCTCAGCATGCCACGTATGCAAGCACTCAACAGTAAGACCAGCCACTCAGAGAAAAGACACAAGATACGAGTGTGTAGACTGCAATGTAGCGTTGTGCTTGAGCCATGTTTCAAAGAATAGGACAACTTCCTACTTTACTGATACTGTGTGTGATAGCGATAATATGACGCTCACTGTAGAAGTAAGGCCTGTACATATGTGATAATATGTTGCTCAGTATAATGGTAAGGCCTGTAAATATACTGATAAGAATTTCATAAAGTTGAAACGGGTGCAATGGTAGTGGGAAAGTATTATATAAGTTGAAAAATAGTGTAAGTTGAAACAAGGGATATCGCGAGTTCACTCACTGTAAATATGCAATAATATGACATTCAGTAGAATAGTAAGGTCTGTAAATATGTGATAGCAATTATATAAAGTGGAAACGGGTGTAATGTTAGTGGAAAAGTATTATATAAGTTGAAAAATAGTGTGTAAGTTGAAACAACAGTCATAGCGACTTCACTCTCTCCGTAATTATGCGCTAATATTACACTAAATATTATCATAAACGGTTCTCTAAAGTGGAAAAGGGTATAATGTTATTGGCAAAGTACTATGTAAATTGAAAAAAAGAGAATGTAAGTTGAAACAACAGTCACAGCGAGTTCACTCACTTCATAAATATGCGCTAACATTACACTAAATATCATTGTAAGGCCTGTAAATATGTGAAAACAGTTCTCTAAAGTGGAAAAGGGTATAATGTTATTGGAAAAGTATTATGTAAGTTGAAAAAATGAAATGTATGATGAAACAACAATGTTAGCGAATCATCGGTGAACAGTTTGGGCGATTTCGCTAGGTTCGTCTGATGGAACAATGCTTATTTCACCTCTGTTTCTGTATAAAAACCAATATACTCCTGTACTTCATGTTTTTTGTTCGTAATAAATAAATATTTACTTTTTGTGAATGGTTTCCCATACTAATCCCTACCATAGAAAACGTGACATCCGCAGAGCACCTCTATAGAACACGGTGCCAGGTGTAACGAAGGCATACCTGTCTAGGCTACTTATAGACCCCGGTGACCACTTTCTTTGTGATTTTCCATTGTATCTCACCAAAAATGGAGGTGCCAAAAAAAAAAATTTATCCAAAACTGGTCAGGATTGGGGAGAGTCAGTGGTGGAAAAGTGGTTGGGACGGGGCGGGTTAATAGCAAAGAAGAAAACAAAGTTCTGGTCCTCCTCAGGCAGAAAAATTTTACAAGTCATATTGGGCAAAACTTTTACACAATAAATTTCAGTTACAGTGTTCTCACTCGCTTCGCTTCTTTGAACAGAACATCGGAGATTTATTTTTTAAGTTTTTCCTTATATCTTCCACTGTTTACTGTCCAACTCTTTTTCTTCACGAATCCTCTGATTTGTGCATCAATACATGCATATCACTCACAGACACTCCAAGGGTAACCTGTCATCACCTCTCATTCTTGACTTTTAACCTTCCGACAACGCCCAAACTTCGCTACTGCCTGTACCTTAACCCCTTTAGCCCAAAGACATGATTTTATATTTGTCCTGAACACCACATCATTATATTTAACTTCAGAGAGACTTTTCGAACCGGGTGGGTTAGATGTCTATCTGTCTATTTACCTAGGCTGCTTCCCTCAGGGAAAGGGAGGTAGCCGAGACAGGACGACACACTCCCTATTTACTCATCCACTCAATACATTCATTCGCATCTAAGCCCCAAGGAGAGAAGGGATAGATCCTCACCGCACCACACCGCACTAGGGTCAATTGTGCAATGCAATCAGTGACATCTGCAGCAGGGCCCAACAGCAGAGCTGGTTTACCCTTGCCACATCATAATGGACCCATTCCCTTACCCACACCTGACCTGATCAGCTGATCAGACCAAATGCAGGAAAATATCCCCTCAGGGCTGCGTCATCATTTATTCATCCACAATTTCTCTTCAATCATTTCTACCATGCACAGCCACTCTTCCTTGCTCAACAGACATCCCTCTCGCATCCAACGCTCTCTTCACACTGTCCATCCATCCTATTCGTGGTCTCCCTCTCAGCCTTACATCTCTCACATCAGAATCTAGTTACCTTTTTCACCAATTGCTCATTATCCATTCTCTCCATGTGCCCAAAACATTGCAACACCCTTTGCTCAACTCGATCAGCCATCTCCCGCACAACTCCTGTTCTCCTTCGCACATCATTTATCATTCTATCAATACGCGTCACTCCACACATACTCCTCAGACACCCTATCTCCATTACATTCAAACTTTTCCTCTCTGCTACACCCATATTCCATGTTTCAGACCCATATAACGCAGTCGGTATCATAACACCCTCATACAACGTTCTCTTTACATTCATTCTAAGCGAATGACATCTAAACACTTTTTTCATTCCTCCTAGCACGATTACTATTTCATTCATTCTAAACTTCACTTCTGCATCTATTCTTCCATCCACAGCAACATGTGACCCTAAATACTTAAAACACTCTACCTCCTCAAGCAACTCACCATTCAAAACTGTATTCATCCTCCTAGCATCTACCAACCTCGCACACTTCAACACTTTACCCTTATTCTCATTTACTTTCAATTTCCTCCTTTCACACACCCTTCCAAACTCCTCTACCAACTGCCTCAATATCTCCTCTGAATCAGCCACCAGTGCAGTATCATCCGCAAACAACAGCTGCTTCAGATTCCACTCTCTACCATCAACATTGACCAATAATTCCTTCAATACGAGATGTCCTTCCTAAGTTGAATAAAAACATATAGAGGTAAGAAGAATAAATATATAAATGGACATTATCCGATAGTCGGGGTTTAAATGAAACTCTAAATCCCCCAGCCACTGCCCTTCTTTGTTGCACTCTTTCCGCTAGTTCATGCCCTATCCTACCGTCTTCGTTCACTGCGTTGCCTGAATACATAAATACCATCACATTATTTGTTTCTGCATCATTTAGTTAACACCCAGTAACTCTAAACACGCCTCTTAGACTACAAGCCTACATTACATTTCACTCACAACACCAAGTTCCTCCACCGTACCCGCCAACTTTCACTCCTTACCGCCTACAAATACAGCATCACCTGCAAACAGAAATGCAAACAGCTGCCATTCACTACTTTCTCCAGTTCCCTTCCCCTCGCCTCCCAAGAGTTCTCGCTTTCAGCTATCCCATTTCTCCTTCAGAGAGAGGGGAGACTGAAAGGAGTCAATGAGACGAGGGGAGACAGAAAGCATTTGATTCCACCCTCTTTAAACGAGCTCTGTGTACACCTTCCTTCCACACATACAGCAATTCCATACGTGTAACAGATGTACACCATACGGGCGAACGAGAACACTAGACAGTCAGCGGTTGTACAGGATTGAAAAATGTTAAGGAGTCAGTTCAGTATCATTCTGATTTCTCTGACAAAATCAGTTCCTCAGGGGTTACGGGAGTGCTGAATTACTCCATGTATTTCTTCAGCACTGCTTAACTCTTGCCTCTGTATAAAAGCCTTCTTTCCTAGGGACAAAACAGAGCAATGATAAGTACTGTTCACAAAATGACAAAATACACTTCTAAGAAGAGTGAACCGAAGTTTTTTTGTTTTTTTATTTCCTCTTCTCACTAAATCCTCTTAATCTTTCCCTCTTTGATGTATTGTTGCATCGTTATCTCTTTATAATCATTATTACACTGAACACTTTCTTCATTTCTCAACACTGCATGCGCTTTTTAATACAGCAGGTAAGCTTCACCGTTTTTTTCACACTTTAACCATTTACTTAAAAATTCAATGTGGTACCAGAGTCAGTCTGTATTCCCTATCCTTCATGAAAACAAGTCACTGTGAATCAAGCTCTCCCAGTCTATCCATTGATGACCTGTCACACACAATGCGTCCAGTCACCTCGAGATGGATGAATCTTGATTTTAGCATTCTTTTGTCTGAATATCTTTAGGCATCAATTACCCTGCCATAAAACCGCCACTGTCATCTTTTATTACGGGATTTACCAGCATTCACTGGGGCCTGTTGTGTTCGGCATTAGCACTTGCAGTACGATGATGTCTTTTTTATTCTTGCTGTCTACAAACTAGTGAGCCAAGACGAGACGTGTGAACTGAAGCGGTTGGATGCAGCTTCACGAACACCATCTTTTTTACAGTTGGTTTGTTTTCATCTGAGGGAACTGGACCACTCATACAACTTGAGTGGTGGCGTGAAATCTGATAAGTCTTAGATATGGGGTGGAAATGAGCCTCCTTGGTTGCTAGTCAAATTTATCCTCCAATCTGACTGCATTTAGCCATTAAATGATCTAAAAGATGTTAGGGAATTTTTTCCAGACGAGATTAAATGGACAGTTAATTAGATTAGGGTGTTGTCGTTAGCTAAGTAAAATCGTGTATCAGCATCACGACAATATATATACATTACGTCCTGGGTTAATGGGGTTTAACTGCTCCCTAACTTGCCGGGGATGGGCGCCAGAGGGGAGGCAGTGGTTACGGCAGGACGCGAGGGGACTTGACTAGCCTATTTCCCCTTGAGGTGCGTTGAAGGACAAATATTCAGACATCCGCTTCCTTTTTACATTTACAGGGATGAGGCTGAGTGGGTCGTGGGATGTAAGTGCATGGAATATCGACGGGTCAGATATTTTCACATACCTAATTTTACACACCCCAAGGGCAGACAACACGCTTTCATGCCTATATACCACTTGTACATATGCTGTAACACACACACACACACACACACACACACACACACACACACACACACAGAACAATGAAATACGTCCCAAAAGTCAGAGGATGAAAATTCTCGCGGGAAATTATCGGAAAATCAGACAGACGGAGACATGTTAAAAAAAATGTGTCGAGATGAAATTTGTGTGAGTTGGTGTGGAATAAATGAGGTAATGACGACGTGACACGACCGGTGAGGAGATGGAGGAGGAGGAGGAGGAGATGATGATGATGATGATGATAATGATTTGACTGCTATACCTCTCACCGTGAATAAAAAGTCTAAGACCTCATACAGTATATATATATATAATGATCATCATCATCATCATCAGTCGTTTGAGTGTCCCCTGCAGGACCGGCCTATCCCTACCGAAGTGGGGACGATACAGCCCATGCATCGCTACCAAGTTGGTTAGGCTGTCTGGCAGAGAGGGTGTAGTATGTAGGGTGAGAAGTGCTTGAAAGTGTGATTGTAATGCTGGAGTGGCTTTGGATGTGTGTGTAGTCTGTGAACCAAGTGTAATCAATCCGCGCAAGCCGACTGGGTGCATGTATCCTTTATAGTATGCGACGCTGGTTCAACCACAGCACCCCTTATGTCTGCCAAAGCAGTATCTGGCCGGGTGAACACTCCCAAAGTTAATACCGTGGCAGGGCGTGAACCATGGTTTTTCATGTACGAAAACGCACACCCTACCACCGTACCACAGAGGCTCCATATATATATATATATATATATATATATATATATATATATATATATATATATATATATATATATATATATATACACACACACACACACACACACACACACACACACACACACGGTGGAAAGCGGAACATAATGAAAAGAAAAAGGAGTCCAAAATGATAGATAAATCAATAGCGCGTGATAAGAAAATGAGAAAACGGTAAAAAGCCCTTAAGATTAATGAATAAACTCGACAAAAACGCTTATGGTAAAGATAAAAGAAAATTATTTGAGAGAGAGAGAGAGAGAGAGAGAGAGAGAATGATTCGTTGTGGTGGAGTTAAAATCGCACTCCCATAGCCCCTTCACTACGACAGGTCCTTCCTACACTGAACAAAATCATGTGACGGTAGCAAGAAAGAATCGTTGACAAGCATCATTATGCTGTATGGAATAATTCCTGATATTTGAAAAATACTTCCAGCTGGTGCCCTGGGGTTCTCTTGATAGTTTAAGAACATTTCCAGCTGCTGCCCTGCAGTTCTCCTGATATTTTAAGAACATTTTCAGCTGCTGTCCTGCGGTTCTCCTGATATTTGAAGAACACTTCCAGCTGCTGCCCTGCGGTTCTCCTGATGTTTTAAGAACACTTCCAGCTGCTGCCCTGCGGTTCTCCTGATGTTTTAAGAACACTTCCAGCTGCTGCCCTGCGGTTCTCCTGATGTTTTAAGAACACTTCCAGCTGCTGTCCTGCGGTTCTCCTGATATTTGAAGAACACTTCCAGCTGCTGTCCTGCGGTTCTCCTGATATTTGAAGAACACTTCCAGCTGCTGTCCTGCGGTTGTCCTGATGTTTTAAGAACACTTCCAGCTGCTGTCCTGCGGTTCTCCTGATGTTTTAAGAACACTTCCAGCTGCTGCCCTGCGGTTCTCCTGATGTTTTAAGAACACTTCCAGCTGCTGCCCTGCGGTTCTCCTGATGTTTTAAGAACACTTCCAGCTGCTGCCCTGCGGTTCTCCTGATGTTTTAAGAACACTTCCAGCTGCTGTCCTGCGGTTCTCCTGATATTTGAAGAACACTTCCAGCTGCTGTCCTGCGGTTCTCCTGATATCTGAAGAACACTTCCAGCTGCTGTCCTGCGGTTCTCCTGATGTTTTAAGAACACTTCCAGCTGCTGCCCAGAGGTTTTCGTCAGCAAAGGAAAATCATCTGGCGTTAGGCGGAATAAAATCAAAAGTAGGTAATTCACAGCCACAAGTTTAACCCTTTCAGTACGATGATAATATTGGCTTTATTCATACTGCCATCAGGCTATTCTGCTAAGCGTAATGGAGGTTTCAGAACAGGAAAAGTCAGATATAACCTTGCATAAACCCTGTAGAATCAGAAATCGGCCTTTAACTGAAAAATATTGTGTAATAAAGCATGAACAAAGTGTACAAATGTTCCATCCTGTTGAAGGGATTCGCACAAAGCTCATTTATATATTTATACGACCGTAATAGACACCAAAGACCGCATTAATAAAGGATCTTTGTTAATTTCTATGGTTAATGTCTCCAAATTTCTTTATTCAGACATCATTTTCTTATCGTTATATTCAAACAGATAACCAGTGCAGTTTGGCTGAGAAGTATAAAGAAGCTGTAGAAGTTAAGGAAGGAGTATGAAAAAAGGTCTTAAACAAACGATAAAGAAAAATTACAAACAAGTTCTCAGGTGTGCGGAGATAGCAATTCGTCTGACGGTAACTGGACTGAAGTTAGCATACAGTAGATAAAATACAGATGACATCTTTGGGGTAAAGGGGTTAACACTTAGCCCATTGGTCTATTCTCTTCACTATTACGATTATAGTAAGACTAGAGAATAGTCTTTGAGATGGAGGGGTCTGCTACAGCCTTTCTCAGTCCCTTCAACATTAGAGTGCTTTCCTTAGCTGAATAAAATCGTCTGGTTGTAGCAAGGATATCGTACAAACAGATGTCATCTCACGGAAAGGGTTAATTTGGTCAAATCTGCCTAAACGGAAATTGGTCTGAGGCAGTGTCTTGGGCCAGACTGTGGCTGTATACATTTACTGCAGCATTTTACAACATGGCCACCACCAACCTGCAGGTGTCCATGGTCAGTATATGTAAACACGACGCGCAAACACACACACACACACACGAGAGAGAGAGAGAGAGAGAGAGAGAGAGAGAGAGAGTGAAATTCAGTTTCATCTCTCCTTCCCATCTCATATCCCTAAAAAAAAAAAAAATAATGATGTGGCGGTAGCAGGCGTGTGGCTGCATTAATATTAAAATTGATTCTGCAAATACATTCCCGTCAGTTGACCACATTGAAAGACTGGCTCACCCAACTTATCATACATATATACACACACATGCATACACACATACATACATACATATGATACATACATATATACATACATGCATCATACATTGACCAACACGCACGTACTCATACAAACACATTTGCACACTGACAACCACACACACAATCTACACATATTCTTAGCATTTGTGTAAGGACACACACACACACACACACACACACACACACACACACACACACACACACACACACAAGCATCCTAAATCCAAACAAATAATAATCGTCACTCACATCCTCATTACCCCTGCTAACCACTCGAATCCCTCATTAAACCAACTCCACCAGCCATTCCGTAAAATTTTTGTCCCCTCCCCCCTCTTTACCCAAATACACGACATGACAAAAAATGAATAAATTAGTTACACCAAAAATTGAAAAAAAAAAAAAAAATACATTACGCAAAGAACTGAACTACATTAAGCAAAATATATTTACAGCGTCAGACTAAAAAGGTGCTCATATTTACATAAAATAATACTATGCCTGTATGAGGTAAAATATTATGTCATTATTAACTCAGTTTCTACACACCATATCCATACATACTCATTACATAATAATTCTGAGAAAATCATTTATTTACCACCCTCATCTGGCACTAGGCGGCTCGGCTATTTAATAATTCACCTGCTTATCACGATTTATACACAGAATTAGCTTATGTATTAAAATCTACACAAAAATAGCTTATTAATTGAAATCTACACAAAATTAGCTTATGTATTAAAATCTATACAAATTAATTTCACAAATTAAGTTCGGCTACGCTCTTCACCATACAGTACCATCACTACGACAGGCCTTCCATTGCTTTGGTTGGATAAAATAGTGTGAGGGTAACAAAATTATAACAAACTTAACCCAGTCACTTACCACTACGAATCACCTTCAGCTGGATTCAGTGGTCTAACCCGACCCGGAATAAAATACTAAAAGTTTTACTGATTACGGGAGGGTTGATGGTGGCAGTATTAACACTCCTTGGCTCCTGTGGTTCACTCTCAGCAAAATAAAATCGTGTAACAATAGCTGGAATAAAATGCTGTCGCTGTCCCGATCATGAAAGAATTAAAGAATGCAGTTTTTTATCATCTTACCACCAGTCGAGTTTACTAGGGCGGACACTACGCAGTAAAGGCTGGGGTAATGACAGGAGGAGAAATGAGATCTGGGTGTGTCTGTGTGTCCCTGGGCGAGAGGCACAACATTACCAAGGCAGTAAACTACACGCCTCACAGAAGTCGCCAAAGTTTGACCACCAGTCCCACACTGTGTTATTACAGAGATTCTGGGATGCCCTTGGCTCTGATCTGGCCGCCTCTTTCGTAAGTTCAGCAAAGTCGGCGAAAACATCCGTGTCGGAACCTGTAGGTTAAAGGAGATCTCCGACTAATCACTTGACGATAAATGAAAAATGATACGACTGATTCGAAACTGGTATGAAAGGGATCTTGCAAATACCACACACACACACACACACACACAAAACAACACATCTATACAGCACAGACTACAGACCCCCACGCCCTATAACTTTGGCCAGGATAAAAATAAGCCATATTTGTGGGTGTGTGAGACTTTCCTGGCCTGGGAGGCTTAGTGTAAAAAGGTAAAGTTAAGGAGAAGGAACTTACATTAAGGGGTAAACTTTGAAGGGTAAGCGGGAACCCTTGAGAACATGGAGAAAAACGTTTTTTGTATATAAGAAAAGTTTAAATTTAAAAAGTAGTTATAATTGTCTTTATGGCCTTGGCGATGGTGACGTGTAAATTAGTTTTGCTGACAATAGACGATGTTATTTAGCTTTTAAGTCCAATAGTTATAAAAGGTTCAAGAAGGCTATATGTAACCCCGGCAGTTTGAAATCTCTTAAGCTGAAAAAAGTAATGTGGCAATTTCAAGAATATAATAAATGCCGTCGCAACGGAGGAGTTTATAATACTAGCCCTCCCCACCCCCTCCCACCACCTCGATTCCCAGCCCCGTCCGTTTCTCTCACCTCAAACATTCCATATACCACCTCCTCCTCTCCTCAGATTTCCACCACCAGCTTTCATATCCTAAACTCTCCACCCCCACCTCCCTCCCGCAACTTCAATCCCCCTCCCTTTTCGCTTCACCTTTTCTCAGTCTTGTCTCTTTTTCCTCCACATCCTCCCTTCCCCTTCCCTTCACTCTTCAACATCCCATAGCCTCTTTTTTTCCTTCATATTTCTCTTTTACCTTGTCTCCTTCCCTTTCACCTCACTTTCTTCTCTCCTTCTTATACCTCTCTCCATTCAAACATCCTATCTCCGTCTTTCTCCTCTCTCACTCCTCTCAACTCCCCATCACTTTCTCTAGTAGCTCTCTCCCTCGCACCTCATTCCATATCCCTCTATCTCCCTCCCTCATTATCTCCTACCTTCACTATCTTCTGCCCTCACATCTCTCTCTCTCTCTCTCTCTCTCTCTCTCTCTCTCTCTCTCTCTCTCTCTCTCTCTCTCTCTCTCCAACACACACACACACACACACACACAAAACATTTCTCTCGTTCCATCTTCCTCTCTAACGCTCTTTCTCCTGCCCATCTTTCTGCCTCACACCGCTTTCACCTCAGCATTTCTCTCCCCCGCACCTCACCCTATCTGTTTCCCTCACACCTCTACTCCCTCATACCTCTCTACCCCAGCATTACCACCTCACATCCCTGGCCCTGCACCTTCCTCCTTCACACATCTCTTTTCCCCGCGTCCCTGCCGTATACCTCTCTCCCTCTCATCTTTCTCTTTGACACCTCTCATCTTCATGTTATTCCCACCACCTTCCCCCATCACATTTCTGTCATCCACCTCCCTCTCACACTTCTCTCTCTCTGTTCCTTCCACCCCCATCCCACCCCTTCTTTTTTCCCCAAGGCTTCAGTGGGCTAATTTAATCTTACACATAACGTCTTCTTTTATGGGTTTGGTGCGACAAGTTAGATTAGAAAAGCTTGTAATTAATGTGTGTGTCAAAGTTGGCTATAACAGTGAGGGAGGAAGGAGGAACCGGCGTGTCTACTTACACGTGTGTACTGGTGGGTACCAGTGGTTATACTTGCACGTGTGTACTGGTGGGTACCAGTGGTTGTTCTTATACGTGTGTACTGGTGGGTACCAGCAGTTTTACTTACACATGTGTACTGGTGGGTACCAGTGGTTGTTCTTATACGTGTGTGCTGGTGGATACCAGTGATTGTACTTACACGTGTGTACTGGTGGGTACCAGCGGTTTTACGTACACGTGTGTACTGGTTGGATAACACTCAATCGGTGTGGACTATTGTCATTTTCTCCTTGTTTTCTCAATCATGTCAAGAGAAAAATAATGTATTTGTAAGTTATTTATTTAGTAGTTAATTACATACTAAGTCAATATATCAGGTATTCTATAAAAGTGTGATGTAAAATGCTACTTTCGCAACAGAGAGCTAACGTTTAATCACACTTTTGCTTGGCGTTTCTTTCAAGTACAAAGGCACAGTACAAACTAACCAGCTTAAACATATAAGAAGCATAATTATGTACAGTATCAGCTGGCGCCAGGCCACAGTGTAAAAGCACAACCTCAGTTTGGATGGATCTCTGGCCTGGGAATGGTACAAAATGTAACGTCCACTGTTGTGCACACCATATTAGTAAATTTATCAGTGGAACAGAGAGTGTTAATAGGCATACCACACCTTTGCAGGCGAAGTGCTGAACAGATGCCTAAACAATTAACAGCCCATCATTTCTCCTTCTTTTACACTTACAGCAACACTGTGCCTTAAGCTGTCAACTAGAAATACTTTTAGATTCTCCTTTTTGCTCTGTTCGTACAGCACACTGGCAAGGCCTTCGACTACAAAAGCAGCTGCTCCCCTTACGTATGTTCGTATATGTATTTCCTCCCAGAATTTTCTCCCCTCTCTCCCTCTTCCTGCTCCCCGAATCCCATTCCCTCACACCCTTCACCACAAAAAATACCTGATCACCGCCATTATCCCACACTTAACCTCCTCTCCCGCCTCTTTTTTACCCACTCGGCCATCACAGGATATTTTTAAGGATCATTTTCTCTCTCTCTCTCTCTCTCTCTCTCTCTTCTACATCAGGCAACTCCATCTCTGCCCGATGAACCAGGTTTATCTCTCTGGACTCGGACTCATCTCACTTTCCTCTCTTCCTCTTGTGCCCATTTTCTTGTGTGTCTTCGTGACCATTTCTTCCTCTTGATTAGTCTTTGTCTTTCGCGACCCTGCTTGACATCATCCTCTCCTCCCACCCGACCTCCTACTAATTCTCTCTCTCTCTCTCTCTCTCTCTCTCTCTCTCTCTCTCTCTCTCTCTCTCTCTCTAAGCCTCTTTTTCTTTATAACTTCCGGCAAACTTTGGTAACCTCTTTTGTCTTTTTTTATTTCCTCTTTTCTTCTTATAAATATTGTCCCACCTCCAAACTTAAGTGGAATTTTGTTTTTCGTTTATTATAGCCAGTTTTCTCCTGACATTTATATCAGTATTTCTTCGTTTTATGCACAGATGAATGATGATTACGATGATGATGATGATGATGATGATGATAATAATAATAACAATAATAATAATAATAATAATAATAATGATGATAATAATAATAATATGTACTTAGGAGTGATTATCTAGCAGCAAAATATTTTAGCTAAGCCTATTTTTATTCAACCAGATACATACGCTATTCCTTCCTAGGTTTACAGAGATAAGACTGTAAATCTCTGGAATACTGAGTGTAAACACTAACAAGAAATAACGCAAAAGGAACTAATTCTACAAGCCTACTATCCTATAATGAGATGTGTACTTGGATCAAATTTTCTCTCCCTCCTCCCTCAGAAATGGGAATGAAGAGCCAGGCCCAGTACCAGTGCTATTAAAGCCCAGTCACCCACACGTTAATCAGGGCAACGCACATTTCCTCACCATAGTTTTGGTCCGTCGTTGCCTTCTTGAGGATGACACAGGAACTCTTAAGACAACAGTAGTGTCTCATGTACCAAGAAAGGCGTTTACGGCAGGTTTCCATCGTTGCCTAACAGGTGGTCTTCTGTGTGTGTGTGTGTGTGTGTGTGTGTGTGTGTGTGTGTGTGTGTGTGTGTGTGTGTGTGTGTGTGTGTAGAGGGGAGGGGGACTAACCGACCTGTGCAGTGGCCAGCGTGGCTGAACAAAGAGAAATAACCACAACATAACACTATTTCCTTTGCTGCACAGACAGCAACAGCAACAGCAGGAGCTGTACAAACAGATTCACAAACAAGCTGATACAACGCTGCAAATTAGTATGGGGATTGGTTCTGAATATCAATGATACACCACACACGGACCTGAATTGCACACACACACACACACACACACACACACACACACACACACACACACACACACACACACACACACACACATACACACACAAAGCCACTAAAGTGTAAAGGAGTCCTAACCCCCTTAAGTCTACTATTCAAGATGAAATAAACGCCTTGGGAAATAAAGGCAGCGAATTTTATGGTCGTCTTACACTTTGCCTCCTTCTCTCAATATCTCGCGGTGAGTGGAAGACGGTAGGGAGGAAAGATGGAGAAGAGGAGGGATAAGATGGAGGGGGTAGGTAAGTGAAAGGGCGTTTTGAAGGAAGCGGGGGAGGAGAAGAGCGGGAGGCTACAGGAGACTGGGTGGGGTAAGGCGAAGAGAAAAGTGGTGGTAATGGATGACGATGACTAATGGGAAGTGTATGGGGTGGAGGGTGTGTAGGAAGGAATGGACGAGGGAGGGGCAGGACGACGGAGGAGGGGGATGGGAAGAGTGTTAGAGGGAGGGAGAGGGGAAGGGAAGGAGCTGAGTGGCGATAGGAAAGGAGGAGAAAAACGTAAGAAAACGTTACAATGGAATACGTTAAGGGGGAGGTTGAAGGAAGAAGAGAAGGGGTGACGGTGAGAGGGTGAGGAGGAAAGAGGATAATGGGAGCAAGACGAGTTGGGGCAGGGAGGGGTGGAAGTTGGTTGGGAGGGGGAGGGGGAGGTAAAGACACCTGGAAGACTGGAAGGAAGACAGCTAAAGGAAGAGTAGGGTTAGGTGTTAGGGAGAGGGAGGACGGGGGATAAGAGTGATATTGTGAGGGATGGAGAGTATGAGGTGATGAGGCACGGGTAGTGGTGGGGAGGGAAAGAGGGTGAGGAAAGAAGTGTACAAGGAGAGAGGTAAGGAGATGTGGAGGGGGGTAGAGGACCAGAATTAGGAGGAAGGGATGGGAACTGGGAAGAGGGGATGGTAATGAATAAGAGAGTGGACGGGGAGAAGAAGGGAAGGGTGAGGAGAGGAAGGGATGGGATAAGAGGGAGGAGGCTGGGAGGGGCAGTGAAAAATAATGAGGAATGGGAGAGCGTGAAGAGGGAAATAGGGGTGAGGGGAACGGGGAGGAAGGGGGTGAAGGAAGTGGGGAGGAGAGAGAGAGAGAGAGAGAGAGAGAGAGAGAGAGAGAGAGAGAGAGAAAGAGAGTAAGAGGTGAACCAATATATTAAGATCCGTATTCTAGGTGACATAAAAGACTTGGTAACACCTCCTCCTCAGCTATTTATTTTGTGTACTATATCTCCTTTCCCTTTTGTACGTTACTAAGGCCAGCTATGTCGACACTACAGTATACCCTGTTTGATTGACCTGTGCAGCTGAGATGTCTGGAGCGAGTAGGGTGTGTTTGTTTCGCGGCTGCTGATTGGCTACCGATGATGTAAATCTACAGCTCTTCATATATATATATATATATATATATATATATATATATATATATATATATATATATATATATATATATATATATATATATATATATATATATATTGTTACGGAACAGAGAAAGATAATGTACACTTTAAGTGAGAATACTAAAAATCACTACTGTCCCGTAAAGTTCCACGTTCAAAACAAAAGAGTTAGGTAAAATTACAAGTTAAAGTTTAATGCTCAAACTAACAACAAAACATTCAGGACTCATAAGGATAATGTAATGGCAAAAAACAGGTTAAATATATGGTTAACTGCAATAGCCTCTATTAACACGAAATTAACATGAGTAAATTTATCTAAGTCAGCCCTGTTAAAATGAGATACCAGATAATACTCAGTGAATGCCAGATATATTATTACACATACAAAATATTATTGATGATGGCTGACAACAAGAACCTTTACATAAATTACGAAAACCTTACTAGGCCTAAGAACTAACCTTATGCTACACAGTACAAGAAAAAATGCAACAACAGTTATACTCAAATTACACACAGCTGCTAGATGGTTCGAGACTTCCTGAGCACTCACAGTAATAACTGTACAGGGGAGGACAGAGATGTGAACAAAATGAGGAGCAGATCTAAGTGGCAATAATGCAGAGACTAAGCTCATTATATAGGGGCCAGCAGAGCTTGATACAACTTGTAAGAAGGACGCGCAAATGAAGCCATAGGGGACAAAGAGCTGACAATCCTACTCTGAACAACAGAAAGGACGACTTACTCTACTATAACGGTAGAAGGGGGGACTGAGGCAGAACACGCTGTGATCAAACATGCAGCATACTGTGCGTTAAAATTACACAAAGGATGATGAAATCATAGGCTATGTAACACCTCCCCACAAAGAAGAAGAAATTTACAAAGGAAATTTCTTATTACTCTAAAACAATCTGTCTAAAGTCTAGATAAGCAATCTGCAATAACATTTTCTTTCCCCTTGACATGTTGTATGTCTAATGAATACTCCTGAAGAAGTACACTCCATCTTGTCAATCTCTGATTTTTATCTTTAAACTTACTAAGGAATTTCAGTGGGTTATGATCGGTATAAATGACTATGGGGTCAAAACCAGAACCAAATAAAATGAAAAATGCTGTAAACCCAAAATCAAGGCCAAAAGCTCTTTCTCAAAAGTTGAGTAGTTCTTTTGAGGTGGAGTGAACTTCTTACTGTAATAAGATACAGGATGTTCAATACCCTGATCATCCTCTTGCAGCAAAACAGCGCCAGCTCCTGTATCACTTGCATCAACACAGTGGTTCTTCCTGGAGTGGCACGGAACACTTGCGGGTACTCCTGTAGTAATGCCGAAAACTCCTGCCTTTCCTCGGGAGGTAGATGAGAAAGCTTAGTCTGGAGATCATTCATGATATCAGGATTCTTCCCCAAACTATCACTCAGGCTCATGCTGCATGGGAGAACTTCACTTGCAGACTCGGGTGGAACAGCTACAGTGCAGACTGGATTATTTTCGTCCAGCCTGTGATATAACTTTAGCATGTTGGTGTGACATAGTTGCTTGCTCTTTCTATGATCTGGTGTGGCGATGACATAGTTGACATCACTGAGTTTCTTCTCCACGAAATAAGGACCACTAAACTTGGCTTGAAGAGGTTGCCCATGAACTGGTAGCAGAATCAAAACCTGATCTCCTAGCTGAAAGTGGCGTAACCTGGACTTCTTATCATACCAAGTCTTCATTTCTCCTGAGCAGCTCCTAAATTCTCTCTCGCCAGCTGTAAAGCAGTGGACAGCCATTCTTTGAACTTCATCACATACTCCAGCAGGTTGACGTCATCTTCCTCCGACAGCCAGCATTCCTTGAGTAACTTAAGGGGTCCTCTTACTTCATGGCCAAACAGTAGTTCAAAAGGTGAGAAGCCCAGTGATTCATTTGGAGATTCTCTTGCAGCAAACACAACGAATGGAAGACCTTTATCCCAATCTTTCTGATGTTCCAAACAGTATTTCTTGAGCATCGATTTGAGTGTTTGATGATATCTCTCCAACGCTCCTTGGGTCTGGGGATGGTAAGCTGAAGACGTGATCTGGGTGATGCCCAACTCTTTCAGAGACTGCTTGAAAACATTCGACATGAAATTACTTCCCCGGTCTGACTGTACCTCCTTGGGCAGACCAAACTTTGTGAAAAACCGTAGCATTTCCTTAACCACGTTCTTTGCTGAGATATTTCTAAGTGGAATGGCTTCAGGATAACGAGTAGCCATATCAATCAGGGTCAACACATAAGAAAATCCTGAAGAAGTCTTAGGAAGAGGGCCCACAATATCCACCAACACACGGGTGAATGGCGCCTCAAAAGGAGGAATGGGAACTAGAGGTGCAACCTTTTCGGTCTGATTACACTTCCCCACAACTTGACAGGTGTGACAAGACTTACAATACCAGGAAACATCCCTGAAGATACCTGGCCAGTAGAAGTGTTTCAAAATGTGTGCCACAGTCTTCCTCACTCCAAGGTGTCCTGCCAAACTGGAATCATGAGCCACTCTAATATCCTGCCTACAAACACGAGGGATGACAACTTGATGTACAACCTCCCATTCACAGTCGGTTGATGCTGTTGGGGGTCTCCATTTCCTCATAAGTACTCCTGACTTTTTATAATAACAAGTAGAAGCACCGGCTGACTCTTCCTCACTGCAAGCAGAGTTAGCAAGACCTTTCAACTCAGGGTCAGCAACCTGCAACTCAATCAACTCTTGACGAGACAAATTATCAACACTACAGGGTACTGCCTCATCTGGTGAGTGGTCCAAATTAGCAAGAAAAGTGTCAGCTAGGATAACATCATCATCATCATTATCCTCTAAATCACCAGTAACTTTAGACTTAGCCCTAGTAACAGCACATTTTTTTTTTTTTTTTATGCGAGGAAGAAGGAACCAAAGGCCATGAGCCCGCAGTAACAGTTCCCTCCAAGAGAAAAACAAAACACAACAGAGAGCCAAATTCAAGATCCGATCATTTGGAGATGCCTGGACACACTGCGCTTGAAAGACTGGAGATCATAGGCAGCAGGAAATACAGATAGAGGGAGACAGTTCCAGAGCTGACCTGTTGCATAAATGAAAGACTGGGAGTAACAGTTAACTCTTGCATTAGAGAGTTGGACAGAAAAGGGATGAGAGTTTGCTGCCAGACGGATGCTACGCGCCCGTCGTAGAGGTGGAGGAATTCAAGCAGACAGTTCAGAGGAGCAATGACCATTAAAGTAGCGATAGAAAAGAGATAAAGATGCAACAGTGCGGCGAAGAGACAGAGGTTGAAGGGAGTCAGTAAGACGAGGAGAGTTAATGAGACGAAAAGCCTTTGACTCCACCCTGTTGAGAAGAGCTGTATGTGGGGAGCCTCCCCACACATGAGAGTTGTACTCCACACAGGGGCGGATAAAACCCCTGTATAGAGTCAACAATTGTGCAGGGGTAAAGAAAGAGCGGAGACGGCTTAGCACACCCAATCTCTTGGAAGCAGATTTTACAAGAGATGTAATATGATCTTTCCAAGATAAGTCCCGAGTAAATGAAACCCCAAGCATGTTCAAGGATGATGCAGGATTAAGCTGAATATTATTAAACATTAATGGGTATACCTGTGGAAGATTATGTCGGGTTGATAGGTGTAAGAACTGAGTCTTAGATGCATTAAAGACAACCATATTATTTTTACCCCAGTCAGAGATACGAGCCAAGTCAGACATTAGGTGTGCCATAGCCTCATCCCTTGTTTCTTGAAGTAACTGTTGAGATGGGCGTTGCGGGAACCGAATGGAAAGGTGAAGGGTGGAGTCA
This sequence comes from Coenobita brevimanus, assembly GCF_032717465.1. Classification (NCBI taxonomy): domain Eukaryota; kingdom Metazoa; phylum Arthropoda; class Malacostraca; order Decapoda; family Coenobitidae; genus Coenobita; species Coenobita brevimanus. The sequence goes on from NC_137016.1 coordinate 13,535,990, forward strand.
TCAGCGTATGAGTGGATAGGGTTAGATATACAGCTTAGAAGATCATTGATGAATAAAAGGAAGAGAGTTGGTGATAGGACAGAGCCCTGAGGAACACCACTGTTGATAGATCTAGGAGAAGAACGGTGGCCGTCTACAACAGCGGCTATAGAACGACCAGAAAGGAAGCTAGCGATGAAGGCACAGATAGAAGGATAGAAACCGTAGGAGGGCAGTTTGGAAATTAAAGATTTATGCCAAACTCGATCGAAAGCCTTTGAGATGTCAAGTGCAATGGCAAAGCTTTCGCCAAAGTTCCGAAAGGAGGATGACCAGGAGTCTGAAAGGTAGGTGAGAAGATCGCCAGTGGAGCGTCCCTGACGGAACCCATACTGACGATCGGAAAGAAGGTTGTGATAGGAAAGATGCCTTAAAATTTTTCTATTAAGAATTGACTCGAAAACTTTTGAAATACAGGAGGTTAAAGCAATTGGACGATAGTTGGAGGGTTGGGAGTGGTCCCCTTCTTTGGGACTGGCTGAATGAGAGCAAACTTCCAGCAAGAAGGAAAGGTACAAGTTGACAGACAAAGGCGAAAGAGTTTGCCTAGGCAGGGTGTAAGCACAGAAGCACAGTTCTTGAGAACAACAGGAGGGACCCCATCAGGCCCATATGCCTTGTTAGTACTGAGGCCGGAGATGGCAGAAAATACATCAACTGAAGAAATTTTAATGTCAGCCATGAGGAAGTCAGAGGGGGGAAGTGATGGAGGAACAACACTGGAATCGTCTAATGTGGAATTGGAGGAGAAAGTCTGTGCGAAGAGATCTGCTTTATCAGTAGAAGAAATAGCTACAGAACCATCAGAGTAGAAAAGAGGAGGGAAGGATGATGAGGTAAAGTTGTTAGAAAGATTTTTGGCAAGGTGCCAGAAGGAGCGGGAAGAATTCGAGTTGGAGAGTTGAGAGCATTTAGTATGGATGAAATTATTTTTAGTAGAGCGAAGAACAGACTTAGCACGATTCCGGGCAGAAACGTAAAGATAATGTGATTCAGGGGTGGGTTGGCTCCGGTACCTTTTGTAGGCCTTCTCCTTGTTGCGGACAGCATTAGAACAAGCGTGATTAAACCAAGGCTTTCTTGCATTAGTCAAAGGATATGAGAAAGGAATGTATGCTTCCATGCCCGAGAGAATAACCTTCGTAATGCGCAAGGCACACTCAGATGGCTCACGGCCATGGAAGCAATAATCATTCCAGGGAAAATCAAAGAAGTACTGCCTGAGGGCCTCCCAGTCTGCGGCTCCAAAATGCCACAGACGACGTTTCCCTGGAGGGTCCACAGGCCGTACCGGAGTGATAGGACAGGTTAAGGTAATAAGGTTGTGATCGGAGGAGCCCAACGGAGAGAAAAGATTAACAGAGTAAGCAGAAGGATTAGTTGTGAGGAAGAGGTCAAGTATGTTGGAGCTCTCTCCAAGGCGGTCAGGGATACGGGTAGGGTGCTGTACAAGCTGCTCTAGGTCAGTAAGGATAGAAAAGATGTAGGCTTGTTCACCAGGTGGATCCGTGAAAGGAGAGGAGAGCCAAAGGTGGTGGTGAACATTGAAATCTCCAAGAATGGAGATTTCAGAGAAAGGCGAAATGGACAGAATGTGTTCCATCATAGAAGTAAGATAGTCGAAGAATTTTTGATAGTCAGTAGAATTAGGGGATAAGTAAACAGCACAGATATATTTAGTCAGAGAATGACAGGAAAGCCGAAGCCAGAGTGTGGAGAATACAGAAGAGTCAAGTTCAGGAACACGAGAGCAAGATAGGTCGTTGCGTATATATACACAACAGCCACCTTTGGCTTTGAAATGCAGGGAACACATCAGGGACACCACAATCCTGGGTCGCAGCCACTGGCTCACTAGACAACTGAGGAGCTGGACACACTTGACTTCCACCAATATCATTTCCAAGTAAGAAAGTTACACCTGACATTGGGAGTGTCTCAACCAACCCAACCATATCGGAACCATTAACAAAACCAGACTCTAAATTCACTCTGCACAGAGGGACAGAGAAGTAATTATTCCCTACGCCTTGTAAGATTACAGTTTCATCAGAGGAATTAACATTAGAGCCTAGAACACTGGTCAGCATAAGGGATTGGCAAGCACCTGTACACGATATATTTGAACTGATTTCCTGTCATTACTGTCCAGAGGACTGACATAACCATCAGACAGGAAATTAGCACATGAACTCTTGAGAGTGTCACCCACGTTACTGCTCAAAAGAGGAGCTCCTTCATGAGAATTTAAGTTACCCCTCAAAGCAGGTTCAGTTAACTCGGTTAAAGAATTCTGGGAACTCTCAAGAGTGGACACTAGACCAATTGACTGAATATTTAAAGACCCCTTTTTGTTCACATCACGCAGTCTCCTGAAACAATTCTCTGTAGTATGACCAAGCTTACTACAATAAGTACATTTACTTTTCTGAAATCTAGAGATGAAGCTGGTATTTACTTCCTGAGAAACATCATCTTTATTCTCTTTCCCGTTACCTGTACTCTGAGTAGAGGCAACGTACTTACTCTCAGCTTTCCTTTTTTCTTTAGAATATCTCTTGTGAGTGAGAACATATTCATCAGCTAAAACTGCAGCATCAGACAAATTATCTATTCTTCTCTCATCAATATATAGGCTTACATCTTTATTAACACACCTCTTGAAGTCCTCCAGCAAAATCATCTGCTTAAATTTACGAAAATCAGAATCCACATTCTTAGAATTTAACCACTGCTCTAACAGAGCTTCTTTGATTTTTGCATACTCAACATGGGATTGCTTACCTTGCTTATAAGTTGTCCTAAATTTTACTCTATAGGCTTCAGGAACAAGCTCATAGGCCTTAAGAATCAAGCTCTTAACTACATCATAATTATCAGATTGATCCTGAGGCAAAGATGCAAAAGTTACTTGAGCTTTACTGGTGAGAACAGTTTGAAGGAGTACTGGCCAATACTCCTTGGGCCAATTAAAACCCGTAACTACCCTCTCAAACAACTGAAAATACTTTGTTAAATCAGATTCATTAAAAGGAGGGACAAGTTTAACATTTTTAGCCACATCAAAATCATCAGGGCTAGATGATCCAGTTCCACCTTGTTTCATGCGATACTCATGGTCTGCCTGAATCCTAGCTAGTTCTATTTGTGCCTGAGCCTGTATCTGTACCTCCTGAATCCGAGCCTGAGATTCAGCCTCCTTAGCATTTGCTTGAAATTCAGTCTCCTTAACACGAGCCTCCTGCAGGGCTAGCTGTAACTTAGCTATTTCAATCTGCGTTTGCTCATTTGGAGGAGTTACATTAAACAAGCTCTTATTAATCATGCCAACAATTTGATCTTTAGAATGATGAGAGTGAACTGCAATTCCCAATTGTTGAGCAACAAGCTTAAGTTCATTCTTTGACTGTTTTCAACGTCACACACTGTTTGCACATTTGACAAAAAATCTTTGGCTCCATAAAGTGTAGTAATAGTAGACATCATGAATAAATCACAGTCACAAAATATCAAGCAATATGCTTATGATAATATCCTGATAAGAGGTCGCCAAATTTATGTTACGGAACAGAGAAAGATAATGTACACTTTAAGTGAGAATACTAAAAATCACTACTGTCCCGTAAAGTTCCAGGTTCAAAACAAAAGAGTTAGGTAAAATTACAAGTTAAAGTTTAATGCTCAAACTAACAACAAAACATTCAGGACTCATAAGGATAATGTAATGGCAAAAAACAGGTTAAATATATGGGTAACTGCAATAGCCTCTATTAACACGAAATTAGCATGAGTAAATTTATCTAAGTTAGCCCTGTTAAAATGAGATACCAGATAATACTCAGTGAATGCCAGATATATTATTACAGATACAGAATATTATTAATGATGGCTGATAATAAGAACTTTTACATAAATTACAAAAACCTTACTATGCCTAAGAACTAACCTTATGCCACACAGTACAAGAAAAAATGCAACAACAGTTATACTCAAATTACACACAGCTGCTAGATGGTTGGAGACCTCCTGAGCACTCACAGTAATAACTGTACAGGGGAGGACAGAGATGTGAACAAAATGAGGAGCAGATCTAAGTGGCAATAATGCAGAGACTGAGCTCATTATATAGGGGCCAGCAGAGCTTGATACAACTTGTAAGAAGGACGCGCAAATGAAGCCATAGGGGACAAAGAGCTGATAATCCTACTCTGAACAACAGAAAGGACGACTTACTCTACTATAACGATAGAAGGGGGGACTGAGGCAGAACACGCTCGTGATCAAACATGCAGCATACTGTGCGTTAAAATTACACAGAGGATGATGAAATCATAGGCTCTGTAACAATATATATATATATATATATATATATATATATATATATATATATATATATATATATATATATATATATATATATATATATATATATATATATATATATATATATATTTAACTGCCTCCAGTATAAGCAGCCGGTTTAAATATGGAATAATTTCCGAAGCTAAAGATGTCAAAATTATCTTAAAATGTTTACTGTTATAAATGAAAATTAAAGTTGATTAAAATTTTATAAAACGGTGAGTGACATTTAAAGTCAATTATTCACCCACGGTGTACACCCACGTCCGCATGTTGCACTGCACCCTCCCACGGTGTACACCTATGTCCGCATGTTGCAATATAATATCTACCCACGGTGTACACCTACAGTGCGTCAGCATGTTGCATTATATTATCCACTTACGGTGTACACCTACGTTTGCATGTTGCACTATAGCACATATCTGCATTTACTTCAGTGACATCATTGGCGGCCAATCAGCAGCCGCGAATCAAACACACCCTACTTGTCCCATACATCTCAGTGCACAGGTCAATCAGACATACTATAGATGCACATAAATCACACAAGAAAGAATGTCAGTGGCTCCTGTTCTCATCAGGCAAGGAAGCGCCCTAACACCTCATCTTCAGAAAATTATTTTTGGATATTTCTGATTAGTATCATTTTGCACGTAATTTATGCATAGTATGGCAATACCGCAGGAATTTATGTAACGCAGAAGAGGACAGAAATGTGTAATATACACAATGAATCGCTTATGAACATTTATTACGGAGCTTCCTTAACCGCCGAGAATACGGGCCAGTGTGAAGCATGTATGATAAATCGCTATGAATAAATGTGCAACGAAGTTCCCTATGCTGCTAAAAATACGACTTAAGAGTGGCAAAAGAGAAATATTTGTGATGAAGTGAGTGTTAAAAAAAAAAAGAGGAAACAAAACAATAGGATACGCGAAATGCCGGGAAAAATACGGTAATGAAAAGATAACGGATATATGAGCAGGGTCTGGAATGACAGTGAGGGTAAGGTTGATTATCTGTTGAAGGATAAGAAGGATGATAAAGAAAAGGAGTAAAACCATCCTAAAGGGAGAACACTGGGGAAAATCTGAGAGACAGGGAGATATAGGAGTGAGAAAATGAAGGTAAAAGGGAAGGGGGAATATAACTGGGTGAAGACATGAAAAGAATGGAAGTAATGAAATAATGAAGAGGAAAGAAAGATAAGAGCAATGGCTGACGGGAAGGAAAAGAAAGGAGAATGTGAAGGAGCGTGTAGGATTACCAAGGGCCATGAAAGGACCAATAGGATGTTGTTTGCTCACCACTGATTGCCAGAAAGTGGGCAAAGAGGTCAGTTAACCCTTCTTGTTGTCTCGTCTTCTCTCTTATTCCAGCTACTACAAGACAATTTATTCATCTTCGAGTGAGCTTGAGCCTGAGATGGTTAGTGGAGGGTGTTGTAGAGCCCTGGGAAAGGAGAAAGGAAAAGGTGGAATAGGGTAGGATACTGGCGGGTGGTACAGGAAGGTTTACTAGTATACAAGATGAAAAGGTAAAGAAAAGTTGGGGTGGAGAGGATCTTTCCCATTAACAGGGTTGTGGTAGGTAGAAAATTACGGAAGGTATAGACAGGCAATGTTTATAGAGCCATCCCTGTCGCACACGAGAATTGTTCAGTTAACAGCAAGAGGGATGCATTACATGTGTCACACTGTTTGGTGAGAGAATCTGTGTGACGGGTGAAAGGGACCTTAAGACGTTATCATGTTCCTCTCAGTGTCCTCGTTCAACTGTTAATGGGCCAGCATAGGTCAAAGTGTGTGTGTGTGTGTGTGTGTGTGTGTGTGTGTGTGTGTGTGTGTGTGTGTGTGAGAGAGAGAGAGAGAGAGAGAGAGAGAGAGAGAGAGAGAGAGAGAGAGAGAGAGAGAGAGAGAGAGAGAGAGAGAGAGAAGGGGGAGTTCGAATGCAAAGATGTAACCCCCAGAAGCTAATTATAACTAGAATGGCACTCAGTAGATCGCATACCTCCGCCAAGGCCCAACATGCAGTTCCTTTTTAAGTCAATCAAGTCTAATTCAACATAGAAAAAGACTACCCCCCTATAGAAGCATATTACAATCCGCTAGAACCAGTATTTTATATGGATCCGTGCCAAACTGTACACATTCGTACTGTAGATACAAACATCCTAAATATGCTTGATTTTAATTTTTCATCAAGATCCATGCAATATTCACTGAAAAATTTACGAAAATGTCGAAAAACGCCCTATCTCGCAATGTTAAAGAAAGTGAAAAAAAAAAAAAAAATCCTGGATCCGCACCTTTCTACGGATCCGCACCAAAATTTAATGGAGTTTATTCTGGGCCAAGGCCCATTCTTCAACCAAGTTTCGTGGAAATGAGTCCAGTAGTTTTTGTGGAATCTTGCTCACAAACCAAACAACCAATCAATAAGCAAACGGACAGTGGTGAAAACATAACCTGCTTGGCAGAGGTAATAAGTGGTGTTGCTAAGAGGCATAATAAGTCTGTGTACCGACTCCAATTAAACTGTAATACTGGTGAGAGATGCTGCCTGCTTCTTTACACTATTACTGCAACAGAGGAGTGGGGTATGTGGGAGAGGCAGCGTTAATACCTGTCCCACCCATCCCATCCCCATTTCCCATTTACCCAACCCCCTGTCCCCCCCATCCCACCACCACCTGCCATTTACCCAACCCCCACCTTCCCCTTTCAGTTCCTTCCATCCCCATCTCCTCTTTCATTCTCTCTATTTCTACTTCCCATTTCACTCCTTTCCATCCTCCTCCACGTTCAACTCACGCACCTGCTCTCATCACCTCCCTGCTCTATCCATCTCTCCTCCCCTCCCATCCCCATCTTAACTCCTTCAATACCATGAGTTTCTTTAGTAGTTTCGTTTTGGTTTTTAGTGTTTCAGATTGGATGATGGATGGATGGATAGATTGCTGTTTCCAGATGATTTCATTCAGCTCAAGAAAACACCTTAACACTGAAGGTATTAATAATGGCTGTACTTAACTCCCTCAGATCGAAAGTCTACTCTGAGATAAATAAAATCATTTGGAAGCAGCAAAAGTACTCATCCAATAAATAAAAACGCCACTGTATTACAAGCTTTAATTCCTCCTCATCCACACCATCCCTACTACCCCTATACCTGTCACTTCTCACCCATATCCACCTCTCCCCATCCCCTCATCACTGTCACTCCCATCACAAGAACACTACATTTAGCCTTCTTCCACAATCATCCCCATCTTAATCCCACCTCCAGACCTCATCCTCATCCTTATAACATGCATTCACCTCACACTTCCGCTTCCATCCCGATCATCCACAGTCAATCCCTCTTTCACTCCCATTTGCACCATAATTCCACACCTTATTTTTTATCTTCGGTTCACCTCTCAAACCTATTCTCTTCTCTCACTCGTATTTTCATCTTTATGTCCTTTCCCCCAATCTGTCCCCCATCCACCGCTCTCTTCCACTCAGTCTACTCCATCTCCACCTCACAACATCCATCTCTTTCCTCATTCACTTTCCTCCCTGTCTTAATACCGCGTCCTCAACTTCTCACCCATTCGCATAACTATTCACCACTCACCCATTCATTTTTCACATCCATCACCACGTTAATTCCACATCCCGTCTCCAGTTTTCATCTCCATTCACTTCTCATTCCCACCTCAGTCCACTCTCTCAACCTCTCCCCTATCCACTTCTCATTCTCACTCCTCACCTCACCACATTCATTCCCCTTCCACTCCCATCACCATCTTGATCCCACATCCCCATCCCCTTCACCATCCTCATACCTATGCATCTCTCATCCATCTGTTTTTCGCTTCCTTCCCATCTTCACCTCATCACAAATATCTCTTATCTACTCCTGTTCAAGCCTTTATCATTCTTTCCTCCATCTCCACGTCTCTTCTCTCTGTCTACATATCCACATCTCACTCACTATCCACCTCTCCATATCCATTTCGCGTCCACTTCCATCCTCACTCCAATCCCCTCCCCTTCCCTCCCCTCTCCACCTACCCCTCCACTCACATCTCCGCTCTAATCCCCCCATACCCAATTCTTCCCGTCCCCTCCCCTTCCCCTTGCGCTCCTGTGTCCGTATGCACGTGAATTTTTTTTTCGGAATATCGTGTAGTTCAAAGAAGGAATGTCCACTTTTTCTTCATCACTATTCTCTCTCTCTCTCTCTCTCTCTCTCTCTCTCTCTCTCTCTCTCTCTCTCTCTCTCTCAGGGTATCAGTGCTGGATTATGTGCACTAACAAATAGCATGAAGTACTTCTTCTCGTTTCTTGTATCGAAGAATCATAGCATATGAAGGCGGGAAAAATGAAACAAGAAGTGAATGGATGAAAAAAAATAAAAGAATTAATGAAGAGAGGAAAAAAAAGGGGGGATGGAGGAAAGGCAAAATGGATTGCAATGGGGAAAAACAAAATACAAGTGAGAACACGAAACGATCAAAACAAGGGAAAATAAATATGAAAAATGTTACAATAACCCGTAACAAAACACGAAAGGTTCCAGATACGGCAAAGAAGCAACTCCTCCCAATAAAAAAAAAAAAAAAAATCCTGAGAGAAAGAAAGAAAGAAAGAAAAAGACCTAGAAACGGCCACATGACTGAGGGGGAGAACTGGTAAAAACAGAAGGCAGAATGGGCCAAGTTTTGCATGTCAGAAGGCTCGTTTACATAAAAAGATATTAAAAAAAGAAAAGAAAAACAACAGCGCCACCCAGGACGCCCAGTGGGGAGTGCCTGAGTCCCAACACCGGCCAGACAACAGCACCAGCACCGCGGGGACAACACCGGGTGTTGTTGTGCTGTTACCGCCACAGTTACACAGCGTCAGACACACCACGGTAAAAGAAAGCGCTATGTAGTTTGCGAGCAAAATAACAGGAACCAGAAAACATAACTTAGAAGACAACAACCATTTATCTTTCACACAATACTGTACTGTATTCCTCCATCAAGGCCGTAGGGGGAGCGAGGCATTTAAAGCATGGAATACCAATCACACGTCCCTGAATTTGAAACCTCCTGGACACATCCAGTTGCAGCGGCTGAACCCACTACACAACATGGGTTTGTTCTTTGCTGATATGGTTCCTACACAGCAGATTATTGTTTATGGTGTGCTGAAGTACAGTACAACATGTGCTTGTCGTCAGTAAAGAATCAAGACTATGGTGGTTTGGTGGTTACGTACTCACCAGATGATGAGTGCGGACATTTAATGCGGGTGCTGGTAGTATGTCCTTTTATAGCTTGCACATATTATATGCATCATATGGGTTCTGCCCAAGGCATATACAGATTCTGACTTACAAACACGCAGCCAACATAACACTTCTAATTTCACATGCACCACTCCTCCTCCAGATCCTCCTTCATCTTTGTTCTTCGCCAGCATGGAGATGGATTAAAATTCTGGCTATTGCTCTCCCTCCAAAGAGAAGATCCGGTCCTGCAGTGAACTTAATATGGACTGATACAGATATTGATACAATGTATGACTCACCTTTGGCTAACACACATCAAGTGAGTTTATGGCCGAATTCATATCTGGCAAAAAGCAAGAAAGATCAACAAATGGCATAACACATCCCTTGATGAAATGCCATCTCACAGCTGCAACTAAACAAGCAACAATGAATGAAAAACCATGACGGAAATCCAAGTAAAGATGGAAGGATAACAGCCAACTCTTAATTATTCCTTTAGTATCAAGGAGGGTCCAGTGGGTAGCTGGGATAAAAGCTTAGGTAAGGAAATCGAAATTTTGTATGTACGAGACCTCCCTATATCCCTGGCAGCTTTAAGAAAATAATAAATTCACGCACACACACACACACACACACACACACACACACACACCAAGCCAGCCAAGTCAACCAAACCAGTAGTGTGGAAATCAACGTCGCCTACTCCCAGCGTCAGCTCCTCAAGTTCCCGTGACGACATCCCGAGAAATTAAAGTCCCATGAACTCTCCCTCCGTCCTCAAAGTTGTGCCTTCCATAATGGAAGACAAACAGGGCTGGTGTCGGGGTGGAGAATTCGTGGCTGGCTGTCTGCTTCGGCTCGCTGCAGATATTGCAAAAGTTGTGAAGCAGAAGCCGCAGCTGCAGCAACAATGTCCTGACTTCATTTAGTCGAGGCCGGCTTTGGCCCTATCAGTGGATATATGTCGTTTTAGCTAACGGATCGGATTCGAAGCCGTCTTCATTTAAACAAGACTGCGCCGTTATCTTCGACCAAAGTGATACGAATCCGACACAAGTATTGTTTAACGGAAAGCAAGACAGTCTTCAAAAATCTCCGAAGCGAGGTTCTCGCTTGGAGAGACTGAAACTGGCCAGCAGGGACAAGTGAGTGATAAATAATTCCGTCATATGATGTTTTACGGCATCCCCTGTGTTTATGTTTTGATCGGTGGCTGTAATATTTCTATTTTGCGTGGCCAGACTTATCTGCAAACGGAAAGCAGCCCAAGACACGTTTCGAATCCCAAACTCCAGCGTGCTGCCCCCTCCCCCCCCCCCACAGAAAGGAATATATGTACCTGGGCGTTAGCTGGAGTGAGATGGATAAATTGTCCCCGGAGGTTTACGGTAACCATTCAAGCGACTATAACAATAGAAATAATTTGCGCGAGAATATGAAGGGACTATGTATACGGTATGAGATAATAAAAGATGCGTGCCAGGCATCCTGCATAGTAGTCTGGATGATAATACGGTCCATGACGTCTGCAAGATGCCTTAGACTCAGGTTCTTTTTTCAACTTCCCCTCCCTTTACTCAGCCTTTACTACCCTCTCTTCTCCCCTTATTTGACCTTCCCTTACATACCTCTATCCTTCAATTCCTGACCCATTATCTTCCTTTCCTCCGTTCCTTCGCCTTTCTCTCTCTTTCCCTCATACTGCTTTCCCTTCCATTCATTCCACTCCTCCCTCTCTCCCTCTCTCCCCTCTCCTCCCTGCCACAGCCCCGGCCAGTTATCCCAACATGCAGTCAATTGGGCCTTGTGGGTGGCTGGGGGGAAGTGTAAAGAGTGAGGTGTTATATGGGGTGGATACAGGTGGTTGATGAATGGTGGGTGGTGGGGGGTAGGGAGGAACGGCTGCTTGTCACACGAGAGAGAGAGAGAGAGAGAGAGAGAGAGAGAGAGAGAGAGAGAGAGAGAAACACAAATGACGGTGATTCTGGACAGGAAAAAAGGAAACACAGCGATATCCAGAGCTGGAGGGGAGAAGGGAGATAAAAAAAAAGGAGGAGGGGGGAGACGAAGAGAGACAAGAGGCAGTTTTCACTCTCTGTTCTTTCACTAATTCTTTTTTCGCCTTTCTCTTTTTCTCTCCTCTCTTTCATTAATCTCCGTTTTTGTCTCAGTTTTTTCTTTCACTCTTTCTCTGTTTTCACTTTTCCCTCTCAATGTTCAGTCTGTCTCATGTGTGTGTGTGTGTGTGCGTGCGTGCGTGTGTGTGTGTGTGTGTGTGTGTGTGTGTGTGTGTGTGTGTGTGTGTGTGTGTAGAGCAAGATCATTTAGTGGCAGCTGGAATAAAGTGATAAATACGTCTTGGTACTGATGGATATAACACGGTACCTTCACCAAGGGTCCCCTGATGTGAGACTGGAAGATATTATGTAAGTATTTTTTAGCCTTTCATCATGGGCTTATTTTTATTTATTTATTTATTTTTTTTTTGACGTTAGATGCCAGAATTTTTATTCAGCTTAGTAGAGCGTCCTTGCAGTCGTAGAAGTAGTAGTAGTGGTAGTAGTAGTAACAGTAGCAATAGTAATAGTAATGGTGGTGGTGGTGGTGGTGGTTGTAAATGTAGTAGCAGTAGTAGTAGTAATAGCAGTAGAAGAGGTAGCAGCAGCAGCAGCAGCAGCAGTAGTAGTAGTAGTAGTAGTAGTAGCAGTAGCAGTAATATTTGTAGCCAGATGTTAATCAGAAACGTGAACCTGATGGACCGTACAATGAAGTTGCCCTTCTTCTGAAGCTCCACCTCCCGGTCATACTGGTGCCATTGCGTGAAGGCGTCCCTCACCGGCACCCCTGGCAGTTAGAAAAAAAAAAAAAGTCAAATAAAGCCACATCTAATCCTTACAACTCGAGGTGTCTCTCCTGTTATATGGAATTGCCTGGAGGTACCGTAGCAAGAAAAAGAGAAGAAAAGTACACAAGAAAACCTACAGTAAACATGTCAAAATTTAATACAAACAAGAATATCATCAACTCTGTATCATCATACTGTGCTGGAGAAATTAACCCTTCCACTACGATGTCGTTTCTTTCATTCTATTCAAACTCTTTCCAGAAAATTGTATGTGTGTTAGGAAAGACTTCTCGAGCTGCTGGAGTTAGATATAGATTACTGTTATTATTATTATTATTATTATTGTTATTACATGTCCAGTCGAATGTGTAAGAAAGCAGATAATTCATAGTGACGTCATATTCCTACTTAAGACATTGTTCACCACAAGTTGTGATTTGGTATTTGCGGGAAGGAAAGGGGGGAAAGAAGGGATAGGGAAGAAACTGAGGATGTAAGGAAAAAAGAGAGACAGAATAGGCGTAGACGGATGAAGGATGGAAGAAAGGAGGAAAATATATGATGGTTCAGTTAAGATGTAGCTAAGGAAAGGGAGAGGAAGGGGAAGAGAAATAAAAAAAAAAAAAAAAAAAAGTGGAGAAAGGGAAAATTGACAAAAGAGAGAAAGTGAAGAGATAGGGAGACAGAAAGTAGGAAAGAAGGTAGGAAGAAAAGCGAGACAAAATAAGATGAAGAAGTTCAAACAAGGAAGGTATGCAAGGAGAAAGGCAAGACAGAGGTAAGACAAATAGCTTCAAGGGAGGAAAGTAAGAAAGGAGAAATGCAAATCAGAGATAAGGTAAACATATCAAGGGATGAAGTGTAGGTAGAGTCAGGATGTTCACCGTCTGCCTAACACAGTGTATCCCCCGATGGCGTATCTAACCGAACCTTAAAAAATAATAGTTAGGCCGTTACCATAAGCCTAGTGTATACAGTATGTAATGCGTGTAAAGGTGTATATTATTTACACAGACCTCGCCCAGATTTCCATCATTTTGCAGTATATTTCACGAAGCTCAGTGGCAGAAAAGGACAATATCATGGCTCTACATCCTTTACATAGTACTTCTTCGCAACTAGACTTAAACCTTACTATTAATCTACTGCTACAACTCTGCTTTCAAAATGTAGAAATGGCAATTTTAGGCAAAATTAGAGTACAAGAAGTATAGTATGGCTACATAAATAAGGCTTCCACAAGATGTGATGCGTGGGGGGTGGGGTGGGGGTGATGAGGGGGGAAGGTTCGTGATACTTAAAAAATAGTTGACTGGAGATGTATGTCTTTCATCAACACAATAAATCTTTAAATCAGAGAACTTTTCTTGTTTCATGATTTAGCGTTCAAATAGTCCTGAGCTTCGACAAAATATAAGTTAGGAAAATCCGTTTTCCACGTTGCCTTCGTCTCCACCCTGATGTTCATTTGTCACCTTGTCAGGTCCACATCCTGCACACGTTCTCCTCCTCTCGCCTGTGGCAATCCCTGCCTTAGTTTTCTGTATTTCGCATCGCTGTTTCCTCCTACCTGTTCCAGTCCTCCTTGTTTCTCTCTTATTCTTTCCTCGTGTTTTTCTCCATTCCTTTATTTTTTTTCCTTTCTCCCTCCTCCCGTCTGACTCTCTCTCTCTCTCTCTCTGACTGTTGATTCGGGAGTCTGTTTTATCCTCAAATTGAAGTGATCGGCTCGTAGAATAAATGATAGAACCACACTGGAGAAATAGGTAAATTGCTACTGTAATTCATATAAGGCATATTTCAAAATATTTTGAATCTTTCTCACTCTCTCAAAATTATCTTTATGCCTTCATTCTCTTTTCTTACATCCTTTGCTTCCCACCCCCATCCATCCACCTCCATCCATCCATGTTTTTCCTTTCTCTGTGTTTTTCTCTCTTGCTTCTTTTTCTCTCTTCCTTCGGTGTATCTCGTTGCTTTTCACGTGAGAGTTGTTTTTCATTTTTCTCTCTAATTTTCTGTCCTTCCCACAGCTATTCATCCTCCAGTCGTCGCTACATTTAATTTTCCTGTATTATTTTCTCTTGCTTTTGTATATCTCTCTCTTCCATTCTTTCCCATCCTTCTTCCCCTCCTTTTTCTTTCGCTCTCACGTTTGCCTTCTCTTTCCATATTATATAGCTAAGTTGTGATATTTTTTCCTTTCTGGCTTCCCTCATGCACTAATTTTCCTTTTGTCTCGCTACATCCTACTCCTCCTCCTAATCATCATCATCATCGTTATCATCGTTGTCATCATTGTCTCGTCCACCCCTTGTATCTGGAGGAAAACAAGGTAGACGATAATGATGATGATGATTTTCCCCAGACTTCCTTTCCTTACTCTTTACTACCATTTTTCTTTACTTGCCAGCCTTTCCCTCTCGTATGTCATCTATTTTCCTCCATTTCCTTGCTTCTCTCATCCATCAGTCTTCCTTTTGACTCCCTTCCTTTATTCTTTCATCCAGCCTTCCTCTTCACCTTTATCTTCAACAAGTCAGGCATTTTCTCTCTCATCCCCTTCCCTTTCAAGCACATTCTTTCATTTTCCCTCACTCTCACATCATATACCTTTCTTCCTCCCTTTCCCCCACTCCCTTCCTAACTTCACATTCGCACTTCTTACTCTCTCCCTTTCTCCTTCCCTCCCTCCTTTCACCTCACTTCCTCCCTTTCTTCTTTACTTATTCTCATTTTTTCTCTCCCTTTCCTTGTCTCACTCTCTCCCTTTCCCCACCACTCCCACTCTTCCCCCTCCACTCGCTCCCTTTTTCCTTCACCCACTCCATTGTTCCTTACTCCCTCTTTTGTTTACCTTACTCTCTCCCTCTTCCTTCCCTCTCATTCTTTTCCTCCTCCCCTCCACCTCTCACCCACCCATTCCTTCTCCCTAGTACTGTTTAGTTCCAGCTTCTTCTTCTTTTTTTTCTTTTTTTCTCAAGGAGGAAGAAAGCAAAGGCCAGAAGCCCGTAAGACTGTTCCCTCCAAGAAAAAACTAAAACAATATAACAGAAAACCAAATTCAAGAGAAGTGTAAAGAGAGAGATATTAAATGTGGTGGATACAGGTAGTGTGGTAAGTGGTGGGTGGTGGGGGTTAGGGAGGAACGGCTGCTTGTCACGAGAGAGAGAGAGAGAGAGAGAGAGAGAGACATAGCTGGGGCAAGATGTTCATGAACAGCCGTCACAACAAAAACGGATATATTGTCCCTTTGTTCTTTGTGCTTCCCTCCTGCCAGATACTTGTGTTTGTGTGTGTAATTCTCACTGGACCCCCTGGGAGAAAGTGAGAGAGAAGGGGAGGGGGGGACAAGACCCGGGTGAGGGAGTTAGAATAACCTTAGTTCACTCTTCACTTCATGAGGCTTTTTTTTTTTTTTTTTTAATGTGTCTGACCCTGGCAAAGACTTCAGGGCCTACCCCAAGACCCAGCAGTCGTCCTCCTACAAACCTCCACATGTCACCACTTCGGCGCTAATACCCACCTTCCATTTTGAATACATGCTAGGGTTTTCTCATAAAAGACGTGTACTGGTATTAGAGGGGGTATTTTTACGACATGTCGGTGGGTCTTCTGGCAGATCAGTAAAGCCTGCTTTTATGAAATTCAGGTCTTTAAACTGTTCCCTGCCCCAGCCGGGATTCGATCTTGGGTCCATTAGGACTGCAGGCCGTATCTCTACCGATTCAGCCACCGCCTCCCCCACTCATGATGGTGATAAATGGATGGATGGCCATGTCCCAGGAGCTGAATAAATCATCGGATATTTGAAGGAATAAAGCGAAAATGTGCGTCATGCTGCTGAAGAGGTTGATTCCAGTTTGTTGTTGTTGCTGTTGTTGTTGTTGTTAACCATCATTAACCCAGTCACGTCTATAGATCCTTCATAAATTAAAACCGTCTAATCGTATACCCTGTTCACTTTAACTTGGCCTAAAATTGCCATCTGTCCACCTAGACTGCTGAGTTGTAACACTAGGTGCACACTAGAATATGATGCTAGTCACGAGGAAGTGCCATGGGAATAATTGCAGCCGTAGTATTGGCGTTTCCATCCACTGAGGCACAGTCAGGGAAAGTTCCGCATTACCCACTGTTCGGAGCATTGGTGGTCGACGAATAGTCACGAAGCTGCAGCCAGACCCCAGTTGTCTGGCAACTGTGAGTGGGAGGGAGGGTGCCCGGGGGTGGGAGGGTTTGGAGATGTGCTCAAGTCAGTGTCAATAGCCAGTGATAATGCGTCCGACGTATTCTCAAAGTGCAAATGCGGTATGTTGTTTGTATGGTATCACACTGTTCTCTAAGTCTGTCTACATTACTGCGTATACAGTACATGTTTAATGTCAAAGGTATGCTTCTCTGCCTTCTTTTGCAATGTTCGATAGGAATGATAGTTACAGAGACTGATCTTATAATTAAGAGTTCCCATGTCATTCTGTCTGAAGGAAAACGAAAAGTCTGTTGATAGCCCATACTGTTTTTTTTTTTTTTTAATCATTATTATTATTACACACGACCCTAGACTCTAAGTTCGAGATGAATAATTACCAGAATAACACTGGAAATCTTTGCAGGCGGACGTTTATAGTGGGATGACATATGCCCCAGTCACACTGCAGGTACGACTTGTCGCAAACCTGAAAATCGCGAAACCATTCCCCGACCACGGAGGTCTCCGATCGGCTACCGGTGGCCGTCCAGTGTCCTTCCAGCGTCGGTCCAGTGGGCGACCGAACGGCGACCATGGCCAGGTACACACAGGTCAAGACACCGACGGGTGGCCGGCCGGTCTGGGTCCTGTCACAGTTTAGACAGCGACCACTAGACCAACACCAGCCTCAGAATGGCCGGCGGCAGGTCTCGGTTCACCCCACCACCTGTCACTCGACCAATGGACGGCGGCAGGACTTCAACCACCATCCCTGACAGGAGGCTTGTGGACGGTGGCTGCCACAGTCCAGTCGTCGCCTTGACGGAGTGCGGACGGCCACCGCACAGAGAGGGCGGCAACCGGCCTCCGTCCGGATGGCAACCACCAATTAAAAATCAGGTGTCGCCGACCAGTCGCAGTCCGTAGGCCGGCCAGACGCAGTTCAGCCGCCCACCAGGCGGCTTCCGTGCCACGACATCAGTGGTCGCGGGGAGGTTTTTCGTGCAGCACGAAAAACCTAGCGACGATATTTTGGTCGCCATGGTGGCCTGCGGCTAGACCGAGACATGAAGACCGGTCGTTAAACCTCACCAAAACCACCCAGGACTTGCAGGTCGCGGGTGGTTTGCGATAAGTCGTACCTGCAGTGTGACTGAGGCCATAGGACAAATAATTTAACAAATTTATAAGAATTTATATATGTGTGAATTATAGTGGCTTGTTTTCGAGTCAACACGAAATACAAATACAGCGTATGTTATATCGTTACGAATATCTCCTGGGGAAACGTTTCATGTTAAAGTCGAGAGGGAATGAAAGCATTCAAACCCCTGTCCGAAGCCAGCAGACTTTCATAACTTTCCTGACAACAGACTCTACAGACGTCTATGTAAAAAAAAAAAAAAAAAAAAAGCTAGCATCATATTGTCATCTATCCTTACTAAGTTAACTCAGACACACAGTCCAAGTCATACACAGCAGATTACACTTGATTCCCAACCCATCACCAAAGCCTCTGCCCCCAATCCCCCCCTCCCCCTCCCCCTCCTTCACACTCACAGGTATCAGACACACGAGGTCTGGCTGCTGCTTCACATTCACCCGTCTCACACCAGTGCTTCGATAGGTGGGTAATGCGGAACTTCCATGACAGTACGCGAAATAAGCTACAAAAGGACGACAATCTGAGTCAGATTAAAATGAATGAACTATAGTCTCAGGCAGATTTAAAAATACGTCATCGTAGAGAAGGGGCTCAGGTAACAAGGAAAACGTAAGAGGTATATGAACAGTGGTGATGCAGGGAACAGGTGGCACTGAGTGAGAAAATATAATGAAAATAGGAAGAAAAAAAATTGGGCGACTGCAAGAAGGGAGGAAAGAGATTGAAGGTGATTTTAGAGCAGCAGAAAGAGAGAAAATGATATGAAAGAGGAAAGGAAGGAAATAGAATATAGATAACAGTGACACAATGAGAAGGTAGGAAACGAGAAAATAAACGAAGAAATTAATGATATTCTTGACCACTTTGTAGGTTTAAAATTGAGAACGTTGGTTGGTCGACTGTGGGGGAGGAGAGAGAAGGACGGCGGCGGGGGTTAAAGCGGGATAGGAGGAAGGCAGACAGGGACTGGAAGAAGCAAGGAAGCATTGAGGAAGAAAGGAAGACAGAGAGAGAGAGAGAGAGAGAGAGAGAGAGAGAGAGAGAGAAAGCAACTGTAGCATCTGTGATTCGCTTAACAGGATCAGTGTTAGGTAAGACGATCTCTGGCCTAATACATTAACTTGCTTAACCTCTGCCTGCAGACTGTGTGTGTGTGTGTGTGTGTGTGTGTGTGTGTGTGTGTGTGTGTGTGTGTGTGTGTGTGTGTGTGTGTGTGTGTGTGTGTGTGTGTGTAAAATTTCCCCCCCTTCCTCTCTCTCTCTCTCTCTCTCGTCCCCATAATCTCCGTCATGCTCGGATTCCCACACTATGTAGACTTACTGCTGTGTGTACCCTGATCGACTGACTCCGACAGATAGACGGCCGGACTGACTGGCAGATGATTGGTAAACTGGTAGGTAAACTAACGGAGAGGCGGATGGACAAAAACTCATCATGAAACAAAAATGACTAATGGATATATAGACAAATACATAGTTGGAAAGGGGATATGGCCTAACCTCTGGACAGATAGATACAGAGATGAGAGGAGTCGTGTACGAGGATGATCAAGTTCGTATGTAATGCCTTTCTACATTATATACCTGCACTCATCACCTGGTGACTGTCAGTCAAGGCACAACCTAATATAGGGGACATCAATATATGAAAGAGAACCAGACGAGTCAGGAACATTTCCATATACGTCAGCTGTCGGCCCTAATTAGGACAACTTAAACAAGATGGTATAATGTATTTACATAATATGTAGCCTACAAAAAGTGAAGGACCTCGCCCAACAGACGTAGCTAGGAAGATCTCTTTACATTATCTTTTTCACTGTTACTGACAAATGACAGGCGATGTAAAATTTTTTCTTAAGCTTGAGAAATTAACCCTTAAGAGGAGACCAAAAACTGCAGCAGTGACGGTATCCAAGCCAAAGGGGAATAGATAATCATCCTAAACAGTAGAGCACAAATGACTGCTTTCCTAATTTCTTCTAAATATCGCTAAGCGAGTTCATGCAGTCCTTGTCCGAGGCTTATTGTTTGTTTTTTTAGTTAGTTGTTTTCCGGGGAGGGGCACTAACCCTTCGCCAACCCTTTTAGTCGCCTTTTACGACAAGCAGGGATACTGGGGGAGTATTCTTGAAAAAAAAAAACCCTACCCCCAGGGGGACAGGACGACTTGGAGGCGATTTGTTTGTGGCCACCCCAAACGGGATTGAGGCGTCTGGCAATAGATAGATAGATAGAGTTCATGCAGCCTAGGCGTGGATGGCACACGAAATAAATGTACGAGTCAACTGTTTTGAAGACGATTATGATTGGCTTGATGATGGAATGACTCGGTGGATCATTATACTGGGTATGTTGATAGATTTCACACGTTCGTCTTTCTCCCTTTCTTGTTTGTTGGATCTTACCCCACCCCATCCTTAGGTGGGAGAATTGGTAGCATGATGGTGATGATGGTGATGGTGATGATGTTGATGACGATGAACCTAACTCGTTGTGTCAATACTCAGGTGCGTGCTCGGTAGCGGTTACCTGGGCACTCGACATGTAACAGTCGTACAAACATCGACAAAAGGATCGTTACTCTCACTGCTACATTCCACAACTCAGGTGCTGAAAATATACCAGTGTACGATTTTTCCTGTATTATGATACAAAGGCGATAATTTGACTTCAGCATGAATTATAAGTTACTAAACTGCTGAATGAATAAATAGACTTATATCAACATGGATGTTATTTTACTCAGAAAACAGTTGATAAAGTATCTACGTAAATAACCTTACCGGTATTGTAGTCCCTTGGATTACTTAGAAGTGAGAGCAATTGTCATGAGCCTGAAGTTTTTAATTACTGTAATTAAAGTAAAATAACGTAGAAACATAGAAAAGTATTGGTTAGGGTCAATTTCTAGTTGCTCGGAATTACCAAACACTTTCAACGCGTCCAAAATCAAATGAGCTCATTATGTCTATTATTTTTTCTCTTGTTCTTCTTTATCTTCCCAATCTCATTCTTCCTACCTTGACATCTTTTCTTTTTTCCTGTCTGCATTCCATTTTCTCTTTTCTTATTTTCATTTTCCTTCCTCAGTATATCCTTGTCCCATCACCACCTGCCCCTTACCTCTCCCTGCTTCTCCTTGTGTCCTCTTACCTGCTCACCACACAAACTCCTGCTAACATCCTAGTAACTTCTTCATAGATAAACTTCCCACCTGTCAGCCTTCATTCTCCCTTCCTTTGATGTTTTCCTCTTTTCGCTGGATGTGTATTTCGTTTCTCTCTCCTTTACTTACATCCCTTGGTATTGCCTGTGTAAACTTCTCAGGTGTATGCCTTATAATTCTTTCATTTGCTGTCTCTCTGCCATTGCGCTGGCTATTTG
Source organism: Coenobita brevimanus (assembly GCF_032717465.1). Taxonomy (NCBI): domain Eukaryota; kingdom Metazoa; phylum Arthropoda; class Malacostraca; order Decapoda; family Coenobitidae; genus Coenobita; species Coenobita brevimanus. Next base: position 13,557,256 of record NC_137016.1, read on the forward strand.
TTCCTCTTTTACCCTTTCCTGCAAGTTTATTGGCTTTCCTTTAGTCGCTCCTTATCAATGCTCTTTTCAGCTGTCTGCCTTTCTCTCTGTCTGTCTGTCTGTCTGTCTGTCTGTCTGTCTCTCTCTCTCTCTCTCTCTCTCTCTCTCTCTCTCTCTCTCTCTCTCTCTCTCTCTCTCTCTCTCTCTCTCTCTCTCTCTCTCTTCCTTCCCTGCTCTTGTGTTGGCTGTTTATTTCATTGCTTATTCCCCAGTCACTTTATTCTTTACTTACTACCTCTACGTCACCCCTCTGTAAAAGCTTTCTTGCTCTCTGTCTATATTCTCCATTCTTTTGCTGTCTCCCGGTTTCACAATGGCTGTTTATGCTTCTACTTATCTTCTTGTCATATTTTTTCCTCTTACCTTCCATTTATCATTCTTTACCAAGTGATTCCTTAACTTTACCTTTTTTTGCTTTCCCTCCTTTAGTCTTTCTATATATCTATCTGTCTATTGTCAGACGACTTAATCCCGTTGTGTGTGTGTGTGTGTGTGTGTGTGTGTGTGTGTGTGTGTAGCTGCTGTATAGTTATTTGCATGTATGTGTAAAATAGGGGAATACATTTATATATGGGTGTTATGATCCTGTTTACCTGCATGTGTGATAAGCGAGGGTCATTCATGTGACCTCTGACCATGTGTGTGTGTGTGTGTGTGTGTGTGTGTGTGTGTGTGTGTGTGTGTGTGTGTGTGCGTGTGTGTACGTGGGGTGTGGGTTTATGTGTGTATGTATTTACGTGTTTACCAGATATAATTCGGAGAGAGTGAGGGGGGACGTTGTTGACTCCAGTGTTTGTTTGAATATTAGTGTGTTCACCAGCTGTCTAGTCATGTTTGTTTCTCTGTTTGCTTTTCTATGTATGGTGCAAGGGAATGGGGAAGTGAAAAAGCTGAATGTAAACTTGTGCTGTCCTGTTTTAGATTCGTATTTCTACTTTTTTGTGCAGTTGTAATTGTAAGTTTGGACACTAAGTGACTTATCACACACACACACACACACACACACACACACACCTTTCCATCCTTTCTTTTACCTTAAGTCCGTTAAAATAACACCTTATGATTTTTACCACCCCCGTTACGATGCGAGCGGAGTGATAATGCTTTCATTTCATTTCATTTCAGATGTGAGGTTGGCTGGCTGGCTTTGTGTGTGTGTGGGTAAACAAGATATTTCATGAACGGCTTGAGCTATCAACATGAAACCTTCAAGCTATCAAGATATGGCCAAAATCTTGGACGAGTTCGAAAATGGGCACTCGGGGTCAAGGTCAAGGTCACCAAAAGAGCTGCCAAAGGTAAGCTAGTTGACCTTTAGTGACCTTGACCTTGACCTCGAGTGCCCATTTTCGTACTCGTCCAAGCTTCTGGCCATATATTGAAACCCGGAAAGCTTCATGTTGATAGCTCAAGCCGTTCACGACATATCTTGTTTACCCACACACAAAGAAAGCCAGCCAGCCAACCTCACAAGTGAAATGAAAACATTACCACTCCGTTCGCTTACTACCCGCGTTGCAAAACGAGCGTAGTGGTAATATTATCAGTTATGAAGTTAGCTGGCTGGCTTTGTGTGTGTTTTACATCCTGAATTTACGTCAAATCAGAATTGGAGATGCAAAATTATGTGCCGAGGAAAAACTTTCCGGCTACGCGGGTGGTGAGATCCTGTCGTGAGTTGGCTTCTGGTTACTCATGTTTTACTGCTAAGCCACCCTCTTCCTACCACGCCGTACTCCCACTACCATGCCTCTCTCCCTCCTTCAATCCACTCTCTCTCTCCTCCACTCCTCTCCTCCACCCCCCTCTCTCTACACAACAACTCTAGCCTTCCATCACACCTCTCTCCCTCCATCATACCTCCTCTCTCTCTCTCTCTCTCTCTCTCTCTCTTTGACACACACTCTCCGGTCACGCGTGGATTCCCCCTTTATGACTAATATCGCTCTATGTTTCCTGACAGATAGACACTCAGATAGATAGATAGACGGACTGACTGGAAAATGGATAGATATATAGGTAGATGGAGAAACGGACTGACAAATGAATAGATATATAGGTAGATAAGAAGAATGGACTCTATCTGTATCTATTTATCTATCTCTATCTGCCTGTCTATCTGTCTATCTATCTATCTTTCTATATATCTTACTTGATGCGCCACGCTTCCCTCCATACACCACAGCACACCTTAACAAACATCTCTCCCTCAGGCACACCTTCCCCTCCACCACACCTTCACCACACTTCTCCATCTCCACCACAGCTCCCTACACCACACCTGTCTCTTCCACCACACCACCATCCCTTCACCACACCTGGCACCTGTTTGCTCACCTTCCAGCACACTGTATGTTCATTTTCCCACATTCACTACCACATTTTCTTTCTCTACCACACCTCTGACACCCCATTATATCTTTCTCCCCACTACACTAGTCTCCTCACTGTACCTTTACCACCACAGAATATTCCCATCTTCCCACTCTCTTTCACCACACTGTATGTCTCCCCACCACACCTGTGTCACCAAGCGTTAGATATCTCCCCACCACAGCCCTGCCACCACACTGCATCTGTCTCGCTATCACATCTGTCACACCACCGCACGTCTTGTTCTTCTTTCACTTCACATCTCCTCACCACGTCGGTCTTCCCCACTTCTTTTCTTACCTCCACATTTTTATCACCAAATTATATCTCTTCCCACATCATACTTTTGATTCTACCATTTCCTTACTACCACACAACTACAGCACCCTCCCTTCCACACCTTGATCACCACAGTACATGTCTCTCTTTTAACACCACACGTCTCTCCCCACCACACTATCACCACACCACACTATGTCACTCTCCCCACCACACCTCTATCACCTGTTACGGAACAGAGAAAACTGTCCCGCAAAGTTAGAGGTTCAAAACAAAGAGTTAGGTAAAATTACAAGTTAAAGTTTAATGCTCAAACAACAAAACATTCAGGACTCATAAGGATAATGTAATGGCAAAAAACAGGTTAAATATATGATTAACTGCAATAGCCTCTATTAACACGAAATTAGCAAGAGTAAATTTATCTAAGTCAGCCCTGATAAAATGACAATACCAGATAATACTCAGTGAATGCAAGATATATTATTACAGATACAAAATATTATCAAAAATGACTGACTTAAAAACACATGAATCACAAAAACCTTACTAGGCCTAAGAATTAACACCTTACGCTACACAGTACAAGAAAAAAAGCAATAACAGTAATACTCAAATTACACAGCTGCTAGATGGTTGGAGACTTCCTGAGCACTCACAATAATAACAACTGTACAGGGGAGGACAGATGTGAGCAAAATGAGGAGTAGATCTAAGTGGCAATAATGCAGAGACTGAGCTCATTATATAGGGGCCGCAGAGCTTGATACAACTTGTAAGAAGGACGCGCAAATGAAGCCATGGGGACAAAGAGTTGACAATCCTGCTCTGAACAACAGAAAGAACGACTTACTTTAATATAAGGGAGGAGGGGGGGAGTGAGGTAGAACACGCTCGTGATCAAACATGCAGCATACTGTACGTTAGAATTACACAGAGGATGATGAAATCATATGCTATGTAACACCTCCCCACAAAGAAAAAGAAATTTACAAAGGAAATTTCTTATTACTCTAAAACAATCTGTCTAAAGTCTAGATAAGCAATCTGCAATAACATTTTCTTTCCCCTTGACATGTTGTATGTCTAATGAATACTCCTGAAGAAGTAGACTCCATCTTGTCAATCTCTGATTTTTATCTTTAAACTTACTAAGGAATTTCAGTGGGTTATGATCGGTATAAATGACTATGGGGTCAAAACCAGAACACAAATAAAATGAAAAATGCTGTAAACCCAAAATCAAGGCCAAAAGCTCTTTCTCACTAGTTGAGTAGTTCTTTTGAGGTGGACTAAACTTCTTACTGTAATAAGATACAGGGTATTCAATACCCTGATCCTCTTGCAGCAAAACAGCCCCAGCTCCTGTATCACTTGCATCAACAGCCATCTTAAAAGGCTTAGCAAAATTTGGAGTAGCGAGCACTGGCTGACTTAATAGGATAGCTTTAAGTTTGTTGAAAGAGGATTCACAGTTATCGGTGCAGACAAATTTAACTCCCTTTTTCAGTAGGTCTGTAAGTGGTGATACAAGAATTGAAAAGTTAAGAACAAATCTCCGGTAATAACCTAACATTCCCAAAAATCTTTGTAGCTCTTTCCTACTTTTAGGTCTGGGAAGATCACTTATAACCTGAACCTTAGCTGCTGGTGGTGCAACATGTCCATCACCAATTACATACCCAAGGTACTGAACTTTAGCTAAACCAAACTCACACTTTGATAAATTAGCTACAAGATTGGCCTGAACCAAACGCTCAAGAAATTTAATGACATGACATAGGTGATCTTTCCAGTTGTCACTGAAGATTAATACATCATCAATATAAACAACACACCCTGCCAAACCCTCTGTTACAACATTCATGAGCTTCTGAAATGTGGCTGGTGCATTCTTCATACCATATGGCATTACAGAACATGCAAAAGTCTTTCCTAGTGTTACAAAACATGAGATCTCCCTAGCACGTTCAGTCATAGGTACTTGCCAGTATCCCTTTAACAAATCAAACTTACTTATGTACCTAACCTTTCCGATCTTGTCTATGCAATCTTCCACGCAAGGGAGAGGGTAAGTGTCTGTTTTGGTTATCTGATTAACACGTCTGTAGTCGATGCAAAGCCGCTGTGACCCACCTGGCTTAGGGACTAGAGTGACAGGAGAACTCCACTCGCTCTGACATGGCTCAATCATCTTGTGGTCCAACAGGTAGCCAAGCTCCTTCTGGATGAGGGGAACTTTCACTGGGTTCACTCGGTAAGGAGGCAATTTAATTGGCTTTGCGTCTCCAACATCGACATCATGCATCAACACAGTGGTTCTTCCTGGATTGGCACGGAACACTTGCGGGTACTCCTGCATTAATGCCGAAAACTCCTGCCTTTCCTCGGGAGCTAGATGAGAAAGCTTAGTCTGGAGATCATTCATGATATCAGGATTCTTCCCCAAA
>NC_137016.1:13562496-13632496 GCF_032717465.1 Coenobita brevimanus
CAACAGGTCAACTCCTGGAACTGTCTCCCCTCTGTCTGTATTTCCTGCTGCCTATGATCTCCAGTCTTTCAAACGCGGTGTGTCCAGGCATCTCGAAATAATTGGATCTTGAATATGGCTCTCTATTGTATTTTGTTTTTCTCTTGGAGGGAACTGTTATTGCAGGCTCATGGCCTTTGGTTCCCTTCTTCCTCGAGTAAAAAAAAAAAAAACAGAAGGCCTTACTATATGTACCAGTGGCACTCAAATAGGATAGAACATTCCACCCTTCCAGTTCACATCTTGCCAAAATAAACCACTGGTCCAAAATTGATTGCATGTACGGGAATTTTGCCATTAGTCCGGAGAATTTGCAGCTTCCCTCGCCCCATTCTGCAGTTGCATGGTGAAGCAGAACCAGACACAGGCCCCCTCACCACCACCAACATCACCACCCCGCCCTGTGGATAAAAAAACAACCGACAGGAATAAGTGCTAATGAAAAGGTGAGGGGATTCATCAAGCCAGGTAAAATACACGTGCCAGTAGACAGATTCAGGATGGAAAATTAATCAACTCCTTCAGCTCAGGCACATTTTTCACTGTATTATTTACTTTCGCTGTTAAATCGTTTAATAAAAATAAGTTAAACAATGAAGAAGAACCTGTTTTTTACACAGGAAAAATCATCAGAGAAATTACCAATATGCCGGGAATTGAACCCGGGACTCTCAGCGTGAGAACCAGGCAGCATACCACTACACCACGACCAGGTAAAAGTTAACTCACGTTGTCACAATCTTGTAACCAGCGTCCCTCCGCCCACTGTGGGCCACAGGGGATAGAGTTAACCCCCTGGCGCTCAGGAAAAGTAGATGCTTTTAATCTATCCCAAACACTTACGGCAAGTCAGAATGAGAGAGAGAACCTGTTCATTTCCTATTTACACAGGAAAAATCATCAGAGGAAATTCAACCAATATGCCAGATCGAACCCGGGACTCTCAGGTGCCAGGGGGTTAACTCATCCTCTCTCAGGCCCACAGTGGGGGCGGAGGGACGTTGGTTACAAGATTGTGACAACGTAAAGTTAACTTCTTACCTGGTCGTGGTGTAGTGGTATGCCTTTGGCTCTCACCTGAGAGTCCAGGTTCGATTCCCCGGCATATTGGTAATTTCTCTGATGATTTTCCCTGTGTACCTCAAAAAGTACGGTTCTCTTCATTCTGACTTGCCGCAAGTGTTGGGATAGATTAAAGCATCCTGCTTGAAGTGCTCATCCTGGGGTGCTCAATCTCTTGACCCACAGTGAAACGAGACGTTGGTTGCAAGATTGTGACTAGCGATGAGTTAGCTACCTGGTCGTGTGTAGTGGTATGCTGCCACAGCTCTCACTGAGGGAGTCCCGGAGTTCGATTCCCAGCATATTGGTAATTTCTCTGATAAGTTAAACAGTTCAGATTCCTGGACAACTTCACGACACAGCGTGGAACGAATGAACCCATGTTTACAGTTGCCCAATTTCTGCCTGACTTCTTCGCAAAGAGAGAGAGATTGGTCATTTCCTATATACCAGTCATGTAATTTGTCAACCTTAGTATACTTCCTCTTCATTCTCATCCTCTCTCTCTCTCTACTCTTCTTCTTCTTCTTCCCCTGCTTTATTTTCTTTTTGCTTTACCATCAACTCGTTCTTTATGACCAGTTTCCAACTTCAACTCGAGTAATGCACAGTGAGAAGCGCTATCCTGAGCTGGAGAATAGGCTGGAGAGACAGACAAACAGACAGACTGAAGGACTAACGATACAAGACAGGGTCGTTGGGCTGGCTTCATGATGCCAACATTTTTCCTTTTAATTAATATTCCAAAATTCGTTATTTCCTGGACAACTTCCCAGCGTTCTGAACGGAGTCACGATATTGATTTTTCCCCGGATATTTAGAGAGAACACTTGGCCACCACCACCAGTATTTGTCTTAGTATATTTGTACTCACGACACCTGGCCAAAGGTACTCATTCATTGGTGTGTGCTCGTAATTCGTTCCCATCACTCGTTCATGACCAGTTTATTTCAGCACACAGTATAGGTACATTGATAATATCCTTATTGACACTGCAAGGAACATTGGTAACATACAAGAGAAAGTAGTAAGGTGTACCATTACATCCAGTGAGTCTGCCATTATCGTGTTTCACAGTTGCTAAAGTATTAGGTACACCCAGAAAGAAAAGTGCCATTATTTTGGTGCTAATTTTTGCTCAGCCATGTAATGCGTAAAAATGCATGCATTAAAAAATGTAGAGATGGGGTAACATAAGCTTTTTCTGCCACAATCGTGTTCCTGTGGCTTTAACACAGTGCCATTCCTACACATCGTTTATACGTTTATACACGTAGAAGACAATAGTTTTATTCTAAAATGATTGTTGAGATGTTGGGATAAAAAAAGTACAGAAATGGGAGAAAAAACAACATAGAAACATAAGAGCATTTGGAATGGGAGGAGATTCAGAGTCGTATACCCACATCACTATATTCCACAATACACACTTTTTGTCAATTACAGTTTATATATACAGCTCAAGATTTCCTTGAGTTACTCCACGACACCTGAATTCCAGGAAACTGCAATGCATCTCTCAGGGTACCTGCAGGATTTACGCTCACATGGAGTGGCTTCTTGAGTCCGCTCTGCCAGCACGCCGCACAAAAAAACATCCACCTGTGTTGGCCAGCTTGACCGCAGATTTAAGTGTAGACGGAAAGTGACCCACATTTTGTTTATCGTGAAACTCACGATGACTGGAAATTGTGTTGTAGCACCAGAACGTGTCTTGGTGGAGTGATATTTCCCTCGGTGCTGCTTCAGATATTGAGAGATTATTACTATATTTACTTCAATTGCCTCTCCAATTAGCATAATATTTCGTAGTTAATTACAGAAATCACAGTATAGTTATAGATAGGTAGATAGACTTCCTAACTTTTTCCTTGCTCACTCTATTCTCTGGGCATTTCACCCACATAGTCCCCATATCCATTTTTCTACAAGTTCACACCTCCCTTTCATCCTCTCCCCTCTTGCCCCATCTCCTTCTGCTCCCATTCTTTTCCTTGTATCATGGCAGTTGGTTTCTTGTAATCCAGGAAGCTATTTGCCACGTTGGGGCGATAATGATATAACCACAGATGGGCGCCTGGTAATGTGTGTAGGTTGAGGTGCTCCAGCCAGGATGTATCAGATAAATATGGTTTAAATGGAAGGAATGTTAAAGGTTGTGCTCACACACAGCTGACGCTCATGGAATGGTGACTGGCTATACTTGCCTGAGATATCTGGACAGACTAGCCAAGACCCGGGCCTCTATGCTCCTGTTGGGACAATAAGGTGTAACGCCATGTATTCCTCTCTCTCTCCTCCATCCTTTCCTTACCTAATTTCTCTCCTCTCTCTTCCCTCTCTCCCTCTGTCTTTCCTCCCTCCCTTCCTATATACCTATGTCCCTTCCTCTCCTCCCTCACTTATCTCACTAACTTCTCTTTTCTCTACGTCCCTCTTCCCTATATCCTCCCTATTCCTCTCTTTCTTCCCTAACCCTCTCTCCCCTCTTGTCCCACTCCTTCCAGGTATCATGCCCTCCCCTTACTAATTACTGTATAACCTGTTCTCAATTTCTACCCTTAATGACCTCTGAGATAACGATTTATAATTATATACTTGCGCGCAGGCACCGGTATGTGTGTGTGTGTGCGTGTGTGTGTGTGTGTGTGTGTGTGTGTGTGTGTGTGTGTGTGTGTGTGTGTGTGAGATGGGATACACTTATAAGCCAGTCAGGAATTTGAGAGTCAGGCAAAGTGGCAAAAATCCAGTATGAAAAACTTGTCGTGCGGGTCCCAAAATGGGCGTACGAAAGCTGGAACAGCCCCACCTGGAACAAGGGACAACTGCACAAAAACCCGCTGCATGTAGAGTAGGTCAGACTTTAGTGCAAAGGCTGGCCGTGTTGCTTTGGAGTTATGTGGGTCGTAACGAGAGAGGTTTACGGCGCTGTAACTGCGGTGACTTGAAATCTGTAGAGTCCAAACACGCGTGGCCTCTTACGTGCCATCCTTTTATCTGGTTCTTAACTTTGTTTATTATTATTATTATTATTATTATTATTATTATTATTATCATCATCATCATCATCATTATTTTTGCTTTCTATTCTCCCTTTCTGCTGTCCACGAACTCCTAAAAATTTTGCATTGGGATAGTTTGGGGGAGTCGATCAATTCGTTTTTATATTCAGGCTTTGGTAGGTTTTCCAGTGACAAGTAAAATCGTCCTGTAAGAAACTATACAAGTCGTGCTCAAAGGTTTGTAGGTTAATAAAACTAAGAGTGCTAAGTTGTATGTACAAGACTTCGAATACTGACGGATTTTTGTCAGTCAACTGAGAGATATAATTATGGTAATCCCTGCATGACAAGTACATTCAACAGCAAGGGTATATTACAAACTTTCTTTTAATTTCTGTTTTAAAAATTAATTGGCTGTAAAACAAACGATAGTAGCAGTTTCGTCACCCAACAGTTTTGTGCATTATAAAACTGAGGGTACAATAATAAGGTTTGCAATGTCTTATTCGTATATACTGTTTCTTGTGTTGTGGTTGAGGATAGATAAACAAACATTGCAGTGTTTTATTCCAATACACATAAGATATGACCGCGTAACACAAATAAAAGTAACAGTGTCTTCCTGTACTTTGTAATGCCACTAGAGTGGCAGTGTATTCGTCCAACTTTCATTTTCTGATTATTGTTTTTCAGTATAGATGATGTAAAATTAAGTGACGTAGGCATTTTCTTTGGCCATATGGTTGATGTAAAGCTGAAATAGTTGCGTTGTCGTTTGCGATATGTTGATGTAAAGGTGAGTGTGGTAGCTCAGTCTTTTCCTTTCTTCCACCTTAATTACAATATGGTTGATGTAAAACAAACCTCCACAATCTGAAAACAGACTGTGGTAGCAGCTTCTTCTTCCAACATATTTCTTTAACCCCTCAACCGCAGGGCATCACTTTCATTATTTTCGGGCGCAATGGATCACACCGCAGGGTGTCCCTTTTGTGATTCTGTGTTATTTTGAATTATCCCGGGCTTTCAAGTGATGGCTTGTATCATCTATCAGTACTGCCAATATCCAACACTAGTCAGCACTCCAAATCTCATCTGTGCTCCCATCCATTGTTGACATTTTAGTGATTTTCCCCCCCCTTCCTAAACTCCCCTCCCTGCCTCCCCTCCATTACCCTGTCCTCTCACCCCTCCCAGGCAGCAGCTATAAGCAAATCTCCCCTGGATTTTTCCACAGATTTTCATCCATTGAAATAGGTCCTATGCACTATACTTATACAAAATAATATATACAAAAAAAAAAAAAATAAGGTAGAAGTGATAATGGTATACACCAGGAATTGGCTAATTATCACCTGACCAGCACCTCCACATGTCATTCCATTCGCTACATTACCACGGTAATTTCCCCTTTGAATTATGCCTTGTAATCTAGTTCTGTAATAAAAATATGTATCAGAAAAGGAAGGGAGAAGCCTAAGTGACATTTACATTCACCTGGAACTTTACCTATTTCTTTATGTATTATGAGATTTTCTACCAATAATTTATTAGCATGTAAGTTAGCAGCTGTCTCGTCCTCAGTGTCACTGTCAACCACTTGCCTTCTCAGATAAGCCCTTGGCATTTGGTTCCTTGTCCTCCGCTGTGGTCAAAACATGTCGCACTCTCGTGCCCCGCCATTTCAGCCACTTCTGCACCCATTACTAGGGGCCCCGTGACCTCTACACCCAGAAAAAGTCATGAGGGAAGCAGGAAAGGACTAAGTGACTCTGCAGTGGAAGCGTGAACTAGCGGAATTGTCAATGGTGATGATGGATAGTGATTTTGACCCTTCGAAGGAGAATCGTGTGATGAGCCGGGTGAGGAAATCGTGCCAGAAAGTACTAGGTGTCCAAAGTTATCCCTGAGCTCCAAGGAAAGAGGAGCCGATTGGTGCAGCAAGGCAAGGAATTTGGAAAGGGAGTGAAAAGGCAGCGTGTTAGCCCAAGAACAATGGCCCCACGTGACCCAGCCCACTGCATGAGTCCCGAATTGATTCACCTCCCCGTTCCCCCAAGCCCAAATACACTCATTTCTTCCTCTTCTTATGCTAAATTATCTCAGGAGTCTTCGTTGTCAGATTCACCACCAGCATCATCTGTGTAGGCAGGCCGTAGAGGAAGATGTAAATCCCTGACACGTAAATGTAGAGTTGCTACAAGAGTAAGGGCTGCTGGTGCTGTGCGGCAACTCAGGGTCGGTCTGAGTGACCTTGAATGTGGTAAATCTCCCTCACAGCCACCCACCACCCTCACCCATCCTACACCGCCACGACAGGGAATCCTGGACGCCTTGGCGTGGACGGAAGGGGTCCGATTTTGTGCCAGAACATTTAGTTTTTGACGAGAGTTCCTCAGGAGTACAGCCCCTGCCTTCACTCTTGATGATGATGCTGAGTGTGTGGACTTCCTTTTGGTCTTCCTGGATGACAGAGTCATGCAGCACATATGTGATGAGACCAACAGGTATGAATCACAACGTGCTGCAAGTGGTACAGGTGCAGCCAAGATGCAGCAGTGGTCCATGCTGGGAGTGCAGGAGCTGTATGTGTTCTTCTTCCTCATGCTTCTCATGCCACACTCAAAGAAACATGAGTTGGAAGAATACTGGTCCATGGACCCCTTACTGCCCTCACCCACCTTCAATAAGTACATGGCCAGAGATCGCTTCCCGGAACATCGCAGGAAACCTGCACTTTGCCGACAACGATGTACCTTCCCCAAACCGACCCACTCTGGAAAAGATCCGGGAAATTCTGAGCAGAATGAAGGATAAGTTTATGTCATTCTTCCACCCCTTTCAGAAGGAAGTTTGTCATTGATGAATCCTTGGTTTTGTTCAGAGCACGTCCTCAGTAGTGCACAGTACATTCCAAGCAAATACCCATTGCTTTGGAATCAAGTTCTTTGTACTGTGCGACTGTAAGACGGGGTACATCCTTGACTTCGTCATTTATTCATGCTTACTGTCGATCTGGATAAAACACACCCCCTTAGCTTCTCAGGCTGTGTAGTGAAAGTGCTCCTTGAAAAGTATTTTGGTGGGAATCATGTACTGTATACAGACAACTATTATACAGCACCAAAACTTGCCAAATACCTTTCAGAGCACGGCATTAGCTCCTAGGCACTGTCAAAAGTAATCATTGCCCACTTCCCTAAATTCACAGAGGCAGGAACCTCGCAACGAGGAGACGTGCACCTACGCAAGTCTGAGAAGATGCTGGCAATACAGTGGCATGACAAGAGGGTCGTGCACATACTCACTACCGTACACTTAAGGGGGAAATGACAGACAGTGGGAAGGTCGACCGTAGGACAGGCGAACCTGTGATGAAACTTGATGCTGTGTTAGACTACAATATCAACATGCGGCTGGTGGACAAGTCCGACATGATGATTGGTGAGATCGACTGCCTCCAGGTAGAATAGTAGGTGGTACAGGAAAGTTTTTCTGCATCTCATAGACATGACGATGCTGAACGCCTTCATCCTGTACAAGATGAAGGTCAAGCCACCCAAGTCCTTCTCCCTGAGGTTGTTCGCCAGGACTTGTGTTCAGAAGCTGCTGGAAAGATATGGTAGAGGTGACAGCAGCAACTCCAAGGCGCCATCCAGTAACACTTCCTGACCGACTTGAGCAGAGGGCGTATATGGATCGGCACAGACTGGGTGCTAATGCCTGCCACAGGCAAGAGGAAGGCTGCAGTCCGCAGGTGCCAGGTGTGTGCACATACCACCCGACGCACACCTGAGCACAAACGCACCTCTTGGCAGTGCGCTGAGTGCCAGGTTTACTGTATTTACCTGCTTCTTTGATTACCACAGCCAGAAGCAGTTCTAAAAGTGCAAGTGGGAAAGGAAAATAATGTGTAAATAATGTGTAAATAGCAAGTGAAAGCAATGGATGCTCAGTACATATGATTGAACCGTGTATTATAGTTTTATCTTACTGAAAGTGACAGTGAATAACATAGTGTAAGTGGAAATAGAAGGGTAAATATTGAAAATACAATAGAAAATGTAAATATTAATGTAAGTAATTAGTAATATAAGAATATGAGTACAAATACTTGATGTTATAACAGTGAAAGTGAATCCGTGGCTCTCTGCGTATTTTACTGAATGAAAAAATTGAATGACTTCAGTGACAATAAACTAATACTACTGAAGGAAACTAATGGATAAAAACTCCAGATATATATAAGTGTTATATAGTAATAGAAATATATAAAGTGTGAGGGGTTTTATGAATAATAAATGACAGAGTACCAAGAGCGAACTAACAGCGCAAGTGGGAAGGTCATACGCGCTCGTAATTTTCCATTGCTTTCACAATTGTTTTTTTTTTTTTTTGGAGTATGGATCCCAAACTACTTGATAATCATAAAATTGGTGTTTATAGTGTTAATATCTGGCTGTGGTAATCATATTACGGGTTAATCGGGAAGTGTAAAGTGGAGACTTCGTTACCCAACTTCAGAGGTCTCCATAAGTCCTACGGTAATCGACGAAGGCTCAACAAACATTCCAGGAAGAAAGCTGAAGGTATGTGCCATAAGCATATTTAATTTTAATATTCTAGGACTAATAACTGATTTTTGGCAAATATTTTTTGAGAGTCTGTCGGAGCCCGAATAACCCTGCGGGACACGCAAAACATTGGTAAACATGCCCGCGTTGTAAGGGTCAAAGGCATAATTGGGTAAAACACAGAAATGGTCGAGATGATCTGCGGGAGGAAAGACCAGTGCCCTTGTGTCCCTGGTGCTTATCCTGGTGCGGCCAGGCACTGTGGGGGTCATTGTTCCCTGGCACCCCCCATGAGGCTGGTTGACATTCTGGAGAGACTGAGGGCCGGATTAGGGGAGAATGGAGGAAGAGGATAACGCGGAAGCTAAGAAATTGGGAGGGAATGGAAGAAAGCTGATGAGAACAAAAAAAAAGAAAAACATGAAAGGAACGGGAAATAATAGGTATTGACGAGACCAGGATTGGAGAAGGAAGAAGGAAGAGGAAAACAACAATGAGAAGGAAGAAGACAGAGAAAAAAAAAAGAAAAAGAAACACTAATAGGAGAGAACAGGGAAGATAAGGGTCGTTTAGGATAGGAAAAAAGACACAGAAATGAAAGAAACTAAAATGAAAAAAAAAAAAAAAATGGAAAGAGCAGAGGGAAATGTGACGAGGAAAGGAAAAGGATTGGGAAAGGGAACACCAAAGGAAAGGAGATAAAACTAGAAATGATGGATGGAAAGACGGAAAGAAGAGAGGGAAATAACTGGGAAACGAAGAAGGAAAAAGGAGAACAAGAGAAATTAGAGCAGAAAAGATGCTGTAAGAGAACAAGGAGGGTGGGTGGGCAGGAGGGATCAAGATAAAATTATATGAGAAAGTAAGGAAACTGAGGAGACAGAGAAAAAAGGTATATGAGACACAAAGACAGAGACATTCAGATAGGCACTGGTGGCTGAACAGAATGAGGAATTTGTAGAAAAAAGAGTTATGGAATTTTGGAGAAAGTGGAAGGATGTGTTGGGATTTACAAGAAATTCAGCGTCAGCAACAATGTGTTTTAACGGGATCTTAGCACTTTGCTCCCACTATGCTCCATTAATTTCAACTTGGCAAAAATAGGCAGAAGCCCCGAACCTGAATGTTGAGTATTGATTGGGTGATATGAGGTTGACAGTAACACTAGTTGCTCCAAGTACTGTGAGAAATAAAGCAGTGGAGAACGGTAGTATTACTTTTCCTGCAGCAGTATAAAACAATCTGCCACCAAAGAGGGCTGGGCAGTTTCATCAGGAAGTTTAATCTATTCAGTACGAGGATTCAGCTTAGGTTATTCTTGTTACCATCAGCGACTTTATTTGTACGCAGGAAAGAAGCATTAAACAAAGCATGGCAGTCAAAGAAACAATCTTCCCAGTGTCGTCTGAAGAAGAATTTACAGCTGACCCGAAACACATTGAAACCCATACTATTTGCTAGCGCGTGTTTCAGATGCATCGATTTTTCACTCTGCTTATTCGTCAAACTTTGAGACGATACTTGTGTCTCTGTCTGTACTAAACTCCGCCAGTACAAAAAACAGAAAAAAAAAAAATCATGTTAAATTAAATACTCAGAAGCTGACAAAAAAAATTCCCTGAAATTATGTCATCGTAGTGAAGGATTTGAAAGTGAACTATAATACATGATGGGAGGGATCGGATATATGTGCCAGAAAACTCGAAAATTGGTGAAATATCAGTGAAGTGACCAATAAAATGTGACTGCAGGGGAAAAAGGTGAGGACGAATAGTAAGAAAAAAAATCTGCCCCCTTTTACACTACAGGTTCATATGTCTTTCGCTTTTCATTCTTTATTCCATTACTTAGATATCTAGTCTATGCCATTTACTCCCTATTTTTCTTCTTTGCACTGCTATTTTGTGCTATAGTCATTGTTTTTTCTTCTGCGAAATTCACTTTCCCTTTTTTCTTCCATATATTCTGTTTTTCTTCCCTTTTTTTCACTCATATTGTTTTTCCCCCCATTCTTGATATTCCCTGTTCGTCATTCTTCCCATTTTTACCTTCTGCCAACCATCCATCAGTTCTCTGTTTACTTTCATTCTCACATTTTTCCATCACTTGCTTTTTCTTTTCATATATGTGTCTTTATATTTTTAATTCGTTTTCTCTCTCCCATCTTTTCTGATCTCTCTCTCTCTCTCTCTCTCTCTCTCTCTCTCTCTCTCTCTCTCTCTCTCTCTTCTCATCAGTCTGTCTCTGTGTATATATCTATCTGTATATGTTTGTCTTGTTATCTATCTGTCTATCAGTCCATTTATCTGCTCCTGTCGATATATGTCTGTCTGTCTGCTTGCCTTGACTGTGTCTGTCTGTCTGTCTGGCGGTCTCTGGTCCATTTATCTCTCTGTCTGGCAGTCTCTATCCATTAATCTGTCTGTATATCTGTCCCTATCTGTCAATCTATCCATCTCATGTTCTATATACCACTGCTTCCACTCACTCGTCTCTGCGTTGCCTTTCCATCACCGTCCAGTGCCTCACCCCAGCACTTTGAAACAGCATACATAAACTGCAAAATACTGGCCGCCACCCTTCCTGACCCAGAAAACCATCGGAAAATCCTGTAACAAAAAATAATTGCTCTCCATTGCACTGGTGCCGTGGTTGTGGCGTTGCCCTCAGGCGTTAGCTAAATCCACATTAATTCATTGAATGCCAAAATCGCTTTTCTATTATTGTCTTGTTTCATCGAGTTGGTTTTATTCGACGTAGCAAGAGAGCTGAGGTAGCGATGGGGTTAGAAATTACCTCCTTGAACCCCCTCAGTAGCTATTTATTATTTTCTAGAATCCATCATATTGTTTTATTTCGTTCAGTAGATAACTCTGCTAGCGAAGAGGCTAATCCCGAAAAACTGCTTTGACGTAGCTAGAGGAGTATAGGCCTAAAGTCCATACGACAAAACCCTTTTGTAATTTAGTCTAAGCTTATCTAACTCGACCTAACATAACCAACCCAATACTGTTAACTAGTACTTTTGTACTGTGTATTTCTCTGTGCGTATGTATGCATGCATGCATGTATGTACGTATATACCTATTCCCCCACGACACAGGTACGCGGTTGGCTATTAAACTTGTATTGTGTACTTCTGTGTGTATGTATGTACGTAAAAATGTTTATAATGTGTGTATGCTTTAATACCACTGCCCTTAAATACTCGTACACCACCGTAAGACTTTACCCTCCTACTTCAAAATGCTACAGGGATTAAGTGAGTGACTCAGGTAAGGAGACACATATGGCCGCTCCTGAGAGAGCTGCAGAAATGCAAAGAATATACAGAGAATAGCAAAGTGCAGAATACAAAATAAGTCGCTAAGAAATATGTTTGAAAAGACTTTAAAGACCAGGAGAATACGAGGCAGAGTGATAAGTTCGTGACAAGAATTCGGTGGGTCCTTACCGCAGCAGTGAGCGGCTGAGCAGAATATAAATTGGCCTATCTGCTTAACTCAGGCCGGTGGACGTCCAGGGTAAAGTTAGGGATAACATTTCAAATATTTCACCTACAGTATTTAGCTTACTGTTTCCCATTACTAACCAGTATCCGTTAGCTGAGAGAGACTTTGTATGGTTCGCTGCCAATGGATGATTGTCTGATATCACACGTTAGAGAGGAAAGGGACGGACGTGACATAAATGTAAAGGAAACGCAGTAGAACATTAGGCCACCTTTTGTCCTTGCCCGTACATTTCCCAGTATATATATATATATATATATATATATATATATATATATATATATATATATATATATATATATATATATATATATTGTTACATAGCCTATGATTTCATCATCCTTTGTGTAATTTTAACGCACAGTTGCTGCATGTTTGATCACGAGCGTGTTCTGCCTCAGTCCCCCTTCTACCGTTATAGTAGAGTAAGTCGTCCTTTCTGTTGTCAGTGCAGGATTTTCATCTCTTTGTCCCCATGGCTTCATTTGCGCGAACTTCTTAAAATTTGTATCAAGCTCTGCCGGCCCCTATATAATAGACTCAGTCTCTACATCATTGCCACTTAGATCTGCTCCTCATTTTGTTCACATCTCTGTCCTCCTCTGTACAGATATTATTATTGTGAGTGCTCAGAAATCTCCAAACATCTAGCAGCTGTGTGTATGTTTGAGTATAACTGTTGTATTTTTTCTTGTGCTGTGTAGCATAGGGTTAGTTCTTGGGCCTAGTGATATCTTTGTGATTGATGTTGGGTTTTATGTCAGTCATTTTTGATAATAGTTTGTATCTGTAATAATTTATCTGGCATTCACTGAGTATTATCTGGTATCTCATTTTATCAGGGCTGACTTAGATAAATTTACTCTTGCTAATTTCGTGTTAATAGAGGGCGCATTGGGCAGTTAACCATATATTTAACCTGTTTATTTGCTATTACATTATCCTTATGAGTTCTGAATGTTTGTTGTTAGTTTGAGCATTAAACTTTAACTTGTAATTTTACCTAACTCTTTTGTTTTGAACCTGGAACTTTACAGGACAGTAGTGACTCTTAGTATTCTCACTTAAAGTGTACATTATCTTTCTCTGTTCCATGTAACATAAATTTGGCGACCTCTCATCAGGATATTCAGGATATTATCATAAGGATATTGTTTGATATTTTGTGACTGTGATATATTCATGATGGCTACTATTACTACACTTGATGAAGCCAAAGATTTTTTTTGTCAAATGTGCAAACAGTGTGTGATGTAGAAAAACAGAACAAAGAATGAACTTAAGCTTTCTGTTGCTCAACAATTGGGAATTGTTGTTCGCTCTCATCATTCTAAAGATCAAATTGTTGACATGATTAATGAAAGCCTGTTTAATGTAACTCCTCCAAATGAGCAAACGCAGATTGAATTAGCTAGTTACAGCTAGGCCCTGCAGAAGGAGGCTCGTGTTAAGAGGCTGAGTTTCACGCACACAAGTTGAACTTGCTAGGATTCAGGCAGACCATGAGTATCGCATGAAACAATGTGGAACTGGATCATCTAGCTCTACAGATGATTTTGAGGTGGCTATTTAAAATGTTAAACTTGTCCTCCTTTTAATGAATCTGATTTAACAAAGTATTTTCAGTTGTTTGAGAGGGTAGCTGCAGGTTTTAATTGGCCCAAAAAGTGATTGGCCAGTACCTTCAGCAAACTGTTCTCACCGGTAAAGCTCAAGTAACTTTTTGCATCTTTGCCTCAGGATCAATCTGATAATTATGATGTAGTTAAGAGCTTGATTCTTAAGGCCTATGAGCTTGTTCCTGAAGCTTATAGAGTAAACTTTAGGACAACTTACAAGCAAGATAAGCAATCCCATGTTGAGTATGCAAGAATCAGCAAAGAAGATCTGTTAGAGCAGTGGTTAAATTCTAAGAATGTGGATTCTGATTTTGACAGAATTTTGGTAAGCAGATGATTTTGCTGGAGGACTTCAAAAGGTGTATTTATAAAGATGTAAGCCTATATCTTGATGAGAAAAGAATAGATAATTTGTCTGATGCTGCAGTTTTAACTGATGAGTATGTTCTCACTCACAAGAGATATTCCTAAAGAAAAAGTATGGAAAGCTCGAGAGTAAGTACGTTGCCTCTACTCAGAGTACAGGTAACAGGAAGAGAATAAGGATGATGTTTCTCAGGGAAGTAAATACCAGCTTCACCTCTAGATTTCAGAAAAGTAAAATGTACTTATTGTAGTAAGCTTTCAGTCTACTACGATGGAGAGATGTTTCATAGACAGCATGATGTGAACAAAAGAAGAGTCTTTAAATATTCAGTCAATTGGTCTACAGTGTCCACTCTTGAGAGTTCCAGAATTTCTTTAACTGAGTTAACTGAACCTGCTGAGGGGTAACTTAAATTCTCATGATGAGCTCTTCTTTTGAGTAGTAACGTGGGTGACACTCTCAAGAGTTCATGTGCTAATTTCCTGTCTGATGGTTTTGTCAGTCCTCTGGACAGTAATGACAGGAAATCAGTTAAAATATATCGTGATACAGGTGCTTGTAATCCCTTATGCTGACCAGTGTTCTACGCTCTAATGTTAATTCCTCTGATGAAACTGTAATCTTACAAGATTGTGTAGGGAATAATTATTTCTCTGTCCCTCTGTGCAGAGTGAATTTAGAGTCTGGTTTTGTTAATGGTTCCGTTATGGTTGGGTTGAGTTGAGACACTCCCAATGTCAGGATGTAACTTTCTTACTTGGAAATGATATTGGTGGAAGTCAAGTGGTGTCCAGCTCCTCAGTTGTCTAGCAAGTGAGCCAGTGGCTGTGTCCCAGGATTGTGATGTCCCTGATGTGTTCCCTGCATGTGCTGTCACTTAGGGCTAAGTGCCCTAAAGTTACTGGTGATTTAGAGGATAATGATGATGATGATGTTATCCTAGCTGACACTTTTCTTGCAAATTTGGACCACTCACCAGATGAGGCAGTACCCCGTGGTGTTCATAATTTGTCTCGTCAAGAGTAGGTTGAGTTGCAGGTTGCTGAACATGAGTTGAAAGGTCTAGCTAACTCTGCTTACAGAGAAGAAGAGTCAGCCGGTGCTTTCTACTTGTTATTATGTAAAGTCAGGAGTAATTATGAGGTAGTGGAGACCCCCAACAGCATCAGCCGACTGTGAATGGGAGGTTGTACATCAAGTTGTCATCCCTCGTGTTTGTAGGCAGGATATCATTAGAGTGGCTCATGATTCCAGTTTGGCAGGACACCTTGGGGTAGTGGGAAGACTGTGGCACGCATTTTGAAACACTTCTACTGGCCAGGTATCTTCAGGGATGTTTCCTGGTATTGTAAGTCTTGTCACACCTGTCAAGTTGTGGGAAGTGTAATCAGACCGAAAAGGTTGCACCTCTAGTTCCCATTCCTCCTTTTGAGGCGCCTTTCACCTGTGTGTTGGTGGATATTGTGGGCCCTCTTCCTAAGACTTCTTCAGGATCTTTCTTGTATGTGTAGACCCTGATTGATATGGCTACTCGTTATCCTGAAGCCATTCCACTTAGAAACATCTCAGCAAAGAACGTGGTTAAGGGAAAATGCTAGGGTTCTTCACAAAGTTTGGTCTGCCCAAGGAGGTACAGTCCGACCGGGGAAGTAATTTCATGTCAAACGTTTTCAAGCAGTCTCTGAAAGAGTTGGGCATCACCAGATCACGTCTTCAGCTTACCATCCCCAGACCCAGGAGCGTTGGAGAGATATCATCAAACACTCAAATCGATGCTCAAGAAATACTGTTTGGAACATCAGAAAGACTGGGATAAAGGTCTTCCATTCGTTGTGTTTGCCGCAAGAGAATCTCCAAATGAATCACTGGGCTTCTCACCTTTTGAACTACTGTTTGGCCATGAAGTAAGAGGACCCCTTAAGTTACTCAAGGAATGCTGGCTGTCGGAGGAAGATGACGTCAACCTGCTGGAGTATGTGATGAAGTTCAAAGAACGGCTGTCCACTGCTTTACAGCTGGCGAGAGAGAATTTAGGAGCTGCTCAGAAGATGAAGACTTGGTATGATAAGAAGTCCAGGGTACGCCACTTTCAACCAGGAGATCAGGTTTTGATTCTGCTACAGGTTCATGAGCAACCTCTTCAAGCCAAGTTTAGTGGTCCTTATTTCGTGGAGAAGAAACTCAGTGATGTCAACTATGTCATCGCCACACCAGATCGTAGAAAGAGCAAGCAACTATGTCACATCAACATGCTAAAGTTATATCACAGGCGGGACGAAAATAATCAGTCTGCACTGTAGCTGTTCCACCCAGTCTGCAAGTGAAGCTCTCTCCATGCAATATGAGCCTGAGTGATAGTTTGAGAAGAATCCCTGATATCATGAATGATCTCCAGACTAAGCTTTCTCATCTACCTCCCGAGGAAAGGCAGGTAGAGTTTTCAAGCATTACTGCAGGAGTACCCATAGAGTGTTCCAGTGCCACTCCAGGAAGAACTACTGTCAAGTTGATACATGATGTCGAGTTGGAGACGCAAAGCCAATTCGTGGCCTCCTTACATGTGAACCCAGTGGAAAGTTCCTTCTCATCCAGAAGGAGCCTTGGCTACCTGTTGGACCACAAGATGATTGAGCCCTGTCAGAGCGAGTGGAGTTCTCCTGTCACTCTGGTCCCTAAGCCAGGTGGGTCACAGCGGCTTTGCATTGACTACAGACATGTTAATCAGATAACCAAAACAGACACTTACCTTCTCCCTCGTGTGGAAGATTGCATAGAACAAGATCGGAAAGGCTAGGTACATAAGTAAGTTTGATTTGTTACAGGGATACTGGCAAGTACCTATGACTGAACGTGCTAGGGAGATCTCATGTTTTGTAACATTAGGAAAGACTTTTGCATGTTCTGTAATGCCATATACAGATTGTTTTAGAGTAATAGAAATTTCCTTTATGAGTTTCTTTTTTCTTTAATGAGGAGATTACATAGCCTATGATTTCATCATCCTTTGTGTAATTTTAACGCACTTTTAGTTGCTGTCATGTTTGATCACGAGCGTGTTCTGCCTCAGTCCTACCCCCCTTCTACCGTTATAGTAGAGTAAGTCGTCCTTTCTGTTGTCAGTGCAGGGATTTTCATCTCTTTGTCCCCATGGCTTCATTTATGCGCGTCCTTCTTACAAGTTGTATCAAGCTCTGCCGTTCCCTATATAATGAGCTCAGCTCTGCATCATTGCCACTTAGATCTGCTCCTCATTTTGTTCACATCTCTGTCCTCCCCTGTACAGATATTATTATTGTGAGTGCTCAAGGAAATCTCCAAACATCTAGCAGCTGTGTGTAATTTGAGTATAACTGTTGTATTTTTTCTTGTGCTGTGTAGCATAGGGTTAGTTCTTGGGCCTAGGGAGGTCTTTGTGATTGATGTTGGGTTTTATGTCAGTCATTTTTGATGATAGTTTGTATCTGTAATAATTTTTTTATCTGGCATTCACTGAGTATTATCTGGTATCTCATTTTATCAGGGCTGACTTAGATAAATTTACTCTTGCTAATTTCGTGTTAATAGAGGGTATTGCAGTTAACCATATATTTAACCTGTTTATTTGCTATTACATTATCCTTATGAGTTCTGAATGTTTTGTTGTTAGTTTGAGCATTAAACTTTAACTTGTAATTTTACCTAACTCTTTTGTTTTGAACCTGGAACTTTACGGGACAGTAGTGATTCCTATAGTATTCTCACTTAAAGTGTACATTATCTTTCTCTGTTCCGTAACAATATATATATATATATATATATATATATATATATATATATATATATATATATATATATATATATATATATATATATATATATCTGTGTGTGTGTGTGTGTGTGTGTATAGGCTATCTGAACAGCTGGATACGATAAATTCTAGATGAACATTATTACTCCTTTCAAATCGGTTTGGTTGATATTTGTTGTTGTCGGGTAAATCTTAAACAGTTTCGCACCAGTGCATGCAGCTCGTCCTATGAGGTCGTGAAAACTCGGTGCACCATAGTATCTTGTGTTTGTTGAGATCAGGGGCAATTATTTTTATAAGTTTCGTCAACTTGAGTGTTTGGATATTTTTTTTTTTTTTTTTTTTTTTTTTTTTTTTTGACAAGGGTAAAATCGTCAACGAAGGTTCTCTCGCCGCTCCTGCATTCCCTTACAAGGACCTCGAAAGTCATATGGCGTGAGTGGCACTGCACCAGCCGTATATTTCCCCTTACTAATGCAGTTCATCAACACGGGTAAAGTGTTCTTCTCCCACAGTGATAGCTCCTACTTTATCTCCCGAAAACACTAGCCTAACCCAACCCAACCCAACCCAATTAGTGTAAGCGAAAAGTATCAAATCTAAACAAATCCAATGCAACCTAACCCAAGCAAACCCAACCCAAGCAAACCCAACCCAACCTATCCCAGCCCCAATCTGAACAGTATAAGTTGACCGAATCTAACCCAACCCAACCCAGTCCAACGTAATCGAACCCAATCCAACCCTAACAGTGTAATTCTAACCTAACCTAACCAGACCCAGTACAAACAGTGTAAGCTAACCGAACCTAACCCAACCCATCCCATCCCATCCCATCCCATCCCAAACGAACCCAACCGAACCCAACCCAACCCAACCCAGTCCCGTCTAACTAAACATAACTTAATCCATCCATAACAGATTAACCTGCTTTTTGCTAATCCTTCGTGGAAAAGAACAAATACAAAAATGAACTATGGATGAGGGACGCTGAAGTGAAGCATTATATAGGGCTTGGTTTGGGTGAAACACCTTGAGTGTGAAAATCCATGGGGGTGACTGGCTGACAGTGCCGCTACTAGAGATGATCCTGCAGATTGAAATTGTCCAAATCAACTACAATGCGGAATTATACGACAGAACACTACCTAGTAGTTCATCCCTCTTTCTGTGGTCCGTAGTTTTTACATCAGCAAGTGAAATCTTATACACACAGTCCTTCCTTTTTCTTACGGAGAGAAAAGAAAAATCCCCAAAAGTTCCATTCCTGTTGAATACGCAGAACACGGCTATATAAAAGACTCATTAAGGTGGCAAATAAAATAAGCAAACATAACATCCATCGTTCATACTAACAGCCCATGTGACTGTTCGGGTTTCTCTACTGTAGACTGAATAAAATCGTCCGTGTTGACATAAATTCAATCCCTCGGTGTATTAATGGCAGAGAAAGGGTTACTTGAGATCGTTTTTGAAGCCTTTGACTGACAGGAGGATATCTCTCAGTTGAACAAAATCTTCATATGTTAACCTGAATATAGTACTCAAATGCACCAAATGCAGCCAAAGGGTTAAATTACATGCTTCTTGTAACGGCCACAGAGAACACGTTACAGTGTTATTTTGGCAATATGTTCTCTCACATGTCGTCATAGGAAACAGTGTGGATTATATTATTTTGGGATTCCCCTGCCAGGTTAAAATATAATATACACACTAGTCAGCAACATGAGCATCACCTGTCAACAACGGAGTAAGATAAACTTTTCCAGCGTTGCCTTACACATGGAAATGACCTGGATAATTCTTCCCTTCCTCATCCACCTATTCCTGATTCCCTCACGCCTGTCCCTCCTCCCGCATCTCTTCAGCATCCCAATCCTCCTTCCTGTTCCTCCCTTCTACATCTTCCTCTTCCTGACTTTCACACGCCTGTTCCTCCTCCTGCATTTCTCCAGCATCCCCCTCCTCACACCTGCTCCTCCCTGTCACACCCACCTCTTCCTGATTCCCTCACGCCTGTTCCTCCTCCAGCATCCTTATCCTTTCTTTTGCTGTTCATTCCTGCCACATCCACCTCTTTCTGACTCCTTCACGCCTGTCCCTCCTCCCGCCTCCCTCCAACATCCCCATCCTTCTCCTGCTGTTCCCGCCTCCTCCCTATCAATGCATATCAAGTGTAAAATCTGTCATGGCTGCCGCAGGACACAAATGGGGTGTTACCTTCCCCTGCAGGAGTGTCAGGGGCACCAAGCTGACGGAGACCATGATGAAAGAGAGAGAGAGAGAGAGAGAGAGAGAGAGAGAGAGAGAGAGAGAGAGAGAGAGAGAGAGAGAGAGAGAGAGAGAGAGAGAGAGAGAGAATGGGGGGCTGGCCAGTGAATATACTATCAGTGAGAATTACGACAAAAAATGCACGCAAATTTTCTTTTTGAGGTGTGGGTTTTTGGTCCCGCCATTCAAAAAGCCGTATTTCTATGTTCGAATTTTATGTATTGGAAAAAAGTTGATTGGTGTGTGTATGGTGATGTGAAATATTGTTGCTGTGTGTGTGTGTGTGTGTGTGTGTGTGTGTGTGTGTGTCTGTGTGTGTGTATACCAATATGTCGATGTGCCCTGTATGTTTATTCTTCATCTGTGTCTCTATCCTTCTCTCTCCACAAATCCTTCTGACTCTGTAGATCTCTCTCACTGAATATATTTTCTCTCTCTCTCTCTCTCTCTCTCTCTCTCTCTCTCTCTCTCTCTCTCTCTCTCTCTCTCTCTCTCATCATTTCCAAGTATTAACCTTCACCTGTCTATCTGTCTACCAATCTGTCTACCTGCCTTCCTACCTGTCTACCTTTCACCGCGTTTTTCTGTTTTATGTCTGATATATTTTTACGTTGCGCTTCATTTTTCGTTTTTCCCTCCATTTTGGGCAACGGAACATTTTTTTTTTTTTTTTCAAATTTCTGCAAACCCTTTTTTATTCCCCCACTGAATGTTGTGATCGATGTCCTGTAAAGCGTTTGTTGGTTTTCTTTTTGCTTTATAATCTGGCTTTTTATACTTTCCTGGTTTCTTTTTAAGTTTTCTGAATCTTTTGTCTTAGTTTTCACTTTATTTATTTTTTTTTTTTTGCTCTGTCGTTTGCCTGTTGTTTCTCACGTTCTTTTTTTTCTATTCTGTGTTTTCAATTTTTCATTGTTTTAACCCTCTCTTGGTCCCGTTCTCTTTCCTGTTTTGTTCCAATTTCCACCAGACATTTTATTCAGCTGAGATTGAGAAGCAGAGCCTAAGAGTATTCCCACTGGCGCCATTAACCCTCTTGTGGTCGAGAAATATTTAATAGTCTGTTCCGGTTGCCGACAGACGATTTTATTCAGCTGTGAGTGAGTTATACGAACCGAAGAGTGTTTATATTTGGAAGGGGGTCGAGTTTTCCCTCTGGAATGTTGAATGTTTTTTTTTTTTTTTATGTTACTTCTTGACTATCTTCCTTTTCGTTTTCCATTTAGTTTATTTAGTTTTTAGTTTTTCTTTATTAATTTTGGATTTTATAAGTCTCTTTTGTTTCTGATTTTATTTTAGGATTATTATGTTTGTTTATGTAATCTTGGAAATTTTAATGTCCGTTTATGTGACGTGATTGGGTGATTACACTGAAATCATCATAATGCTACAGGGGAGAGAGAGAGAGAGAGAGAGAGAGAGAGAGAGAGGTGCAGGCAGGAGGAAGGTAGGGTGTGTGTGTGGGGGGTGGGGTTTATGA
This sequence comes from Coenobita brevimanus, assembly GCF_032717465.1. NCBI lineage: Eukaryota > Metazoa > Arthropoda > Malacostraca > Decapoda > Coenobitidae > Coenobita > Coenobita brevimanus. The sequence continues at coordinate 13,584,214 of NC_137016.1, forward strand.
GGTAGGCAGAGTGTGAGGGGAAGGGGTAAGGATGGGGAGGTAATGTGTTTATAAACTGAGTGCATTTTCCCCCTCGCTGCCCAGTCACTCACCACACTACTCTATCCACACTCTTAGTACTCTTGCCACACACTCTTCTGTCCCTTTCCACGCATTTCCTCTCTCCACCAACGTGGCCGGAGTGAGAAGCACTGGACTGGGGTAACTTTACATGGAAAAACCTCTGGGAAACAGTGGGTGTTTGGTGTTGATTACAGAGAACGAAAGGGAGGCGGAGGAAAGGTTTAGGAAGTGGAGAGATGGTATGGGGCACAAGGGCTTAAGGGTAAACGCAGATAAAACAAAAGTGATGATATCTAGGGTTGGTGGCGGTACTGTCAAAGACGAGGGAGAGTGGCCATGTGCAGTTTGCCACAAGGGCGTGGGAAGTAATTCCATCTTGTGCGGTGTGTGTGATAAATGGGTGCATAAGAGATGTAGTGGTATCAGAGGTAGACTGCGAGATAACGCTGATTTTATGTGTACGGTGTGTCGGGGTGAGCAGGTGGAGATTGTCAGACGTGAAAGGATTGAACTTGCTGGTGAATCTCTTAAGTGTGTGGAAGAGTTTTGTTAATTGGGAGACATGTTTTGTGCTGGAGGTGGGGCTGGAGCTAGCTCTGTTGCTAGGGTGAGAAGTGGTTGGAAAGAAGTTCAGGGAGCTCTTGCCTCTCCTGACATTGAGAGGAGTCTCCCTACGTGCTAAGGGGTCTTTGTATGCAGCATGTGTTAGGAGTGTAATGCTGTATGGTAGTGAGACCTGGGCAGTGAAGGAGGAAGATATTCGCCGGCTCAGACGTACAGAAATTACAATGATTAGGTGGATGTGCAGTGCGTCCCTGCGTCCAAGGCCTGGAGGGGCTGGGTTTACGATGGAAGAGTTGAGAGGTAGGATGGGACTGGAGTGTATTGGTGTTGTGATGAGGAGAGGTAGATTGAGATGGTTTGGACATGTGGAGAGGATGGGGGATGATAATTGGGTGAAGAAGGTGAGAAGTGTTAATATTGGGGGTGGGGTTATGAGGGGTAGACCGAGAAAGACATGGGACGAGGTCATTAAGTGTGACTTCAGGGTTAAGGGACTGAACAGGGAGGCTGCAATGGATTGTGCATGTGCAGCATGGAGAGCCGCCATTAGATGACCAAGGCCGACACATTCAAGCATGTTGGAGCCTTTAAAAATGAAAACGAATGAAAACGATTGAAAAGTATTTAGCTGAGAGAGTTTAATATCATATCATGTCACCGTATTTCTATCCTATTTCACACTGATAGGTGGAGTGGACGGGATCAAAAATAGGAACAAGAGAATTATCGGTAGAGTGCAGAGGGAATTAGGCCACTCACTATTCAAGCCTCCAGAATTCTCAGTTGCACCTCACACACCAAGCCATCATAGTGCCTGTGGGATAGACACCGTTCAGTTGACTGCCAAGTTAGCCCTCTCATGGTTTGTGCAGGTCTTTTTTATCCTCTGTACTCAGAACTATTCCACATGAAGGCCGTAACACCATGTATTTTCCTTCTATTCCAGATCAACCCCAAAACACCATCTACTTTCCTTTCATTTCACATCAACCTCGTAACACCATCTACTTTCCTTTCATTCCACAACAACCCCATAACACCATCTACTTTCCTTCAATTCCACATCAGCACCATAACACCATCCATTTTTCTTCCTTGAGTCACGCTGTTCCTTTACATTTGAAATCTTCCACCAATGTCTCTCTGGATTCATCGGCAATCATCCCTTTTTTTTTTTACATTAATTTTCAGACTTCTCCTCTCAGAACTACCCAGTCTTCAAAGATTCAGTTCAGTATTACCAGTCATCACATCATCACTAACTTTAATATATTTTCACCGCCACCATTCTCGGTCAGCTTCATCCCCGCATCCACAGTTCTTGTTTTGACTGCTTTGATAATGCCATCCAAGTCTGAGTTGAACAAATATTGGGTCATCACACATGCTTATCTCACTCCAGTACTGATAGTGAACCATTCAGTGCATTCATTTACACAGAGAGTAGGCCAGCATGCTCTCATAATACCTCTACCTTCATCTGTCTACACCACACTACATGCGCATAACATATCACACCTATTCACTGTCTTTAGTAATGGCCGCTGCAATCTTACTATCAAATGAGGTAGTACGTACCTCGGATTGCCACCACCGGCAGGGTAGGGATGACGGCACAGGGTCCTTCCAGTCGCAATCAAGCGACTGTGCCGGCAGCGACTGTTGCTATTTCCGGGAATGCTCGTCAGCGAAGAGGTGAAAGTGCAGCCTTATTCTTCACCAACATCCGCGGCCTTACCACAAATTTAAACTCAGTTCATTTTTTCCTTCAGTCCATATCCCCTTTGGCTTTTTTCCTCACAGAACCACAAATATCACCCTCTACCGATATATCTCCATTTTGTTTTCCCGGTTACCATCTCCTTACAAACTTCCGTAACAAGGGCGGTACCTGTTCTTATATCAAATCCCAATATGCATGAAGAGAGAACCTGTATTTTTTACACAGGAAAAATCATCAGAGAAATTACCAATATGCCGGGTATCGAACCGGGGACTCTCAGGTGAGAGCCAGGCAGCATACCACTACACCACGACCAGGTAAAAGTTAACTCACTTTGTCACAATCTTGTAACCAACGTCCCTCCGCCCCCACTGTGGGCATGAAGAGGATGAGTTAACCCCCTGGCACTCGGGCAAGTAGATGCTTTTAATCTATCCCAAACACTTACGTCAAGTCAGAATGAAGAGAGAACCTGTATTTTTTACACAGGAAAAATCATCAGAGAAATTACCAATATGCCGGGTATCGAACCCGGGACTCTCAGATGAGAGCTAAGCAGCATACCACTACACCACGACCAGGTAAAACTTAACCTACGTTGTCACAATCTTGTAACTAACGTCCCTCCGCCCCCACTGTGGGCATGAAGAGGATGAGTTAACCCCCTGTCACTCGGGCAAGAAGATGCTTTTAATCTATCCCAAACACTTACGGCAAGTCAGAATGAAGAGAGAACCTGTATTTTTTACACAGGAAAAATTATCAGAGGAATTACCAATATGCCGGGGATAGAACCTGGGACTCTCAGGTGCCCGAGGCCAGGGGTTAACTCATCCTCTTGATGCCCACAGTGGGGGCGGAGGGACGTTGGTAACAAGATTGTGACAACTTGAGTTAACTTTTACCCGTGGTGTAGTGGTATGCTGCCTGGCTCTCACCTGAGAGTCCCGGGTTCGGTTCCCGCATATTGGTAATCGATGATTTTTCCTGTGTAAAAAATACAGGTTCTCTCTTCATTCTGACTTGCCGTAAGTGTTTGGGATAGATTAAAAGCATCTACTTGCCCGAGTGCCAGGGGGTTAACTCATCCTCTTCATGCCCACAGTGGGGGCGGAGGGACGTTGGTTACAAGATTGTGACAACGTGAGTTAACTTTTACCTGGTCGTGGTGTAGTGGTATGCTGCCTGGCTCTCACCTGAGAGTCCCGGGTTCGATTCCCGGCATATTGGTAATTTCTCTGATCCCAATATGCAGTTGACACTGTTTTAAACTTCACTTCGTCCAGTTTTGATTACTCATTATATAAACTAAATTGTCAAAACATTACCAAATATATTTGTGATGTTCATCATTCGCCTAATGCATCTTCGGAACCCAGTGTTTTTGATTCCATATCCACTCAGTTGAGCAACCTTAACCTTGCCCTTAGCACCGAAATTACCATTTTGGGTGATTTTTACTTACATAATGTTGAATGGTTATTGCATTCTGCCAGGACTGACGACACTGGTCTAGAATGCGAGCTGTTTGCAGAATCGTTTAATCTCACCCAGTTGGTAAAGCAACCAACCAGAGTACCTGATAATCCTCACCATAATGCCCATCTCTTGGATCTATTCTTGACAAATAATCCAGATCAGTACAGGATAGAGGTATTGTCACCACTTGGATCCTCTGACCACAATCTCATCAAAGCCTCATTAGTTAACCCTCCCACACCTCCCTGGTCTGAACCTGCCAGGGTGACCCGATGGCACTTTGATAGGGCAAACTGGGATGGATTTAGAAATCATCTTGCTGACATTCCATGGCAGTCTTTCTTCTCTAGTGATTCCAATTCTACCCAGTCCCACATTTGCTACTTAATACTAGCTGGTATAGATTTATTCATACCAAGTCAACAGTTCACTAAAAGATCGAACTCTCCAAAATGGTTTGATGGCAACTGTGCCAGAACAATAGCCCAGAAGTCATTAGCATATAACTCTTGCTTAAAATGAAAAACATCTGAAGCACTCTACCAATTTAAAATTGCTAGAAATCATGCAAAAGCTGTATTAAATCTATCTAAATCAAACTTTCTTCAAAAGCAAGCATCAAAACTACTTAACAACCCTAATGACAATAGAATATTCTGGTCAACTCTTAATTCTTTCAGTAATAACTTTAACAAGTCATCTTCCATTCCCCCACTAAAATCTTCAGATGGCAACATTACAAATGACCCGTGTGGGAAAGCAGATATCTTTGCTAGTACCTTTGCCAGAAACTCGACCATAGACGATACCAGCCAGAATGTCCCAGTACTAGAACTTGACTCTCCCGAAATCGCCCCACTTAAAATACAGACAAGATACGTAAAATCCATCCTAGACAATTTAGCTACAAACAAAGCTCCAGGCCCAGATGGAATTCCACCAATTGTTTTGAAAAAGTGTTCCCCTGAACTTGCCTCTGTTCTAGCTAAATTATTCAGACTGTGCATACGTACTTCTTTATTCCCAAATTCATGGAAAGAAGCCAATATCCACCCAATTCCAAAGAAAGGAAGTTCGTCTGACCTCCCCGATTACAGACCAAAAGCTGTCACATCTTCTCTTGGTAAGGTATTTGAAACATTAATTAATAAGCACATTGTTAAACATCTTGAATCCAACAACTTAATTAGTGATAGACAATATGGTTTTCGCCACGAAAGATCCACCATTGACATACTCAATCTCCTAACTCATACCATCCATCAATCAATTGATCTACATGGAGAAACTCATGCAGTAGCTCTTGATATTTCTAAAGCTTTCGACAAAGTATAGCACCGTTCCCTGCTGTCCAAACTCCCTTGCTATGGACTAACTTCTTTTGTTCCTTTGATTTCTTCATACCTTAGTGACAGGAAAATAAGAGTAAAAGTAGATGATGTACATTCCAATTTCCACTCAATTAACGCCGGCGTGCCGCAGGGATCAGTTCTGGCGCCAACCCTATTTCTGCTTCATATTAATGATCTCTTATCTGTCACCCACAATCCCATTCACTCATATGCAGATGACTCAACACTCAGACACCCATTTACGAAGCCTAATATCTCTACCTCTCAACCCAGTACAGCCATCTCCATAAATCAAGATCTATCTACGATCAGTGAATGGGGACAAAACAACCTTGTCTCTTTTAATGCTAGTAAAACCTAAATATATACATATTACTAATAGACAGATATTGCCATATTCGTACATTACCTTCAGTGCTACTAATATTCCCATCTCCAAAAGAATTGAAATTCTTGGCATCTCACTTAACAATGCCCTCAGCTGGACCTCTCATGTCAGATCACTTGCTAAATCCACCTCAAAGAAACTTGAATTATTGTACATAGTCCGTAACTTCTTCGCTGATGAGCAGTTAGCTATAATTTATAAGAGTCATGTGCTCTCATAGCTTGAATATTGCTCACCCTTGTGGAATAGCTGTGGAGAGGTTGCATTAAAACAACTAGACAAAATTCAGAACAAAGCTGCCATTACAAATAAACTACCTCCCCCGCAAGTAAGAAGGAATGATGCCTCCCTTGCATTATTTTACAGATATTTTTTTTGGCAAATGCTCATACGAAGTTGCGTCCATGGTGCCACCTTTCCATGATTTCCCTCGTGCTACACTGGCATCTGGTAGCGCTCATGACTGGAATGTCACTCACCCGTATTACAGAACTTCTGCCTATCAGAATTCTTTCATTCCCCGAACTGCGTCTCTCTGGAACTCGCTTCCCCAGGTTGTTTCCCTCCAAATTTCAACCCACGGCTGTTCAAGTCAAACTGTTACAGATATTTTATGAACAGAGGACACCAGTAATCTGGTGAATGGATTATTTTTTTATATTCACTTGTTTTTCCTTGCTCCGTTCTGTTATTTAAAAAAAAAAAAAATTCTGACATCCGTATATCCAAACAACCATGCGTCTTTGCCATCAAAAAAGCTTTTACAATATCTAATAGTTTTTCTTCCACACCACACATATATTATACAACACCTTCCATTATCCCTTCCTGTTCGCCCAGTCCCATAGTTCTTCCAGATTTAAACACACACACACACACACACACACACACACACACACACACACACACACACATACACACACACACACACCTGGACTCCAGTGCTCCCCTTTCTGCAAAGCATCTCATCCACATTATCTTCTGCCACTCCGGAATCTACCCTGTTCATCACTCACCAGGCATTCTGACATATGCCTCACTCCTTCATAATTATTCTTCTGGTTACCGTATGACAAGCTGATTATTCCCTTTGTACAGTATTTATTGCCTTCCCTCCACTACATACTATCATTTCTGTATTTCATTCTATAACTGTTGCATTGCCTTTCTTCATCCATACCAAATCTCTCATCAGTTTTTCAGACATCGGACTTCCTCCCTGTGCACCACCCAGCCCAATCACATGTACTGTACCACCTCTCTGCTTTTGTCGGTGACATTCTCAAAATTGAAAATACACCGGAAAATATTACGGTTAAGCCTTTTACTCTCTGGACGCAACAGATTATTTTACTCAGGCTACCACAAGACGATTTTGATTTGTTAAAAATTAAGTAGTCAAAGGGTAATGGTGTTTAAAATATCCTTTAGAATGCTGGAATATTCCTTACAAGAAAAAACTAATCCTGAGTTATCCTGAATATACGTTAATCCGTACATTGCAGCGAAGAAGCCAAGGAAGTGGAAATATTATTGAAAACTACATATTCCCTTCGTATAGTATATATTGTTATTGTGCTCCGATATTCCCTCCCCCCCCCCCCACACACCGTACGCTTAATTCGTATGCAAGCACCTCATGCATGTCCCTGTCCCAGGCACAAGCACGCTCTATTGACGCTTCATATGCAAATACTCTCTGAATGCCCTTTTGGAAAGTATTGTTATATCCGTATCTCACACAGAGGCACCGTCATCGTACCCTCATTCAAAGGTACAGTTCCGGACATAAATACTGAATCACATCATTACGATAACCAACGAAACAGCGCACAGTGACACGCAAAACCCTGTACACCTACCGCGGGAGCCTTAGGGAATTTTTCAACATGTTATATAAGAGGTTCATTGGTTTTGGACGAAGAGTCGAGTGATATTACTGCCCACAGGTGCTCAAGCAGGAGACAATAAATTCATAAGGGTTGATGAATACAAGGCAGAAACTCAAACCAACCGATACTTGCATTAGTCATAGTCATCCCTCCACTCCAATGACCCATTTTTTGGTATATTTTTGATATATACATACGATTGTATTCATTTTTTAAAAGACTTTTCGAACTGGAGGGTTAGATAATAGCCTGCCTTAACCCCTTCACAAAAAAAGGATTCCCCAAAGCTAACTAAATAAAAAAATAAATAAATATATAAATAATCTGAAGGTAGTAAAGATTGAATCTGAGAATACGTCTTTGGAGTGAAGGGCTTAGGACTTTGTTTGTGCTTTATTAGTCTGAAAGTGAATCATATGCGGACAAAAGGGAAATATTTGATGCCGTGACTTTACCACTGCCGGCAGTGACGAAGTAAGGTGTGATATATAAAATTGCGTATGGGAACAATGGGGTAGATAGTAATATGAAGTAGAAACAGAAAAGTAAAAGGAAGGATGCTGTCTGACGTTTAAGGAGGGATGTAAAATGTTGCTAAGGATAATGCTGTCCAACTTTTCCTCGTGATGGTGCAGCTGTGATCAATAGTTCTTTACACCGCCGCCAAAATGACAGAGGCTGATGATATCTTGCTAATTAACCCTACACTACGATGGCATCTTTGTATTAAATTACTGTTACAGGCAAACAGTTTTATTCAGCTCAAAAGGGACTTTTCAAAATGGAAGTTTTAGATACAGTTTTCATTAACTACTTCAGTGCCAGATGTCTTTCCAAAACAGAATAAGGCCGTCCAGTGGTGGTACCACCAACCACAGAACAAGTCATGGTAGCAACACCAACCACAAAACAAGTCATTGTAGCAACAACAACCACAAAACAAGTCATTGTAGCAACAATAACCACAAAACAAGTCATTGTAGCAACAACAACCACAAAACAAGTCATGGTAGCAACAACAACCACAAAACAAGTCATTGTAGCAACAACAACCACAAAACAAGTCATCATAGCAACAACAACCACAAAACAAGTCATGGTAGCAACACCAACCACAAAACAAGTCATTGTAGCAACACCAACCACAAAACAAGTCATTGTAGCAACACCAACCACAAAACAAGTCATCATAGCAACACCAACCACAAAACAAGTCATTGTAGCAACACCAACCACAAAACAAGTCATCATAGCAACACCAGCCACAAAATAAGTTATCATAGCAACAACAACCACACAACAAGTCATGGTAGCAACATCAACCACAACACAAGTTATGATAGCAACACCAACCACAAAACAAGTCATCATAGCAACACCAACCACAAAATAAGTCATCGTAGGCAAGGATTGATCGGTAGTTATCGTCATGACTTGAAATTTCGCTTATTCAGTACTGAAGCCCTTGACCCATAATGAAGTAATTGACAGGAACTGTGCAGCAGCGGCCAGTTACACCGTCTGTAAACTGTCAGATTCTATTCAGGTCTTGCTAAGGTGATCAGCAGGAATCAGAATAGCTGGAGCCTCGCATCATCAGTTTGGAATTCCCCAGAAGTGACTGTTCCCCTCCGTTTCTGTGAATTATTCCACGATAATCTCATACGACTCATTTTCCCTGTCTTTGTCCTATTCTTGTGGTGGTCTTTACTAATATTCCTGCTGTCTGGTGGTAGGTGGTGATGACCATCATTCAGTCATCTGATGTAGTACTACCCACTTCTTCCTTCGCCTTTATCACTTTTTTTTTTTCTATTTATTCCATCTTTCCTGATGTTCTTTTTATCCTTCTTTCCAATCCAGGTAACTATACACTGAATGACAAGCCTAATGATTTCCTCTTACCCAGGAAACCATTTACAACTCAAGATGGTAACCATATAATCAGACAATGAGGTGATGTAGAGCCCACTATGGTACCCCTGTTAACTGGGTGGAGGAATGCAAATGCAGCATTCATCCAGGACCAACCCTCCTCATTCTACCCTACTCCTCGCCACAGCGAGGCGTTGTCTGCCGAAAGGGAACATGGGTTCACTGCACGGGACAGCCCTGCAGTTGATGGGTCACCTCAGCCAGACAGACGGGGCTGATCAACAACAACAACAACAACAGTCATTATCTTGCATGGATGAGCCGAGCTGTTGTAGGTGTTCCCTTTTCATGAGCTATTTTCTCTCTCTCTCTCTCTCAACACTAATCATTCGCCCTGTCTACACACAGAGTCGGGGTGATGGGGGAGAGTGTGGGTGGCGTGGAAGGGGTACTGGCAGGGGACGACAATGCCACTGACTACAACTTCACCTCCAGTGATGAGGTGTACCTCGTCATTAAGGACCCCAACGACTTGCATTACTCCTGGAATGTGGGCCACAGAGAGAGAGAGAGAGAGAGAGAGAAATGGAGAAATGAATTCCCCGAGCTAGGCAACTAAGGCCATATAGCCCAGCTGGGGTTACAGGAGGGAGCTACCCCTCCCGTCAACGGTAGCCCGGGCGAGGCTCGAACTTGCGACCTCCCGATCACAAGCTCACCGCGCTACCACTGTGCTACCGCGCCCCTCAGAGAGAGAGAGAGAGAGAGAGAGAGAGAGAGAGAGAGAGAAACTAATCGTTCATACACACTCATAATTTTAACTGTCAGTCCTGCTGTGCAATGTGATTTGTGCAGTCTGATGTGTTTCTTGACTTTTCATCTGATAATGTGCGGAAACGGCGTCTTGGCCACCAGTGGAAGAGCTTACGGCCGTAGTGGTAAACTGTGGGTAGGCGTTCACCTTGCCCTGTCCGTATTATTTGGTAATCTTAGCGCACGAAAGGGAGAGCGTTCCCCTGCGATCGGGAAAGGATTACCGCAGCATAGTACTGGAATCCACGGGGAGTCCTACAGCACCCATTCGCATGCCCCTTCGTCACAATATTGTAGCCCTATGCAGAGAAAACTATGTAGAATTTGTAGGACCATATGGTGTGTGTGAGGAGAATTTTAATTTAATGAGAAAAACATCGTGTAATAAAAAAAAATAATAATAATATTTTTATCGCTCTATGACTTCGCTTCTCCGGAGATGGTTAATTTACCACTAGATGAAAACAAAGGTGAGAAGTAAACGCAAGCAACATGCGGACGTAGGTGTACACCGTGGAGGGATGTAATGCAACATGCGGACGTAGGTGTACACCGTGGAGGGATGTAATGCAACATAAGGACGTAGGTGTACACCGTTGGCGTATGTACTGCAACAGAGTAACATGCAGACGTAGGTGTACACCGTGGGTGGATGTAGTGCAACATGCAGACGTAGGTGTACACCGTGGATGGATATAATGCAACATGGGGATGCAGGTGTACACCGTGAGTGGATGTAGTGCAACATGTAGACGTAGGTGTACACCGTGGGTGGATATAATGCAACATGCGGACGTAGGTGTACACCCTAAGTGGATGTTGTGCAACATGCGGTCGTAGGTGTTCACCGTTAGTGGATGTAGTGCAACATGCTGACGTAGGTGTACACAGTATGTGGATGTAATACAACATGGGAATGTACCGTATGTGTACACTGTGAGTGGATGTAGTAGTACACCGATGGTGAATGTTGTGCAACATGCAGACGTAGGTGTACACCGTGGGTGCATGTAGTGCAACATGAGGACGTAAGTGTACACCGTGGGTGGATGTAATTCAACATGGGAACATAGGTGTATACCGTGGATGGATGCGGAACATGCGGACGTTGATGTACACGGTGGGTGGATGTAGTGCGACATGCGAACGTAGGTGTACACCGTGGGTGGATAATTTACTGTAAACATACTCTTAAATAGAGTATTCAAGAACAAATGTTAGTCTTTACTGCTAAAAGAGGTAAGAACTGCCAACAGTAAGAGATTATACTGCATGTGAATTTCAGAAACTGTCATAGATTTTTTGTTGTTGTTTAAATAAGATTTAAAATTTTTAAATTAATCAGGGCTACCAACTTTTTGCGGCGCCTACCCACACGAAGGGGTGCGCTCTCACGCTATCAAGATTACCACTTAAGTTGAAGGTGTGAGCTTCCACTTCCAGCGGGGTGCGGGAAGGGTAACCCTTGCCCTCAGTTTCAAGACCACGGGCGTTAGTCTCGGTGTGTAATAATTATGCTGTGGTTTCATGCATAACAAACAGAAATGTGTAATTTTAGGAACTGTTGCAAGATGCTGTCCCACATCACCGCATCTGCTCACAGGCTACTCACTCGTGCTGCACACGCCATAAACCCAAGCAGGCACATGCTGCAACCTGCATATTCGATTCAAATAGCGCGATTGGACTAACAGTTATAACTGTGCTTGTACAAGCTTCCCCCAAAATAAACAAACGCTCTTTCCCACAGTGACAAGTGTGGAGGCGCAGATCCAGTTTGTGAAAACCATATTTTGAATTTGGAGAGATATTTAGATTTGGTGCTTCAGAACGTTTGTGTTAAAATGTTATAGCACACCTTAGCCACATAACTCTGACTTTTCCAGTTTTAATTTTGCTGCAGACAGACAATTTCATTCCACACTGTCTTCCCTCCCGGTCCAGCTCATCCCGTTCTTCTACCTGCACATCACCACCTATTTCGTCACCCTCGTCTTCGGGATCATGGGTAACGTGGCCGTCATCGTACTCATGGCTGGTGAGTAAGGCATGATCGAGGGTATGCACCTGGGTAAGAACAAATATAGGTAGATGAATGAGAAATGCACGTACCTGGCTGGCTTACTTCCATAGTCATCTTGCTGCTGTACACACTTCTACCCCCTGTATAGTGAGCTGTAAGTTGCTGCTGTTGATGCTGCTGCTGTTGATAACGATGATGATGATGAGGAGGAACAGGGGAGGAGGATGCATTTCACTCTCACTGCTTGGCCTGGCCAGTCGCCACTATGCCTGAGCTAACTGAGACCTCTGCTTCACCTGCTCACGCCTTCGACCCGTTGAGGGGGGCACCCAGTAGCAGATCCGAGCCGTCAGGAGCCTCTACCATCCGGGGAACCGTGAAGTGGTACAACGTGAGAGCGTGTTACGGGTTCATCAGGCGCCAGGATACTGGCTCTGATGTATTCGTCCACGTCTCTGGGATCGCTGTACCGAATCCACGGTTTTTCCAGCGCTCACTTGGCGATGGGGAGACGGTGGAGTTTCGTATCGTTCAGGCTGCCAAGGGTCCCGAGGCTACGGATGTCACTGGACCGGGTGGTGTTGCCGTGCAGGGCTCTGCTCATGCACGGCGCCGCCCCCCGGCCCCGAGACGCCAGCCTAGGGGTCCTGGGAGTTCTGGCGATACAAACACACTCGTTGCGATGTGTATCGCGACGGCTGAAGCTTTTAGTGGAGGTAGTAAGGCGGTTCTGGCTGTTCTCCTTCCTCAAATCTTTAAGGAGAACGGCCTTCCACGCCTTGCTATTCCCCGGAGCTTCACCCGCGATCCTCGTCTCCCCCCTCGTCAGGAGCGTCAGGCCCGGCGGCCGCAGCCTCCACCTCCCCGCACAACACCGCGGAAACAGCTGCGGCTGGATGCCCCTCTCAACAGGGCGACTGGCACTACCACCACCGAACCTCTGATCACCGACCCGGAACCGTCACAGGCCATGGAAACTGGCATGGAGAAACAGTTGTGGAGGTTCACCTCCCTTCGTCAGGAGTTGAGGAGGAGTGTGTCTCTTCTCCCGTCCCTTCAGTCCATCTGGACGAAGCAGAGCCCTCCTCCTTGCCTTCTCCATCTGCTCCTGACGAAGAGGAGGTGCCTCTTCCTCCTTCACCACTGCCTGCTGCCATTGCTCGCCTCTCTTCTCCCCCTCCACCTAAGGAGAAGAGGAAAAAATCGAAGAAGAAAGGAGGCAAGGACAAGCCCGACCCCTCCAATGTCGCACGCCGCCTCGAGGCTCTTCTACCGCCCCTTTCTAATATCGCTAAACTCGACGCCCGCACGGATACGGATTTAGAAGAACTCCTATACGACCTCACGGATCCTATTGACGACCAGGAAACATTGCCTCATGTCTATCGGCATTTGTACCAGGAATTCCATGAGGCGTATATTTCCAACTCCCTTTCTCCATCTCAGGAAGCCGTGATCCGTGAGGGCGTCGGGTTTGATCCACCTAGGGCTGCTTTGATCCACTACATCGCAATCAGACTCCTATCATAATCTTGCTGCTTTCCATCAGTCACTTGCCCACTTCCATCCTCTGCAGTTGCCCTTTGCCTGTTTGCTGCCCTTGCCTCGTCTTTATTCTGGCTGCCGTCCCTGCTATACTTTATTTTATTTTATTATTTTTTTTTTTGCTTGTCTGCTTTTTTATTTGCTTTTTCTGTGACGGGCTCTTTAGTTTGCCGGTATCCCCACCCCTGTTTGTGGGGCGAATATCTAAAAAAAAAAAAAAAAAAAAGAGGAGGATGACTCTGTTCCATACTCTTCGTTTACTCACGTGGCTGAAGGACTCACTTTCATAATCTTAACTTATTTATATGCCTGTTTTACTCATTTCCACCTCATTTACAAAGAGCGGGAGATTTAGGTTTGATGATGATGTTGATATTGATGATAGTGATAAGCTGTACGCTTACCTTACTAATTTGGTCGTTTTACTCACCTTCACCACGTGTTTTAATAGGAAATAGGTTTAGGATGATGATTATGATTCACTTGGACATTTTTCTCCGTGTGTTATAATGCGTACTCATTTTTTCATTCATTCTCTTATTCATCATATTGATCCGTCCCTCACACGATGCGGCGTCAGGCACCTACAAATCCCATGTAATTTTGTGCCTTTATCATTTACTCCATCACTTTCCGTGTCTCTGTCATCCTCCCAGTTAGCGCCTCCATTCACTCCCTTCCAATCACCCTCCCACACTCAACAGCACTCGGTTCCAATACCTGCTTTGTCCTCTTCCCACTCCCCTGTCATCTCTCCTCTCACCGCCTCATTCACCCTCTTTTTGTACTTATTCAGGCTCTCCTCTACTCATTAATTCAGTTCATTCATCCGTTCTTTGTATTTATTCACTCATGCGACTTACTCCGTTCATTCTATGGTAATTAGTAAGTTCAGTTGCACAGTCCAATTCATTATATTACACAAACTAAGTTTACTAAAACTTGGCCTAACTGTGAAAGCCATACTTTGGACGTAATCTTATTGTCCTTTGGTCCTAAGTTTGGCAAGGAGGGAAAGCAGAAGTATGTGGCTTTCAAGGTTAGGTTAGAGTGTTAGGTCTGTTAAGTTTGGTCTGTGTAATATCCTTAGATAACTAGGGCTTTTATATCTGGTGTCTGCAATATTCGTGAATAATTCTCCTTTACTTTTCCATGCATTCTCACCTTTATCATCCCACTGGACGCACCCATCTACTCATTCATGTTCCTCCTTCACTGATCCACATAGTTTAGATATCCTCCCACACCGCTAGCCCATCCACCAAACTCATCCACATCGATTTACCGAGATATCCCCCTACCTCACCACACCACACTCCCCTACCCACTACGCTTATCCATCTTCTATCCTCCTGCACAACTTTCCCACTTACTCTGTGCCTCTCTTTCCTCCACATATCCACCCTTTTCACCTACCCATCCGCACTACTCACCCACCCACCAACTTATTCACCCCGCCCATTCACCCATCCTCCCATACCATGATACCAAACACCTGTTTTACTCATCCACTTAATTCATTTACCCACACAACCTGCCCACCTACGCTACTTGTTCCCGTCTTCCACATATCCATCCCTTTGACTTGTCCATCCACACTTTTTATCCACCATCCCATTTTAATAGTCCACTTCTTCCACCTATCCACCTACACCATCCACTCACCTACTTTTTCTGGCCCCGCTGATTTTCTGAGACTCGACCCGTGCGTATCATCCATTCCTCCTGTCCCTTCTTCCTTCTCTTCTTACTTCATTATATCACTCCCTCTCATCGCAGCTCACAAACAATTTGTCCCACTCCCCCGTACTCCCCCCGTAACACACACACACACACACACACACACACACACGCACACATTTCATTTCTCAGGTCCTTTGTGTCACTCTTGCATCCCTCCTCCATTGCACTCGTCTTTTCTGTACTCACTCTCTCATGCTTCTCCACTCACTTCAATTCCCCCTCTCCTGCCTCCCCTCATTTCTTTAACTCTCCCCAATTCTCACCCGACAACCCTCTCTCTCTCTCTCTCTCTCTCTCAAAGAGCCTGTGTCATTCCTTTTCCCCCTCACCGGTATCTCACGCATGTACATTTTCCGATTTATTTCCATTTTTGCTTCTTCTTTCATCCTCTCGCTCATCCTTGCCCTCACTAACCGTTTTGCTCCCCTCTCTCACCACATTGCCTCTCACTCCCCTTTCTTCATTTTTCTCATCTCTCCCTCTCACCCCACTCCCTCTTTCACTCTTACCCCATTTCCCCTGTCATCCTTTTTTTCTCATCTCCCTCATCCTACTGCCTCGTTCATCCCTTCTTTCTACCTCTTATACTTATCCTCTTGACACTTTCCCTCTCCCTCCCTTACACACGGCTTTCGCCTCCATCATCCCTTCTCCTTTTTTCCTCTTGTCACTCCCTATCGTACTCCCTCTCGCCCACCCGTCTTCCCCTCCCCTTTCTCACCCCATCTCACTCCTCTCACTCACTCTATCACATCCCTTCCTCTCACCCCCTTTGCCACCCTCTCTCCTGTCCTCTGCCCAGGCGACCGTAAGTCCCACAACACCACCACCATGTTCCTGGTATCACTCACCCCTCACCCCTTTGCCAAGTCCCGCAACACCATTAACATGATCTTGGTATCACTCACTGCTCACCCCGCTGCTCAGGCGATAGCAAGTCACGCAACATCACCAACATGTTCCTGGTATCACTCACCCCTCACCCCTCTTCCCAGGCGACCGCAAGTCCCACAACACCACCAACATGATCCTGGTATCACTCACTCCTCACCCCTTTGCCCAGGCGACCGCTAGTCCTACAACACCACCAACGTGTTCCTGGTATCACTCACCCCTCACCTTTTTGCCCAGGCGACCACAAGTCCCGCAACACCACCAATATGTTCCTCGTATCACTCTCAGTGGCGGACCAGCTCATGCTGCTGCTTTGCCTAGAGAATGTTTTACCTACGGACATAAAAGCCGACTATGCAGGTTTTACAGTGCTTAGGAGTGTGGCAACGAAGACCTAGCCGTTTGCTCAAATACTAATGCTGTAAAGGGTAAAATAATCATAGAACATATCAATGCCCAATCACTACTTTAAAATTTTGAAGAAATAAAACTTCTGGTGACTGAAAGAATTATAGACGTTCTATGAAACATGGCTTCTTTCCCACACTCCACACCTATATATCGAAATACCTAATTATAAACTATACAGATGTGATAACGGCAAGGGTGCAGGGGTGTGTATCTACGTGAAACAGTATCTCAACTCAGAAAAGATTGATACCAAAGTAGCGAAACAAACAGGTGTGGAGGACATAAGGATCAAAATACAGTGCAGAAAATTACCGTCTGTTATTATAGGCTGTCTTTATAGACGCCCTAAAGCACATTGTAACTCCTATGCCTATATTGTCGATACTATAAGATCCATATCACTACACAAGAAAACTTTTTTTGTCCTTGGTGATCTGAACGACGATCTGTTAAGCACGAACAGCAAATTATCTAGCATCATAAAAAAAAAAAAACTTTCACAACTAATAAACAAACCAACTCGAATTACCTCCACATCTGCTACTCTTCTTGATGTAATAATTACCAATAACACTGACATAGTATTACATAGTGACGTAGTACCGGAAGCTATAGCAGACCATGAACTTATTACTGTAATCGCTAATATTACCAAACCTAAACGCCCTCCCATCACAAAGGATTTTCCGTGGCCTAAAAACCTATAACAAAGACTTACTGTGCCATAATATATTGAGTGAAACAAACAACCTAAATAAGTTATTACACAGACAATGTGAATGAACAAGTAGAAATAATGAACTCTGTTTTTATCAATAGTTTAGATAGATGTGCTCCAATGGTGACTAAAGAAATAAAAAGACCCCCAGCCCCGTGGATGAGTGACGAAATTAAGGAAGCAATATGTGAGAGAAATCGTGGACAGTGCATTCTGAAAATGATAGACTTAATAAAAATCACCAAGACCGCTATAAACATTTAAAGAAGCGTGTAAAACAACTAATAAATGACGCTAACAACCATTATTACCAAAATAAACTAGAAAGCTGCAGAGGTATTTCAAATGTCACCTGGAAAATCGTGAAAGATATAATCCTTAGCAAAAAGAAAAACAATGAAACTGGAACATTTGATGACATTCAAGAAAAAACAGAAAAGTTTAATAGTTTCTTTGCTAATGTCGGTAGAAATACATATGAAAAAACACAAGAAAACCTACAAAGTGATGATAATTACTAAAAGAAAGCACTGGGCACAGGAGCCACCCTCATTTCCCACCCCAGCCAAGCGATACAAACAGTTATATTAACCATTAAAAGCCTACGTGATACGAATTCTTATGGTTCTGATAAAATACCAGTGCGCTTCATTAGAGACTCTCTCTTTGTAATTGCATATTATCTAACTCACATTATAAACACTTCCATTACAACAGGGATATTCCCTACAGCCTGGAAAAACGCTGTAGTCACTCCCCTTCATAAAACCGGTAACACGAGTGACATAGGCAACTATCGGCCAATTTCATTATTACCAATATTTTCAAAAATCATCGAAAAAATCGTTGCTAATCAACTTACTAACTTCCTAGAAACTAACAGACTGCTATCAAACACTCAACACGGTTTCCGACCTAAATTATCTACAGATGCAGCGCTTACAGTAATAACAGAAAATATATATAAAAAATGGAAAACAAACATATATCTCTGTTAACTCTTTGTGACCTCTCCAAAGGATTTGATAATGTAAGTCATAATATTCTTCTTAATAAACTAAATAAAGTAAACATTAATAGCTTCTGGTTTGATAACTATCATAGTGATAGATCACAAAGAGTGCGTATGCATAATACTATTTCCTCTGATGTAAAAGTGGCATATGGTGTCCCTCAAGGTTCAATCCTAGGCCCAATACTGTTCTATATATACATCAATGACATGGCACAAAACTTTAATGGCTGCGCACTGGTCCAATATGCTGATGACACACAGTTCCTTCATAGTGGTACACTAAATGAACTAAATACTCTAATCAGTAAGGCAGAAGAAACTCTAAATAATGCCAGAATATATTTCTCAAGAAATGGACTTATGCTAAACACAAACAAGACTCAGTGTATCTTCATAGGGACCCGTCAGCTAATTGCAAAAATACCACCTTACACTACTGTTAATTTTGACGATAGTCATATTAGACCAAGTAACTATGTAAAAAACTTAGGAGTGTACATGGACCGCTACCTTATATTTGACACCCATGTGAACGAGATAAGCAAAAAGGTTACAAGAGCCTTGATGTATATTAACAGAATAAAAAATAGTTTTGATAGTTTAACTCGGCAAGTCATTGTTCAGTCACTTGTACTAAGCCTTCTAATCTACTGTATTACAATATGGGCCTCAACAAACAACACTTTACTCAAAAACGTCCAAAAACTACAAAATTTTGCTGCTAAAATAGTAGATGGGAGAGCTAGAAAATATGATCATGTTACCCCTATCTTAAAGGAACTAAAGTGGTTAAATATTCCTAATATAATAAACTTCAACATAGCAGTCAAAATTTTCAAACAACTACACAATCAATACCCAGATTATCTTCTATCTCTCCCTACTGTAAATCGTGTAACTCAAAGTACTATCAGACAACAAAATAACCTGTAGGCTATGTTCCCAAAGTAAACTCTAACACTGGTGCCAGATCCATCTCTGTAAAGGGACCTAAGATATGGAACCAACTCCCATTAAATATCAAAGAAGCCAGTAATATATATTCATTCAAAGCAAAATTAAAGGAATTCCTTCTGACTTAGGCACATCAATTTATGTAGACAACTGTACACTATTGTATATACCATTGTCAATACTATGTATGAAGAATAACCACTCATGTGGAAATAGTTTATTATTATTATTGCGTCCCCCTCAAAATCGTACATTTCTTCGTGGTGCTCTGGGACTCCGGCGGCGCCGCCTGTAAGATTGCCAACTACGTCATGATGTTCTCCTTCACCACCAGCGTCCTCAACTTTACCGCCGTCAGTCTAGAAAGGTAAGGGGGCTTGAGGGGGAACAATGAGTGAAAGGAAATCCAAATGACAGTATTTTTCACAGTGCATGCTGCTTTCCTTCACCACCAGCGTCCTCAGCCTTACTGCCGTCAGTTCAGAGAGGTAAGAGAGAGCACTAGGGGGAAGACTGTGTGAAAGGAAAATTATCATATCTTTCAGTAGGAACAGAATATATCAGTCATCAGAATTTTCCCTCTGCTTGATGTATTTTTCATCACCACCAGCGTCCTCACCTTAGTCTTACGACCATTAGTTTGGAAAAATGAGGAGAGAATAGTGTTGCTCCCTCGCGGCCGCAGAATGTTGCAGGTGACAGTATTTTCTTCACTGTCCATGATAACGTTCTCTTCACCAACAGTGTCCTGAATTTAACTGATGGTAGTCTAGAAAGGCTATTGGTAAAGAAAGAGGAATATTGTTATGGAGGGCCTTTATATTTGGATTTTTTCGTTTCATTATTTTAAATCTGCATGATGCTTTTCTGCACTCCTTCATCTTTATCTTACGACCGTCATTGTAGGGAGGTGGGTGACAATAGAAGCTCGGTAATATAAGGAATATCTGTTCTGTCGAGGTAGATGATGTCGTTTATGCTATAATATTTACGGGCATGTCGTTTTCCCTCACTTTCGACTGTCAATTTAGGGGGTTGTGCAGGTGAGCCGGAATACTGTATAGGGTGCCATCGCCGCCTAATATCTATAGAAGCGATTGTTTTACCCATATATTATCATAAAAAACAATACAAAGTAAGGTAGTGCATGTGGGTGTGTCCATAGTGAGAGATGGTAGAGTTTGGATATTGTCTTTACTGTTGTTTCCTGATGACATTATTGTTAAAGACTGAAAGCTGCAAGGCTTGGTGAATGAGTTTGGAAGTGTGTGTGTGTGTGTGTGTGTGTGTGTGTGTTGGAGGGGAGAGTGATGGAGGAGGGTAACTGTAAGCATATGTTAAGTCAATAGAATCCGGACGTGCAAACTTAAAAACATTGTCACGGATCGGTATAAAATAAAATTATAAGAAACTGAAAGAGGAATGGAGAACTAAATAACAAAATACTGAAATACATCAGGATATAGCTAAGGCATCACGATCCAATATTTAGATAATATATTGAAGCAATACAACACAGCAGCAAATTTTATCACAGCTCATTGGAAGTTCATGGATGTTAAGGTCATTCAGGATAAGTTTCACCGCTCAACTGTTCGCTCTATTGAATTGTTAGTGCAGTGCGTTGAGAACATAAGGAAAGAAGTGATCATAAGAGATTCAATGTAATTCCTGGATATAGAGATAAACCTTTTCAACATGCTGGGAGTATTTGTTAACTCAGTTCCATTATGTTAAAATTCAGCGCGGCTTATGTCAAATTGGTCGATTTAATCTGATGTGGTGTATAACAACTTCATTTGAAATCGGTGAGACTAGGAGCTCCGACTCGGCCAAAGCGCTCATTGATGCTAATTGATTTTTTTTTTAATTCTTTCACCAGCATTATGAATGTATGAATCAGTTGTCATTATTTACCCTCAGATATTCAGTTACCTCCATGTTAATGAAGGCTTAGTATTAAAAAGTCCACCGGATTCATTTATTTACGTTGTGCATTTGTGTGCGTATTGATATTTTTGTAATAACCCTTCGTTTGTGCATCGCCATCCCACTCACCGTTGTGGAACCTGTTAAATGTAATACTCTTAGGTTCACTACTACTCACTCTCGGTTGAATAGTCGTTGGTGATAACTGGAATATTTGCGAGAGTTGTTTTGGACATGAGAGGGTCAGTGGTAGTGGTATTAACACTGTCAGCCTCCTACGACTCATAGTATTTACACTGTCAGCCTCCCACGACTCATAGAATTAACACTGTCAGCCTCCTACGATTCATAGTATTAACACCGTCAGCCTCCTACGACTCATAGAATTAACACCGTCAGCCTCCTACGACTCACCCTCAGCTGAATACAGTCTTGTGGCGTCAGCTGGAATGAAATGCTAGAGTTGTCGGTACCATGAGTGGGTTAAGCATGTAAGGGCAAGTGTGTATAAGGATTAAGTGAAGAGAACGTTACCTAATAGACCAGATATTATGAGAGAGAGAAAAGGGGGGGGGTGAGATGAGGAGAAGGAAGGGTAAAAAAAAAAATGAGAGCAGGAAAAGAAAAGGTAGAGCTTAAATGAATCTTGAAAATTATCATTGGTTTAATTTGGTTAGAGTAATCCATCTCTTCTCCTTGGATGAGGAGAGATGGATGGCTACCAAGAAATAATAATAATAATAATAATAATAATAATAATAATCACCATCATCATATTAATAATAATAATAATAATAATAATAATAATAGTAATAATAAAACGGTACCTCTAGAAATGGGAAATAAAGACTGAAAAGACTGAAAGTAGAGTGAGTGGATAAAGTAAAAAATAAAGAAATGAAGAAGAGGAGTGACAGAGGGAGGAGGAGGCAAGGCGATGAAGAGTAGGAGAGTATCACGGAGGGGATGTGAATTTATGAATTAGAAATGCTAAATGTTACTTGAAAACAGAGACAAGGAATTGACCTGTGGAAATCAAGTAGTAAGTTTTACTTGATGCCGGCTTACTTCACCGATTCTCTAAGGATGAGAATTTATAAACTTTCTCAACAGTACACAGCAGAGCCTAATTACTCACGAGTGCTTTTTGTTAGTACTGTTAGCCTCTTGAGAAAGTGACTCCACCCCTGACAATCAATAACTAATGTTAATAATAATAAACAGGTTCTTGTCGGTGCTTAACTCCTGGCTGGAACAACGGATTCAAATTTGATACCAAAGAACTGGCCTAAGTACCAATTATGAATAACATAAAGAGTTTGTGCAAACTAGGAGTGGCAACTATAGTAAGCTTAATGTGGAGAAATAAAACACGATTCTAATTACATTAAGTTCAAAGAAAAGAACTGTAAATTTATTTATCACAATAAAATAAATTTACATTATATGAGTAAGGAATTGGAAAATGTGAGTACGTTTAACTACTTGGGTAGTTTGATGAGTAAGGATGGAGGTTTGGAGGGTGAAGTGCTTTAAAGAGTACAGCAGGGAAGAAAGGTTGCTGGTTCTTTGAAAGCAGTGATAAGAAACAGGGAAGTGGGCATGGAAGTGAAAAAGTTACTACATGACAGTATTGTGATACCAACTCTAACGTACGGAAGTGAAGCTTGGATGTTGTTGGAAGGACACAAGTCAAGAGTGAGAGCAGTGGAAATGAGTTATTTAAGAGGAGTCTGTGGAGTCACATGGAGAGACAGGCTGACGAATGAGGATATAAAGGAGCGTTGTGGTGTGGATGTGGATGTGATAGGAAGCGTTATGAGGAACACACTGAGGTGGTTTGGCCATGTGGAGAGGATGGAGGGTGAAAGACTGACGAAGAGAGTGTATGTGAGTGAGGTGGAGGGGGGAAGAGGGAGGGGGAGGCCGAGGATGAGATGGAGGGATGGGGTGGAGAGGTATATGAGAGAGGGGTGTGTGATTTGGGAGCAGGGCAGTGAAATGGCGGGGTCAGGGCGACTTGGAGGCGATTTGTTTGTGGCCACCCCAAACGGGATTGGGGCGTCTGGTAATAGATAGATAGAGTCTCAAAATGAATTCAAAAGGGGAATTCACGGTCACTAGGGGACTCATGAATTCAAATAACAAAGAGAATACACTCACTTGCTCATTCAAAAGCTAACCGAACTTCAGCCTAGAAAAACGAACAGAAATACTAGTCAGTGGAGGGATGGAGCCAAGCGAAAGACTATACCTCATACCGATTAATCTGGCCAGGCGTGTATGGCAACACTGTTCCTGCCGAGATTCTGATTGGCTGGAGGTGTTTGTTCGATTTCGTTGTTGCTTAAACCGATGGTCTCTCTATTATCAAATGTGATACTGAGTTTGTCGACAATTCAATCATCAAAAGCAATAAGAAATCCATTATACACTTAACAACAATGAAATTTTCGTAGGAAGATAGAGATATGAGTTAACAAAGTATTATAACAGTCGAAGTCAAGGTCAGCATTCGAACAATGCTTTTAAATCTCCGACACTCCGTATTATAATAGAAAATTAAGGAAACCTGCTTAATCTAAGCGTTGGTATAACACACATTTAAAACTTAAGATCAGTCTGTACTGTGATAATTGAGAAGATATAATGAAATAGTTTTAATTTAGCCTACTCTGATTTTCATGATATTTTCAAACCTCCCTCCCCCGCAGAACTCTTCTCTTCATTGGAATTTTTAATTATTCAGAGTTGTGGCACGATTTAAGGGTGGGGGCTGATCTTAAGTTTTAAATGTGTGTTATACCAACGCTTAGATTAAGCAGGTTTCCTTAACCCCTTAACCGCGGGGCGTCACTTTCGTGACGCTCGGCCAAAATGGATCATACGGCGGTGCGTCACTTTTGTGATTCTGTGTTATTTTGAATTATCCCGGGCTCTCAAGTGGTGGCTTGTATCATCTATCAGTACTGCCAATGTCCAACACTAGTCAGCACTCCGAATCTCATCTGTACTCCCATCCATTGTTGACATTTTAGCGATTTTACCCCCTTCGTGACTCCCCTCCCTACCTGCCCTCCATTACCCTGTCCTCTCACCTCCCACGCCGCGCTGCGCTACGCAAATTTCCCCTGGATTTTTCCACAGATTTCATCCATTGAAATAAGCCCTATGCCCTATACTTATACAAAATAATATATACCAAAAAAAAAACAGGTAAGTGATAGTGTTATACACCAGAAATTGGCTAATTATCACCTGACAAAACCTCACGTGCATTCATTCACTACATTACCATGGTAATTTCCCCTTTGAATTATGCCTTGTAATCGATGTCTGTAATAAAAATATATATCAGAAAGGAAGGGAGAATCCTAATTGACATTTACATGCACCTGGAACTACCTATTTCTTTATGTATTGCCGAGATTTTCTACCTATAAAAAATTAGCATGTAAGTTAGCAGCAGTCAGCCTAAAGTGTCATTGTCAACCCTTCCCTTCTCAGATAAGCTGCGGCATTTAGTTCCTTGTCCTCCGCTGTAGAGAAACGATGTCGCACTCGCGCCCCGCCACTCCTGCCACTTCTGCACCCATTGCAAAGGGCCCCGTGACCTCTACTCCTAAGAAAAGTAGTGAGGCAAGCAGGAAAGGCCTTAGTGACTCTGCAGTGGCACGTGAACTGGCAGAATTGTCCATGATTATGATGGACAGTGACTATGACGATTCGGGTGAATCTTGTGATAAGCCGGGTGAGGTTATCGTGCCAGAAACAGCAACAACGAGTGCTACAGTGTGTGAATCAGTGTCTAGCTCCAAGGGAAAGGAGCCTTTAGTGCAGCAAGGACAAGAATTTGGGAAGGGAGTGAAAAGGTGGAGTGTTAGCCCCAGAACAATGCCCCCATGTGACCCAGCCCGCCATGAGTCACGAGTGCATTCACCTCCCTGTTCCCCAAGCCCCACTTAACTCATTTCTTCATCATCGTCAGCTGAGTTATCTCTGGAGTCTTCGTCGTTGGAGTCAGCACCAGCATCAACAGTGAAGGCAGGCCGTAGAGGTAGAGGTAAATCAAGGAGAGTGAAAAGTAGTGTAGCTAGTAGGGTAAGGGCTGCTAGTGCTGTACGGAAACCTAGGGTCAGTGCGAGTGACCTTGACCGAGATAAATCGGCCTCACAGCCAACCTCCACCACCACCACCACCACCCGCCCTACACCGCCACGACAGGGAATCCTGGACGCCTTCGTGTGGACAGAAGGGTCAGATTTTGTGCCAGAAAATTTAGTTTTTGATGAGAGCTCCTCAGGAGTTCAGCCTGCCTTCACTATGGACGAAAATGCTGAGTGTGTCGACTACCTTTTGGCCTTCCTAGATGACGACGTCATGCAGCACATATGTGATGAGACCAACAGGTATGAATCACAACGTGCTGCAAGTGGTACAGGTGCAGCCAAGATGCAACAGTGGTCCATGCTGGGAGTGCAGGAGCTGTATGTGTTCTTTGCCCTCATGCTTCTCATGCCACACTCCAAGAAGCATGAGCTGGAAGAATACTGGTCCATGGACCCCTTACTACCCTCACCCACCTTTAATAAGTACATGGCCAGAGATCGCTTCCGGAACATCGTGGGAAACCTGCACTTTGCCGACAACGATGTACCTTCCCAAACTGACCCACTCTGGAAGATCCGGGAGATTCTGAGCAGAATGAAGGATAAGTTTATGTCATTCTTCCACCCCTTTCAGAAGGTTGTCATTGACGAATCCTTGGCTTTGTTCAGAGGATGTCTTCGGTTTGTTCAGTACATTCCAAGCAAAGCCATCGCTTTGGAATTAAGTTCTTTGTACTGTGCGACTGTAAGACGGGGTACATCCTTGACTTCGTCATATATTCAGCCAGCACTGTCGATCTGGATAAAACACACCCTCTTGGCTTCTCAGGCTGTGTAGTGAAAGTGCTCCTTGAAAAGTATTTTGATGGGAATCATGTGCTGTATACAGACAACTACTATACAGCACCGAAACTTGCCAAATACCTTTCTGAGCACGGCATTGGCTCCTGCGGCACTGTGAAAAGTAATTGTGCCCACTTCCCCAAATTCCCAGAGGCGGGAACCTCGCAGCGAGGAGACGTGCACCTACGCAAGTCTGAGAAGATTCTGGCAATACGGTGGCATGACAAGAGGGTTGTGCACATGCTCACCACCGTACATAAGGGGGAGATGAGAGACAGTGGGAACGTCGACCGTAGGACAGGCGAACCTGTGATGAAATTTGATGCTGTGTTGGACTATAATATCAACATGCGGCTGGTGGACAAGTCCAACATGATGATTGGTGAGATCGACTGCCTCAGGAAGAATACTAGGTGGTACAGGAAAGTTTTTCTGCATCTGATAGATATGACGATGCTGAACGCCTTCATCCTGTACAAGATGAAGGTCAAGCCACCCAAGTCCTTCTCCCTGAGGTTGTTCGTCAGGACTTGTGTCCAGCAGCTGCTGGAAAGATATGGTAGGGTGACAGCAGCAACTCCAAGGCGCCATCCAGTAACACTTCCCGACCGACTTGAGCAGAGGGCTTATATGGATCGGGACAGACTTGAGCTTATGCCTGCCACAGGGAAAAGGAAGGCTGCGATTCGCAGGTGTCAGGTATGTGCGCATACCACCTGCCACACACCTGAGCACAAACGCACCTCTTGGCAGTGCGCTGAGTGCCAGGTTCCCCTCTGTGTTACCTGCTTCTTCAATTACCACAGCCAGAAGCAGTTCTAACAGTGCAAGTGTAGAAGCAGAATGATTTGGAAATAACGTGTAAATAATGTGTAAATAGCAGGTGAAAGCAATGGATGTTCAGTACATATGATTGAACAGTGTATTATAGTTTTATCTTACTGAAAGTGACAGGGAATAACATGGTGTAAGTAAAATAGAAGGGTAGATATTGAAAATAAAATAGAAAATGTAAATAGTAATGTAAGTAATTAGTAATATAAGAATATGAGTACAAATAATTTATGTTATAACAGTGAAAGTGAATCCGTGGCTCTCTACGTATTTTACTGAATGGAAAATTGAATGACTTCAGTGACAATAAACTAATACGACTGAAGGAAACTTATGGAGAAAGACTCCAGATATATATAAGTGTGATATAGTAATAGAAATATAAAGTGTGAGGGGTTTTATGAATAATAAATGACAAAGTACCAAGAGCGAACTAGCGCAAGTGCGACGATCAGACGCGCTCGTAATTTCCATTGCTTTCACAGTGTTTTTTTTTTGGAGTATGGATCCCAAACTACTTGAAAATTATAGAATAGTGTTTATAGTGTTTATATCTGGCTGTGGTAATCATATTACGGGTTGTCGGGAAGTGTAAAGTGGAGACTTCGTTACCCTACTTCAGAGGTCTCCACAAGTCCTACGGTAACCGACGAAGGCTCAACAAACATTCCAGGAGAAAGCTGAAGGTATGTGCCATAAGCATATGTAATTTTATTATTCTAGGCCTAATAAGTGATTTTTGGCAAATATTTTTTGAGAGTCTGTCGGAGCCCGAATAACCCCGCTGGACACGCAAAACATTGGTAAACAAGCCCACGGTGTAGGGGTTAATTTTCTATTATAATAAGGAGTGTCGGAGATTTAAAAGAATTGTTCGAATGCTGACCTTGACTTGGACCGTTATAATACTTCATAACTCATATCTCTATCTTCCTACGAAAATTTCATTATTGTTAAGTGTATAAAGGGTTTCTTATTGCTTTTGACGATTGAATTGTCGACAAACTCAGTATCACATTTGATAATAGAGAGACCATCGGTTTAAGCAACAATGAAATCGAACAAACACCTCCAGCCAATCAGAATTTTGGCAGGAACAGTGTTGCCATACATGCCTGGCCAGATTGATTGGTATGAGGTATAGGCGTCTGGTGATGAACACCAAACGCTGCCATTTGCTGCAAGCCCGCTGCGCCAATTCACTGTCTAGGTGGAAATTCAGGAATTCGCTGAACAATGGAGGCGGTGCTCTATGCTGGACACATACAATCCTACCCTCGAGGCGACCCAAAGCTGACTAAGTTCAAATGGGGAAGGGAGGCAAGAGCTGGCCGTGCTTTTTTTTTTTTTTTTTTTAATGTCTGACACTGGGCATAGGCTTCACAGCCTGCTCCCAAGGCTCAGTAGTCCTCCTACATACCAAACACCTCTACATGTCACCACTTAGGCGCTAACACCCACCGTCCATATTGAATACATGCTAGGGCTGTCTCATACAGAACTGGTGTACTGGTATTAGCGTGGGTATTTTTACATGTCAGTGGGTCTTCTGATAGATCAGTAAAGTCTGCTTGCAGGAAGTAGGCGTGGCCTAACTTCAGTGGTCAATGGAGGGAGGGCAAACGATATACGCTCACAATAAATCATTCAGTGAAAGCACTAATGTCGTGCATAAGAGTGGTCACTTATGATACAGTGCCAAATGTTCTGAAAACCATCCCAATCAAAGTGATTGCGAGGATGGTTGAACTGAGTGATGCCCAGTGGGAATTCCACTAGAGTTCATGGTTTTCTCACCAAAGAACAAAGTCACGAGTTTGTATAAATACACTTGCACGAATTCGTGACATTACGACCCATCAAAATCAAATTTTTCTTCAGAAAATTTTTTCGATATACGTACATATAAATCCTAACTCAGCCACACAAGATTCACACTGTGGTGTGTGTACTATCCTGCTACAGGAGAAAATCACAGTCGCCATTGAGCAAAAAAAACTTGTATTTACATTAATAAAAGCAAGCTTGAGGAAAAAACTCCGTGACGAAGGTGAAAAATCCTGTATCAGTTCAAACTAAGTGAAAAGTTCGCTACATTTACATTAACAACTAGTTGTTATGTAGTGTGGTGTATGTAATACACTGTGTAGTTGTGACAGTTGTAGTGTAACTGTACCTATGTGTAAAATGATATGATACAAAATAATAGTAAATGGAGATGACGAGGCAGAA
The DNA here is from genome assembly GCF_032717465.1 of Coenobita brevimanus. NCBI lineage: Eukaryota > Metazoa > Arthropoda > Malacostraca > Decapoda > Coenobitidae > Coenobita > Coenobita brevimanus. The sequence continues at coordinate 13,613,613 of NC_137016.1, forward strand.
GAGAAGAGGCAGCAGCATGTGGCAGAGATGATCAGCTGATCTGCACGACAAAACTGCTACATCTGCCAGCTGTACCTGCGAAATCAATCTAGGTGGAGCATCAAAAGTGTCATTACGACAAACTATTTTTAATAAATTTCAATTTCTCTCTCTGCCTAGTAGTCAGCACATGTGCTACAAAAAGTACACCCTAGCCAAAAATTTTAAGTGACAGCCAAAGCTTTGTACATTTCAAGGTCGCCATTATTTTCTTATTAGATACATTATTAACCAGGAAACGTAGTCCCAGGACAGAATCTCAAAGGACCCTTGTAGTTTACTGATTAAACCTACATCATTATTAACCGGGAAACGTGGTCCCGGGGCAGAATCTCAAACGACCCTTATGGTATACTGGTTAAACCTAACTCTACACTTACGATTAATAGTGGCAAGCTGAGAATCCCTATGCAAACTTGGGCAGGTCACATTTTAACACCCAATGTGGGTGTGAACACTCATGTGGATAATGTGTATTCTCCGGGAATCCTCAGAGAGGCCCACAGCTCGAGACACTGCACATGGTAATTCAGACACAGCCTCGGATTGTCCCTACAGGGGTCTCAAACTTCCCCTTAATCTACGGTACATATGTATGTACAGGCTCTGGACATAACGTGTCCTGTGGGGCCAATGGACGAGACATCAGGTCTGCACCCGCATTACCACTGCCCTGTCTCTCAACTGACTCAGAGGTTATGGGTGTGGATTCAAATGGCACAGGAAAGACATGTCCTCGACTGGTGGTACATTGACACACATTGCAGAAACGCACAAAGCTATCTATTTCCTGTCCCATTCCTGGCCAGAAAAAGTCAGCATGAATACGGCCCTGGGTTTTCCTTTTGCCCATGTGACCTTCTGAGGCTGAACAATGACCCCATTCTAACATTGCTTGGCGAAACTTCACGGGAATGACAAACTGCAGTCGAACCTCGCCCTGGGGTGTTCGTGATTCACAGTAGAGCCGTCCTTGTTTACGAAGGAACCTGGTTTGGCCTCCCCGTGAATACTAAGTCACTCTGCCCTTTTGCATCTTCTGCACGGCAGCATGTGTTGGGTCAGACCGCTGTTCTTGGACAACATCTTGGCTACAAATCAGATCTTGCGGTGATGCAATGGTCACTGGGGTGACACAGTTTGAAGCCTTTGCCATGGCTCTTGTTACTGCAGCCGAAGTCTGCGTAGCGTCATCTATGGTGCAACTATACTTGGCACCTGATATGTTCCTTATGATAAGGTCAAACAAAGATTCTGGCATGACAACTGCAAGTGTCATACCAGTGTAAAATAGAGATGCCACCTGAATATGTGCCCCAGGGAACATTCTCACTGATCCATCAATGAGCTGAGCTTGGATCTGTCGACCTGTGTACTCCTCAGGCCGAACTAGACTCTGCCTGGCAGAGCAACCTGAGGAACCATTGTCTCTCAGGACCTTTACAGGAACGCCTCCCACAAACTCTGGCTAAACAAGGAAGGCACTGCTACCTGTGGGAGGGCCTGTGGAGGAAGCGGCCAGCCATTGATAAGGCTGCTGAATGAATGATGCAGCAAACATGGTGCCTTGAGAATTAGATACCTGTGGGGTCGTACTCACCGTCTGGGGAGATGGAGCATTGACCACCTGCGGTGAAGAGTTCACTGTCGCTGGGGGACTAGTGAACTGTGGAGAGGTACCTGTACTGGTAGGGGCGGCACCACTGTGAGCTTGTTGTGGATGAAGGCTGCGTTCACCTCCTGCACCTGTGGAGGAGGGTTCTCTGTCGCTGAGGGGCTAGTGAACTGTGGGGACGTACCTGTGCTGCTAGGAAAGAGACCACCGTAATGCTGTTGAGGAATGAAGGCTGCGTTCGCCTCCTGCCTCCCATACACTGGGGCTGGTGCTGAAAAGGATAGTCCCGAATATCGATTGCGTGGCTGATACTGCTGCTGATTAGGGTACTTCCTCCATTATCAGTACGTAGAGATGTTGCTTCTTTAGCACCATTTTATCGATATTTTTACCATAAATGCTCTAATGAACTGGCTTCAATTGTGCCTTCCCTTCACATTTTCTCCCGAAATACCCGGGCAGCTGGGAGCACCCATGAACTCACACTCTCTCCCCCACAGTGCAGAACCTCTGCTTATCAAAATTCATTAATCCCCAGAACTACTACTCTCTGGAATTCACTTCCTGGGAGGTGCTTCCCACATACATTTAATCTTCTCGATTTTAAATCCAATTGTTATAAGTATTTTATGAATGGAGGATGCCTAGGACTTATTTTCTTTCCTTTGTTTTTCCTTCCTCCATTCATTATCCAAAAAAAAAAAAACTTGTACCACTTCCACTCAGGTTTCAGGGTTTTTGCCTCTGGTCCTTTTTCTGCAGTTTGTTTGGACCTTGGTCATTATTCTGAGAATGGCCTTGATGCTGGGGTTCAGTCTGAGACGGTTTCCCAGATATGTCAGCTTTCCTGTTCCAGGTGTGTTGCTTATGAGTTTGATACCAGTACGCAGTGAAGAATGCATCAGCCTTCTCCACCATTTGGCTGGCATCCCCTACCTGGCAGATCTTAAGCTGAGCCATAAGCTCAGCAGGCCATGACTTTTTTAGTTGCATGGCAGCATAAGGTCAATTACTTCCTCTCGTGTGGGAGGGGTTTCATCTTTCTCCATCCACTCATCTAAGTAAGCAGTTAGTCGATCAAGGAACTGAACAGCAGTCTCCTTTTCTTGTAGACACGCCCTCATAAAATGACTCCTGGCATCGTCAACTGTGAGACCGTACGCTTTGATGAGTGTGAAGAATATCGAGGGCAGGGCCCTCAAAAAAGCTAAGAAACTGGAGCCGCATAGCTGCTGCATCCAGCTGGTACAGCTGCGCCATGTCTCCAAAATGAGCTATGAACTGCTCAATTCACTCGCCTTCCTTGTACAAAGGAAGCTTGAGGCGTGGGGTTGCCAGAACATGTGCAGGGAGAGTGCTCGTGGAGCTTGGGTTAGCTGCACCGGGTGTGTCTGAAACCAAGGAGTCTTGCTTGAGCTTCAGCATCTCAATTTCATGTTTCTCACGTGCCTCGCGCTCGGCACGTTCGTGTTCTTATTCTCTCTCTTGTTGTTCTCGCTCGTATTCATGTTCTCTCTCACGTTGTTCTCGCTCATGTTCACTTTTTCTCTCTCGTTGTTCTCGCTCGTATTCACGTTCTCTCTCGCGTTGTTCTCGAATTGTTTTTGCTCATGTTCACGTTGCTCTCGCTCGTATTCACGTTCTTTCTCACGTTCCTTGCACTGAATTCTATGCTCTTCACGGGCATCATTCTCACGCTGCTGCTCGTAACTAAACCGTGAGAGCAGATATTCTTTAATTTGTTGGGGATCGGTAAGCTCCACATCTTTGGCTTCTCATACATATATATTAGTGCCATGGTGCTAACTCAACTAAGGCTGAGTGGACTAGAGACTGAGTACTGACTGCTGTTGTGCAGAGAAATGCTAATAATCAAAAGTAAAGAATATAGGCACAGACTGGTGGTGACCATTTTTATCCAGTTAAAGCGATAAAGAAAGAAAAAAAAATGCTACTGACTGGCAAAACTATTACGTAAAATTAGTAGAGATTAATCAATAACCACAAGTAAGATAGTGCCCATAGACTTCAATGACAACAAATACCCAGGGGTGAGTGAGTGAGTATATCTCATTAATAACTTTAGAGCTAGGAGTTAATGTCGTGGAATGAGGTCACCAGATGTCACGGGGGGATGTGTATTTATGAATTAGAAATGCTAAATGTTACTTGAAAATAGAGACAAGGAATTGACTTGTGGAAATCAAGTAGTAAGTTTTACTTTATGCCGGCTTACTTCGCCGATTCTCTAAGGACGAGAATTTATAAACTTTCTCAACAGTACACAGCAGAGCCTAATTACTCACGAGTGCTTTTTGTTAGTACTGTTAGCCTCTTGAGAAAGTGACTCTACCCCTGACAATCAATAACTAATGCTAATAATAATAAACAGGTTCTTGCCGGTGCCTAACTCCTGGCTGGCACAACGGATTTAAGTTTGATACCAAAGAACTGGCCTAAGTACCAGTTATGAATAATGTAAAGAGTTTGTGCAGACTAGGAGCGGCAACTAAAGTAAGCTTAATGTGGAGAAATAAAACACAATTCTAATTACATTAAGCTCAAAGAAAAGAACTGTGAATTTAATGATTACAATAAAATTAATTTACGTTATATGAGTCTCAAAATGAATTCAAAAAGGAAATTCACAGTCACTAGGGGACTCATGAATTCAAATAACATAGAGAATACACACACTCACTCATTCAAAAGCTAATCGAACTTCAGCCCAGAAAAATGAACAGAAATACTGGTCAGTGGGGGGACGGTGCTGAGCGAAAGACTGGGCGTCTGTGTGATGAACACCAAACGCTGCTATTTGCTGCAAGCCCGCTGTGCCAATTCACCGTCTAAGTGGAAATTCAGGAATTTGCTGTACAACGGAGGCGCTGCTCTACGCTGGGCACAAACGATCCTACCCTCGAGGTGACCCAAAGCTGATTAAGTTCAAATGGGGAAGGGAGGCAAGAGCTGGCCGTGCTTGCCGGAAGTGGGTGTGGCCTAACTTCAACAGTCAACAGAGGGAGGTTGAACGATATACTATCTATTTATCTGTCTATCTATCTATTGCCGGACGCCGGAATCCCTTTCGGAGTGTCCACAAACAAATCGTCTCCACGTCGCCCTGTCCCCCGCCATTTCACTGCCCTGCTTCCAACTCACACCCCCCTCTCTCATAAACCTCTCCACCCCATCCCTCCATCTCATCCTCAGCCTCCCTCACCCTCTTACCCCCTCCACCTCACTCACATACACTCTCTTCGTCAGTCTTTCACACTCCAGCCTCTCCACATGGCCAAACCACCTCAGTGTATTCCTCTTGACACTTCCCATCACAGCCACATCCACACCACAACGCTGCTTTATACCCTCATTTGTCAGCCTGTCTCTCCATGTGACTCCACAGGCTTCTTTTAAATTACTCATTTCCATTGCTCTCACTCTTGACTTCTGTCCTTCCAGCAATGTCCAAGCTTCACTTCCATACGTTAGAGTTGGTATCACAATACTGTCATGTAGTCACTTTTTCACGTCCATGCTCACTTCCCTACTTCTTATCACTGCTTTCAAGGAACCAGCAATCTTTCTTCCCTGCTGTACCCTTTCAAGCACTTCACCCTCCAAACCTCCATCCTTACTCATCACACTACCCAAGTACTTAAATGTACTCACATTTTCCAATTCCTCACCATCCAACCTCGCTGTACATTCATTGACTTCACCTCTCTCAAAGACCATCACTTTACTCTTCCCTTCATTCACCTTTAGATTCCGTTTCTTACACACTCTCCCAAACTCATCCACCAAGCCTTGCAGCTATCCTTCGTCTTCACTGAACAATACAGTATCATCTGCAAAAACAACAGTACAGGGAGTTTCCAAACACTACCCCCTCTCACCAGGGCCACTCCAACATCCACTACCCTACCTTGTACCTCTTTTATTACCCCATCCATGTACAGATTGAACAACCATGGAGACCTTGTGCGTCCCCCATCTGCTCCAATTCATGTTTGCCCAATCGTTCCTCCACTTCTCTCTTATACTCTACCTTTTTCTCATCCTCTTGTAACCTTTTCACTCTCCTTACAAATACTCCTTCTTCCCGTCCTTCCCTTCTTCTATTTCATCATCCTAATTGGATCTTGATTCTGGCCACCACCAAGTAGTCGTCAGAAAGTCCACTCCCCCAACCTCTATAAGCTCTTGCATCCATTACACATTTTTGCGCCCTTTCATCCGCACACACATAATCAATCATTGTCTTCCTTTCATTCAGTTCACCACCCACCCATATCATTACTTTCCATGTATACCTGTGGATTATTTTGTGCCTGAAGAGGGTATTGGCCCCCTCCCAGCACAAATGTCCACTAACGCACTGCCATTCTCATCTATCTCAGCAGGCACACCCCACTCACCAACCTTCACATTCCCTACTTTACCATTCATATCACCGATCAAAAACACTCTCTCATTCCTTCCAAACTTTTCCATGCACACTACCACATTTGTCCAGAACTCTTCTCTCACTCTGCTTGCACGATCTTGCATTGGCGCACACACACACACAATCGCCCACATTTGTATTCCAACTTTCAATCTTACCCACACAATCCTTGACCCAACTGATCCATACTCTCTTATGCTCTTCTTCCATCTTTTACTCACAACTATACATACTCCTTCTTTTGTCCCCCCATTCTCACCTACTCCTGCACATATACCCCATTCATACTCTCATTCTCTCACACTCTCACCTTTCCATTTCGTTTCCGTTATTCCGCATACATCAACTTTCGCACCCTCAAGCACCTGGACAATCTCTCTCTCTTTCACCTCATCATTCGCTCTCCTTACATTCCACGTTCCGATTACCATGTCCTTTGTCCGGTCCTTGGTCGTCATCTTTTGGTCAGTCCTTGTCCGAGGCTTATTGTTTGTCTTTTTAGTTAGTTGTTTTCCGGGGAGGGGCCCTAACCCTCCGCCAACCCTTTTAGTCGCCATTTACGACAAGCAGGAATACTTGGGGAGTATTCTATAAAAAAAAAAAAAAAAAAAAAAACTACCCCCAGGGGAGAAATATACGCTCACAATAAATCACTCAGTGAAAGCACTAATGTGCATAAGAGTGGTCACTTATGATACAGTGACAAATGTTCTGAAAACCATGCAGATCAAACTGTATGCGAGGACGGTTGAACTGAGTGATGCCCAGTGGGAATTCCACTAGAGTTCGTGGTTTTCTCACCAAAGTACAATGTCACGAGTTTGTATAAATACACTCGCACGAATTCGTGAGAGAGAGATGTACTAAGGTAAGGGGAAAAATGTAGGGGGGGGGGAATGGAGATGAGCAAGAGTACGGTGAATGAGAAATGGAGAAGAATAAGAAGGTAAGAGAAAGCATTAGAAGAAAAGGGAAATAACTGGACAAAAGAAAGTGAAAAGGAGAAATATAAAAAATCAATGAAGAAAAGAAGAAGTAGGAGAGAAGGGAAGAGAAATAGAAATACAGTGAGACGCCTGGATGACGGAAATGAAAATTGGAAGAGAGAGAGAGAGAGAGAGAGAGAGAGAGAGAGAGATGGACGCAGGGGTAAGCTATTGTTATTCTGTTGGGAAACAAAATTGTATTAGCCCCCCCCCCTCTCTCTCTCTCTCTCTCTGGGAGAAATTATAGGATGGCTTGGCGGGCTGAGAAAGAAGGCTTCCCACGAAGACACTGGACCCGAGAAATTGTTCTGCCATTATTTTCTCTTTTTTTCTTCCAGTCCTTTTCCTTCTCGTTCTTCCTCTTCATGCACTTATTAATCGATCTTTGTTATTATTATTATTATTATTATTATTATTTTATCATTATTTCTTCCTCATCTTGTTCCGTTCCTTCCTCCTCCTCCTCCTCCTCCTCCTCCTCCTCCTCTACCTCTTCTTTTTGTTGTTGTTGTTGTTGTTGTTCTCCTTCTTCTTCTTCTTCTTCTTCGTCTTATTATTATTATTATTAGTAGTAGTAGTAGTAGTATTGTTATTATTATTATTATCATTATTATTATTATTATTATTATTATTATTATTATTATTATTATTACTACTACTACTACTACTACTACTACAAGATTATTATTATTATTATTATTATTATTATTATTATTATTATTATCATTATTATTATTATTATTATTATTATTATTATTATTATTATTATTACTACAGTAATATTATTTTTAGTTGTAGTAGTAGTAGTAGGTGTAGTCGTTTCAGTTTAGTTTACTTTTTGTACAACAAAGTTGCCTCAGCCCCTTCACTTGGATGATATTTGTTTTAGATCATTCCTACCATCACTCGAGGATTTCTTTCTGCTGTACTAAAGATGAATGTTAATAGTGAAACGATTTACTAAGTTTTAGCTAACCCCTATTGTGTGTGTGTGTGTGTGTGTGTGTGTGTGTGTGTGTGTGTGTGTGTGTGTGTGTGTGTGTGTGAACAAAATAGCTCAGATACGTTTGGTTATTTGAGAGGAGCATGTCTGTCACATGGAGAGACAGACTGACAAATGAGGATGTAAAGGAGCGTTGTGGTGTGGACGTGGATGTGATAGGAAGCATTAGGAGAAACACGTTGAGGTGGTTTGGCCATGTGGAGGGGATGGAGAGTGAGAGACTGACGAGGAGAGTGAGGTTGAGGGGGAGAGAGGGAGGGGGAAGCCAAGGATGAGATGGAAGGATGGAGTGGAGAGGTATATGAGAGAGGGGGGATGTGAGTTGGGAGCAGGGCAGAGAAATGGCGGGGAACAGGGCGACGTGGAGGCGATTTGTTTGTGGCCATCCCGCATGGGATTAAGGCGTCTGGCAATAGATAGATAGATAGAGGTTTGGTTCGATTTACACCAGACATATTGCAAGGGTTGATGTTTTTACACCAGACATATTGCAAGGGTTGATGTTTTTACACCAGACATATTGCAAGGGTTGATGTTTTTACACCAGACATATTGCAAGGGTTAATGTTTTTACACCAGACATATTGCAAGGGTTGATGTTTTTACGTCAGACATATTGCAAGGGTTGATGTTTTTACACCAGACATATTGCAAGGGTTGATGTTTTTACACCAGACATATTGCAAGGGTTGGTGTTTTTACACCAGACATATTGCAAGGGTTGATGTTTTTACACCAGACATATTGCAAGGGTTGATGTTTTTACACCAGACATATTGCAAGGGTTGATGTTTTTACACCACACATATTGCAAGGGTTGATGTTTTTACACCACACATATTGCAAGGGTTGATGTTTTTACACCACACATATTGCAAGGGTTGATGTTTTACACCAGACATATCGCAAGGGTTGATGTTTTTCACAGGGGTCACTTTTTTCAGAGCAATTAGTCAACGGTCAAGAAAGATCGACTTAAAAAGTTTTGATCCAACTGAAGTCAAATTTGATGGACATGTTGAGGGTAAGGCACGGATGAAATGATTCGATTCTGAGAGCATGTCAGCCAAAAGCTTGGGTTGTTTGGCTAGGTCAAATGTTCGACCTTTTCGTTTAGATTGGATGTGACCAAGCTTGGTGGAATGGCCGAAGGTTAGGCAAGGATGAGAAATTTTTATTTTGTGAACAAGAGCCCAAAGGTCATGGTTGCAGAGCAAGGGCAGCTCAGTTTTGATCCGTTTTTGACCAGACTTAGTAGAAGGGTTAAAGGTCAGGCAGGGATGATTTTTTTTTTTTTTTTTTTTTTTTTTTTTTTAAGACCAATCGGTCCAAAGATCAAGTCAGAGTGCAAACCCAAATGTTTGTCCGTTTAACCAGTTGTAGGACGGGGGCACTGCACTTTTTGAGTGCTCCCTCTTGCCTTTCTCTTGTTCATCGGTGGCACCAGTACACTTTCCTAGTATACACACCTACTCAGTCTCCATCTCCGTCTCCGAAAGGACGATGGTGGATTACAAAACGCCACCTTCATCCTGCAGTCGACCGAGTTTATGTGTTGTTAAATCCAGGGTCACAACAAATTCTTCCATTTCTCTTGGCTTCTTCACTGTGTAGTGTTAGGAAGGGCTTATACGAGTTTTATTTCCTGCTCACCTCTGCCTAATTGTGTTGTTAGCTGTGTCTGGTGTGGGCATAACAGTGGTGCTCACAGTAGGCAGCGGCTCACCCTAAATACCCTGGCTTCCCTGAGCGTCATTATGAACGCTGCCTGGTGTGACGCGAAGGGAGAGGAGGGAATGGGGAAGGAGAGAGAGAGAGAGAGAGAGAGAGAGAGAGAGAGAGAGAGAGAGAGAGTGAGAGAGAGAGATAGAGATGAGAAGAGAAGCTAAAGAGGGGGAGAGTGATAAGAGAGAGAGGTGCAGAAAGAAGGACGAAAAAAGAGAGAAGGAAATAGAAAAGGGAAGAGGAAGAGAGGGGAGAGGATATAGAAAGTGATGAGAACACCAATGAGAAATAAGTGAAAAATACAAAAGCGTAGGCTAAAGGAAAAAACGACTTTGAAGGGAGGTAAAAGAAAACGAGATGTGCTTCAGATGAACAGGTAATCGAGTTCCGGGAGAAAAGTACTGTAATAACGCCTGAAGGAGAGGAAGGAGAAGACTCAGATACGGAGAAATGCGTTGAGGAAGAGATGCAGGATGAAAGCAAAGAAGGGGTCAAGGAAAAAACAAAAGAAAATGTCAAGCAATGAAAAAAGAAAAACAACATACTGTAGATGAAGGAAAGAATATGGTAAAAGCAGAAGGGAATGAAAGAGGAGGGTAAAACAGACGAGAAGGAAACAAAACAGCAAGTAGAAATGCAGGAGGGAGGAGAATAAAGCAGATAAAACAAGCACAGCAAAACTCAGCATTCCCGCACCACAACAGGTCACTGTATGAAACCTAGAGGCTGGCAGTACACATGGATAATACCACAGTTGGACCAAACACACCTTTGAAAGCGGCACTTACCCCTGCAGTACTCTAAGGGGGAAAAATCATTTACCAGGAAGCGACCCCCCAGGGGTTTTACCCTGGCTAAAACCTGGTGGAGATAGAGGTCTGCCTCTGCAAATTTCGTTCCCCTCCCCCCACCCCCACCCCAAAAAAATGCATATTGGCATTGTCCTGACTCCTCATGAGGGTTCCTAAAATCTGGTATGAGTGGAATTCTGCTACTGTTTGTAATTTCCTTTTGTGTAGGTAAAAGAAACTATGGTTATGCATAGGCTACTTACCTGTGACCTGGTGCAGTTGAAGATCTACCACTGCACAAAATTTTGCACTCCGAGATAATAAACTGAAGTTGCTCTTTCCTGCTCCCCCTCCCCCTCTTAGAGGCAGAGGAGACCCACCCTGCCAAGAATCTAATCTGGTTGGAGGTCTACCACTGTCCAAATTTCGATTTCCTTGGCATCTCAGATTCTCTCGTTTTCCCAAAGAACCACTTCCTCCTCCTCCACCCTGGAGAAATAGTGTGCTTCACCCTTTCCTTGGACTGGGTAACTTACGACAGAGCAGAATAATAATAATATTTAATTGCAATGAGAACTTTTGGTAGGTGGGGGCGCTCACCATCCATTCACTCAATGTAGTGCTACTCTCGTGTGTCTGCTCTTTCCTCTCCTCCATCATTCTTTCCTTCCATCCTCTTCTTTCTTTCCTTCATTCTTTCCTCTTCCTTCTACCTATGGGTGACTTTACACTCCCTCTTTTGTCTTTCTTTCCTTCATTCTTTCATCTTTCTTCTGCCTATGGGTGACTCTACACTGAGTGACAAGACAAATGGTTTCCTGTACAACAGGAAACCATTTACTACACTGGGTGGTAATCATATAATTAAATTATGACGCCTGGTGGTTTAATGGGTAATTAAGGTGCAGATTTATATCCAAGGGATGGTTGGGGTTTATTGCTAACGTAATGCCACTCAGGGATGAGTGAGGCTGGTCACTCTCATCTTAAATGTCAGGACCAACTTGCCTAGCCCCGGCCTCCTACACTTCTCATGGGGCAACATAGGATTGGATGATGAATGAAAAGAAATGCAATGGAGACTTGTTTGTCGTATAAATTGGCTTTGATCTTTTATGAATACGGACGCAGGTGTTCCGTCCATCATTATTTTCTCCTTTTTTTCACCTTCACCTCCCTCCCTCCCTCCCTCCCTCTGTCAACTCATTACACACTCGCCACTCCTACCACTTGCTAGTCTCTTCTTATCTTCACTCACTCATCATATCTTCATAATTGTTTTCCTCGTCTTTCTATTTTCCTTCATCCCCCCTGCTTCTCCCTCCTTCCCCCAGTTTCTCCCTTCTCCCTTCTTCTCCCTCTTTCGACCTCCAGCCCCCTCCACCATCATACTCTTCACCTCCCTCCTTTTCCTGCGCCGACAGTTGTATTTAGGCTAACCAGTTACAGTAATTAGTCAGTCAATCCTTTTCCCCTTGTTTCTTCTCCGTCCACGTCTCTCCATCTCATACTCTCTCCACCTCCCTTCATTTCCTCTACACCTTGCCTCTTCCCTCACAGATCCTATAGGGACAGTCTCTCACCAAGGATACTCTGATCTGGTGGGATTGTGATTACTGAGTGGGAGTGTGTTGATGAGAGCGAGAGTGGGGTGCGTGCGGAGAGTGGGTTAAGGTGCAGGGAAGGGATATGGAGTTGTGAGTATTAATGAGTGGGGGTGTGTTAATGAGCGGGTTAGTGGGGTGCTTGGCGGGGAGAGGTTAATGTGGAATGTGGTGTGGAATAGGAGTAGACTGGGGGAGGGTAGTAATGGAAATGAACAGAAAACAGGATTGATACTGGTGGAACGGAAGGGGGAGGTGTCTGTGGAGTCACTGAAGGGAGTAGTGGCAAGTCGTAATGGGTGGCAATGCAAGGTGGAGTAGAAGGAGTTGGTGGATGGCATGGTGGAGGGGTTAGCGATGGAAGGGGGAGTAGGAGTGGTAGATAGATTAGTGAAGAGGTTAGTGATGGAAGACGTAGTTAAGAGCTACAGTGGAGGAAGTGATAGTGCGGTAGACGTAATAAAGTCTGAAGAGTATTTGGGGGAAAAGAGATGAAAGTAATGTTGGAAACCGGATTCGATGAATCAGAGAAGGCTGGTGATGTGAGGCGGGTGGTGTTTTGAGCGTCTCATGTCAAACTCAAAGGCTCCTGTGACTCACTCTCAGCTGATTAAGATGGTCTGGGTTTAGCTGGAGTCGGCCACTAGAGCTGTCCCACCTTGAGAGCGTTAATGGTGACTGTACGAGTATTAAGGCTCATGCTGCTCTGACTTACTCTCAGCTAGGTATAAATGGCGTTAGTTGGAATTGAAAAAACTATTTTTCCCGAATATTATAACTTTTAATATTTTGTGACGTGAACCTGTTACGTCCAGCACGGTGACTATTATATCAACTTTTTCCTTCAGTATTATCGGTGGTCAAAGTATGTTCCAGGGAAAGTTAACATGTTAATTCAGCAGACCTGACTTAATATCACTGACGCTGTGGGTCACAGCACAAAGTTCTCGGAACTTGCCCTAATTATGAAAGTAATAAAAATTGTGATTTCCTGAAATTTTCCAGGTCACCCGTTATGATCGTGCAATATTTTTTGACAAATTTTAATAAAGGGCGGTCACGTAGTATAAAATTAGCAGTGTATATTTAACTGAAACCTACGAGACTAAAATTTCTCAGTACCAGATTAGCTATGAAAAGTTCTAGTGCTTCTCAGTCCTGTGCTGGAGGTTCTTTTGGTGCATTAATGAAGTCACTTGCTGGTGCGTCAACATTGCTGGGCAGGGATGTGGCACCCTTGTACTGGCCCTTAGTCTATTGGCCAATGAGGCCCTGTACCACCTCCTCATTGACAGTTTATTTCTGTAAAGGATACGTTATTCTAGTCCATGATGCAGTATTTATACAAACACTGTCCATATTACATGCAGTTGAGTAATACAGAGGAAAATATGGTGTACTGTGAGAGATAAATCACAGAGAAAGATGTGCTAAAAAGCCTGTCAACCCCACGAGAGTATGGTGCTTACTTGTATCAGCGTTATGAGTCAGTTGAAAGCATTTGTGACAGTTGATTATCGATGTATACTGTATTTTCTTATGAGTAATGTTCACTGTTCAGTCCCAAACAATTGCTTAATTAGAGTCAGTAATGGTAGGGTGTTGATTCTGTGAGGGTGGCGGGGGTGAAGGGGAGAGTGAGTGATTGTCGCCGCTGGTGGACCTATCGCAGTTACCGCCCCAGGGAGCACAGTGAGGAGGGTGAGAGTGAGGAAGGAAGTGTGTTTGTGGGTAGGAGGGAGAGTAGAGAGGGAAACTTGTGTATGGGAAGGAGAGACGAGGAAGGTTAATGAGGGTGAGAAGGGAGAAAAAGAAGAGAGAGTACGAAGACAGAAAAGGGCGGGCAAGGAAGGAAGCGTGAGGAGAGGGAAGGCAAATAGTGATGTGTGTGGGAAGGAAGGAGAGAGAGAGAGAGAGAGAGAGAGAGAGAGAGAGAGAGAGAGAGAGAGAGAGAGGAGGTGAGTGGGGGGAGGAAGGGAGGGAAGGAAAGGAAGGAGAGAAATGTGAGAGAAAGAAGGAATGTAAGTAGGGAGTGTGGAGGAAGGAGATAAGGTAGAAAAAGTAAGGAGATGAAGGTGTTGGAAGGAGGAAGCTGGAAGGGAATGGGAAGGTATGGAAAAGAAGGATCGGATGGAAGCTGTTACGTTTTTTATTAATACTGATACAGCCATAGAGATTTCACCGGGTTGAGATTAAAGGAATGCGACCTCTGACCTCGCTCACTGAGGCGAGGCAAAAGGGAAGTGGATGGGAATTGGGATTTTTGCTTAACACGTACGTCTCTAAAGATCCTTTGTTGTGTGCTGTATAGAATCATCTTTGGAACACCTAGTTATATTGACTTTGTAGATATTTGCTGTTGATTGTTGTAATACTTATTATATGTACTTATTATATGTAGTACACCTCCCTTCCAACCAGCTGTGTGTGTGAGTCAAATACGTCAAGATGTATAACAGAAGCTGAGGAGGGAAGTGTGGAGGAAGGAGGGAGGGAAGAGAAGGTGAGGAGGGAAGGGAATAGGGAAGAGAGAGTGGAGAAAGGGTATAGGGTGGGAAGAGGTAGGGAAATGTTTAGGACGGAGGGAGAGGGGTGGGGGGAATAAGACGAGAAAGCGTGTAGAAAGATGGGAGAAGAAGGAGGGTCGGGAGTGAAGTGTGTGGTAAGGGAGGACAAGTGATGAGACAGGATTATGGGTGGGAAAGACGACAAAGTGAAATACTCGTGAAAAGAAAACTGTGTCTGAAAAAGAAATATGGGAGAAATGAATTACTAGAGAGAAAAGTGACAAAACTAGGAAGAAACAAGACATAGGAACATACATAAGTAGCTTGTGACGGAAAAGGGACATGGGAAAGATGGATGGGATGTGAGGGTGAAGGAGAGAAAAAGCGATATAAAGAGAGAAGAATGTGAGATAAAAATAATTGAAGAGGGAAAGACGAAAAGAATGTGTAGAATGGTCACAACAGAACTGGAGATGTATGAGTATGTTTAGATATAGAATTCTGAGTATAAGTTGAAATGGCAGCTTTAAAAAATAATTACAAGAGTTGAGTGGGGACGACAAAAAGAGTTTCTTGGAAGTTACAGAGAGAGAGAGAGAGAGAGAGAGAGAGAGAGAGAGAGAGAGAGAGAGAGAGAGAGAGAGAGCAAATAATTACAGAGAACCGAGGACATGGAGAGAAAGGACAATGATATAAAAATGTGGACATGAGCATGACAGACGAGAGGCGAGAGGAAATGTTGGAGTGGGAGGAGCAAATAGACTGGAGCGTGAAGGAGCATTTAATGAGACAAGGCCGAGAGCATGGAGGGAATATTGAGATCAAGAGGAGGTAGGAATATTAAGAAAAGGAGCATGGCGGCCCAAAAAGATGGTGAACTGTTCAGGGGTGCAAATATACTGAAGCGTGAAGGAAAATACAGTAATGAGGAAATCCCGATAACTTTGTCCAAGTGCATGATGAAAACGAACTAAAGAAAAAAAATCAACCGGAGCGTGACATGACAAGCAAGAGGAATGAAAGAGTCGAGGGTGAAAACAAATATGAATTTAAGATAGAGTTGCGTGAAGAAAGATTTATAGGAGCATGAGGAAGAAAAAACTGTGACGGGGAGGATATGGCTGTGTGTGTGTGTGTGTGTGTGTGTGTGTGTGTGTGTGTGTAAGAGAGAGAGAGAGAGAGAGAGAGAGAGAGAGAGAGGGAATACACACAGACTTCACTGTCTTACCACCTTCATATTAATAAATATACTTTGTCCATCATCACTGAAGTTTAAGAATACGAATGAGAGTACAAAGAATTACAAAGGAATGCAAATAACAGTATAGTCTTTGGTACTTCTGATGCTTTTTCTTTGTTGGATTGGTTATGTCTAAGTTATTTACTCTGTGAATCAAAAGGAGAGGATTGCAAAGCCGGAAGGCTGATCCCACCCACCGATCCCCCCAGCCAAAGCCGGCAGGAAGCAGAGAGGAACATAACCATACAGCACCGATAAGATGTCATAGCAATATCAGTAGAAAGGATTAATAGAAATCGTATTCTACAATCTTTACTTGTATGTTAGAATATTAAAATAGCATTAAATTACCATTAGGTACTAATTGAGCTTCTTCCGTGATTGAGTCCCTCATATTTTGTATTGTAGAATATATTAGGCTTTAATAATACATTATTTAGGAATGAACATGTTTAGATGGAAATCAAAAGCGAAATACTTACCCAAGAGATTTTTAAATGTTTTTACTGCATCACAGTTTACCACATTTGCAGGCAAACAGAAGTTTCATTTACTGTACAAATGAAAATAATATCCTTACAGTAAGTATTATGTCTAATTTCATTTCCGTATCGAAATTTTACAAAGAATTAAGTAATAACACTTCATTATGAAAATAAGCCTCACTCCTAGCAAAACTGCCAAAAGGTAACACCAGAAGACCATTTCTCACTTTACTATTTATTAAAGACTACCCCTACAGCCAAAATGATCCACATACACACACACACACACACACACACACACACACACACACACACACACACACACACACACACATATAGAAAACCCAACTAAAACCATATAAACTCACATACATGCACTAACTCTCAGACTCACACTAACACATATATTATCACACACACACACACACACACACACACACACACACACACACACACACACACACACACCTAAACTCGACCCACCGTACCCATATTCAATCACACGCACTCATATCCAAACCCCCCACCCTCACACACACACACTCGTTAATAGAACATGCCTAACGTGTTACATTTTCCCTTGTTTTGTGTCGGGAGGGTAACGAGTATGACCTGATGACTCATTATAGTTGGGGTAAAACAGGACTGATGAATGCCACCAGGAAAAACACTGACGCACTTACTCTCTCTCTCTCTCTCTCTCTCTCTCTCTCTACCTACCTACCTACCAAACTTTTCATCCACCTATCCCCCCTAACCTTCTCATCCTTCTACGTCCCAGGCCCAAACAAATGAATCACGACGCCTCTCTTTTGATCCATCCTTGCATCCATCCCTGGCCGTCTCCCTTCATCACACGACCAATCACCTCCCCCCCTAACCCCAATCCCTCCACCCACCTACCCACCCGTCCATCACCTCCCTCCCTAACCACTACTATCCCCCACCCACCTACCCACCCGTCCCTCACCTCCCTCCTTAACCCCTATCCCACCTACCCACCCGTCCCTCACCTCCCTCCCTAACCACTACTATCCCCCACCCCCCTACCCACCCGTCCCTCACCTCCCTCCCTAACCACTACTATCCCCCACCCACCTACCCACCCGTTCCTCGGTCCAGGTGAGAGTGGGGTGGCGATCAAAGGTGCGACGGCGACTAATTATTTGTGGCATCCGTAGCAATACTGGGAGCCAATGACGCGTTAGATGGCCTCTGGCACCCTGCCTCACCTCACTGCCTCGCCCTGGCAACGGACACTGCCTCACCCCACTGCCTCGCCCTGGCAACGGACACTGCCTCACCTCACTGCCTCGCCCTGGCAACGGACACTGCCTCACCTCACTGCCTCGCCCTGGCAACGGACACTGCCTCACCTCACTGCCTCGCCCTGGCAACGGACACTGCCTCACCTCACTGCCTCGCTCTGGCAACGAACACTGCCTCACCTCACTGCCTCACCCTGGCAACGAACACTGCCTCACCTCACTGCCTCACCCTGGCAACTGACACTGCCTCACCTCGCTGTCTCTCCTTGGCAACGGACACTGCCTCACCTCACTGCCTCCCCCTGGCAACGGACACTGCCTCAACTCACTGCCTCGTCCTGGCAACGGACGCTACCTCACCTCACTCCCGCACCCTGGCAATGGTGAAAAGGTGGAGAAGGGGTGGAGAACAGAAGGGAAAGGGAATAGGATAGGGGAAGTGAGGGAGAACGTGAAGGATGGGAGAAACAGGAGGGGAAACAGAGGAGAAGGGGATAGGAATAAAGAAAGGGGAAACTGAAAGGAAAGGAAAGGAGAAGCGATGGAGGAGAAAGGTGAATTGAGGAAGTATAGGAGAATAACAGAAGAAAACTGATAGGAATGGTGAAGGGGCGGAAAGTAATGAATAAACCTAAGGGGGACAGAGGAATGACAGAAAGAGTAATGGATGAGTCGGACAGGGAGGAAGGGATCTGGAAGAATGGAAGGGAAGAACAGAATGCTGGGTGGATCAGGAAAGAACAGGAAAGAATGGAAAGGGAAAGTGGAGTGAGGACTGTGTGATGGACGGAAGTGAGGGTTAGGAATGAAGGAGAGGGGAGAAGAATGGACATTCTGCCTAGGATCGACAGGGCAGTGGAGGGCAGGACAAGGGAGAAACAAAATTAGGAACAGAGGATAGAACCTGAAACGAAAGATAAACAGAGAAAGAGAAATGAGAAGGTACGGTAAAATGAGAGAAAAGATTGCTAAAAAATGGAAAAACAGATAATGAGAGTTGAAAGAGAAGCAACACAGAATGCTGAAGAAAGTAAGGAAAGATGTTTAAAAAGACATCAAGAAACAGAAATTGAAAAAAAATTAAAAACAGGTCAATGAAGGTGAATGCAAGGATAGCTCAAAGAAAAACAATAGAGATGAAAAGGTAGAAAAGAGAAGCAACAAAGGATTG
>NC_137016.1:13637496-13909457 GCF_032717465.1 Coenobita brevimanus
AAAGGCGCAAAAGTTTTGAGGGAGAACGAGACTGCAGCCACTGGACAGAATGTATGAGACGTAACGTGGAAGATGGAAAGGAAAAACGAGAATTATTAAAACATGAGCAGTAGGAAAAAAGAAGAGCAAAAAATAGGTATGTGAAATGTGTGGTAATAGAAATAATGGTAGTTGGAAGAGTGGTAGAAAAGAGATGAGAAAAGTGTAGACAAAACAGCTGAAAGTGGATGCAGGAAGATATGAGAAGTACATGAAAATGAAAAGGGGAAAAATAAATAAGAACAGTGTCGATCAAAACAGAGAAAGACTCTTGTGCCCACTTTCTTTCCTCCCTTTCATGCCTGGCCTACGTTTTCCCTGCCAGATATACTTTCCATACCAGTTTTTTTTTTTTTTTTCCATGATCAAAGCCAGGCCTGAACTTATTCATATGTGGACACAGGGGCATATTGGCGTCTTTGCCGGGAATATTGTGCCAAGTTTGCCAATATGCTCCTGTATTGCTTGTGACACTTTCTCCCTCACACACACCCTGAACTCTCTCTCTCTCTCTCTCTCTCTCTCTCTCTCTCTCATCCTTCCTTCCTTCCATCCTTTTTCATTTCCCTCCATCTCATTCATCCTTCACTCTTCTCTCCATTCTCACCCCCAAAACAACCCCTCCTTATGCCCCCACCCCCTCCCTCCCCTTTTTTTTCCTCACTCCTCCACACCTCCAGTCACCTGCCACCTCATCTCACCCAAACACCTGCACAAGACAGCTCAGGTGTGCCATTAACTCCTCACATGATCCTTGCAACAATAGGCCTAATTAGGTCCTGTTTTCCTGCTTTAGTTGTGATTAACCCTTTCACCTCGGTAACTTATAATTAATTTTGTTAATGGTATCGCCAGACGATGTTGCTGACCATTTGTAGTGAAGGGATTACAGCAGAAAGTCTCCACAAACCCCTTCACAGCCTGATGTCTCTCCCTGTGCTGGGTAAAATCGTCTGAAGGTAGCAACAATAAGCTAAAAATACATTGTTGGACTGAAGGAATTAATAATTCAACAGTATTCTGAGTTCTTAATTCCTGTGCTACGAAAACGTCCTTTGTATTATATTTTTGCTGGTTCCTGATGAGTCTGTTCAGGTCATGAGGGTTAATTAGCGAGGGGTGTTACTAAAGGCTACAAAATGTACAGCGTCTCTTGTCCAAACGGTGTCTTATAACTTGAATAACACTGTCTGGAGATAACAAGAATGAAATGAAAATGACGTCCTCGGAGTAAACAGGGTTAATACTGATCCAAGACTAATTTCCATTCTTAGTCACTTCACTACGATGACGTCTTTTATATTTTTCTTGCTGCCTCCAGATGATTTTATTCCAGTTAGAAGGATTAAATACAGCGTTCAATAAGCCATTCACTCAGTTTGTATTAGGGAAACCCAAAGCAGAAGTTACTGGAAAAAATTTATAAGCTCTACATCACGAGAGGCCTTTCAATCTTTACCAACTGCAGGCAAGAAAGCCGTCAGCAGAGTGAAAGGTTAAGTTTTTGGAGGATATTGTGAAGTGAATATTTTTTCCCAACCCATACAGTTAGAAAAATCTATTCCAAGCTTAATTTAATTGTCTTTTGGCAGCACGGAAATAAAATGAGATCCTTGTGAAATGGTTAAGCTTTGGGAAGATACTAGGAAGTGGATATTTTTCTAACCCATCCAGTTATGAAAGTCTATTCCAGACTTAACTTAATTGTTTAGTTGGAACAAGAAAAATCAAATGAGATCCTCGGACAACAGAGCGTAACCTCTTCACTGCATTATATATTTTTGCTGCCACCTGACGCATCTATTAAACTCAGATGAAGCTTTTATGACTCTAGAAGTAAATAGAGCCACCAGTGACCCCTTCAGTACATTAGGTCTTTGCTATACGTGGACTCGTCTTGTAGCAGCAGGAAGGATATTTAAGTGACGTCTTTTGGCTGAATATCTCTTCTCTACGGTGAATTTTTATTATATTCTTGGAGCCTCCAGAGTTTTATTGAGCTCAGGAGAGACTTTTCGTACTGGAGGGTTTATATATATAGTTTCCATTAAATGTTTAGCTAAAAATTCTGAGATTCTCCCTAAGTTGAATACAATCTTCTGTTGTTGGTCGGATTAAGAAGATAATTAGGTCATCATAGTGAATGGGTTAATTAGATCACTGGAGAGAGACCATAAGCGGCCCATCACTGAAAGGCTTACTATACGGCTAAGCTAAAGAGGTGTTTTATGCCTCTTTGTGTTCATTTCAAGCTGGATCCTATGAACAGCGACGATACTTTGATCATTAGATTTTCTTATACATCAGTGTTCCTTAAAAGACAACTGAAATGAGAACTGGATATGATCGTGTGTGTGTGTGTGTGTGTGTGTGTGTGTGTGTGTGTGTGTGTGTGTGTGTGTGTGTGTGTGTGTGTGTGTGTGTGTGTGAGTGTGTGTGTGTGTGTGTGTGTGTGTGTGTGTGTGTGTGTGTGTGTGTGTGTGTGTGAGGAGGGGCTGTTGTCTTCTGTGGTTTACTTGAAGGTATTGATGTGTTGAAAAGAGTAGCACAAGACAGCCATTACTGGTATTAAAAACGCGATTCACGTGCCGCTTACAAGGAGATGGAAAATCGTAGAGAAAACGAGAGAAGGACTGGGAATATTTGTTTTCCTTCAGCGTGTCTGCGTCATATACATTTGTTAACCATACTTCCATTTGTTACCTGGAAGAAAAATATAATACATTCAGGTTGACCCATAATGGTTCATACAGGGGTGGTTGGGGTTTATTGCTCACATAATGCCACTCAGGGAACGGCGAGGCTGGTCCCCCTCGCCTTAAATATCAGGATTGTCTAGCCTAGCCCCGGGCCCCAACGCTCCTAATAAGGTAATAAAAGATTAGATATTGAATGAAAGTATGATACAAGTTGAATGGAATAATGTTAATAATACTAATTGTTTGTTTTCCGAATATCATATCCTTTCCACTGCCATGAAAAGAAATAGAAAAAAAAAGTAGGTATTGGAAAGAAAAAGGGAGAGAAAATTCATTTCTTGATCACACCTCTTCATTGGCAGTTATAACCCACTCACTCCCTACTCTCCAACTCTCCATTTCATACTCTCTTGCTTTCTTTCAAACTTACTCCCACATTGTCATTTCCACGCACTGTCAAACTAATCTCTCTCTCATTCCTTCATCCTCACTAATTCGTCCACTTTCACACTCACTTTCACCCTCATTCATTAATATTTCACACTTAAACAAACTTTCGCTCTCTCAAATTCTTATTTTGTTTTCCCTCCTACATTTAATCTGTTTCACATATATGCACATTTTATTGTATTGGCGGACATGCAGTTTTGATCTGATATCACGGCAATAAAATAACACATTTGTGTAACTTGTATTTTAATTTTGAGTTAGCTAACCCCCCTTCTCTTCAGGTATTGGCGTGGCAGGTAATTCTCATTCATCATCACTACCTTCAGTTTCATCGTGATCATCTTTCCTCACATTCTCACCTCACACTTCTTAACCCCGTCCCTAATAATCTCAACCCTACCAACCTCACGTCTCCTAATGTTACCCCTACTAATCTCACTTCTACTACTTTCAACCCTTCTCATTGCATCGATCCTAATGTCACCCAATAAATCACATCACTAGCCTACCAGACTGATTCCTCCTAATTTTATCCCTACTTATCTCATCCCTATTAATATTCAACCCTACTGCATCTACTAATCTCACCCATCCTAATCTCACCCCTACTAATCTCACAAACACAATACTCTCACCCCACCATAATCTCACAAACATCATACCCTCACTCCACCATAATCTCACCCTGCCAGTGTCGTCCCTCTGATCTCACCTCCTTCCCCTGCAGGTTCATCGTGATCGTGTTCCCTGTGCGGTCCCGGTCCCTGTGTACCATGAGCAACTGTCGCCGCTCCATGCTGTTCGTGTGGGTCACCTCACTGCTGCTGGCCTCGCCCGTCATCAGGGTCATGGTAAGTTAACTGTGATCACAGCAGGTCATCTGGGGTCATCGTAGGTCAACTGGGGCATAGTAGGTTCGACTGGGTAATGGTACTGTATGTCAGGCTGAATCATGATAGGTGAGAGTGAGTTTTGATAGACTGTGTAAGGTTATGGTAGAGTACGTCAGGTTGCGGCATGAAATTGGAGAGTTAGACTGCATCATGGTTGGCCACATGGGGTCAGGGAAGGTCAGACGGGCCATGGGAGGCAGGCTGCGTCATGGTAGAACATATTGAGGGATGGCAGGTAATGCCTGGTTTCCGTATAGTAATCATACTCGGTGTTGAGCCCTATTTTTGTTGGTTAAGAAAGCTCCTCAGCTTCTTAGTCTTTCTAGTTGATTTCATCGTAGGTGTTGAGCAACACTATGTGTGTATGATACATAACGAAGACGTGCTGGGGAGGAAAGCCTTTCACAATACGATCTTCAGAGTATGATTAGTTTTCGTCGCAAACGAAGGTGCTTATTGTGCTGGAACGTTGCGGAGTCACACTTGCCAGCTACAGCTTTGCCGTCACAGGATCACGAAAGCGGCCGTCACAGGAACACGAAAGTGGCCAAAGCACCCCACCAGAGGACATTACCCTGATCTTTCTCACAAACATATGCTCACACTTATACATGCAAAAGCTGTGTGTGCCTTGACCCCCCATTTCATCAACAAAACCATTGCAGAAGCACAAAAGTACCCAAAACACTCCCTCACTGGACATTAATGGGGACGATTTTTTGGAATGTGTTATTGAATCCTCAGTGAAAGAAGGTGCAGGTATCATTAAGAAAGTTTGTCTGGGTTTGGAACTTGTGTTACATACATATATGCAAACTCACCGCCAGTACTATAGTCTGTTTTACATATATTGGCCAGTAAGCCAAGGAAAAATTTAAGAAACTGTTGTTAACTGGGAAGAGTTCAGTAACAGGTAGTTATGTATGATCCTACAAATTTATAGACAGTGAAATCTTCATAGGTTTAGGAGGCATGCTAGTTAGATTGTGAATGATAAGGTACAGCTTTTCTAGGTAATGTTGGTTGTTCGATGAGCTAAACTATAGAGTGAACCGAACAAACCATTTATATAAATTGTTGAGAGAGAGAGAGAGAGAGAGAGAGAGAGAGAGAGAGAGAGAGAGAGAGAGAGAATATTCCCTTCAAGAATCATCGGAAGTCTCAATCTTTTTTCCCCTTATTTTTCTCCAGCTCCTCTCTTTATCTCTTTTGCTTCCTCAGAGGTCTCCCAAAGTCTGTCCTTTCCGTAATGGTCAATTCCGAGGCAGAGAGGGGTGAAAAAGAGTCTAGGCAGAAAAACTATGGAACAGGAAATGAAATGGGATAGATCATGGGACACACACACACACACACACACACACACACACACACACACACCATTTTTACTACACAGAGTCCATTCTCATATCCTGGTTTATTAATATTTTTTTCATGTCCTGTAAGATTTGGCAACTTGCTTAGTTTTCATTAGTGTGAAATAGTAAATCTGTATAATCACTTTGGTTACAACTGTACTTACATGTTATTTTCAGTATTATTTTCACATGATATTGAGTGATTTTAATATTTTTCGTGTTCCTTACATTCATGATGAAGGTTTTGGTTTCTCACTTAAAAGCCATGTGTGTGTGTGTGTGTGTGTGTGTGTCTGTTATATTTATGAGAATTCTCTGAACACTTAAATATACAAGTTTTCTTTCCTTTTAGCTATATATGCGTTATATCACGTTTTCCCAGGTATCTTTGAAAAAAGAAAGAGAATTTCGTGTTGGCACCGATTACTCTCCAGTATTAATTTTCCTTTCTTTCAGCCGGTGTAATTGAAAATAACAAGTTCTTTCCTCGTAACTCCAGCTCTTATCTAATCACTGGCTCTTCAATGCCACTTCCTTTATCACTGTTGCTGTTATACTCTATTTTCTTCTCTCCTTTATTCCTTTCTCTATCATCGCATTTTTCTTGTTTTAGTCTCGCCGATACAAAACTTTTTTACGCATTATAAAAGGGACTATATCAAGCACCTCCAGGTTGAAAAGTTTCTCACAACCTGAACAGAATCGTGTAGAAATAATATGAATGGATTAAAAATCGACGTATTCACCGATTCCCGTTTTGCTTCAGTATTTGCAGTGTTTCATTTATATTTCAGTCACACTTCTCATATATGCTGTGATTTTGTCACTTATTTTGCTTGCTCATTTCTTGTTCCTTTCTTTACTTGACTCTCTCTCTCTCTCTCTCTCTCTTTCTGTGTGTGTGTGTGTGTGTGTGTGCACTTTTATCAAGATAGGAGAATCCAGAAACGAAGGCAGCCAAATTCGAGCCTTTCACGGTCTAAGCAAAAGAGACCTATTTTCAAGATCCTCTGAATTCGAGACGCCTTAGCAGTGTACATGTAAAAGTCTGGAGGGTCGTAGGTAGTGAAAAGATTAGATTCAGGACGACTGCTCTTGACCTGACTAATTGTGTTCTTGAAAGACTGAGATTAATAATGTGCTTTCCAGTAGATTAATAGAGTTGGCGGAAACAACGCATAGTCGTAAGTGGTCACACACACACACACACACACACACACACACACACACAATTATTGCAGAGAAAAAAACGGTTACTGATATAAAAATGTATTCGGGGAATGTAGTGGAATAAAGAGTGGTTACTGGCAATAGCATTATCACATAAGTTTCTGTGACTTACTCCCAGCTGAATAAAACATGTGTGACATTACCCGATTTACATTACTAAAGTTATTCCGACCATTGGAGAGTTAACAAGGTGGATCAGCGAGTGGAGACAAATGCCAGAGGTGGTGATGAATGCTAGTTTCCTTTGTGATGACTGCTAAGAATGGAGAAAGCAGTATGTTTTCCAGTGTGGAGCAAAAAATTTCGAAGAATTTTGATCGTCAGTAAAAATAGGAGAGAAAATCACTACAAAGTTAATTAGTTATTAGCAAGAAACCTGTACCCAAGGTGGAGATAATTTAGAAACATCAAGTTGGGCAACACGATAACAAGTGAGATCATGGCGCAAAAAACAGCCATTTTCTCGGGAGTGAGTTTGTAACAGGAAGGAGGATACAGAAAAAGAGGTTGCTGTCAGTAGCCCCAGAGGAAGAAAACATGAAGGAAAAACGAAGCTGTGAGGAGAAGAATGTTGTTTTGAAAAGCGAAAAAGTGCAAGGGAAGGTAATCATTGTTGCAAAAGCTAACTTCTTCACTTCAAAGGCATATTAATTATGTTATTATACCCGCTCGGTCGAAGAGAGAAAGTGTGTGTGTGTGTGTGTGTGTGTGTGAGAGAGAGAGAGAGAGAGAGAGAGAGAGAGAGAGAGAACCAGTCAAACAGTTTTTATCCGATTTTAACCAAACTTAGTGGGGAGGTTGGCAGCCAAGGGGTTGACCTATATATTGTCTTTGAGAACAATAGATCTAAGGTCAAGGTCACGGGAGTAGAGCAGCGCATGACCTAGCAAGGTCAGCTAAAATCATTTTTATCCTTTATAGACCGATCTTCGAGGTAGGATGGAGAGTAAGGTAAGGGCATCGACTTTGTGAACAACCAGCCAAAGGTCAAGGCCACGGTTCAGGGGCAATTATTGAACCGTGTATCAGCGCGTAAAAAGAAGTAAGGTTTTATGTTTTGACCCAGACTTGATGGAAGGACTGACGATTACCAAAAAGGTTGACTTACTGTTTTTGAGAACAATAGGACGATGTCCCACGGCAAGGTCAGATTAAACGGTTTCTTTTTCAGATTTGACCAAACTCTGTGGAAGGCATCAAGGTTACTCGAGGATAAAGAGATTCGATTTTAAGAACAATCAGTTAAAGACCAAAGCCACAGGGAAAGGTCAAAGATCAAGGTCACATGTCAAGGCCAGTTCATACAGTTTTAATCCAATTTAAACTAAACTTGGTGAACGTGTTAAGGGTCACACAAGGACGAAGTCCCAGTGGGCAAATGTCACATTTTTCACGTGGAAAAGATGTGGACTGGAGACGTCTAAAAGATGTAGATCTCTGGTCTTTTTTTATAGTTCGTTTCACGAGAATTTAAGCACGTGTAATAGACATGTTGAAATTCATGAGTAATACACAGTAATATCTGGTGGAATAAATCACATGCATGCAAATTAGGAAAGCTGTCTAGACACCAAATGCATAAAAAAATATACATTCACTCCCTAACTCCAGCAAGTTCTTCCTATGCTGAATAAAAGTAATAATTTAGCCACAATAAATTGTCAGATTCATCAATCATCAGAGCATTGTTAGCTTATAAGTCGATTAACTCATACCGACTATAATTTATTCAGCTTGGGAAGAACTTGTGGGATCTAGGGAGTGAATGTAAATTATTTTTACTCATTTGATTTCTAGCCCCTGAAGCGCGGATCGTCGTGTTTGCGACGCTCGCCAAAAAGGACATAACGGCGGATTGTCCCATTTGCGATTCGAGTTAATTTTGAATGAACGCGGGCAAGGATGTTCCCTTTAGCTACAATTAGCATACTTTACCTTTGTACTACTGACCTCCGTTGTTGCCAAGTATCGCGTTTTCCCCCCTCCCCCCCCACCACGGCCCGGCCAGCCTGGCTGTGATATATGGCAGCGCTCTGACTGCTCAGAACTGTAAATCTGCGCTCTCCTCTCACAAGCAGTTTATGCTAATAGGAAACGCTTGTTTCCCCAGTTATCACACTAGCTTTTTTTCGCGTGGTTTGCCCCTGTTTAGCGTCAGTTTACTGCAGGCTTTCAAAGTGACATTATGGCGAGTTCTAGCTCTTCTGAGTCAGTGCGAGTGGCCGACAGGAACAAGAATAAAGTGACGGGCGTAAGGCAGAATAAAAAGCACGCCGCGGTGATCTTTTGGGAAGTGATATGATTGAAAATAATGTAGTATACGTGTTTTTAGCTGTGAAAACGGAAATGTTTGTTGAGTGACGGGAAGACTGCCGCAGTGCTGCATGTTGGCCGTATGCTTCGTTGATTTTAGCCTTATTTTCAGTGCTTGTTGTACAAATAAGGATTCCAAACTACCTGTAAGTTGTAGTATAAAGTTTACTGTGACAGAATGAGGCTGTGGCAGAGGGGAAACCGGGTTGCTGGAGGTGTGAAAGTGAAGATTTTGTTACCCAACTTTGCAAGTCTCCACAAGTCCTTCGGTAGTCCACGAAGGCTCAACACCTGTCTCTGGAGAAAGCTGAATGTAAGTACTATCTGCCATACCAAGTATAATGTTCTAGGGTTAATCTCTGATTTTTGGCTAATATTTTCCTTCAGGTACTCAGACCGCGATCCAACCCCGCCACCCGGGGGGGGGGGGTCGGCTGTCCATGGCCGCGCTTTAGGGGCTAGAGAGCCTTCCTAATTTAAGTCGTATAAACTTGTCTAATGATTGATAAAATAAACTGTCAAGATGCATCGTTATCATCAATGGGTTAATTTTCAATAATGTACAAACTATATATATGTCCTGCAAGATTCATATACTGCATACAGTACTGTAATTACATCAGTATAGTTAAGGTATAGTGAACAGAACCCACGAAACTTGGTTTGACTATAAGGTGCAATACATTAATGGTCTACACAAGATTGGACACTGATGAATATAGGTATGTTTAAAATTAATACACAGAGTAGTTGTTTAATTTATATATTGTGTATTACAGAAAAATCATTCACATTGCTATCTTAAAGAGTTGATAAGGTGAAAAGCTTTGGATTCCACCTTCTGCAGAAGAGCTCTATGTGACAAAAAGAAAGTAATTAATCAGAGAAATAAATTAAGGCAACTAATTAGGAAAAAATAAAATGCCATAGGGGAACTTAACGGTATACTAAAGGTTAACAGGGGATCAGATAGGACGGTAAGGATAGCAGACAACCAACAACCATCAGCACATTCAGCAGAGTGTTCGTTTCAGTAGCCAGGTCCATTGCTTCTCTTAGGGTACAAAAGAAAATATAAATACAATAAACAATTTCTGGGAGCACTGTGAAAAACAAAAAACTACTTAGATGCTACCACGAAGAAAAATAATGTACAGTGTGGGTTCTGTGTGACAAATGGAGAAGCTGTCCACCATCCACTTAAGGAGAGTGCTGGCTGCGTGGTATGTGCGGTTCTATACATGTAGGAGAATTACAGTGTTAGATTATCTGAAAAAATAAAACATAGATATTAGTTTCAAGACAACAATAAGTACAGTAAATCAGGGAATTTTTTCTTTTGTTCAGTCATAGTACAGTGGGCTCGGACAGTACGTGAGTTCACAGTACGCAAATCACATAGTATGCAAGTGACCAAAAATAATAACCAAAAAACCTTCACTGCGCGAGTTTAGCCCACAATACGCGAGGTAGAGGCAAGGAG
Source organism: Coenobita brevimanus (assembly GCF_032717465.1). Classification (NCBI taxonomy): domain Eukaryota; kingdom Metazoa; phylum Arthropoda; class Malacostraca; order Decapoda; family Coenobitidae; genus Coenobita; species Coenobita brevimanus. The sequence goes on from NC_137016.1 coordinate 13,647,959, forward strand.
TGGCCCAAAACTGCTATTTTCCCTGACTAAGAGACCCCCCTCCCCGCACGTGTCCATTGCAACTTACAGGCTCTTGGGGAATGTGCTCAAGAGGATTCTACAGTAAGATTTTGCCAATAACGACTTCGACAATAACGTTTTCGGCAATAACATTAAGTTAAAATAGAACCCAGCTTCTTTAATAATGTTTGGATTCGCTTGAATGACAGTTATTTCACGAATGCTAAGTTGTTATACAGCAAATAAGTCCATAACAAGATAAGGAATGAAGCAGACAAACAAGGAGAGATGAAGGAAATTGCCGAAAATGTGAGCAGTAGCACGATGGAGGATCCTCCCCTCACCACCTCCCCTGACTCGCCCGCCACAGTCCTCTCACCTCCAATGCCCCCCCCCCGACTCACCAGCCGCCTCCAGCTTCGTAGTCCTACCTGCTTCACCTGGCATACCTGCAACCACCACCATAAAGACTTACTGCGGTCTGGAAGAAGTGTAACATTCGACAGGCCGTAAATTTCTTCATCAAAGCCTGGAATAATACAACACTGGCAACTGTTAAACACGCGCAGTGCAGTGGGTGATGCAGCGGGGGCACTCTAAATGTGTTGCCGCGCCTCAGAACCCCTGTTATTTACGTCCATCAGGCCTGATGTCTACTGTTGTTAAAGTGACTGACCATATTTTTTTTATCATAGCTATATCTGCAGTATACAGTATGTCTGAAAAAGTTTCCCTCTATTGTTGTCTCTAAGGGTCAATAAATGTCAAGGCATATGGGGGTACTGCCCATATGTAATTTTTCCAATAAGATTATGTATTCACAGTGCGCTATTTCAAAGTACGTGAGGACCAGGACCACCCATCCACTCTTGTAATGTGCGAGCCCACTCTATTTTTTTTTTTTTCAATATAGGTAAGAAATAACCCTTTTTTGCATGATTTAGGGAACACCTTCCACCGCAAATGAATCCTAAGGCTTGTAATTGGGTTAAGTCAAATTCAAAACAATATCCTTAAACTGTACTATGTATATATATACAAATTTAATTATTTCTCTGGGAAGAGGATTTACTCATATTTTGATTTTAACTGACAATACTTTCAGCTGCAAATGATCACATACTTACCCAACCGTCCTAACTCCCATTAATGGGTTGAAGTCAAGTACGAGATGAAAACTGTAAACTCTAACAAATTATTTACCTTTTAGTATTAACCTAACCAAATCTAACCTAATCTAACTTAATCTGGCCTAATCTCTATGCACGAAGTCATATATGAAATTAAAAAAAGGGAAATAAAACTGAACGAAGTGCTTTTTAATCTGTTAACTGCAGCATTAGGTTTTGTGGTCGATCCCCCCATGCACAAAAAGTTTTTTTCTTTTTTTCAGAAATAATTTTTGCACTTGTAATTGAAAGCGTGCATGGAAAAGAATAGGAAACCAATTATGAGTTCATTATTTACTTTAGTTTGGCCGTGGTACACTATTTGTGGACATTTGTGTGTGTGTGTGTGTGTGTGTGTGCACTTTTATCAAGATAGGAGAATCCAGAAAGGAAGGCAGCCAAATTCGAGCCTTTCACGGTCTAAGCAAAAGAGACCTATTTTCAAGATCCTCTGAATTCGAGACGCCTTAGCAGTGTACATGTAAAAGTCTGGAGGGTCGTAGGCAGCGAAAAGATTAGATTCAGGACGACTGCTCTTGACCTGACTAATTGTGTTCTTGAAAGACTGAGATTAATAATGTGCTTTCCAGTAGATTAATAGAGTTGGCGGAAGCAACGCATCGTCGTAAGTGGTCACACACACACACACACACACACACACACACACACAATTATTGCAGAGAAAAAACCGGTTACTGATATAAAAATGTATTCGGGGAATGTAGTGGAATAAAGAGTGGTTACTGGCAATAGCATTATCACATAAGTTTCTGTGACTTACTCCCAACTGAATAAAACATGTGTGACGTTACCCGATTTACATTACTAAAGTTATTCCGACCACTGGAGAGTTAACAAGGTGGATCAGCGAGTGGAGACAAATGCCAGAGGTGGTGATAAATGCTAGTTTCCTTTGTGATGACTGCTAAGAATGGAGAAAGCAGTATGTTTTCCAGTGTGGAGCAAAAAATTTCGAAGAATTTTGATCGTCAGTAAAAATAGGAGAGAAAATCACTACAAAGTTAATTAGTTATTAGCAAGAAACTTGTACCCAAGGTGGAGATAATTTAGAAACATCAAGTTGGGCAACACGATAACAAGTGAGATCATGGCGCAAAAAACAGCCATGTTCTCCGGAGTGAGTTTATAACAAGAAGGAGGATACAGAAAAAGGGGCTGCTGTCAGTACCCCCAGAGGAAGAGAATATGAAGGAAGAACGAAGCTGTGAGGAGGAGAATGTTGTTTTGAAAAGCGAAAAATGCAAGGAAAGGTAATCATTGTTGCAAAAGCTAACTTCTTCACTTCAAAGGCATATAAATTATGTTATTATACCCGCTCGGTCAAAGAAAGAAAGGGTGTTTTGTGTGTGTGTGTGTGTGTGTGTGTGTGTGTGTGTGTGTGTGTGCGTGTGTGTGTGTGTGTGAGAGAGAGAGAGAGAGAGAGAGAGAGAGAGAGAGAAAGAGAGAGAGAAAACCAGTCAAACAGTTTTTATCCGATTTTAACCAAACTTAGTGGGGAGGTTGGCAGCCAAGGGGTTGACCTATATATTGTCTTTGAGAACAATAGATCTAAGGTCAAGGTCACGGGAGTAGAGCAGCGCAAGACCTAGCAAGGTCAGCTAAAATCATTTTTATCCTTTATAGACCGATCTTCGAGGAAGGATGGAGAGTAAGGTAAGGGCATCGACTTTGTGAACAACCAGCCAAAGGTCAAGGCCACGGTTCAGGGGCAAATATTGAACGGTGTATCAGTGTGTAAAAAGAAGTAAGGTTTTATGTTTTGACCCAGACTTGATGGAAGGACTGACGATTACCAAAAAGGTTGACTTACTGCTTTTGAGAACTATAGGACGATGTCCCACGGCAAGGTCAGATTAAACGGTTTCTTTTTTCAGATTTGACCAAACTCTGTGGAAGGCATCAAGGTTAGTCGAGGATAAAGAGATTCGATTTTAAGAACAATCAGTTAAAGACGAAAGCCACAGGGAAAGGTCAAAGATCAAGGTCACATGTCAAGGTCAGTTCATACAGTTTTAATCCGATTTAAACTAAACTTGGTGAACGTGTTAAGGGTCACACAAGGACGAAGTCCCATTGGGCAAATGTCACATTTTTCACGTGGAAAAGATGTGGACTGGAGACATCTAAAAGATGTGGCTCTCAGGTCTTTTTTGATAGTTCGTTTCACGAGAATTTAAGCACGTGTAATAGACATGTTGAAATTCATGAGTAATACACAGTAATATCTGGTGGAATAAATCACATGCATGCAAATTAGGAAAGCTGTCTAGAAACCAAATGCATAAAAAAATATACATTCACTCCCTAACTCCAGCAAGTTCTTCCTATGCTGAATAAAAGTAATAATTTAGCCACAATAAATTGTCAGATTCATCAATCATCAGAGCATTGTTAGCTTATAAGTCGATTAACTCATACCGACTATAATTTATTCAGCTTAGGAAGAACTTGTGGGATCTAGGGCTTGAATGTAAATTATTTTTACCCATTTGATTTCTAGCCCCTGAAGCGCGGATCGTCGTGTTTGCGACGCTCGCCAAAAAGGACATAATGGCGGATCATCGCATTTGCAATTCGAGTTAATTTTGAATAAACGCGGGCAAGGATGTTCCAACTGGTATTGTCTATCAGTACCATCATCCTTTAGCTACAAGTAGCATACTTTACCTTTGTACTACTGACCTCCGTTGTTGCCAAGTATCGCGTTTTTCCCCCCTCCCCCCCCTAACCACGGCCCGGCCAGCCTGGCTGTGATATATGGCAGCACTCTGCTAAGAACTGTAAATCTGCACTCTCCTCTCACAAGCAGTTTATGCTAATAGGAAACGCTTGTTTCCCCAGTTCTCACACTAGCTTTTTTTTCGCGTGGTTTGCGCCTGTTTAGCGTCAGTTTACCGCAGGCTTTCAAAGTGACATTATGGCGAGTTCTAGCTCTTCTGAGTCAGTGTGAGCAGCCGACAGGAACAAGAATAAAGTGACGGGCGTAAGGCAGGATAAAAAGCACGCCGCGGTGATCTTTTGGGAAGTAATATGATTGAAAATAATGTAGTATACGTGTTTTTAGCTGTGAAAATGGAAATGTTTGTTGAGTGACAGGAAGACCGCCGCAGCGCTGCATGTCGGCCGTATGCTTCGTTGATTTTAGACTTATTTTCAGTGCTTATTGTACAAATACGGATTCCAAACTACCTGTACGTTGTAGTATAAAGTTTACTGTGACAGAATGAGGCTGTGGTAGAGGGGAAATCGGGTTGCTGAAGGTGTGAAAGTGAAGATTTTGTTACCCAACTTTTGCAAGTCTCCACAAGTCCTTAGGTAGTCCACGAAGGCTCAACACCTGTCTCTGGAGAAAGCTGAATGTAAGTACTCTCTGCCATACCAAGTATAATGTTCTAGGGTTAATCTCTGATTTTTGGCTAATATTTTCCTTCAGGTACTCAGACCGCGATCCAACCCGGCCACCCGGGGGGGGGGGGGTCGGCTGTCCATAGCCGCGCTTTAGGGGCTAGAGAGCCTTCCTAATTTAAGTCGTATAAACTTGTCTAATGATTGATAAAATAAACTGTCAAGATGCATCATTATCATCAACGGGTTAAGTTTCAATAATGTACAAACTATATAAATGTCCTGCAAGATTCATATACTGCATACAGTACTGTAACTACATCAGTATAGTTAAGGTATAGTGAACAGAACCCACGAAACTTGGTTTGACTATAAGGTGCAATACATTAATGGTCTGCACAAGATTGGACACTAACGAATATAGGTATGTTTAAAAATAATACGCAGAGTAGTTGTTTAATTTATATATTGTGTATTACAGAAAAATCATTCACATTGCTATCTTAAAGAGTGGATGAGGTGAAAAGCTTTGGATTCCACCTTCTGCAGAAGAGCTCTATGTGACAAAAAGAAAGTAATTAATCAGAGAAATAAATTAAGGCAACTAATTAGGAAAAAATAAAATGCCATAGGGGAACTTAACGGTATACTAAAGGTTAACAGGGGATCAGATAGGACGGTAAGGATAGCAGACAACCAACAACCATCAGCACATTCAGCAGAGTGTTCGTTTCAGTAGCCAGGTCCATTGCTTCTCTTAGGGTACAAAAGAAAATATAAATACAATAAACAATTTCTGGGAGCACTGTGAAAAACAAAAAACTACTTAGATGCTACCACGAAGAAAAATAATGTACAGTGTGGGTTCTGTGTGACAAATGGAGAAGCTGTCCACCATCCACTTAAGGAGAGTGCTGGCTGCGTGGTATGTGCGGTTCTATACATGTAGGAGAATTACAGTGTTAGATTATCTGAAAAAATAAAACATAGATATTAGTTTCAAGACAACAATAAGTACAGTAAATCAGGGAATTTTTTCTTTTGTTCAGTCATAGTACAGTGGGCTCGGACAGTACGTGAGTTCACAGTACGCAAATCACATAGTATGCAAGTGACCAAAAATAATAACCAAAAAACCTTCACTGCGCGAGTTTAGCCCACAATACGCGAGGTAGAGGCAAGGAGTGGCCCAAAACTGCTATTTTCCCTGACTAAGAGACCCCCCTCCCCGCAAGTGTCCATTGCAACTTACAGGCTCTTGGGGAATGTGCTCAAGAGGATTCTACAGTAAGATTTTGCCAATAACGACTTCGACAATAACGTTTTCGGCAATAACATTAAGTTAAAATAGAACCCAGCTTCTTTAATAATGTTTGGATTCGCTTGAATGACAGTTATTTCACGAATGCTAAGTTGTTATACAGCAAATAAGTCCATAACAAGATAAGGAATGAAGCAGACAAACAAGGAGAGATGAAGGAAATTGCCGAAAATGTGAGCAGTAGCACGATGGAGGATCCTCCCCTCACCACCTCCCCTGACTCGCCCGCCACAGTCCTCTCACCTCCAATGCCCCCCCCCCCGACTCACCAGCCGCCTCCAGCTCCAAAGTCCTACCTGCTTCACCTGGCATACCTGCAACCACCACCATAAAGACTTACTGCGGTCTGGAAGAAGTGTAACATTCGACAGGCCGTAAATTTCTTCATCAAAGCCTGGAATAATACAACACTGGCAACTGTTAAACACGCGCAGTGCAGTGGGTGATGCAGCGGGGGCACTCTAAATGTGTTGCCGCGCCTCAGAACCCCTGTTATTTACGTCCATCAGGCCTGATGTCTACTGTTGTTAAAGTGACTGACCATATTTTTTTTATCATAGCTATATCTGCAGTATACAGTATGTCTGAAAAAGTTTCCCTCTATTGTTGTCTCTAAGGGTCAATAAATGTCAAGGCATATGGGGGTACTGCCCATATGTAATTTTTCCAATAAGATTATGTATTCACAGTGCGCTATTTCAAAGTACGTGAGGACCAGGACCACCCATCCACTCTTGTAATGTGCGAGCCCACTCTATTTTTTTTTTTTCAATAAGGTAAGAAATAACCCTTTTTTGCATGATTTAGGGAACATCTTCCACCGCAAATGAATCCTAAGGCTTGTAATTGGGTTAAGTCAAATTCAAAACAATATCCTTAAACTGTACTATGTATATATATACAAATTTAATTATTTCTCTGGGAAGAGGATTTACTCATATTTTGATTTTAACTGACAATACTTTCAGCTGCAAATTATCACATACTTACCCAACCGTCCTAACTCCCATTAATGGGTTGAAGTCAAGTACGAGATGAAAACTGTAAACTCTAACAAATTATTTACCTTTTAGTATTAACCTAACCAAATCTAACCTAATCTAACTTAATCTGGCCTAATCTCTATGCACGAAGTCATATATGAAATTAAAAAAAGGGAAATAAAACTGAACGAAGTGCTTTTTAATCTGTTAACTGCAGCATTAGGTTTTGTGGTCGATCCCCCCATGCACAAAAAGTTTTTTTCTTTTTTTCAGAAATAATTTTTGCACTTGTAATTGAAAGCGTGCATGGAAAAGAATAGGAAACCAATTATGAGTTCATTATTTACTTTAGTTTGGCCGTGGTACACTATTTGTGGACATTTGTGTGTGTGTGTGTGTGTGTGTGTGCACTTTTATCAAGATAGGAGAATCCAGAAAGGAAGGCAGCCAAATTCGAGCCTTTCACGGTCTAAGCAAAAGAGACCTATTTTCAAGATCCTCTGAATTCGAGACGCCTTAGCAGTGTACATGTAAAAGTCTGGAGGGTCGTAGGCAGCGAAAAGATTAGATTCAGGACGACTGCTCTTGACCTGACTAATTGTGTTCTTGAAAGACTGAGATTAATAATGTGCTTTCCAGTAGATTAATAGAGTTGGCGGAAGCAACGCATCGTCGTAAGTGGTCACACACACACACACACACACACACACACACACACACACACACACACACACACACACACACAATTATTGCAGAGAAAAAACCGGTTACTGATATAAAAATGTATTCGGGGAATGTAGTGGAATAAAGAGTGGTTACTGGCAATAGCATTATCACATAAGTTTCTGTGACTTACTCCCAACTGAATAAAACATGTGTGACGTTACCCGATTTACATTACTAAAGTTATTCCGACCACTGGAGAGTTAACAAGGTGGATCAGCGAGTGGAGACAAATGCCAGAGGTGGTGATAAATGCTAGTTTCCTTTTGTGATGACTGCTAAGAATGGAGAAAGCAGTATGTTTTCCAGTGTGGAGCAAAAAATTTCGAAGAATTTTGATCGTCAGTAAAAATAGGAGAGAAAATCACTACAAAGTTAATTAGTTATTAGCAAGAAACTTGTACCCAAGGTGGAGATAATTTAGAAACATCAAGTTGGGCAACACGATAACAAGTGAGATCATGGCGCAAAAAACAGCCATGTTCTCCGGAGTGAGTTTATAACAAGAAGGAGGATACAGAAAAAGGGGCTGCTGTCAGTACCCCCAGAGGAAGAGAATATGAAGGAAGAACGAAGCTGTGAGGAGGAGAATGTTGTTTTGAAAAGCGAAAAATGCAAGGAAAGGTAATCATTGTTGCAAAAGCTAACTTCTTCACTTCAAAGGCATATAAATTATGTTATTATACCCGCTCGGTCAAAGAAAGAAAGGGTGTTTTGTGTGTGTGTGTGTGTGTGTGTGTGTGTGTGTGTGTGTGCGTGTGTGTGTGTGTGTGAGAGAGAGAGAGAGAGAGAGAGAGAGAGAGAGAGAGAGAGAGAGAGAAAGAAAGAGAGAGAGAAAACCAGTCAAACAGTTTTTATCCGATTTTAACCAAACTTAGTGGGGAGGTTGGCAGCCAAGGGGTTGACCTATATATTGTCTTTGAGAACAATAGATCTAAGGTCAAGGTCACGGGAGTAGAGCAGCGCAAGACCTAGCAAGGTCAGCTAAAATCATTTTTATCCTTTATAGACCGATCTTCGAGGAAGGATGGAGAGTAAGGTAAGGGCATCGACTTTGTGAACAACCAGCCAAAGGTCAAGGCCACGGTTCAGGGGCAAATATTGAACGGTGTATCAGTGTGTAAAAAGAAGTAAGGTTTTATGTTTTGACCCAGACTTGATGGAAGGACTGACGATTACCAAAAAGGTTGACTTACTGCTTTTGAGAACTATAGGACGATGTCCCACGGCAAGGTCAGATTAAACGGTTTCTTTTTCAGATTTGACCAAACTCTGTGGAAGGCATCAAGGTTAGTCGAGGATAAAGAGATTCGATTTTAAGAACAATCAGTTAAAGACGAAAGCCACAGGGAAAGGTCAAAGATCAAGGTCACATGTCAAGGTCAGTTCATACAGTTTTAATCCGATTTAAACTAAACTTGGTGAACGTGTTAAGGGTCACACAAGGACGAAGTCCCATTGGGCAAATGTCACATTTTTCACGTGGAAAAGATGTGGACTGGAGACATCTAAAAGATGTGGCTCTCAGGTCTTTTTTGATAGTTCGTTTCACGAGAATTTAAGCACGTGTAATAGACATGTTGAAATTCATGAGTAATACACAGTAATATCTGGTGGAATAAATCACATGCATGCAAATTAGGAAAGCTGTCTAGAAACCAAATGCATAAAAAAATATACATTCACTCCCTAACTCCAGCAAGTTCTTCCTATGCTGAATAAAAGTAATAATTTAGCCACAATAAATTGTCAGATTCATCAATCATCAGAGCATTGTTAGCTTATAAGTCGATTAACTCATACCGACTATAATTTATTCAGCTTAGGAAGAACTTGTGGGATCTAGGGCTTGAATGTAAATTATTTTTACCCATTTGATTTCTAGCCCCTGAAGCGCGGATCGTCGTGTTTGCGACGCTCGCCAAAAAGGACATAATGGCGGATCATCGCATTTGCAATTCGAGTTAATTTTGAATAAACGCGGGCAAGGATGTTCCAACTGGTATTGTCTATCAGTACCATCATCCTTTAGCTACAAGTAGCATACTTTACCTTTGTACTACTGACCTCCGTTGTTGCCAAGTATCGCGTTTTTCCCCCCTCCCCCCCCTAACCACGGCCCGGCCAGCCTGGCTGTGATATATGGCAGCACTCTGCTAAGAACTGTAAATCTGCACTCTCCTCTCACAAGCAGTTTATGCTAATAGGAAACGCTTGTTTCCCCAGTTCTCACACTAGCTTTTTTTTCGCGTGGTTTGCGCCTGTTTAGCGTCAGTTTACCGCAGGCTTTCAAAGTGACATTATGGCGAGTTCTAGCTCTTCTGAGTCAGTGTGAGCAGCCGACAGGAACAAGAATAAAGTGACGGGCGTAAGGCAGGATAAAAAGCACGCCGCGGTGATCTTTTGGGAAGTAATACGATTGAAAATAATGTAGTATACGTGTTTTTAGCTGTGAAAATGGAAATGTTTGTTGAGTGACAGGAAGACCGCCGCAGCGCTGCATGTCGGCCGTATGCTTCGTTGATTTTAGACTTATTTTCAGTGCTTATTGTACAAATACGGATTCCAAACTACCTGTAAGTTGTAGTATAAAGTTTACTGTGACAGAATGAGGCTGTGGTAGAGGGGAAATCGGGTTGCTGAAGGTGTGAAAGTGAAGATTTTGTTACCCAACTTTTGCAAGTCTCCACAAGTCCTTAGGTAGTCCACGAAGGCTCAACACCTGTCTCTGGAGAAAGCTGAATGTAAGTACTCTCTGCCATACCAAGTATAATGTTCTAGGGTTAATCTCTGATTTTTGGCTAATATTTTCCTTCAGGTACTCAGACCGCGATCCAACCCCGCCACCCGGGGGGGGGGGGTCGGCTGTCCATAGCCGCGCTTTAGGGGCTAGAGAGCCTTCCTAATTTAAGTCGTATAAACTTGTCTAATGATTGATAAAATAAACTGTCAAGATGCATCATTATCATCAACGGGTTAAGTTTCAATAATGTACAAACTATATAAATGTCCTGCAAGATTCATATACTGCATACAGTACTGTAACTACATCAGTATAGTTAAGGTATAGTGAACAGAACCCACGAAACTTGGTTTGACTATAAGGTGCAATACATTAATGGTCTGCACAAGATTGGACACTAACGAATATAGGTATGTTTAAAAATAATACGCAGAGTAGTTGTTTAATTTATATATTGTGTATTACAGAAAAATCATTCACATTGCTATCTTAAAGAGTGGATGAGGTGAAAAGCTTTGGATTCCACCTTCTGCAGAAGAGCTCTATGTGACAAAAAGAAAGTAATTAATCAGAGAAATAAATTAAGGCAACTAATTAGGGAAAAATAAAATGCCATAGGGGAACTTAACGGTATACTAAAGATTAACGATGGATCAGATAGGACGGTAAGGATAGCAGACAACCAACAACCATCAGCACATTCAGCAGAGTGTTCGTTTCAGTAGCCAGATCCATTGCTTCTCTTAGGGTACAAAAGAAAATATAAATACTATAAACAATTAATCAGAAACCCTGGGAGCACTGTGAAAAACAAAAAACTACTTAGATGCTACCACGAAGAAAAATACAGTGTAGGTTCTGTGTGACAAATGGAGAAGCTGTCCACCATCCACTTAAGGAGAGTGCTGGCTGCATGGTATGTGCGGTTCTATACATGTAGGAGAATTACAGTGTTAGATCATCTGAAAGAATAAAACATAGATATTAATTTCAAGACAACAATAAGTACAGTAAATCAGAGAATTTTTTCTTTTGTTCAGTCATAGTACAGTGGGCTCGGACAGTACGTGAGTTCACAGTACGCAAATCACATAGTATGCAAGTGACCAAAAATAATAACCAAAAAACCTTCACTGCGCGAGTTTAGCCCACAATACGCGAGGTAGAGGCAAGGAGTGGCCCAAAACTGCTATTTTCCCTGACTAAGCGACCCCCCTTCCAGCACAACGTGTCCATCGCAACTTACAGGCTCTTTGGGAATGTGCTCAAGAGGATTCTACAGTAAGATCTTGCCAATAACGACTTCGACAATAACGTTTTCGGCAATAACATTAAGTTAAAAATAGAACCCAGCTTCTTTAATAATGTTTGGATTCGCTTAAATGACAGGTATTTCGCGAATGCTAAGTTGTTATACAGCAAATAAGTCCATAACAAGATAAGGAATGAAGCAGACAAACAAGGAGAGATGAAGGAAATTGCCAAAAATGTGAGCAGTAGCGCGATGGAGGATCCTCCCCTCACCACCTCCCCTGACTCGCCCGCCACCGTCCTCTCACCTCCACTGCACCCCCCCCCAGCCGCCTCCAGCTCCGAAGTCCTACCTGCTTCACCTGGCATACCTGCAACCACCACCATAAAGACTTACTGCAGTCTGGAAGAAGTGTAACATTCGACAGGCCGTAAATTTCTTCATCAAAGCCTGGAATAATACAACACTAGCAACTGTTAAACACGCGCAGTGCAGTGGGTGATGCAGCGGGGGCACTCTAAATGTGTTGCCGCGCCTCAGAACCCCTCTTATTTACGTCCATCAGGCCTGATGTCTACTGTTGTTAAAGTGACTGACCATATTTTTTTTTATCATAGCTATATCTGCAGTATACAGTATGTCTGAAAGATTTTCCCTCTATTATGTCTCTAAGGGTCAATAAATGTCAAGGTATATGGGGGTACTACCCATATGTAATTTTTCCCATAAGATTATGTATTCACAGTGCGCTATTTCAAAGTACGTGAGGACCAGGACCACCCATCCACTCTTGTACTGTGCGAACCAACTCTTTTTTTTTTTTTTTTTCAATATAGGTAAGAAATAACCCTTTTTTGCATGATTTAGGGGAACAACTTCCACCGCAAATGAATCCTAAGGCTTGTAATTGGGTGAAGTCAAATTCAAAATAATATCCTTAAACTGTACTAACTATGTATATATATACAAATTTAATTATTTCTCTGGGGAGAGGATTTACTCATATTTTGATTTTAACTGACAATACTTTCAGCCGCAAATGATCACATACTTACCCAACCGTCCTAACTCCCATTAATGGGTTGAAGTCAAGTACAAGATGAAAACTGTAAAATCTAACAAATTATTTACCTTTTAGTATTAACCTAACCAAATCTAACCTAACCTAACTTAACCCTATGCACGAAGTCATATATGAAATTTAAAAAAAGGGAAATAAAACTGAACGAAGTGCTTTTTAATCTGTTAACTGCGGCATTAGGTTTCGTGGTCGATCCCCCCCATGCACAAAAAGTTTTTTCTTTTTTCCTTAAAAATAATTTTTGCTCATGTAAATGAAAGTGTCTGTGGAAAAGAATAGGAAACCAAATATGAGTTCATTATTTACTTTAGTTTGGCCGTGGTACACTATTTGTGGACATTTGGGTGGAAAATGCAGCATGCCTTTTTAAAATAAAAAGAGCTTGATCATATGATGTACGTTGCAGTAGCACGCTATTCTTCATATGATGTATGTAGCAGCTATCAGGTTAATTAAACTAATCTAACCTACCAAATCAGACCTAATCCAACAAAATTTGACCCCCAACCTAACTTACATTAACTGTGAAAGCATCTTACCTAACCTAACCTGGCGTAATCCTTGTATGTGGTTGAAGTCATATACAAAATAAAGAAAAGGAATTAATATCGAATGAAGTGCTTTTTAACCTAACCTAACCTAACCTACCAAATCAGACCTAATCCAACCAAATTTAATTCTCAACCTAACCTACATTAACTGTGAAAGCTCATAATTTTGATTGCTGGGACGGGCTAAGGTCGCCCTCCCCAAGCCGTGACAATACAGTGAGTTGTTACTGCACGAACAAAAACACCTAAAGGACACATTTGCGAGGAAAATGTCATATATGAACCCCCCCCCCCTAATTTGAGGAGTAAACATCATTGGAAAGGCTGGAATTTCCCTAGGGTGTGACTAAACGAAAACGTAGTACTACCTAAATTAGCACTATACAGGCACCTGACAATTAATACCTAGCCTATAGGCTTGCCTAGGCCCTATACATCATACGGATAGGCTAGGCTATTTAGACCAAGCCTTTGTGGTTGACCAGTTTATTTAAGGCTAATTTCTTCTACAGTCTTTATACCAAAAGCTTATATATGATTAACTTTTGATACTGAAAATTGATAGAGGACTTCAAAAGCTTTACCTTTTCTCAAAGTTTGTGCCTTTGTACGTATGGTAAATGCGGGATTTGAATGTTTGTGCAAGGTTACCATTGAAAATACTCAAACTTCGCTATAGGTAGCAAGATGGAATGGCAAAATAGCTAGAATAATGCCGCAGATATTAAAATATCATTTTAAATGGCTCAGATAACTATAACATTTATTGAACGCCACTGGATGTAAAAATTAAATATTTATACATGATCAAAGTCAGTTCCTCTATATCTAGCGAGAAAGTATAGCTAGATTGTACGAGCATGGAAACACTGTGTTTGAGGCGTGTTGCTTACGTCGATATTGGTGATCTAATATTATTTCGTATTCGTCAAAAAAAAAAAAAATAATAATAAAGAAAATGTTTAATATGCACATAAAAAGTATTACCTTGAATATCATGAATATCCACTGTACCATCATTTATATCGCTTAAGAGAGATGATCATTTTGGGAAACGAAATATCCACAACCACTTCTCTCTCTCTCTCTCTCTCTCTCTCTCTCTCAAATACGGAATTCATGGAGAAGGTTTGGGGAGGCCTTTGTTCAGGACACTAAATGGCTGATGATGCAATATATATCGTCATCAGCAGCAGCATGACCTGGCCAACTCTATTTCTGTCCTTTTAGTACTTCTTTAATGTCTTTTACTAATTTAGTCTGCTCTCTCATCAAAGATGTGTTCTGTCCCTCAAGGATATTCCCAAAGAGCAATAGAAACGACAATGTTAGGAATATCCTCATATATATATACAGTGGGCTCGCATAGTGCACGAGAGATTGGGTGGTGCACGAGCTCGCGCACTGGGAATTCGCGTACTAGGAATACATAATCTTTTGGACCTTAGAGACATAATAAAGGTCATATGTTTCAGACATTGTATAAAGCTATAGCTACAATAACAAAAATATGGGTAGTCACCTTAACAACAGTAGACAACAGGCCTGATGACCTTAAATAACAGGGGTCCTGAGGTGCAGCAACACTTACAGCGCTGCACTCCCCACCACACCTCCCACCGCACCAACACTTCCCTCCGCAGACTCCTCTTGATCACTTTCCCCAGGAGCATCCAAGTCACGCACTTCGGCCATAAACCCTTCAAAGTCCAATGCTGACACTTCTGACATTGCATCCTCTTCATCCTCAACAGGATCAGGAGCAGACGATGTCGATGGTTCCGCTATTTCACCAACTTGAGCCCGCTGTGTGTAGCTTGTTATGAGCGTCTGTCTTCTCCTGTTTATTTCTTCCCTGTGCCTGTCTGTGTAGAAATGGAAGAGTTTGTCGATACCAACAAGAAGTTCCTTCGTTCTTAGGTTGCTCACTTCCTGTGCCTTCACCTCTTCCTTAAGCTTATCCACGGCAGCAAGAATCTTGCTGATGTTTGACATATACAGCTCAGTCTTGCCTTCCATCACACTAGGCTGCTCAACTTGACTCTGTCTGGCGTCGGGCTCTGCGTCAGCCTCGTCTATCCGTTGCAACACTTCCTCGGGAGGCTGTTCCTCAGTAGCAGTGTGCACTTCTTGTATGTCCGCCAATGTAACATCCTCGAAACCTGGTACAGCTTGTGCTGCTGTCAATGTTGCTGCCTCAGCATCGGCCAGTGGTTGAATGGCCGTCTCCTGGGTGATGCACAGGTGAGGCATGAGCATTCGCCACGCATGGTTCACCATTGCAGGTGTAATCTAGTTCCAGGCTTGAAGGAGAAATTCAACTGCGTCCTTCACAGTAAAGTTACGCCAAAATGCCTCAACAGTCATGCCATCTGTGGTAGGTCGGGATAGAGGTGCTGGTGGAGATGGAACGGGAGCAGATGCCTCATCAAGGTCCGCGTCGTGATCTTCTTGTAGGACATGAAGCTCCTCTTGTGTGTCGGTCTTCCTGCTTAGGTAGTCGTACACTTCCTTATGGTAGAAATGCTTCACTGTGGCGATTAGTTCTTGATCGGGTGGCTGCATTAGTGACGTTGTGCGAGGCGGCAGGAACACAACACGACAATCCTTGTGAAGATCTTCCAGGTATGGAGGATGACTTGGTGCGTTATCAAGCACAAGGAGCATCTTAAATGGAATGCCCAGTTCCCGACACTTGGCTCTCGCATCAGGGACACTCCGCCTCGTTAACCAGTCTGCCATAATGTTCCCGGTCATCCAACCATTTATGGACTTATACCAATACACGCCACTTGCATCCATGTTCGTGAGGTTTTTGTAGCACCTTGGATGTGAAGCTGTGTGTACAACTGGCCTCATCTTGTGGCTCCCAGACAGGTTTACAGCGAACATTACCGTCATCTTACACTTCTGGAGCTTGCGACCAGGGGCTTGTTTCTGTCTTTTAGCAATGTAAGTTGATTTTGGCATGGCCTTGTAATATAAGGACGTTTCATCGATGTTGTAGATCTGGTCCTTCGTGTACTGTCCCTCTTCAATAATCGTTTTAAATATTGCAGGATAGTCTCTCGTGGCCAGCTCATCGGCAGAGGCACTTCACCAGAAAATTTCACGTAACGGAGTTCCTTGCGCTTGAGAAAACGGTCCAGCCATCCAACCGATGCCCTGAACGATTTTTCCACTTTTAACCTTCGAGACGCAGCCTTGTAAAGAGCTGGGCTTGGTTCCGAATAAATCTTCCATTGAGTGGAACACCTTCCTTTTCTTTCCGCATTATGAAGGTGGCAAGATAGCGCTCCATTAATATCATAGCACGATTTCCCACCCGCGAATGGCTGTCTAGGTCAGAGGCACCGTACGTCTTCACTACAGCCTTTATGGCTTCACGGTTCTTCCACACAGTTCTCACTGTAGATTCAGCCAGTCCCAGGGTTCTCCCGATAGCCGTGTTTCCTTGACCCTCCTCCTTCATCTTAATTATCTTTAACTTGGTGGTATGTGTCAGAAGTTTCTTTACTCTTGGGGTTGGAGCCATGGTGCAGCAAAGTACAGGCAGCACAAAAAACACCACACGTTGTACACGACAGGTTAGCTGTAGAGAGCAGATCCGCACAGTGCACGAGCCGGGACTGTTATGGCGCTCCCGCTCCCTTGTACCCCAAGCTGCACAGTAGAATGCCCGGGAATTTCTGCACATCAACATGACGACACGTGAGGGGTGGTCGCGCACTAGTAGAAAATGGCATTTTTGAGCCACTCCTTGCCTCTGCCTCGCGTTCTGTGCGGTAAACTCGCCCATTAAAGGGTTTTTGGTTATGATTTTTAGTCACTTGTGCACAAGGCGAATCGCGCATTGTGGTGACGCGCACTGTGCGAGCCCACTGTATATATATATATATATGCGTATGTATCTTAATTTCCAATCAATAAATTTTATGAAGTGCTAATAGCCAGGCTACATAACTACTTTCATATATACCAAAAAAAGGCATAAACTCACACTGCTCTAATGTTGCAAAATCACAGTCGGAACTAATCTATTTCATGTGATTTCTACCACCACATATATCTCATACTATTCTGAGAGAATTCACATGAATTCTTCATCCAGTTGTACACGAGATCTTCTCAAGTGTTTCCACGTGGAAAAGATGTAGAAATCTGGTGAATACGATGTACATGAGATTTCACCAATTATCCATGACTGTAGAATGTGGAAATCACGAGCTGTGTTCATTGGAGTAATTTGATATTAAGATTCGTTGGTAAAAACTGTGTAAGTTTTTTAAGTTTTATGATACTTGTTTGTTGTTTGTTTGTTTAAAGTTTCCCTGCACATATAGTGCAGGCCGGGCCTTACATTAGCCCGGTCAGTGGTGTATGGGCTGGTTAAAAAACAGTAAGTGGGGAGAACAGGACCTAGGGATTGCCTAGCACACACGTCCTGTCTCCTGGCGGGCTTTGTGGTGTGTGTGTGTATGATACGTATTGGACATGTAAATATATATTCAGAATCACTGCAGTAAAACAGAAGACAAGAAAGAATTATGCAAATAAACAATGTTATTAAATGAAATCAAATTCTACCTAGTAGCGTGCATGACATCATTTATATTTCCTAATTATGTACAAAGTAGGAATACATAAAATAGTAAAATAAAGGAACAGACATTGTTACAAAGGCTCCCCTGTTAAGAGGACCTTGGCATGTTAGAGGTTGAGCCTGCAGGGTAGGCGTATGGGGCGTCCAGATCGAGACGAGGTGAGAGGAGGCACGAGTTCAGTAGATGAGGAGGGCTGAGCAGGGTTATCGTTGTCGTCGAGGTATGAGGATATTAAGCAGTCAATTGAGACACAGTCACTACGCCCGGCCATGCTGAGTCGGTATGCCTTGGTGTTGCATCCTAAGACCGCATACGGCCCCTGGTAAGGGCAGGTGAGGGGTGATTTGTGGGCATTGTTCCTTACAAAGACATATTTACAGGAGTGGTGCAACTTGGGAAGGTGTTGAGGAGGCAAATCCTTGTATGTCTGAGTGTAAGGCATGTGTCTGCCAATGATGTGATGTAGTCTGGCGAGGTAGGCATCATCTAAGGGAGTGTGGGTGGCGGAAAAAAATTCGCCAGAGACAGCAAGAGTCTCTCCAAACACCATTTCAGCAGAGGAAACGTTAAGTCCCTCTTTTCATGTTCACATGCCAAGTAGTACCCAGGGAGCTGAGCCCTCCACTCAGGTCCAACACATTGTGCCATCAGCGCAGCTTTCAGGGTGCGATGGGTTCATTCAACCATACCATTGGCAGCCGGGTTGAGAGCAGTAATGTGATGGATGTTTGTTCCCATTAGCTCAGTCCATAGCTGGGATATGAAGGCAAGGTCCCGATCAAAGGTATCATCTGGAACACCAAAGTGGCTGATCCAAATGTGCAGGAGAGCCTCTGCACAATCTTGGGCCTTGGCTTGCCTCATAGGGATAGTTTCAGGCCAGCATGTGGAGTGCTGAGTAGTGGTGAAGAGGTACTGGGTGACATCTGATTACATGCAGGTGTCCAAAACGGCACTTAGGTTGGGGAAACTCTCCTGTCCTTGACTCCGTGTGCCATCCTGTCTTGCTGGTCTGGCAGACAAAGCAGCATTGAGCCCACTGGCTGTCGTCCTTATTCATGCCGTGCCAGACATATCTTTGCTTCATTAGCTTTGCAGTCAAGCATCTTGATGGGTGCGACAAACCGTGGATGAGGTCAAAAATTTTTCAGTGAAAGGGCTTTGGGATGAGAGGACAAGGGCGGCCCATGCTGACATCACAGAGGATAGTACAGCCACTGTCGCCAAAAAAGATGTCCTTCCATCGTAGATTGGTGATGGCAGTACGGTAGGCAGTAGTCTCGGGGTCTTCCTCTTGAGCTGTAGTTATGTCATCATAGTTGATTCCAAGGTGGACGGCATTGATCTCCACCCTCGAGAGGGCATTGGCTACCGGGTTCATTTCCCCTGGCATATACTCAATGGTGCATCCGAGCTCAGTGATGCTGGAGAGATGTCGTTGTTGGTTGGCAGAGCATGCATCACTAGGCTTGGAAAAAGCGTGTTCTAGCGGGCAATGATCTGTACTAATGGTGAATGGTGTGCCCTCCAGAAGGTATTTCAAGAGGCGAACTGCTAGGTAGACAGCAAGCAGTTCACAGTCGAAGGTGCTGTACAGTAATCCCTATACCATCCAGACGCCCACTATCCGGATTCCCCACTTACCGGACATTGTGGGCCTGGACCTTCGGAACCGAAAAATGGCCAAAAAAAGAAAAAAATACCCCTCAAATCCAAATTTTTTCCCACCTATAATTTGAAATTGGTGCATGGCACTGAAGAGCTGTGTTTATCCCTTCACCCCTTCCTTCCTCACCTCTCACCAGTTACTGCCAAACCACCATTGTGAGTAGAAGTTCGTTGCAATGGATGCCGCATGTGCTCGTTTTTGTGAGTAAATAAACTGCAATACCTCACCACCAGACCACATGGGAATTTACAGTGTTGGTCAGTGTTAAGAAATTAGAATTTGGAGTGCAAAGGATTAAAGTGTGGAGTGCAAAGTGGAAGTTGAAACTGGCAGTTGAAACTGGCGTGGGGAAATTATGAACAGAATGTACAGTGTTAAACAATTATAATTCACAGTGGAAAGAATTCAGTGTAGCACAACACTGGATTACTGTACGTGCTTCAAGAGCATTTTCACCACTGCCAGAGCCTCAGAGGAGGAGGCCACAGATGTGCTGTAAGTACCCTGTGCACTGCTAAATATTTTCCATACTCACTTCTAATTCCTTATTCTCTGGTTCCTTTCCATTATTGGCATTAATAGGGTCTTAAATAGGTGCTATGCATGTCTGGTAGAGAGTTATTTAGGTGGCTCCCAAAGTTAGGCTGGGTTAACATCCATAAGTACCAGTCCAGGAGGCAGGGGCCCACTATCCGGATGGACCCACTTTCCATACATGCCTTTGGTTGTATTACATCGGATAGTGGAGAGATTACTGTATTTGGTTTCCGCTTGCCATAGTCTTCTGCTGAAGAATCCCAGTGGATGGGGTGTACCATTAACTGTTTTCTCAAGAAGAGCCTCTACAGCGACTGGCTCATCCGTGGTGAGGGTGAGTGGAACGCTAGGGCATGGGAATGAAAGTGTTGTAGCTGATGCTAGGGCGGTCTTCATATCCTCAAAGGCTTTCTTCTGCTTCGGTCTCCATTGCAGTTTCTTCTGTTTCCCAGCAAGAGCATTGTAGAGAGGTTCCATGGTATGAGCAATCCTTGGGAGGAAACGGTGGTAATAGTTTACCATGCCGATGAATTCTTGGAGGCCCTTGATGGTGGTGGGGGACGGGAAGTTTGCCACTGCTTCCATCTTGCTTGAGCAGGGGTAGACAGCAGCTGGTGATATTTTATGTCCAAGGAACTCCACAAACGTGGCACCAAACAGGCACTTGTCGAGATGCACAACTAGACCATTATTCCTAAGTGTTCATAGCACTGTCCGAAGGTGCTGAAGATGCTCTCTGGTGTTCTTGGAGAAAACTAGGATCTCATCCACATAGCAGGCACAGTAGGGGAGGTTACAAGGATACCATCCATTAGGCATTGAAGAGTGGCACCTGAATTCGAGACCAATGGTGGAATAGTTGAAGGTATAGGTCCCGAATGGTGTGATGATCACTGTCTTGGGTACATCTTCGGGGTGTACGGGGACTCGGAAATACCCTTTCAGGAGGTCAAGCTTTGAAAAAATCTTGGTCCCATATAGGTTGGAGGTGAGGTCTGCTATGTTAGGTAGAGGGTAGCGGTCAGGTTCAGTGACAAGGTTAAGGCGTCTGTAGTCAACGCAAGGTCACCAGGTTCCATCAGGTTTTTTAACAAGATGGAGAGGTGATGCCCATGAACTCGATGCTTTCTGGCAGAGACCCATACGTTCCATGTCAGCGAATGCTAGTTTAGCTGCCTCAAGTTTCTCAGGAGATATGCATCTGAATTTGGGTTGCACAGGAGGACCTATTGTCTTGATGTAATGAAAAATGCCATGTTTGGCAGGCTCATCAGGCTGCTGACGTAGCTCTGGTCAGAAAATATTAAGGAACTCTTGGTAGAGGATGTCGTAGGGGCCATCAGTTCTCACGGAGCAAACTCCGGTGTAGTGTTGGTGAGAACCAAGAGGTGCCGTCCAGAAGGTGACTACATCCAGCAGTCTACAGTTGGCGACATGAACAAGTAAGCCGTGATGACCCAGGAGGAGAGGCATCTTGACGTCAGCGATGATGAACTCCCAGGAAAAGCTGTCTCTGGGTGCTTTGATGATGAAGGTTCGAGTACCGTAGGTTGGAATGTTGGTTCCATTGGCAGCAACGAGTTTGATGTTGGTTGGTGGCTTCCTGTGGTGTTCCTATCCTTCACTGTAGCAGGAAATAAGGAACAGAAGGCACCTGTGTCAATCAGGAACTTGTAGCCAGATAAGGTATCTCTTATGTAGAATCCTGATCACGGTGTACTGAATGCATGAGTGTTCGGAAGTTTGGGGTATTGAAAGGCCACTGATGCAGTTAGCAGCAGCCCAGTTACACGTTTTTTGGCCACTGGCATCCAGGTATGGAACTGCGTGCAGTCGTTCCAAACTTGTTGTGATAGTAGCACAGTCCGAAAGGCAGGAATTGACCGCGAGTTCCAGGTGTGCGGTTACAGATCTGGTTGATGGGTAGCCTGACGTGTGTGAAGGTTTTAGTGGTGTTGGTGTTTGGGAAGCTCCTTGGATGGGGCAAAGCAGATGGTGTCAGAGATACAGGAAGCCTTGGCAGCATTGATAAGCTCATTTACCTTCTTTATGAGGGCATCCATGGGGCTTTCATCAGCATCATGTAGGGCAGCCCTCACAGAAGGGGGAAAACATCACAGCCATAGCTTACGAAGTGGGTCTACAAGGAGTGGTTGCTTGGTTGTAGGGTCTATTTCAGGCAGTCTAGCAAGAGCTTGCATCTCATTCCATGCCTCATGTGCTGTAATGTCCCCCAGGGGTAGTTGTGGCATACTGAGAAGAAGTTGGGCCCAGTTGCTGACACTGTAAATTCTTGCAGGAGGTAATTCTTGAGATCCTCATAATTGACATCATTGTCCTTTTCTTCCAGCCATGCCGAGACGTGGGGAAACAGGTCTCCTGGAATGGCATCCAGCACGTAGTCTGCCTTGGTGTGGGGGTCGGTGACTTTCCACTGATGGAACTGAACCTACGCCCGCAGGAACCAGAAGATAGGCTCCTGGAAAAGAAGGGCGACAGCTTTACCGCAACGGTGCCCGCGGGAACCAGGAGATGGGCTCCTTGGAAGAGAAGAGCGACAGCCTTACCGCAACGGTATTCACTATTGGGGTCTGTTCCTGTCTACATTGACAGCAGGCATAACGGTGTAGGCAGGTCACTCATGGATCACCAGTTATAATGAACAACAAAAAGTCCTCTAAGTTGTATAGCATTTATTGGACATGTAAACATATACTCAGAATTACTGCAGTAAAACAGAAGACATGGAAGAATTATGCAAATAAACAATGTTATTAAACTGAAATCAAATTTTACATAATAGCATGCATGACATTTTACTTCCTAATTATGAACAAAGTAAGAATAAATAAGAATAAAATGGCAACATAAAGGAACAGACATTGTTACCATTCAAGGTTACTCGGTAATGCCGAATTTTCTGCCTCCAAACCAGTTGGTTAGCACGTGTGTAGTACTCTCAAAGTGCTTCTTCTTGTTGTTAGATGGTTTTTGTTCAGCTTAGGAGATCCTGCTGATATTAATGTACTTAATGAGGGATATATCTAATCCACACAGTTTGAGGGAAATAATTCCAAGAGTGAGATACTCGTCTGGAGACAACGAGAATAGTAAATACAACATCGTAGAGAATGGGCAGCTCCAGTAGTAGCTGACACCCTGGGGTTATGTGAAATGTGAACAGAGTGGCCTCCAGACTGAAGCTGCCCTTCTCCTGCAGTATTCCATCGTCCTTTCAGGGTACAGGGAGTGAAATGAGAAGCGTTTGTACAGGCAGGCAGCAAAGCCTGCCACTTATATCGGTCCCAGGGAGTGAAATGAGGAGCGTTTGTACGGGCAGGCGCAGAGCCGGCCACTTATATTGGTGCCAGGGAGTGAAATGAGGAGCGTTTGTATTGGCAGGCTGCAGAACCGGCCACTTACACGGGTGCCGGGCAGTGAAGGCGTGCCTTCCCAGCACCAGTGAATTGCTGAGTGAGTCAGACAACGGTCCAGGATATTTGGTCGTGTCTGGGAAGGAGCCTCTGATGGGGATAATAATCATGTCCTGCCAAGGATACTCTAAGACAGTGAGTTGTTTTCCTCTTTATATTGATATTGTATTGCCACCCGGGACGCAGGCCTGTCACCTCCCCTTTGACACCTTCAGCCTGAATACATAATTTCAGTCTTGCTGTCTCCGAGCGATTTTATTCATATTAGGTTGCGCTTCCAGGCTGAATTAAACTGACTGGTGACAGCCTGAGTAAAGTCATCGTAGTAACGAGACTAATATTTTGAACTGTGGTAGCCTGCTATGGATTCCAGTATGGCTTGCACGGACCTCTATGAGAGTATGATATTTTTACTTTTTTTTGCTTGGCTATAGTATATACTGTATGGTGTATATGTAGATTTAGTGTGGGAGGACGTAATATTGTTTAAGAGAATGCGCTGGCTCAAATTCAGTATTAGTGGAGCAGAAATAGATCAACAAAGGAAAATGCTCGGGAGCTGTGGTCCTGTTGTCTGGAATGCTATGCTGCTCGACTGTGTATGTGTGTGTGTGTGTGTGTGAGAGAGAGAGAGAGAGAGAGAGAGAGAGAGAGAGAGAGAGAGAGAGAGAGAGAGACTCTTGTTCATAATTATAATTTCTCTCTCGCTTTTCGTTTATTTTTTGTTTTGTTTTACCATCACATCTTACTTTTATCTCAGCTACTCTTAAACTGTATTCAGTATCACGAGGTTACTTTAATTGGTCTTGGAATGAGCCGAAGTAAGGCATCACGAGCCGCACTGATACCATGAAAGATTTTGTGGCGGATCTTGGGTAGCGGCTGGAAAGGCTTAATGGGATAGTAGTAATGCCAGCAGCTTAGAATTTGTAGGAAGGACATAGCCTAGGGGGGTGAGGGAGGAAGTTCTAAGTTTCTAATCATTTTAACGCCTAGATGACGATAGACCACTCCTAAGCTGAATTAATGATCCCGTGGTTAGAAGAATAAGCTACTGTTGATTTATGTTGTTATTTATAGGGTTAACATTCAGTACAACGACGCCATTCCTTTACTACTTTATTCCTTTATTTCTTTATTATTTTATTCCTTAAAATTTCTTTATTACTTTTTACTATATTTCTTTATTACTTTAGTCCTTTATTTCTTTATTACTTTGTTACCCTATTTATTACTTTATTTCTTTATATCTTTATTACTTCATTACATCGTTGCTTTATTCCGTTTTCCACCTGACGATTTTATTTAGCCTTGGACAACCCTCATCGTTGTCAGTGGGTAATAGATGGTAAATAAAATCCTTCCTTTTTCGAAAACTCCCTCCGAATTATATAATTTTGTCTGGAAAGCATAAGTATTAGGTACAAAATGTATACCAGTACTGAAGAAGTTGTGGGTCTTGTCTGTTTATTATTAACTTGTCTGGAGAAAGCCAGAATAAAATAAAAACAGGCGACACCGTACCAGAAACAGTTAAAGGTTTT
This sequence comes from Coenobita brevimanus, assembly GCF_032717465.1. Lineage (NCBI taxonomy): Eukaryota > Metazoa > Arthropoda > Malacostraca > Decapoda > Coenobitidae > Coenobita > Coenobita brevimanus. The sequence goes on from NC_137016.1 coordinate 13,672,936, forward strand.
GTCAGTCTTAAAAAAAAAAAAAAAAAAAAAAAATCTGGGGATTGCAAGAACAGGATCTAGACCTTATAGACGTTATGGTAGTGAATGGGTTACGGTTCTTTTCCCGGTAAAATCCATCTTGAAGGAGCAGAGGATAAGAATGAAGGACGAGGGAGCAGAAGAGTACTGGAGGAGGTTGGAGCCGCAAGGGATACCACTGGATCTGAAAACGAGAAGAGAACTTTCAAGGAGGCAGAAAATTATGCAGGTGGTCTGAGAAAAGGTTAGACGATCCTGCCAAGAGGAGAGTCTTGGGAGATAACTGGAAACATTTGTGTGAGAAAGAAAAATTTGCTGTCGAAGTCTGGATCAGGAGAAAATAGAAAGAAAGTGGGTACGAAAAACTTGAGGAAATTAAACGATAGCTAAAAAATAAAATCAATACTTGAAGGCAACAGTAAAAATATTAAGTGAGACGAAATATGCAAGACCAGATGAATATATATATCTGGAAGAGCTGGAGAGGATGGGGACGCTGGAAGAGAGTTTTAGATTCAAAAGCTGAAGGGGAGAAACGTACTTAGAAAACAGAAAGAGCCCGGTAAAAGAGAGAGAGAGAGAGAGAGAGAGAGAGAGAGAGAGGGAGGGAGAGAGAGACAGACAGACAGACAGACAGACAGACAGACAGAGAAGGGAAGTAAAGGTGCACTATAAGAGACCTGAATGACGCCGGTTGAGTCGTAGTGATGGATGACAAAATATAAAGATACAAAGGAAAGGCTACTAAAGGCGTTTGTTACGATAGTTTGGAAGGTGTGGCCAGAGGAGTGTACTACATTGTAGTCTGCCCACCACAGTTTGGCTTCTTCCTTTGCAGAAAACTTCAAGTAACTGTTAGGGAAAATAAAACTACGGCTATACATCCCTTCCATGGCACCTCCGTTGGAAGCACAGTACAGTATAGTACTTCTTGTTACAGCCTCATGATGGAAAGGTGACAGTATTAGGCCAAAGAAAAGTGGACAGAGTATAGAAGTAAGCAATAGATAGACTGGAAGACAGTACTGAGGGCACAGAGAGTGATAAAGTTATTTGGAGAGACATACAAACCAGAAGTGAGGGTGTTGTTATTAATGATAAGTAAAAAAAAAAAGTCATCCCGGGAGAGAGATGACAACACTGTTGTGAATGTTCCGGAAGATGGCGATATAAAGCATAGCCTGTTTGAAAGTAAGTATAAAAGGGAGGGGGGGGGGAATTCTGAAAGCATATACAGTACAAGATAAAAGTAAAAAGGAGACAAATAAATTAGATACCATAATGGGAAGATGTAAAGGAAATAAATTGGGCTGCTTTACGAGGAAGTTAGTGTTAGATGAATTTTAACTGGAATATTACTCTGGCAGAGAGAGACTTGTCTGAGCTTGTTGAGAAAGGGAAGTTTGGAAGAGTGTGGTGGAAGAGGAACTTGGAGACGGATGGCGTGATGACGTCATTGGAAGATATTGTTACGAGAGGGAACCAGGGAGTTAAGTACAGTAGTGTGTAAGATGGGTTTGCAAAAACGTAACCTGGAAGAATATGCAGGAAGAGGGTACTGCAATGTGATCTCGAAGATGGGTTTGCAGAAGTGTTACCTGAGAGAATGTGCAGAAAAAATATACTGGAATGTAATCTCAAAGAAAATCAGGAACAGAATGCTGGGGGGTACGGAGGGAACAACGCTGAAAGGGATGGATGTAAGTGAAGGTCCAACAAAGACATTTACACGTATGAGAGTTATACATAGAAGGGACCTGATATGTCCTTACCTGATGGAACTGAGCCAGTCCCACAACTTATATACTAAGTAGTGGTTGCAGGAAATTATATGGACCTTGGTAATAAGGCAAGAATGAGTCTCCTTGGTTGTTAGTAAATTCAATCATTTAATAAAACTAAATCTAACAACCAACTCAGCCGAAAGGGATCAGGTTTTGTCCGGGACGATGTGGGAAAATATGCAAGAAGACTGTTTTGTTAAGGATAAGAGGATATTGTACGAAGTGAACCTAAAAGACGGTACTGTGGGAGACGGTGGACTGGAAGAGGGAAAGCCTTGAAAACTATTGTGAAACTTGGTGTAAAAGACAACCAAGAAAAGACATGTGAATTACGGACCAGGAACTGTACTGTGGGGCGGGGTCATGCACGAGGTACTTGTAAGAGAGGCACCTGGAGGAAAAATGCTGAAGAAAAATCACCAGAAATTAGTGTTGTGATAGGGACACCTATAAGGGTGCTGGGAAACGCTGCAAGAGGATGTTAAGAAATGTGGCCATAAAGCAATCACTATATAAAAAATAAATTTATAAAAGGGTGCAGGACTCTGATGCCGTGTTTAAAAGTAACAAGCATTTTAAGTAAAAGATTTGGAAGAAACGGTAATGTAAGAGAGTGTTGTTTGAAGGGAAAGTGTTGCAAGAGAGAACCTGGAAGAGGGTACTGTGAGCTGGAGGGACCTGGAACAGTACCAAGGAAGAGGATCCTTTAAGAAAATGCTATGAAAGAGACTCCTGGAAGAGACTTGTGAAAGGAACACGTGGAGATGTGACAGAAAATAATGGACAGTACGGTAAACAACATTATCTTCATAAAACTTGTATTTTGTGATGTATGTAAAAATGAAACGGAGAGGAACCTGGGAGGGAGGAAAATTCCACATCCACCAATGGCAGTAGTATTGTTTACTGGCAAAAGTAAATAGTTCCGACCGACGTAAACTCCCTGCAGATATGAATAGAGATGTTGCTGTACATGGGAATGTGTGTATAGCAAAATGAGGTGAGCGAGGGAGAGGATGAGGAAGGGGAAGGGAGAAATGCAGCAGGGCTAGATGTTGAGGTGAGAGAGAGAGAGAGAGAGAGAGAGAGAGAGAGAGAGAGAGAGAGAGAAGTGGGGTAATGAGGGAGAGGGAAAGCTCTATCAGGTGTTTTTATGAGAGACAAACGTAAAAAAGTGTTCTTAGATAAAAAGACATTTATATTGGAATATTGAATGAGGGTATTTTGAGAAAACGCCCAAGAAGGGAGTGATGGAATGTGTCGTGAGAAGAAAGCTGGAAGAATTCTATGAACCTGAAAAGGACATAAAGGCGACTGGTGCAAGACAAGTTCCTGGAAGATTGCTAAAAGACTGAGTAATTGAAGGGGTTTTAGAGGAGAGGGTTGGAAGTGAAGAGCCTGGATGTGAGTGCCAGAAAAAAAGGGGGACTTTGAGGGGTGTACAATTAGAAATTGTTTTGGGAAAGGAAAGAGGATATTGCACGAGTGAGTCATAGAGGAGAGCATGGTGGAAGATGGAGGTGGGAGAAGCTGGAAGAGGAGAAAGTGTTGTAAGAGAGTCTGGGAAAGGAGTCTGGAGAAAGTTGCCTTAAAGAGGGTCATGGAAAGAAGATGCCGATAAGAAGTTGCTGGAATGATCCCCAAATAAGATGCCGGTAAAAAGTTGCCTGTAAGTTGTATGGAAGAAGATGCCAGAAAGAAGGTGCCGGTAAGAAGATGTCAGTAAGAAGATGCAAGTAAGAAGATGTCTGGAAGAAGATGCAGGTAAGATGCCGGCAAGAAGCTGCGTGTCAGAGTGTGATGTAATGCGAGTGGTGTTCCGTGCCTGGGTGACAGACAGCCTGGGTCGACACCCTCTGTAATTGCCACCCAGAGCCAATTTGTACCCTTCTCCTTCCCCTTCACCATCACACTTTTTCCTTACATCTCGTACTCTCGTACTTGTCCTTTCCCCTTATCAGTAGCTTCTTTTCATTTCCTCCCATCCTTTTCATTGTCCTGACATATTCCCTTCCCATTTGGTTTACTCTGTAATTTTCATTTTTACATATGCTAAACTCTCTCTCCCTCTCTCTCTCTCTCTCTCTCTCTCTCTCTTTGTTTTACCATCTTTTAATGTTAACCTAGTAACCTTCCGACGGTTTTATCCAGTGTAGGAGTGAGCTGTCGTCCTCGAAGGGGTACGCAATACTCTACATTCCCATTCTCTTTTTTACAACACCCACCGCCAAGCTCCGGGAGACTGCAAGACCTACAAAGTTTTCAGCTCTTCCTCTTCCACTTCCTGTTTTCTCTCCTTCCCTTCAGTCTTTCCTCTTCCTCTCTCTCCTCGTCCCCTTCATTCTTTCCTCCACCACCCTTTTCTTTTCTTCCCTATCCCATTCTTTTTACGTCTCCCTCCCCCTTCTCTCCTACTGTTTATGTTGCCTTCCATCTCTTCCTCTTCACATCAAATTTTAATACCTCTTCCAACCCACTGCCATTTATTTCCATTAGGTCTCCTCGCTCGACCTAAGCTGCGACCCGTCTTACATAATAACTAATCTCCCTTCATTTTGGTCTCGGCGACCTTTCCGCTTTAGTCCTTGGCACAAATATTATGAAAACTAGGGTGGGAAATTTTCGTGTTTGTGGCCCTCTGGTGGCGGCTGGGATAAGATGGCGCTGTTGTCTTGGCTTCAGTTTTGTAAATATTATGAAAATTCGATGGAATTATCAAGTTTTTACGATGGCGTCTCCTTGCGGTGGTCATGGGGAGGTGTTGTCTTCAAGGCCACAGTTGAAAATAATATTGCAATATTAGATCAGGATTTTGTGAGCGTCGATGAAAGAGAAGTTGTCCCTGATAGGCTGAAAATGTTTTTTGAAACCAGTCTATTTGTGTGTGTGTGTGTGTGTGTGTGTGTGTGTGTGTGTGTGTGTGTGTGTGTGTGTGTGTGTGTGTGAGAGAGAGAGAGAGAGAGAGAGAGAGAGAGAGAGAGTAATGGTGGTGGTGTTGGTGGTGACCAAATGAAGGAGGTATGTAGGCTACTTGACTTCAGACCACTGCTGAAAAAATTTTGAAACTAGATTAGAGTTTTGTTTGTGGTAAGGTGAAGGAAGCGTTGCCTTTGTCACTGTTGAAAATATGAATCAGGTCGGGGTTCTGGAAATCGTGGCCCGCTAGCCGTGGTCAAGTGAAGCTGGTGTTGCCTTCTAGGCCATGGGTAAAACACTGTGTAACGAGGTTGGGATATGATATGTAGTAGACTTTGATGGTGGTGGAGCTGGTGTGAGGGAGTGTGGTCGCCAGTGCATATGTCGTAAACTTTAAGAAAATATATAACAAATTATCATTTTCGTGTCGTTGGCCCCGGTGGTGGAAAAGGTTTAGTGAAGTTGTCTCCCACACAGCTATTATGGCGTCAAAGGCTGTAACAAAATATGGACGAAAAAAACATTTGTGATAAAATGAAGCTTGCTGATTTACACACACACACACACACACACACACACACACACACACACACACACACACACACACACACACACACACACACACACAGAAAGACAGACAGACAGAGATGGAAAGCAGGAAGTGAGAATCTGAGAAAAGCAGGCCTGGAGGGTGTTATGAAAATATTAGAATGTGAGGAAAGGCAAAAGCATGGGATTAAGAAACTGGAGAGAGAGAGAGAGAGAGAGAGAGAGAGAGAGAGAGAGAGAGAGAGAGAGAGAGAGAGAGAGGGGGGGGGGAGAGAGAGAGATGTGTGCCGGAGGGCAGGATATGTGTGGTATGGGAGGCAGTATAATGATTGGTGATACTGGAAAGTTTTACAGTATTAATTTTTACATTGTTTTCTTTATGTGTCTCCTGTTCCATAATTGTGTATGAACCTTCTTGCTCATTTTTTACCTTTTTTTTGATAATGCTTAGACTCTCTCTCTCTCTCTCTCTCTCTCTCTCTCTCTTTCTCGCTTGCTCGCTCGCTCCTGTCTATCATTCCCTCCCACCCGCCTCTGCATTTCATTTGCTCTTTGATTTTCCATCTTTGACCATTTGCTTCTTTTCCTTCGAATTTTTATTGTTCGTTTGTTACAGTTTCTGTTTTCTGGATTTATTTCTTCCTTTTTATTCTTATGTCTCCTCTATCGTTTCTCTTTATCAGTATCCTTCCTTGTTTCTCTTTATCATTTATTTGATCTGTCTCACACTTTTCCTTCTCGTCCTCACTTTGTGCCCTTTCCTTTTCCTCTTCCTTGTTCATTATTTGTGTGCTTCGTTTTCCGCGTCATCTTCATCTTCCCGAATCTCCCTGTTTGTTGTGTTCCTTCCGTGTCTTCCTCTCTTTTGTTTTCTTTTTCCTTCATCTTCTTGTTACCTGGCTCTTCCTCCTCCTCTTCCCCCTCTTCCTCCCCTCCTTCTTGCTAATCCTACCCCCCACAAAATATGTACCCAGAATAGGTGCCTGAACCCGCCATAAACAAGGATAACCAGGATTAACACAGAGGTCGACGCTGTGCAGGCGAGGCAGAGCAGGACAAGGCAGGGTTGGACAGGACAGGGGAGGACAAAGCAGGATAGGGCACGGCAAGGTAGTGTAGACCATGTTGTGGTTTAGTTAGGGAGGGAATACTGGGAAATGAAAGTTGGGTTTGAACAGAGGGAGATAACTTAAGGAAGGGCAAGATGAGGTAGTGGATAGCAGGCTGTGGGATAACAGTGTGGTCTAGACTTTACAACATTTTTAGTAAGATGACGTCTTTCGAGGATTTATCCTTTCTTCCTGCAGTCAATTACTTCCAAATTTGGGGATACCCTTTCCACTTCGAAATCTCTCTTGTAAGCTGAGTAAAATAGTGTAGTAATAGTAATAATGGAACAGAAACTGACAACGTACCACAGACGGAGAATATCGTAAGCATGGGAAGAGCTACTATGCTCAAACTTCGGTAGGAGAACAAAGGAGTACAAAGGAAAGCAACAGCCTCAGTCGTCATTATGAGTCTATTTGTTCATAGGGTGCATTAGGGAAAGGCAGAGTAGAGATCAATTAGAGTCCTTGGGGGAGTATATAATGGAATTTATGAGGAGGTCAAGTGAGAGAAAAGTAGTTTAAACCAGTCATAGCACATTAGGAAAGAACAGGGCGGGAGAACCAAGGAAATTGTTAGAAAGAGGAAGGTACGAGTAATGTTAGCCAAAGCCTGAGATCAAGACAAGGTAAAGTGAGGCAGGCAAGAAGAGTCACGAAAGGGCAGGAGAGTGTTGGGCGGAGCAGAGCACGTCAGGTCTGAGCTGAACATGATATGAATGAAGGCATGCAGGTGTATGTTGGAGAATACCAGCTAAAATTTTATACTTCATAGCTTTAAAGTTTAACTACGTTTACGCTTAACATGCAGTCTGGGTGACGCTTGAGAGACACAAGCACATGCAACCTCAAGACACACACACACACACACACACACACACACACAAACACACACACACACACACACACACATACACACACACACACACACACACACACACATACACACACACACACACACACAAAACAGATTCTTTCTGATGCGTGAAACTCCGACACTACACCTTTCCCACCACCGGAGGGACCAGATACAGCTACAGTCCAGGATGGAAGGTGGAAACGGAAGAAGAAAAAAAAAACACGTTGGCCAACAGAATCATCATCACCATCATCATCATCATCATCATCATCATCATGGAAAGGACCTTGAACTGATCATCATCATAATCAATCATCATCATCATCATACTCAATCATCATCATCATCATATTCATCATCATCACCATATTTTCCATTAGTAGTTGGGAAGGAACGTGAAATCATCATCATCATCATCATCATCATCATAGGACACATGCAGTCACGGTAGAGTAACAAGGCTGCGTCCTAAAGTTTTAACTCTCTCAAACTCGCCAAACCCTCCTTTGTTCTTAGCCTACCTCTCAAAGTATTCTTTTCACCCTGCTCTCCTTTCCCGCCTCGTCATCCTTCTTGCCGTACAGTACCATTCCCTCTTACCTATCACCTTATCCCTCCTCCTACTTACTAATTTTCTTACGACCTGCCCTCTTTTTGCCCTCCATACCAATGCGTATTTCTGTTGTTCAGAAAATGGAGACAGTGACGTACGCGAACCAGGAGGCGTCTGTGGTGATCAGCGCCTACTACTGTCTGCCCAAGGACTCCCTCACCTTCCTCACCTACCAGCTACTCGTCCTCTTCGTCATCCCCGCCTTCCTCATGATCCTCTTCTACACTGCGGTCATCAGGGAGCTCTGGAGGTCCACCAAGAACATCAAGGCCCTGAACAACGCCACCAGGGGGTAAGATGTAGGCCAGGGTATATGAAGGAGGGTGACGTGTACTGTGGGTATGATGTTGGGCAAGGTATATGAGGGAGGGCGATGTGTACTGTGGGTATGATGTAGGGCAAGGTATATGAGGGAGGGTGATGTGTACTGGGGGTAGGATGTAGGGCAAGGTATATGAGGGAGGGTGACGTGTACTGTGGGTAAGGTGTAGGTCAAGGTATATGAGGGAGGGTGATGTGTACTGGGGGAAAGATGTATGGCAAGGTACTGTATATCAGGGAGGGTGAAGTGTACTGGTGATAAGATATAAGCCAAGATATATGAGGGAGGGTGATGTGTACTGGGGGTAGGATGTAGGGCAAGGTTCTGTATATCAGGGAGGGTGAAGTGTACTGGTGATAAGATATAGGCCAAGGTATATGAGGGACGGTGATGTGTACTGTGGGTAAGGTGTATAGCAATTTATATGAGGGAGTGTGATGTGTACTGTGGGTAAGATGTAGGGCAAGTTATATGAGAGATGGTGATGTGTACTGTGGGTAAGGTGTATGGCAAATTACTGTATATGAGGGAGGGTGATGTGTACTGTAGGTAAGATGTATGGCAAGTATATGAGGGAGGGTGATGTGTACTGTGGGTAAGATGTAGGGCAAGTAATGTGAGGGCAGGTAATGTGTACTGTGGGTAAGATGTAGGCTAAGGTATGTGAGGGAAGGTAATGTGTACCATAGAAGTTAGGAAAGGTGTAAGTGAAGTGAGGTGATAGATAAGTGTAAATATTGTATATACAGATTAAATACATATCTGTTTTTCCATCTATCTACCTACGTATATCTGTCTCTCTATCTATATTTTTTGTTTATTTTTTACTTGCTTGTTGAGAGAGAGAGAGAGAGAGAGAGAGAGAGAGAGAGAGAGAGAGAGAGAGAGAGGAGTCACCATTCCCGTGACTTTTAATCAAGAGAGCTTTCCCACTCCACCCTCTCTCTCATTGTCCCCACCTCCATCCTATTTGATTAAAGCGAGTAACACAAAGCCAAATATATTTTGTGAGCCTGAAGGTTCTCTTTTTTTAATTTTATATTTCTTTTCTTTGATTATGTGAAGTTATGTTTTTATGTCATATTTTCTTATTTGTGGGCTTGAGTATATGATTTCTTTATTGGGTTTGTGTTACTAATATCTCCTACTCTGCAAGCAAAATATATAAGGATCATGTTTATGTTACTGTTACCTTGAAGGCCTTAGCTCTCTCTTCACATGAAAAATATTGAAAATGCAAAATTTCTATGTAAAGTCCAATAGGAGAAAGCACGGTGAGTGTGAGAACTCTACGTGGAGAGGAGGCTGTGGTTGATGTGGGTGTGTGTAGAGGTGTGTGTTATTGAGGGTAATAGAAGGATAACGTGGAGGTCAGGTTATGCTTGGTGTGGATGTATGGAGAGATGGGTATTATTTGGCACAAGAAAGATTGTGATTGGAGGGGAGGCAGTGCTTGGTGAGGGTATATGGAAGGGTGAGTATTATTGGAGTTAATTGGATCAGCACCGGTGTCTCCCTCTCACGCTTCCTTTCAACTTTCCTTCCTTTTACTCTCTCTCTCTCACTTTCAGACACCAGTTCCTTGAACCAAAGAGCGTTATATATCGTTTGTTCGTGCTACCACCAAACGATTTTGTTCAGCTTACAACGGACTTGTCACACTGGAGGCGTTAGTTATGGCTTTCATTTATCCCTTAGCTGTTAAAGATCCCAAGTTTTATAAAAATTTCTTGAGGCAGCAAAATTATACGACAAAATGACGCAATCTTAGTAAACAGGTTTAAGGTCCATAACTGTCATGCCACAGCCAGTGCCAACAAACAGGCCAGTAGTTACTGAGTGTATTTAGCTTTTACTTTTTTGTGTTAGGTAAAGGCGTTCACCATCCACTCACTAAATTCAGAGTTACCTTCTGGTGACCTTACAGCCAAATGGTTTCCTGTATCCCGGGAAACCATTCGCTACACTGAGTGGTAGCCATATGACCAGATAAATAACTGATTGTCCAGTGGGTATGACACTTCAGCTGGATATGGCCGGTTAGGATTTACATGCAAGGTATGGCGGGGGTGTATTGCTTTAATAATGCCTTAAGCGTCAGGTCTTAGTATAGTCCAGCCCCGGGTCCTTATGCTTCTTGTGGGACAATACAAGATTACATGATGGATGAACTGTTGTTTTTCGTCGTAACTTGGGATTGCCTTTTCGTAAATATTTAGGTGTGATGTGGTGCGTAGGTCAATTATTATGTATAACTTCTGTCTCCTCTTTTATGATGTAGGTTATAAATTACAAAATGGACCAGTTCAAAATACTTATTAATTAGAGCACTTCATACAGTGTTATTGTTCCGCCATCTGCTGTCTACTCTCATTCACTTCACGCTAACATCTATTACTTGTGGCACGCATCCACCCACCATTCTCCTCACTCTCACTTTACATATCCTCACCATCATATTCACATCACACACCCTAAACTCCCACACACAAGTACACATTCCCCACACTTACACCTCCACACGCACATGCTCTCTCTCTCTCTCTCTCTTTCTCTCTCATTCTCCTCACTGTCACTTTACTTATCCTCACCATCATATTCACATCACACACCCTAAACTCCCACACACAAGTACACATTCCCCACACTTACACCTCCACACGCACATGCTCTCTCTCTCTCTCTCTCTCTCTCTCTCTCTCTCTCTCTCTCTCTCTCTCTCTCTCTCTCTCTCTCTCTCTCACACACACACACACACACACACACACACACACACACTATCCTTATACCCCACATTCAACGGTAGTTTGGAGAAGTGACACAGAGCCACACACCCTCACACACACCCTCTCACACACTTAGCAGCAGCGAGGGGGGAGCACTGCAGAGAGCCACACACCCTCACATACACTCTTTCACACACTCAGCAGCAGCGAGTTGGAACCATGCACACAGAGCCACACACCCTCACACACACCCTCTCACACACTTACAGTAGCAGCAGCGAGGAGGAGCCGTGCACACAGAGCTACACACCCTCACATACACCGTCTCACACACTTAGCAGCAGCGAGGGGGAGCCGTGCACACAGAGCCACACACCATCACATACACCCTCTCACACACCAGCAGTGAGGGGGAGCCGTGCACACCGAGCCACACACCCTCACATACACCTTCTCACACACTCAGTAGCAGTGAGGGGGAGCTGTGCACAGAGAGCCACTACCTGCGAGTGAGGGGCGGCAAGGAGGTGATGGGCGGGGGATGTGGGCGTGCCGGGGCGAGGAATGGGCGTGCGGGCGGAGACTCAGCCTACAACAGCTCCGCCCCCTCTACGTGCCCTACAACTTCACCCGCTCACGTACACCTTCCCCAGGTGGCCGTACCATCCGTAAGAAGATCAGGGAGAAGGGCGAGGATGTCAAGAAGGCCAGGAAGCAGGTGGGTGAGCAGGGTTCAGGGTGGATGACTGATGGGTGAGCAGAGGTCAGGGTGGATGATTGGTGAGTGATGGATAACAGGGGTGAGTGATGGGTGATTGGTGTGTAAGCAGGTGTGAGTGATGGGTGATTGGCTGTGAACAGAGATGAGTGATGGGTGACTAGCGGTGAACAGGGATGAATGATGGGTAATTAACAGTGAACAAGATTGAATGATGGGTGACTGGTGTGTGGTGGGCGAGCAGGAGTGACTGGCGGTAGCACCATCCAAAAGATCAGAGAGAAGGCTGAGGATGTCAAGAAGGCCAGGAAACAAGTGGGGGAGGGGGCATGAGTGACTGGGAGGACTGGCTGGAGAGATCGTCTGTTCTTTGAAATGAGTTTGATTCCAGGTTTGGCCAGGAAACTGTCAACTGAACTGAATTTCTTTAAAACATACTTTCCTGACCTTCCACAAGACCCACTGACATGTCATAAAAATACACCCGTTAATTCCAGTACATCATCGCTGCATGACATACCTGTAGGATGCATAATAATCGTCTGTGGGTATCAGTGCTGAAATGGTGACATGTAATGTTTTGTGGCATGTAGGAGGACTTCGAGGACTTAGGGATAGGACTCTTAGGCCAGTGCCCTAAAATGAACACATTAAAGAAAATGTGAAAGTATATAGCATGTAGGAGGACTGCTGGATTTCAGGAGACAGCCACCAAACCTATATTCAGAACTGGATATAGGTTTGGTGGTCATTGTCACTGGGCTTTGTGTAGAGAATCATTATTATTCAGGCAGTCGAGTTGCTGATTGGGGTAGTTTTTTCCCCCTGTGCTGGGCACCAACAAGTTATATGCTAGTCTATATTTACATTATCAGGTAATTAAGATGCTGACAGTGGTGGTGGTGCTGTTCCTTCTGTGCTGGAGACCAACTGTTTATATGCTAGTTTGTATTTATATTGTCAGGTAATCAAGATGCTGATAGCAGTGGTGGTGCTGTTTCTCATGTGCTGGGGACCAACTGTTTATATGCTAGTTTGTATTTACATTGTCAGGTAATCAAGATGCTGATAGTGGTGGTGGTGCTGTTCCTCCTGTGCTGGGGACCAGCTGTTTTTATGCTAGTTTGTATTTACATTGTCAGGTAATCAAGGTGCTGATAGTGGTGGTGGTGCTGTTTCTCCTGTGCTGGGGACCAACTGTCGTCATGAGCATCTGCATTAACCTCGGCCTCCGACAATTTACTGAGGTCAGCTCTTAATATCTTTACCACGTTACCACATAGTTTATGATTTTCTTGTTTTAATGTACAAAAGTATTTTGTGGTATTCCTCTTTTGGGGGAGGCGGAGGCTGAATTGGTAGAGGTGGCCAGCGGTCATAATGGACCAAGGTTCAATTCCCGGCTTGGGTAGGGAACAGTTTAACCCACCGCATCCCAGAGACGTGAATTCACGTCCTCACATGCTGTGCACTCATATCCCAGAGACGTAAATTAACGCGGCAACATTGCAAGGTCCCTAATTTGCACAATTTTCAATTTTCGAGAGTGATTTTTGTCACGTATACACGGGACACCTTCCTCTACAAGATGCTAGGCAGGGACAATGCCTTATCCAGCATGACCTCCTTCCCCCCCCCCTGCATGGCCTTTTCTCAGCAATTCACCTGTTATCAGTGACCTGGCCAGTAAAGCCATGTCATGCCACGGTAAGAAATTCAGGGCCAGAGTGATTCCCCAATCGATGAGAATGTGGAGGACAAACATTAGAGGAAGAAACAGTCAGAAACAATGATCAGGTAATGTGGCAAAAAAAGGTCTGGAATGGTGATGATTTAGTGAGTGAAACAATGCTTATAATGCCTATATTACTGTTTGCAAACCAATATACTCTCATACTACATATAAATTCGTACCAAATAAATAAATAAATACCGTTTATGAGTGGTGTAAAATAGTTATCCTCCCATTGAACTCGTTTTCTTTGCAGCCAGCCTGATAGAAAACCCTGTAAGGTAAGGAGGTACTCCTACCTGGATCGAGTATTTTAAACCTCAGGTGAGCGATTTCTCTATGAATTTTCGGTGTTTCTCACCAAAAGCGGATGTTTGAGCCCCCCCCCCAAAAAAAAAGGTCTAAAAATGTCGGGACTGGGGCATACCACTGCCCAGAAAACGTCGGGATGGGGCGAGTTAAGGATTTGAATTTCATAGAAGCAGACTTTACTTCTTCTCCAACTACTGTAATTCAGTGTTTCTTAACCTATTCCTGCTTCAGCACCCTCGGTAATAAGGTCTTAGTCCAGCCAGCACCCCTTTACATCTATTTACTGGGACTACAGTTGCTACATTACTGCAGGGTTAAAGTAAAGTGTAGTAAGCTACTGCCTAAAAGTTTGTTTCATACTTTCTCAAAAAAAAAAAAAAAAATCAAGGATGCCAATACACAGCAAAACCAATAAAGAAAAAAAAAATGATGCAACATTTTCCAGCACCCCCTAAAATTGATTTCAGCACCCCTGGGGGTGCTAGCTCCCCAGGATAAGAAACGCTGAACTAGTTCCTCTGTTTTTTCCCTAACTCTGTCAATAAGTATCCTACCATATACTTTTCCTAATTCACTAAGGAGACTAATGCCTCAATGATTACCACATACTTCTCTTTCCCCTTTTCCTTTGTACAGGGGAATAATGATTAAATAATAATGATTGTTCAAAAGCCAAAAAATTGCGATGTGTCAACTCGACATGCTCTGGTGTGGAGAACCTCGATGCTCAGTGCACGTGGTACTTCCTAAGTGGTTACTGTGTCCGCTTGTATTGTATCGTCTTCCTGTTATATTACTTGCAATTGCTATCGTTGCTTGGCGTCAGTTTACGTTTGTGTGCGTCAGTAAAGAGGCTGAGGTTGGAATGTACTAGGCCAAGTTGATACAACGTAGACAGACAAGTGTGTTTGGTGCGGTGGTGAAGGTAAGGCGTGAGGAGGTGTGTTTTAATATGTTGTGTTACTGAAGTGCATGGAAATAGGTTCTTTGCAGGTTATTTATGTATTATTGTTGATTTGATGATGTATTTTAGGCCTTATGTAATTTATGTATCAAGTGCCTGACGTCATAGGGCTACATTTCTCTGTATTACCTGCACACATTACTAACAAATATTTGTGATGCTTACAGTTCTTCCACTTTAACTTGGCCCAGATTTTCAGATTTTGGAGCTTATTTGGTGTAGCTCAGTGGCAAAAAATTACAGTGCGACAGCTCAACATCCTTTTTCATAGCACGCACTTGTGGCTAGCATCATATTATAGTCTTAGTCAGCTAGAACTCCGCACTCGAGATTAATTCATCCTCTATGTCCTGATCTGTTAGTCGTATAATTAAAGGTGGCGAAGAATATGCAGGCACTTTTTCTTTATCGTAGTTTTTCGGTTGTGAATGTAAGAAGTGGAGTGTACATCAGGGAGGCTGGTCGATTTAAACTCACGGGAGGCTGGAAGTAAGTTTTAATGGACAGGTGTGGAGGCGTTTATGCCCAGACCACGCAGGATGAACTCTGGAATTAGGTGTTTACCAGCAGGTGTTGTAGATACATTGTATTATATGTCTAGAATCGGACACATTAATCGGGTTACATCAGGCAAAATGCCTCGCCTCGTCCTTCGTCATTAAGCTTCCAAACCCTCCGGTTCACATGCTATGTTTCACATACATCTCCATCCTGTCCCTCCACATCATCCCTGGTCTTCCCCTCTCTCACTCCGTCTCCATCTTATCTTGCATACACGCTCCTAAAAAGTATTTCTCCATTCCATTCCACATGGCCAAATCATCTCTGGGTATTTGCAGCACTTTGTAGCACATCCACATGAACACGACAACGATTTTTAGCGTCGCAGGTTAGAGTGGGGCTAACAGTACTGTTGTGCAACGACTTCTATGCCAACATGATCACTTCCGTATTCCTTATCACTGCCCAAGGTGCTCCTACAACCTTACTTAACGGTTATACCCCTTCTTGTCCTACATCGTCTAAACTCCCCCGCCTCCTCCTTCCTCAATACACTTCCTACATATTTGAGGAGATTTACATTCTCCATATCCTGATCATTCTGCCATACGATGTACCCTATGAATACATTCCTTTCAGTGACCATAACTTTCACTTTGCCATATTCACTTTCATATTTCGTTTCTTACACACTCTACCAAAATTATTCACAAAGCTTTGCATCTCCCACTCATTTTCACTTCACAAAACAGTATCACCAGCAAATACCAGTGCTGATATTTTCTGAACCTGGTAATCTCTCAGACTCTCATCAAGGACAGGCACTCCATCATACTCTGTTGATATTGGTCATCAAAAAAAATTGTGAATGAGTACAACGAAGGTCAGTGCCTATCGATGGCACATAGGGTCATTGCTAAAGTTCGGTCTCAGAAAGCGACACGAAGCAAATAAATTCACTAGCAATTTGCCAGTTATGGAGCGACGGGCACACTGTTAACGTGTTTGTCTCGCGATCTATGTGTGTCGCACATATGGGGCTTGAAATCCAGGTCTTGGCAGACACATACAATAGATGGCGGTGGCATGTTCTTTCATGTGTTGACATATGTTTCCACCCTGTCGTTTCTCCCAGTGACATACAGTATATACAGTAGAGTATGAAACACACAGTAATCAAATGCAACCCTTCGACTTTTACATGCATTAGGCTTCCCATAGACAACCCTTTCCTATTCGTACTTAGTCTTATTTCTAGTTACAATTCTTCCACTCAGAAAGTCTAGTTCTGCACTGGACCACTGTGCACAGTTACGTGATAGTACTTAACGTCTCAGCAGCTGGTCGGTAATGGTTTTAGTCATGTCGTCTCAGCAGCGGATTGGCAATGCGTTTGATCCTCTCTCTCACTCTCTCTCTCTCTCTCTCTCTCTCTCTCTCTCTCTCTTGTATATATATATATATATATATATATATATATATATATATATATATAATATACTACAGTATAGCACTAGCTGTGTGTGTGTGTGTGTGTGTGTGTGTGTGTGTGTGTATTTTCAAATCGCACCAGAATTGACACGGAAATCGCAAAATATTTGCTGATTTGAAAAAACTTGGTCCCATCACGATTGAAAAACTTTTACTATATTTACTGAGCGATCACATTTTGACCAAAAAACTACGCTCCAGGCGCCCGGCATAGGATCTCCGTAGAATTTTTTGCCCCTAGCTATAACTAAAATATATTATAGCATCGAGAGAGCCCTCCGCAGGAGCAAGTGCTAGGGGCCCGAAAAGCCCACGAGCACTTATATATACTGTATATATATATATATATATATATATATATATATATATATATATATATATATATATATATATATACCGGTATATACAGTACGTCTGTCAAGCTCTAGCTCGCTCTGTGGACAATTGAAAAAAAAAAAAAAGAATGACAATTGTCTTTCTTGTATGTCCTCAGTATCTCGTTATACCTAATAACTGACAATTATTCACCACCTGCCTTACAGTTGGAAAAAGAAGCTGGTTTTTCTGTTTGTGGGTCATTCAGTATATATACCGTATAAATTTTAATGAGTATGTTGATATTGGTGTAGATTTTATCACACACACACACACATCATCTGTCAGCAAACAGTGAGCCTACTTGGTGGTTCACATTGGAAGTTTGTACTGCACCATGTCTGTCACTGACGCCTTGTATCTTACGAAAATTCTTTGTTATGAGATGCAGAATGTAAGACGCGGGGTGTGTTACAGGAATAGTTTCTTTGACGGTACGTGGTTATTGATGTATGACTTTATTCATTAGTGATGGCAAATGTAATCGTCAATGCAGTCTGAAGGTAAATTTCGTACATATGTCGTACTCATATAATAAATAATGAAAATAGGACATAGATGTTTAGCGTGCTGCATTTTTTTTTTTTTTTTCAACAGCTGTCATCGGTCTATCGTAAGACAACTGTTGTGTTACAGCACTAATGAAGCACTGATTATTGCAGTTCTAGGGGAACAAAACAGTAGCTCTAAAAGTAGCAAGAGGGAACGTAATTAGCCTGTAGCACTACAGGGGACATGATTTTGCAACTCTAAAGGAACTGTAACAGTAACCTTAAAGGTATCACGAACTTGCATCCGTAAAGGGAGAACAATAACAACATTAAGGCAGTTCAAAAATTAACATAATCGTAACACAAAAATTTGCACAACACATTACATCTCCAAGGGTAACATAACAACGGCACTGAGGGATAGTAACAGTAACACAAATAGTATCATGAATTATTAGTAAACATACGGACCATTGTCAGGGAGAATCAGGTGTGTGTACTTAACCCTTTTAACCGAGGACGCCATTACACCCACATCCACGGAAGTGTAGTAGAGGTATCGTGTGTGTGTGTGTGTGTGTGTGTGTGTGTGTGTGTGTGTGTGTGTGTGTGTGTGAGAGAGAGAGAGAGAGAGAGAGAGAGAGAGAGAGCAAAATAATTCAAACTGCACGAGAGTTGGTGGAAGTATTGACGGTTTTCTTACGGTAGGGGTTGACTTGCTGCTTTTGAGACCAGATGGTCGGAGATCAAGTTTACACGGCATGATCAACGTAATTTTGATTCAATGTATACAAAACCTGGTGGAAGTGTTGAGGGTAAGGCAAGGATGAAGTTGTTCGATGTAGAAGGCAATCAGTCCAAGGTCACTGACGTAGGATCGACCTTATAAGTCCGTTTTAAATCTAATAAAACCAGACTGTGGAAAGCTTGAAGGTCAAATAAGGATGACGATAGTGGATTTTGATAAGAATAGGTCAACGTTCATGGTAAAGCGACAAAGACAAATCGAACGTTTTAATCAGATCTGGACTAAACTTGGTTGATGGGTTGAGAATCAGGCAAGGATAATGCAGGTATAAAGTCCAGGATATAGGGAAAGGCAAATGTTCAGCCCTTGTATATATATATATATATATATATATATATATATATATATATATATATATATATATATATATTGTTACGGAACAGAAAAAGATAATGTACACTTTAAGTGAGAATACTAATAATCACTACTGTCCCGTAAAGGTCCAGGTTCAAAATAAGAGTTAGGTAAAATTACAAGTTAAAGTTTAATGCTCAAACTAACAACAAAACATTCAGGACTCATAAGGATAATGTAATGGCAAAAAACAGGTTAAATATATGGTTAACTGCAACAGCCTCTATTAACACGAAATTAGCAAGAGTAAATTTACCTAAGTCAGCCCTGATAAAATGAAAATACACTGGGTAATGCTCAGTTAATGCAAGATAAATTATTACAGATACAAAATATTATTACCAATGACTGACAGTAAGAACCTTACATAAATTACAAAAACCTCACTAGGCCTAAGAATTAACCTTATGCTACACAGTACAAGAAAAAATGCAACAACAGTTATACTCAAATTACACACAACTGCTAGATGGTTGGAGATTTCCTGAGCACTCACAATAATAATAACTGTACAGGGGAGGACAGAGATGTGAGCAAAATGAGGAGTAGATTTAAGTGGCAATTAATGTAGAGACTGAGCTCATTATATAAGGGCCGGCAGAGCTTGATACAACTTGCAAGAAGGACGCGCAAATGAAGCCATGGGGACAAAGAGTTGACAATCCTGCTCTGAACAACAGAAAGAACGACTTACTCTACTATAACGATAGAAGGGGGGACTGAGGCAGAACACGCTCGTGATCAAACATGCAGCGCACTGCACGTTAGAATTACACAAAGGATGATGAAATCACAGGCCATGTAACACCTCCCCACAAAGAAAAAGAAATTTACAAAGGAAATTTCTTATTACTCTAAAACAATCTGTCTAAAGTCTAGATAAGCAATCTGCAATAACATTTTCTTTCCCCTTGACATGTTGTATGTCTAATGAATACTCCTGAAGAAGTAGACTCCATCTTGTCAATCTCTGATTTTTATCTTTAAACTTACTAAGGAATTTCAGTGGGTTATGATCGGTATAAATGACCATGGGGTCAAAACCAGAATACAAATAAAATGAAAAATGCTGTAAACCCAAAATCAAGGCCAAAAGCTCTTTCTCAATAGTTGAATAGTTCTTTTGAGGTGGAGTGAACTTCTTACTGTAATAAGAGACAGGGTGTTCAATACCCTGATCATCCTCTTGCAGCAAAACAGCCCCAGCTCCTGTATCACTTGCGTCAACAGCCATCTTAAAAGGCTTAGCAAAATTTGGAGTAGCGAGCACTGGCTGACTTAATAGGATAGCTTTAAGTTTGTTGAAAGAGGATTCACAGTTATCGGTCTAGACAAATTTAACTCCCTTTTTCAGTAGGTCTGTAAGTGATGATACAAGAATAGAAAAGTTAAGAACAAATCTCCTGTAATAACCTACCATTCCCAAAAATCTTTGTAGCTCTTTCCTACTTTTAGGTCTGGGAAGATCACTTATAACCTGAACCTTAGCTCCTGGTGGTGCAACATGTCCATCACCAATTACGTACCCAAGGTACTGAACTTTAGCTTGACCAAACTCACACTTTGATAAATTAGCTACAAGATTAGCCTGAACCAAACGCTCAAGAAATTTACTGACATGGCATAGGTGATCTTTCCAGTTTTCACTGAAGATAAATACATCATCAATATAAACAACACACCCTGCCAAACCCTCTGTTACAACATTCATGAGCTTCTGAAATGTGGCTGGTGCATTCCTCATACCATATGGCATTACAGAACATGCAAAAGTCTTTCCTAGTGTTACAAAACATGAGATCTCCCTAGCACGTTCAGTCATAGGTACTTGCCAGTATCCCTTTAACAAATCAAACTTACTTATGTACCTAGCCTTTCCGATCTTGTCTATGCAATCTTCCACGCGAGGGAGAGGGTGTCTGTTTTGGTTATCTGATTAACACGTCTGTAGTCAATGCAAAGCCGCTGTGACCCACCTGGCTTAGGGACTAGAGTGACAGGAGAACTCCACTCGCTCTGACAGGGCTCAATCATCTTGTGGTCCAACAGGTAGCCAAGCTCCTTCTGGATGAGAGGAACTTTCACTGGGTTCACACGGTAAGGAGGCAGTTTAATTGGCTTTGCGTCTCCAACATCGACATCATGCATCAACACAGTGGTTCTTCCTGGAGTGCCACGGAACACTTGCGGGTACTCCTGCAGTAATGCCGAAAACTCCTGCCTTTCCTCGGGAGCTAGATGAGAAAGCTTAGGCTGGAGATCATTCATGATATCAGGATTCTTCCCCAAACTATCACTCAGGCTCATACTGCATGGGAGAGCTTCACTTGCAGACTCGGGTGGAACAGCTACAGTGCAGACTGGGTTATTTTCGTCCCGCCTGTGATATAACTTTAACATGTTGATGTGACAAAGTTGCTTGTTCTTTCTACGATCTGGTGTGGCGATGACATAGTTGACATCACTGAGTTTCTTCTCCACGAAATAAGGACCACTAAACTTGGCTTGAAGAGGTTGCCCATGAACTGGTAGCAGAATCAAAACCTGATCTCCTGGCTGAAAGTGGCGTAACCTGGACTTCTTATCATACCAAGTCTTCATCTTCTCCTGAGCAGTTCCTAAATTCTCTCTCGCCAGCTGTAAAGCAGTGGACAGCCGTTCTTTGAACTTCATCACATACTCCAGCAGGTTGACGTCATCTTCCTCCAACAGTCAGCATTCCTTGAATAACTTAAGGGGTCCTCTTTCTTCATGGCCAAACAGTAGTTCAAAAGGTGAGAAGCCCAGTGATTCATTTGGAGATTCTCTTGCGGCAAATACAACAAATGGAAGACCTTTATCCCAGTCTTTCTGATGTTCCAAACAGTATTTCTTGAGCATCGATTTGAGTTTTTGATGATATCTCTCCAACGCTCCTTGGGTCTGGGGATGGTAAGCTGAAGACGTGATCTGGGTGATGCCCAACTCTTTCAGAGACTGCTTGAAAACGTTTGACATGAAATTACCTCCCCGGTCTGACTGTACCTCCTTGGGCAGACCAAACTTTGTGAAGAACCCTAGCATTTTCTTAACCACGTTCTTTGCTGAGATATTTCTAAGTAGAATGGCTTCAGGATAATGAGTAGCCATATCAATCAGGGTCAACACATAAGAAAATCCTGAAGAAGTCTTAGGAAGAGGGCCCACAATATCCACCAACACACGGGTGAATGGCGCCTCAAAAAGAGGAATGGGAACTAGAGGTGCAACCTTTTCGGTCTGATTACACTTCCCCACAACTTGACAGGTGTGACAAGACTTACAATACCAGGAAACATCCCTGAAGATACCTGGCCAGTAGAAGTGTTTCAAAATGCGTGCCACAGTCTTCCTCACTCCAAGGTGTCCTGCCAAACTGGAATCATGAGCCACTCTAATGATATCCTGCCTACAAACACGAGGGATGACAACTTGATGTACAACCTCCCATTCACAGTCGGCTGATGCTGTTGGGGGTCTCCACTTCCTCATAAGTACTCCTGACTTTATATAATAACAAGTAGAAGCACCAGCTGACTCTTCCTCACTGCAAGCAGAGTTAACTAGACCTTTCAACTCAGGGTCAGCAACCTGCAACTCAACCAACTCTTGTCGAGACAAATTATCAACACTACGGGGTACTGCCTCATCTGGTGAGTGGTCCAAATTAGCAAAAAAAGTGTCAGCTAGGATAACATCATCATCATCATTATCCTCTAAATCACCAGTAACTTTAGACTTAGCCCTAGTGACAGCACATGCAGGGAACACTTCAGGGACACCACAATCCTGGGTCGCAGCCACTGGCTCACTAGACAACTGAGGAGCTGGACACACTTGACTTCCACCAATATCATTTCCAAGTAAGAAAGTTACACCTGACATTGGGAGTGTCTCAACCAACCCAACCATAACGGAACCATTAACCAAACCAGACTCTAAATTCACTCTGCACAGAGGGACAGAGAAGTAATTATTCCCTACACCTTGTAAGATTACAGTTTGATCAGAGGAATTAACATTAGAGCCTAGAACACTGGTCAGCATAAGGGATTGGCAAGCACCTGTATCACGATATATTTTAACTGATTTCCTGTCATTACTGTCCAGAGGACTGACAAAACCATCAGACAGGAAATTAGCACATGAACTCTTGAGAGTGTCACCCACGTTACTGCTCAAAAGAGGAGCTCCATCATGAGAATTTAAGTTACCCCTCAAAGCAGGTTCAGTTAACTCAGTTAAAGAATTCTGGGAACTCTCAAGAGTGGACACTAGACCAATTGACTGAATATTTAAAGACTCCTTTTTGTTCACATCACGCTGTCTCCTGAAACATTTCTCCGTAGTATGACCAAGCTTACTACAATAAGTACATTTACTTTTCTGAAATCTAGAGGTGAAGCTGGTATTTACTTCCTGAGAAACATCATCTTTATTCTCTTTCCTGTTATCCTGTTACCTGTACTCTGAGTAGAGGCAACGTACTTACTCTCAGCTTTCCCTTTTTCTCTAGAATATCTCTTGTGAGTGAGAACATATTCATCAGCTAAAACTGCAGCATCAGACAAATTATCAATTCCTTTCTCATCAAGATATAGGCTTACATCTTTACTAATACACCTTTTGAAGTCCTCCAGCAAAATCATCTGCTTAAATTTACCAAAATCAGAATCCACGTTCTTAGAATTTAACCACTGCTCTAACAGATCTTCTTTGATTTTTGCATACTCAACATGGGATTGCTTATCTTCCTTGTACGTTGTCGTAAATTTTACTCTATAGGCTTCAAGAACAAGCTCATAGGCCTTAAGAATCAAGCTCTTAACTACATCATAATTATCAGATTGATCCTGAGGCAAAGATGCATAAGTTACTTGAGCTTTACCGGTGAGAACAGTTTGAAGGAGTACTGGCCAATACTTTTTTGGCCAATTAAACCTGTAGCTACCCTCTCAAACAACTGAAAATACTTTGTTAAATCAGATTCAGTAAAAGGAGGGACAAGTTTAACATTTTTAGCCACATCAAAATCATCAGAGCTAGATGATCCAGTTCCACATTGTTTCATGCGATACTCATGGTCTGCCTGAATCCTGGCAAGTTCAATTTGTGCCTGTATCTGTGCCTCCTGAATACGAACCTGAGACTCCGCCTCCTTAGCCTGAGACTCAGCCTCCTTAGCACGTGCTTGAAATTCAGCTTCCTTAACACGAGCCTCCTGCAGGGCTAGCTGTAACTTAGCTATTTCAATCTGCGTTTGCTCATTTGGAGGAGTTACATTAAACAAGCTTTCATTAATCATGTCAACCATTTGATCTTTAGAATGATGAGAGCGAACAGCAATTCCCAATTGCTGAGCAACAAGCTTAAGTTCATTCTTTGTTCTGTTTTCTACATCACACACTGTTTGCACATTTGACAAAAAATCTTTGGCTTCATCAAGTGTAGTAACAGTAGACATCATGAATAAATCACAGTCACAAAATATCAAGCAATATCCTTATGATAATATCCTGAATATCCTGATAAGAGGTCGCCAAATTTATGCTATGGAACAGAGAAAGATAATGTACACTCTAAGTGAGAATACTAATAATCACTGCTGTCCCGTAAAGGTCCAGGTTCAAAATAAAAGAGTTAGGTAAAATTACAAGTTAAAGTTTAATGCTCAAACTAACAACAAAACATTCAGGACTCATAAGGATAATGTAATGGCAAAAAACAGGTTAAATATATGGTTAACTGCAATAGCCTCTATTAACACGAAATTAGCAAGAGTAAATTTACCTAAGTCAGCCCTGATAAAATGAAAATACACTGGGTAATGCTCAGTTAATGCAAGATAAATTATTACAAATACAAAATATTATTACCAATGACTGATAATAAGAACCTTACATAAATTACAAAAACCTCACTAGGCCTAAGAATTAACCTTATGCTACACAGTACAAGAAAAAATGCAACAACAGTTATACTCAAATTACACACAGCTGCTAGATGGTTGGAGACTTCCTGAGCACTCACAATAATAATAACTGTACAGGGGAGGACAGAGATGTGAGCAAAATGAGGAGTAGATCTAAGTGGCAATTAATGTAGAGACTGAGCTCATTATATAGGGGCCGGCAGAGCTTGATACAACTTGTAAGAAGGACGCACAAATGAAGCCATGGGGACAAAGAGTTGACAATCCTGCTCTGAACAACAGAAAGAACGACTTACTCTACTATAATGGTAGTAGGGGGGACTGAGGCAGAACACGCTCGTGATCAAACATGCAGCGCACTGCACGTTAGAATTACACAAAGGATGATGAAATCACAGGCCATGTAACAATATATATATATATATATATATATATATATATATATATATATATATATATATTAACCTGCTATATAAGTTCAATAAGCACTGAAAATATTTCTCTATTGGAGAGGTTAGACGTAAAATTCATTAACACCTTCAGTACGAAAGGTCTTCATTAAAATGAAGGTAGCAAGTGTAGACTGAAGAAGAAGTCGTTGTACTGACAGGGTTAAGGTGGCGTCTGTTTTCAAGGGACATCTCGTGGGCTTAGGAGGCTTTTCTAGCACCTCTGCTTTAGCTATGGTTATTGCGACTATCACCATTATGTACCGTATATATCTATGTACACACACACACACACACACACACACACACACACACACACACACACACACACACACACACACACACTCAGCAAGACTGTTTACATGTCAGTGGTAATACTGGACAATTATCTCAGCAGGCGGTAACTAAGCTAACGTTTTCATGCAGTGAATTGATTCCTTGGCAGTAAGCTAAAGTACAAAATTACTTAATCAAAATGGGATGCCGTGTGAAAAGACTGCACCATCACAGTGCAGTGACACTGGATGTCAAAACTAACCAATAATTATAATGCGACCCAAAACTGTAAGCAACTGCAAGTCAGTTTACCACACAACAAACAGTAGGTCGCCATGCGTTCTTGAGTCAGAAAGTTTGTTAAGGACTAAGAGCACTAAATTTTGCATAATATATACACATCAATAGCGTAATTGTAAACACACAATACTGTATTGTATGACATGAAGTCAGCTGAAGCAGTGATATATAGTTTCAGAATCGCATTTACTCGTAACCTCTTGTTCTTGCCATGGAATATCACGCGATTTCATTCAGTTCAGGAAAGAGTATTCGAACTCTAGAGGTTATATAAAGCTTTCGGTAACCTCATTACTGTTAGGAAATCTTTCAAAGCTGAAATAACGGTCCAGTGACAGCAAGAATAATATAAATATGATGTTCTCTTGGTGGTAAGGTCAATATCTGACTGAAAAGCATTGTTAGTGCTTCGGATCCGGTATCGCCCCCTCCCCTCTTTTTTCTTGCTATTTCTAGATTATTTCTTTATTCTTTTAAGAGACCCCCCCCCCAACTGTAAGTATTGCTTATAATGTACGAACTAAATATAGATTTCGTGAACCTCTTCAC
This sequence comes from Coenobita brevimanus, assembly GCF_032717465.1. NCBI lineage: Eukaryota > Metazoa > Arthropoda > Malacostraca > Decapoda > Coenobitidae > Coenobita > Coenobita brevimanus. Next base: position 13,699,102 of record NC_137016.1, read on the forward strand.
TACGAGGGAGGTCTCCTCAGTTGCGTAAACCAAAGACATCCTTGGGCAGAAAGGGTCAGGCACACGCTGTCAGTATGCAGTAGAAACTTTTTTTTTCTTTTTTTTACACAAGACCTTCAAAACATAATGACCTCCCTAAACTTATCCTGAATATTCTGGTGGGTTGAGAACGGTTTCAGTATTCGTGACGGTGGGTAAGAGAAATACTGACTCAGTTTGTACGTTGGAGGACAGTTGTAGAACTCCAGCTTCTTTTGTCGAACAGTTATGACACTTTGTATAATATTTTGAAAAGGATGATGGGCTCCAAAGATCACATCATCAGGTCTGGCAAGTCATTGTGCGCTGTGTGGTTCTTAGTGAAGTGTATCAGTCTCTATGTCCATAACTGTATATACGATTATCATGGGTCATATTCTTAAGAAGTTCCCAGGCACAACTCCATTATTTATTCCTGCTGATGACAAACGATTTTAATCAGTTTAGCGTGGGTCACAGCAACTTTAGAGTGTTATTACTGGGTCCTTAAGTCCTCACATGGTCGGGACAACTCAATTATTCTGTTCCATCTAACATCAGGCCATCATATTCTGCTGATATAGGCCGTAGGAGCCTGACTGTGTGTGTGTGTGTGTGTGTGTGTGTGTGTGTGTGTGTGTTACAAAACAGTTCTAACCATGGTCGCCATTATCAGCTGAAAAGTGGAGATGGGCAAGCGTCCCCCTCCCCGCTGTTTAGCAGATATCCCTAAGTGAGATTCAGGGTCTTCTTGCATATGTAATGTTTTTATTTAATTCAGATTTTAATACAAAGTACCGTACTAACACTTTCAGTCCCATGACGCCATTTTCATTTTACGTTATTCATTTTGCTGCCTGACGATTTTAATCGACCTCGGAGAGACTTGTAACTGGTGGTCTCAGATACACCCCTTTTGCAATCAGGCAGCTCACCCAGACTGAATAAGATCGTCAGGATGCAGCAAGAATGTATCTAAAAAGACGTCACCGGATTCAAAGGGTTAAAGGTGTCCAGAAGAAAACGGGAGAAGTGAGTGAACATCAGGTGTGTTAATTCCTCACTTATAGTGCATAACTGGAGGGTAAATGTAGCTGGTGTTCCAACCCAGTGACGACCATGGTCAGGACACACGAGTTTCCAGTCTCTGCTGAAAGTGGGGGAGACCATTGTTTCAGCAGAGGCCAAGGGCAACTTAATGGTGCTACACAGAGGAGGGGCCCTGGGAGCTCACTCATCTAGCTACAGTTTATTAAGCACACTGTGTTGCACATTATTCATATAGCCTACTGTACTTCACTGTGAGTGTGGACTTGTGTGTGTTACAAAGGTGAGAGAATAAAGAGTGCACCATTTTTGATAAACGAAATGCTCAGTGGAAGACGCTTACAGTTCTTTGGTTTTCTGTATAGGGTAAGTGTGGGTTCGTCACTCTTTCTTGATCTCTCAGTGTGGCCACTCATTGAAGACTTTATTTAATGCTTCTCGGAAGAGTGAAATAACAGCTCAGTTCAGGAGGTGAACCATTGTACGGAACCTCGTATCACTGTACAGTTCTGTATTATTTGCTGCTGAGTCACTGCTATAAGGAATAGCAGTGAATGCACAGGGGTCTTAACAGAGTTGAGTGATGTCAGCCAGGGATTCATGTAACTTTCCCAGTGCGTTTTTCTGGTGTGCTGTCTACACTTGATGCTTGTTGTTCATATATTCATTGTATACTGTACTTGTACATACATTTTAAGCTCATGAAATGACAATACCTGTGTAAACATTTCCACTCGAAATGAAACAGCAAATATGTGCGTTTTAGTTGGGATTGAGTATTATTCATCGGTTGTGTGTGATTGTTCTATGGTACATAAATTGTTAAAATCACCTCCTAAATGTTTACTTTCCCTCCGTGATTGTAGATAACTTGCGCCCTCCTTTGAGGGCCGTATTAACTAACTACAAAAGCAAGAAAAGTAGAAACGTAGATACAAGAACTGCATTACTGACAAGATGAAAATAAGTAAGGGAAAACAGCTGTGCAATGTTAGAGAGTGAGACTGTGGCAGCAAGGTGGATTTCCTATCGGCAGTGACATGATGTACACTTGTGAGCCATAGAGTGTGCTCACCTTCCACCCCGTCCCCAGCTGGAAGAGTGGTCAGGGTGGCTCATCAAACAAAAAAAATGTTGATAGTTTTTTTTTTTCTTTTAGATTGGTTGAGGACTAGTGTCATCGGGAATTGCACTGGTAGTTACGTAAAGCTTTGAACCACCACCTTAACACCTGTAAAGCTTTGAACCACCACCTTAACACCTGTAAAGCTTTGAACCACCACCTTAACACCTGTAAAGCTTTGAACCACCACCTTAACACCTGTAAAGCTTTAACCACCACCTTAAAACATGTAAAGTTCTAAACTATCACCTTAACACCTGTAAAGCTTTTACCACCGTCTTACCTCAACACCTGTAATACCTGTATAAAGCTTTTACCACCATCTTACCTAAACACCTGTAAAGCTTTGAACCACCATCTTAACAACTGTAAAGCTTTGAACCACCACCTTAACAACTGTAAAGCTTTTACCACCATCTTATCTTAACACCTGTAGAGCTTTGAACCACCACCTTAACACCTGTAGAGCTGTAAATCATTACCTTAACACCTGTAAAGCTTTGAACCATCACCTTAACACCTGTAAAGCTTTTACCACCATCTTAACACCTGTAAAGCTTTAAACCACCACCTTAACACCTGTAAAGCTTTAAACCACCACCTTAACACCTGTAAAGCTTTAAACCACCACCTTAACACCTGTAAAGCTTTGAATCACCACCTTAACACCTGTAAAGTTTTGAACCACCATGTTAACACCGGGTTACAGATGTAAAACTCAGGGATCGACTTCCCTCCAGCCAGGGTGGCAGTAGCGGCTGGGCACAAGCAAAGCCTCGCCAGTGTACTCTCGCGGCCGATAGTCCCAAAACAAAATTAAAACACCACAGTGCCAACACGGATAACTCCAGCCTACAGTCCACCAAGTTCAAGTTTCAGATGAACCTGGAGCTATAACTGCCATTAGGCTACTACTAGAGCGTTCGCATATGCCATAGATAAATGAGTTGTATTCAAAATGACTGGCGATTTTTCCTTTCGTTTTCATCAGCACATTGCACCTCTGTACTCTACTGCAGGGTAGAGATACAAAGTATTTAGAAATTGAAAGATGTAAGATAAGGCAATGCTAATTGTAGTATGCAAAATAAATCACGAGAGAGAGAGAGAGAGAGAGGGGGGGGGGGACTGATTTCATATATGTCAGGAGAGATTTCCCTTTGTATTATGTAATTCAAGGTGGGAAGTGATAATAGCATTTCTTTTCAACGCAGGGTCCATATCTACAAACTATCTTGAGCCTAATTTTTGCACGGCCTGCTTGTACTCCTGTCTTTGTTCATACCCATGCCATACGCTTCCCATTTCAAGATAGAGTGAATACTAACGTGAAAAAATATAAAAACGTAAATGACACTGCTAATAGTAATAATGCTTGACAGACATGTTTAACCTGCCAACTGATTGATCTCTGATAAATATTGACCCAGTTTCACAAAGATACCACACTTCTCTTCCCACGAGCGTCATTGGTCTCACAGAAACCCTTTTCAGCCTGCCACCAACTGTTTACATACAGTAAACCTTTGAATTCAACCAAACATGAATAATCGGGATAACTCATCAGCTATTAAACGAGACGTGCCTGAGTGGGTAACTGATTACGGAGGCTGCAAAAGATGTACTGAATAGACAACTATACATAATACGAGACAAAGGCAGGACTTTTTGACCTGTTTGATGGGCGGACGAGTAGGTTGTGTGAAGGGATAAATGAGTTAAAATGAAGGGGAGTAAGGCGACGGGGTGTAAGCGAAAAAGTTAAGTGTTTATGCATCATCAAAGAGGCATGTAATTCCAGTTTCATCATACTATTCTTTAATCTAAATAGTCTATTTAAGCGTGTGTGTGTGTGTGTGTGTGTGTGTGTGTGTGTGTGTGTGTGAATGTATGGATTTGTGGGAGGGAAGGTGTGTTTCTATAGTCCAGAGCTTCGAGGAAATAAATAATGAATAAATGAAAAATGTCCCATTTTGCCTTGCCGTTCTGAGGACACTCTTCACACTTTTGTGTTTTCTATTTATAATATCTAATGCGTGTAAACCCCATGTATGACAGCAGGAACTGGATGACGACGACGACGATATATATATATATATATATATATATATATATATATATATATATATATATATATATATATATATCTATCTATCTATCTATCTATCTATATATATATATATATATATATATATATATATATATATATATATAATATGCTTTAGGCATTTTATTTAGATATAGAACTGGATAGGTCAGATACACTCTTTATTTACTCCTTCACTACCAGATGAAGGTGGGGAAAATCGTGTGTAAATACTGAAGCAAGAATAAAATGGAAAAATAACCCACCGGATTGAAGAGGTTAAACCTCAGGGTGGACTTATCTTTTATATTGTGGATAATGTCAATAGATTTTACATACTGTTAAGAAGTTAGCTTGACACACTAGATGAAAGCCAGTTTTACTCAGAAGTAAGAAGCCAGTTTTACACAGTAGTAAGAAGCCAGTTTTACACAGTCGTAAGAAGCCAGTTTTACACAGTCGTAAGAAGCCAGTTTTACACAGTAGTAAGTAATTTTACATTGTAGTACTGTAAGAAGTAATTTTACACAGCAGTGAGAAGCCAATTTTACACAGTAGTAAGAAGTCAATTTTACAAACTAGTAAGAAACCAATTTTACACACTAGTGAGAATCTTCCAGAGGTCAGAGGGTTAATGACGGTAACTTTTTTCACATATGGAAAAAGTACCAAGCGATAGCAAAAGAAAAGATAAAATAACGCACTCGTACACTTGTATGTTATAATGTACTGGACCAAGTGTACAACAGCAACATTGTTCTCCATAAAATCTTAATATTTTTCAATATTTTCGTCAAGGAACATTTATAATAGGGATTCCTGCAGCCGCCACAAAGGCCTTGCCGATACTACTGTCTTCAGCAAATGTTTTGTCCTCTTCTCAAATGACACAACCCAACGTTTTTCAGGTGGCTGGACTGATTTTCTGTAGGTATAGCTGTCTACAGTATACTTGTATCCATCTATCTGTTTATCTACCAGTACCTGTCAATCTGTCTGTCTATCTATCTATATCTATCCGTATCTCTCAATCTGTCTATCTAGCTGCCTATCAATCTGTCTGTCTATCTATCTATCTATCTGGCTTTGTCTGTCTATCTGTCTATCCATCTATCTATCTATTTGTCTGTCTGTTTGTGTTTCTATCTATCTATCTGTCTATCTCTATCTATATATCTATCTAATTATCTATCTCCATATATATATATATATATATATATATATATATATATATATATGTGTGTGTGTGTGTGTGTGTGTGTGTGTGTGGCTATCATTTATAAGCCATTTATTAGCACAACACAGTCATCGTTCTCTCTTTCACATTCCCTTTCTTTTTTTTTATCCCATTTCCGGGAGATTTTAGTTACCTTTAGGAGCGAACTGACGAGGTTAGGTATAACTTTCACTAACCCCTTCACCACAAGTCATCTGCCCTTGACTGGACGTTTCGGTGGCAGCGAGTGTTGACTTTGTACAGGGTGTTATTAGCTCCTGTGTGATGGTACTTGTGTGTGGGAAGACCCACCGCCCGGTCTTTAGATAGTGTGAAACTAAAGGCTTTTCGTGCCATCAACTCCCTCTTACTGATTCACTTCAACCTCTCTCTCTCTCTCTCTCTCTCTCTCTCTCTCTCTCAGTATCGCTTTTTGAATGGTCACTGATCTTCCGGAATGTCTGCTTCCATCCTTCCATTAAGGTGGGCGTGCAGTACCCGTCTGGCAAAACACTCTCCCACCATTTCTGTCCAGCAAAGATGAAAAATAATCAACCAATACTCTCATTTCTTTATGTATGCAACAAACAGCATATGAACACTCTTCCTGTATTTCCCTCTGTCTATGACCCCCAGTCTTTTAACTTGGTATATCCAGGCAACTCGAAAGAAACATCTTGAAATCAGATATCTATTTGGTATGTAGAGTTTCGGTTCATATTTAGTTACAATATTTCTTAATGTATTCATAACGTAATCTGACTAAATTAGAGGTCTTATTGAAAGCTTTTTATCTGCAAATGCTTCGTTCTGTACTTAGTAAAAGAGGAAGGGGGGATTCTTTCAGTTAATAAATCCTTCCATTATCATTATCGCAGCGTATGTTAAAATGAGCAGTCCTAAAGTAACAAACTCTAACCATACCTAATCAGTCCGAACTTATTTTACTTAACCTAGCCTAACCAGTCCTAACCTAACCAAACCGTAAGTGATTTGAACTTATATCATAAAGTGGTTGGAGCTATAAAGGAGAGAATCCCCCTTCATATTTATTAAGTACTGAAGAAGCATTTGCAACGGAAAAGTCATAGAAGACTCCTCCCCTTAAAAAAAAAAAAAAAAAAAAAAAAAGCTAGATGATGGAAAGAACTACTATTTTTGGAGGCCTCTATCCGTTGAGTGTTTCTTCTCTGCATTAAAAAAAAAAAAAAAAAAAAAAAACGCGAGTCACCATCAATGAACATTTATTTATCGCAGCTAAAAGAAAACTTTTTAGCGAGAGTGAAGACTACCAACAAGATTTTGTGCTTAGCGTTGAATTAATAACTCTGGGACAAAGTGTTGTGTAGAGGGGTGTACAGTATATCAGCATTGGACAGCTGGGATTCAAGTAGGAGAATTAAAGGGTTTACACCAAGTTCATTGAAAAAGCTTATAAGAGGATAATTAAGGAGCTTGCAGAAAGTTAATGAGGGTCATGACTGGATAATTCGGGTGTTTGAGTAAGGCGTTTAGTTGGGTATTTGTAACAGGATGTAAAGGGAGTTTAAAATGAAGGGAAACAGGTTCGATGAACCAGGTTGTGGTTTACCTCACAACTTGCCCTGGTCGCCCTTGGAGGCTAAACTTCCCACACTTATTGTTACTTACTTGGGCGTTTTAGTTGCTTCGAATCAATCCACCTCTCGCAGGGTTACGCAGTACCAACTCTTGTGCTAATAAAATGACACAAACAGTTCACTCCATATGTAACCGTCATTGATTTGATGGCAGTTGTATAGTTATATATTTTATAATGGTTTATCATGCATGGCTCAAGTATAATTATGCGAGAAACTCTTGTATTTGTCGGCTTTTACTCGTACTAACACCCAGCCAGTAAATCACTCGGCACTGGTGGCAGATAGAGTCACCTATAGTACGTGATTCCCCTTTGGCATCTCGGGCAGGTGTTAAATACTGTGGTTCAGGTTTGCCATAAAGTCAGTGTCACAGCATATTTCCTGACGGCTGTTCGTCCTGTAGAGGTTAACTCTTTAATCCGGTGACATGCTTATTAATTTAGTCCTGCTGCCGTCGTACGATTTCCTTCGACTTAGGAAAGATCCCTTATAATGATGAGGTTCATAATGGCTCTGTTTACTCCCTCCAGTTGGAAAAGTCTATCGTAAGGTCAATAAAATCGTGTGGAAACAGCAAGATTAGAGACGTCTCCGTATCAACCGGTGAACCAGCCACTCCCGCGTCCGTTCACACACGTGTACTATCCTGGTTGGGGAGGGGCGGGAGGGGGAGTAGGCTCAAGGTTTTTGAGGTATCGGTTGCATGGTTTGGTAACATTTCATATATTGTGATGTGAAGGAAGGCCATTTTTTTTTTTTTTTTAGTTAAGCTTTGAACAATGTAAAAAAATCATTGTTTACAAGCAATATATATACACACACACACACACACACAAATCATTGTTTACAAGCAATACACACACACACACACACACACACACAACACACACACACACACACACACACACACATATATATATATATATATATATATATATATATATATATATATATATATGTAATAATTAGTCAGAGGTTGAAAACCTGCCAAAAAGTTGCTCTTCCCAAGAGAGAAAAAAATGACCATGAGAACCAAAATAAAACTTCGGTAATATAAAAATATCCCGACACGTTGAATTTTTTAACTTGAAAGGCTGAATGTAATAGGCAGAGGGAAATACATATTGAGGTAGACACTGCTAGGGCTGACCACTTGCATACATGAAAGAATTAATGAATCAGTCAACTCATGCATTAGGGAGCTGGACAGAAAATGGGTGAATAAAAGTGTTGCCATATGGATTCTGTGCATCTGACATACTCAGAAAGAGATACAAGAAGGAGTCCGGCAAAGCAGTGGTTACTGAGACAGATGAAGAAACGGTATGTGACTGCGGTAGAGAGGAAATATGAAGGGAATCAGTAGATTAAGGGGAACAAAAAACGAAAAGCCTTTGCCCCCACCCAGTTCAGAAGAGCTGTATGTGGTAAGCCCCACACTTATGACAGCAGTATTCCACACAGGGGTTTGAGGTCCCTGTACCGACCAGATTTAAAGATTTTATGGAGTCTGTTCTTCACGGTCAGTCTCTGGAAAGTTTATATTACAAGGTAAAGGTGTGATCTTTAATGACAGGTCCTGAGAGAAAGAAACTCGAACTACACTGTGGGATGATGAGGGACTGAGCTGTATGTTGTTGCATGTTAACCTCTCTCACATGATATTTTTGGAAAGCCCAAGCGATTTTATTCATCATAAAAGAGACTCTTTGAACTGAAAGGTATGATGTAGTCTTCAGTACTTTGTGGGGCAGTAAATCGCTCATCACTATCGCATTCAGTGAGTCAGGATTGATGGTCCTTAGGTTGCCAAACTCTTACAGTTTCATGCAGTGTACAGTAAGTCTCTCTCCTTCACTCCCATTACCATCAGACCCGAGGGTTGCCAGTTTTTTGTGGGACTGTGCTTAGGTACGTATGGAAATAAATCATTATATGGGTTTCTGAGTATGAAGAGCTGTCTATGTGTTTGTGTAGCCTATATATGTGTGTGAACGTGTAGGTACTAATGTGAATGAGAGTATTAATTTTCTAGCCTTCTCATCAGGGTATGTGTAAGACTGTGACTGAGTCCGACAGCTAAACATGTGCTGGTGTTGTGTAAGGAGAGTGGGTCAAGCCAGGTGCGGAGGCGTTATTGAACTACCTCTCCGTGTGGCTGCCTGACATGAACTGCCTCAGTGCCAGGCAGGTGTGGTGGTGCGTGTGGGTCGTGGGAGGAGCTTACGACGTCACCACACCAGGTCCTTCCTCTCACAGCACCAGCTAACACCCCCCATGGGCGTCCAGCGTCTGGGGATAATGTGACAGTACCCCCCCCCCATCAACACACACACACACACACACACACACACACACACACACACACTTTCTATCATCATCATCATCCGGACCTCCTTTCCCACCCAAGGGCAGGATGAGGAGTAGCAATGTCCAGATAGCCCAAATTTGCCCAATCCAATGGGCCACGCTTCCATTCACTCATCATTCAAGCCCCAGGAATCCTGGCTCTCTCGGATATGCGAAAAACATTCACCACGTTCTGTAGCTTCACATAAAAGTATCCGATTGAGTCAGTCTGGACGCTGCCACGTTAAAAAAGGGTGCCGAAATCACTGATCATGCACTTCTCACAACATTCATCCAACCAGCTCGATCTCTTGTCAGTTCCCTAGCCTCACCGACTTCCAAACCTCTCTTCCTCACACACTTTTTATACAGGAAGAAAACAGATAAGCTGTCCTCCCGCTCATTTATGTATTTCTGTCATTATAAAATGACTTCACCCCAACTTAAATTCCCACTGCAAGACCCACTTGTGGACAGAATCAAGGACTGCTTGAATCCGCCCAGACAGAAAGTATGCATTACGGGAAGAGTGCCAAACTGTGCAATAATCAGCATTAAATGCGTATTTGAGATTCCTCTGGATGGTAGCTAATGGCAGAACATCACTGATCATAACACTAAATAAGGTAGAGCTAAATAGGCACCCGTTTTATTGGATGAAAACATCTGATATTATGCTACAGGGCAATTAGTTCTATCTCTCAAATATATATATATATATATATATATATATATATATATATATATATATATATATATATATATATATATATATATATAAAGAGAGAGAGAGAGAGAGAGAGAGAGAGAGAGAAGTATAGGCAGATTACCTCTTAAATGATGGATCGTGTGGCTTCCGAAATTATAGCAGCCACATAAGATCATTTAATGAATTTGGAGCACTGCTTTTCGGAGACATCTGCCAATACATAATTCATAAAAGAGGTGTTCTTGGATATCCATAAAGCCTGTGACATGACGTGGTGACACCGTGTACAGTATTAATGAAGCCCTAGGCTTGTGATTTAAGGGGAGCAGACTGTCGTTACTTATGAAGGTACCTTTGTTTTTCTTTTAAATTCTTCAGGTCTGAAACAAATGCTCCACCCTACTTCACTTTGGCTCTCATGTGTGTTTACTGAGGATTCTCTGCCTCTTAAATATGACATGGACCAATGCTAGTGAAGCAGGAAGGAGTACAGTATCATAGGTGGATCCTAGGGTGTTGACCATGCTGCTCGGGCAACACCCTTGTTTTATCACACTGGTGATTAATAGGCTACATGGTACTTTAATACATAAATGCTTTATCACACAAACGATTAATAGGGCTATATAATACTTTCATACATTGACTTCATAATTTTTTGACGGTCATGTTTATTCCCCCCCCCCCCCAAAAGAAAAATATCCATATGAATCATTCAAGGTTGACAAATGTTGCTTCGATGATTGAGAGGCAGAGGATGACCATCCCCCTTTACCCTGGAAAGTAATATGGGCACATCTCTGAAATCTTCCTGAATCAAGCCCTGAATATAACCAAATTTTTCGTTGTTTAATATCATAGTGTCAGCAAGAGAAAGAATGCCAGGATCAGGATGCGGCAAAGGTATACTCCTTGTACTCTGACTTGCCCAGATCTTTGTCCTCGTGCAGCTTATTTCACGTAACAGTGACCAGAAGACAATGTTATACCTCTACGTCATTTTCATAGCATTTCACCGATGATTAAAATCTACACCTATCCTTAGTTTAACACATATATATTTATGTTTTTAAATTGCCTTCAATACAAGTAGCTAGATTAAACATGGAATAATTTCCGAAGCTAAAGAGGTCAAAATTAGCTTTAAAAGTTCACTGTTATCAAAGAAAATTGTACTTGATTATAAAGTTTTGTAAAACGATGAGTGATGTTTGAAGCAAATTATCCACCCTCTGCGTACACCCACGTCTGCATGTTGCACTGCATCCATCCACGGTGTACACCTACTTCTGCATGTTGCACTAAAATGTCCACCCACAGTGCATACCTACGTCCGCACCGCTGAGCTGTATAGTATGGAGAGGCTACCTCCGCCGCGAGCGTGTGACTCTGGCCGCCATACTGCAACACCCGCACCCGTAGCTTATGATACAAAAACACATGTGGATTTTTTTTTTCTGCCTAGTTCAACAAATTATGAGGTACATTTACCCAATGATATGAAACAACCCCATAGGTTGCTGCAGTGCAGAACTTACCCTTTATGGCACTAAAGCAGAGAAAGATAATGGCAGAAAGGGAAGAGATGGTGTGGTGTTAACGTTGAAATGATAGTGATGTTGAAGCTGTTTTACGTCAAAGTAATGATGTTGAAATGGTGTGGGAAGTCATTAGACTGTCCGTGCCATGAAAACAAATGTTCATATTGATAAAGGCCGGAAGAAACATGGAAATATCTACAAGTGAGTGTGAACAGAAGAGAACAAGACATGGAGAGAAAGACTGGAGGTAAATGGGCCTCTATTATTCGCCTCGTGCATGCAGGGATAATGGGAAGAATCTTCCCGCCCCTCCCCAGGGGGCAGTAATATTACAGAATTAGCATCAAGATATATTTCCTACTGTGAAATGTAGTGCCATGTCTCTTCGATGAATTCCTGTGCCCATTTTTGCATCCGTAACTGCACAGTGGACCTTGGCACTATGTTTCCCGGAATCATCGGCTGCCTTCAAAAACTCATTGAGCAGTACAGCAAACACGGGCATCAGGCATGGTATAACATGGCTGCCGCCACACCAGCTCCGCCCAGGCAGCAGACACAAATTACGCTGTGCTACCCATGAGAAAGCCTCTCAGTACTATAGAGCTCACTGGTCCGCACATTGCACTACAATACATGAATGCACAGGGGCGTACCTAGAGATTTGGGGGCCCGGGGGGCTAGGTTCTTTTCGGGGCCCCCCTCAAAGAACCTAGCCCCCCAAATGCTCAAAACTTATCTAATATCTCAGCCGGGATTGTCGGGATGATAAATATATATAATTTTAAATATTAATTAAAAAGCTTATAAATTTTTAAGGCTTTTGGGGGCCCCCCCTCAATTGGGGGCCCAGGGGCCAGTCTCCCCCCCCCCCTCAGGTACGCCACTGTGAATGCATTTACTTTAATGACATCATCGGCTGCCAATCAGCAGCTACGAAACAAACACACCCTACTTGCCCCATACATCTCAGGTGCACAGGTCAATCAAATAGACTATAGCAGGTTGCGAGAATTTTGATTTGGAAACACTGCTGGTGCTGACTGCCAATGGTCATGGGCTTTGACATACTCTAGTTGTATCTGGCGACAATCTAGCGGTTTTCAATACTTCCATCCAGCAAAATTTTGCTATTTGGAGGCAAGGAATTTATATTCATGTATGCTAGATATTTTTATATATTTTATTGATATTATAGAGATTTTATCATTCTCTTCCGATTTCCTGAATGTGCATTGTATTAAAATTTAGCGGATATTGAGAGACAGCTTAGCGTTATCGGTAACGGCATTCCTTGCCGAGTCTCAAAATGGCTGTTGATTGTGTTTTCCGCAAAAGAACGATTGCTCTAACGCCATCGTGGTTCGTAGATGGTAAATGGCTTAATTATATACGTATAATTACTCCCCAAAGTGCCAAGATTTCAATTTTATATGATAATCCCAATGCAGGTTTCCTTTTCACCATATACTTGTACTGGTAACTGTTTTGGTGGGGTCACCCTTCTCAGCATGGAAAGCAACCCAGAGATTCCACCAGATATTCTGTATAGCCTGTGACTATTTATTTTTTTTATATATCTATGTTTCACATCATATCAAACGTAACCCTAGTGAGATAATAACATTTAGCAAGTATGAAATTTAGACCTAACCAAATTGTGGGTCAATTTTCGGAAAACTACATTTCTCCATTTCGAAACCAAAAATATTTTTATCTGGTAAATTTTAGTGTGATTTAAATGAATTTGGCCTTCCTTTTTTTTTTTTTTTTTTCGGAAATCATTCAATTTGGAGATATGGCTACCCAAGCCTATCTCCAAAACGAGTGATTTCCAACAAATACGAAGGTCAAATTCATTCAAAACACACTAAAATTGACCAGAAAAAATTTGTTGGCTTCGAAATCGAGGATATGGGTTGAACTGTATATCCTAACTAGGGGGGCTTGGCCCCCCAGACTCTCCCATATTATTAACCTAACCTAACCTAACCTAACATTAAGCAAACCCAACCAAACCTAACTTTACCTTGAATGTCGTCGGAGGAGGATGAGGTGGAAGGGTTTGCCTCAATCTCTGGGGAGTCAAAGGGAGGGTAAAATTTGGCAACCTGTAGAAGGAAGCTGTGGTGGAGGCTCTCACCCTTCTTGAATCATGGTTCCAAACTTTTAGAAACCAGTGGTTTATGAACAGTAGCACCTTCCAGGGGTCAAAATGGCAGTTTTCAAGAAAAGTTCCCGAATAATCTGATACATTAAACCCACGTGTCCTCCACTTCTTCGAATTTGCGCAACTCTTAAAATTCTTACAGTACCACCGATGAAGGTCCTGTCTAAAATGTTGGTCACTTCCACACTTCTTACACTTCGGGAAAGAATGCAGAACACCGTGACTGCATAGGAAATTCACACTTTCCTGATTAGTCCTTAAAAAATGAGCGATGGCCTCGTATTCGGTCACAGGAGACCCATACAAGTGGAAGCCATCGTGAAACTGATAAAGTAAGGGGTGTTTGAAGTTTGAAAATCTCCTAATGCTATCAATGATTTGACTGGCCTGCCTTTTGGCTGATTTTAACTTCATTGGCCGTGACGTCCAAGCATGCTCTGTAGTGGCATGACGTCACGCCCGGGAGCTCCCGTGACAGGGAGAAAGACCGACGAGAAAGTTTGAAACCGAGAGGAGATCCAAGGTAATATTATACAGGAGTTTTACGTTAAGTATACATTTCCGAAAACAATTGTATAGTGGAACAGATTCGGAATAAAATGGTCTACAAAGTGGTTGTGTCAGATTTCCTGAATCGAAAAATGTAGTTTTCCGAAAATTGACCGAAATTCAGTGTAGTTCACCACCACCGCTATGCATGAACTTCTAACCTGTGAATTTTCGAACATGTACACGAGTAGATCCAACCATGGAGATATCAGAGATTAATCATAAAATACTAACTGAATCCCTTCAAGATATTCAAAAACAAGAATAACATTTTGAATACGTTAATACTGGCAAATTACAAAATTAGCCATAATATTTAACTACTGAACTTAAGTAACATTCAATAACACCATCATTCCACTTGTATGTCTAACTATATATATATCAAATATTTATAAAGAAACCTCAACTGAACCCTTTTAACACAACCAAATACAAATAGTAATTACAATACAGTAATCAAAAGCATTTTTGGCAAACTGCAAACTTAACATTACCAAACCATACTATTTAAATACTGAACAAAAATAAACATTCCAATTAGCAGTGAAGGGATCTTTGGTACATGGCCTAGTACTAAATTACTAAACTGAAAATATACGACAACAAAAATAGTAAAAATATCTGTATCTATCTATATACCTAGGCTGCTTCCCCCAAGGAAAGGGAAGTAGCCGAGAGAGGACGACACACTCCTCATTTACTCATCCATTCAAACACATTCATTCGCATCTTAGCCCCAAAGGGGAGAACGGACAGATCCTCACCGCACCACACCGCATAAGGGTCAACTGCACAATGCAATCAGTGACATCCGCAGCAGGGCCCGACAGCAGAGCTGGTTTACCCCTGCCACATCATAACAGACTCATCCCCTTACCCGCACCTGACCTGAAATAGCTGATCAGACCAAATGCGGGAGAATATCCCCTCAGGGCTGCGTCATCACTTATTCATTCACAATTTCTCTCCATTTATTTCTGTCATGCACAGCCACTCTTCCTTGCTCAACAGACATCCCTCTCGCATCCAGCGCTCTCTTCACACTGTCCATCCATCCTATTTGTGGTCTTCCTCTCAGCCATACACCTCTCACATCAGATCTAGTTATCTTTTTCACCAATCACTCATTATCCATTCTCTCCATATGCCCAAACCATCGCAACACCCTCTGCTCAGCTCGATCAGCCATCTCCCGAACAACTCCAGTTCTCCTTCGCACTTCATCATTCCGCACCCGATCCATACGTGTCACTCCACACATACTCCTCAGGCACCTTATCTCCATTACATTCAAACTTTTCCTCTCTGCTACACCCACATTCCATGTTTCAGCCCCATATAATGCAGTCGGTACCACAACACCCTCATACAGCCTTCTCTTTACATCCATTCTAAGCGAACGACATCTAAACACTTTTTTCATTCCTCCCAGCACCTTTCCTACTTCATTTATTCTAAACTTCACTTCTGCATCTATTCTTCCATCCACAGCAACATGTGACCCTAGATATTTAAAACACTCTACCTCCTCAAGCAACTCGCCATTCAAAACTATATTCATCCCCCTACCATCTACCAACCTCGTACACTTCATCACTTTACTCTTATTCTCATTTATTTTCAATTTCCTCCTTTCACACACCCTTCCAAACTCCTCTACCAACTGTCTCAATCTCTTCTCTGAATCAGCCACCAGTGCAGTGTCATCTGCAAACAGCAGCTGCTTCAGATTCCACTCTCCACCATCAACATTCACCAGACTCAGACCTCCACCTAAAGCTCTTGCATTCACCTCCCTTACAACACCATCCATGTAAATACTAAACAACCAAGGCGACATCACACATTCATGTCGCAGCCCCAATCTCACAGGAAACCAATCACTCACAGCAGTTCCCACTCTTACACACGCTCTACTATTTACATAAAAACTTTTCACCCCTTTTAGTAACCTACCATCAAGTCCATACAATCTTAAAACAGTCCACAAAGCCTCCCTATCAATTCTATCATACGCTTTCTCTAAATCCATAAATGCCCAAAACACATCCTTTCCTTTCGCTAAATATTTTCACACACTTGTCTCACCGCAAACACCTGATCCACGCATCCCCTCCCTCTCCTAAAGCCACACTGCTCTTCACCAATCACTCCCTCTGTACCCTCTCTAGCTCTCATAATTAACACTCTACCATATACCTTACCTACAACACTCAACAGACTTATACCCCTAAAGCTAGTACATTCATACTTATCACCCTTGCCTTTATGCAACGGGACCACACAAGCACTTGCCCAGTCAACTGGCACCATACCTTTCACAAAGCACACATTCAACAATCTTACTAACCAGTCAACAATAGTCACTCCACCACCCTTCAGGCATTCCACAGCACACCCATCCATACCTGCAGCTTTCCCTGTTTTCATCTCCTTTACTGCCTTCTCCACTTCCTCGTTCGTGATCAAAGAATCATTCAACTCTCCCAACACATTTATTCCTTGCACCCTTCCATCCGCCACAATCTCAGCCACCCTTTCCTCCTCTACATTTAACAATCTCTCAAAATACTCTGCCCATCTCTTCCTTACTGCATCCATCTCAATTAACATCCTTCCATCCTCTGCTTTTACTCGTTCTTCCTTCCCAGACTCTCCCTTTCACACCCTTTTCACCTCATTCCAAAACATTTTCTTATTCTGTTGAAAATTCTCTGTCAGCCGCCTACCCCACCTCTCTTCTGCTGCCACTTTAGCATCACGCACAGCCCTTCTCGCCCTATTCCTCTTTTCCTTATACTTCTCATATGACATCTCATCCTTCCTCTGCAGCCACACTTTATATGCATGTCTCTTCCCAGCCACAGCCATACTTACTTCCTCGCACCACCATTCACTTCCTTTTCTTACACCACCACCCACACGTCTCACACCACACACCTCTTCTGCATGCCCCACCACAACACTCTTAAATAACTGTCATTCCTCCTTCACACTGCCATTTTCCCGATCTTTCACTGCGTTCCACTCATCTTTCAATTTCTCCTGATACTCTATCTTTTTCTCTCTTTTATCCAACTCACTCACTTTCAAAACCTCCCTACCACACCTAACCCTCCTAGCTCTCACCCATCTCTTACCTACTGTTAACTTTCCCTCCACCAGGTAGTAGTCAGACATACCTCCACCCTCCCCTCTCAGAACTCTCACATCCAAAAATCTTCCTATTACATTCCTAGACACAACCACATAGTCCATCAAAGCTCTATCAACAACCCTTCCACCCTCCTGTCCCACCCATGTATACATATAAATATCTTTCTTCTCAAACAGCGTATTTCCAATCACCATCTCTCGCTCAACACACATCGCTATCATTCGCTCCCCATTTTCATTTCTTCCAGGCACACCATGCATACCAACTACACCTTCAACTGCTACATTTCCCACTCTAGCATTCATATCTCCCATCATTACCACATTCACATTCGCTCCAAAACTCTGCAGACACTCATCAACATCATTCCAGAAAGACTCCCTCTCTTGTTCATCCCTTTCACTACCAGGCCCATATGTACTCACAAACACCCACAACTCACGTTCATATTTCGCTTTCACCCACATCAGTCTCGATGACACCTCCTTCCATTCAATCAAACACTGCTGTACTTCCGGACTCACTAACAAGGCCACACCTTCTCTTGCCCTTCCTCTATCAGCACCTGACAATCTTCCATTCACACTTCCAAACATAGACTCACCCTTCCCTTTCATCTTCGTTTCACTCAAAGCTAACACATCCAACTTTCTTCTCACAAACATTCTCCCAATCTCCTCCCTTTTAGCCTCAATCGTACTACATCCACGCACATTCATAGACCCAATCTTCAGGGTACGGGGATAACTCCATCCCCCATCCCTTTCTCTGGCCTGTCTCTTTTTAGGAACTAAAAAACAGAGGAGAGGGCCCCTAGTCCCCTCACCCCGCCCCTTTTAGTCGCCTTTTACGACACGCAGGGAATACGGTGGCAGTATTCTTCCGAACACAACCTGGCCGCAGAGTAGTAGTACCACCCCATAGTGCGGCCAGATTGTGTCCACCCCGCCACAGGGGAATAAATATAGTAAGGGTAAAAATATAGTAAGAGAAAATTTAGCCTCGTCACCTTCCATACTGGCATCACCTTCATCCCAACCCACCTTTCTTCTCCTTTCTCTCTCATTCCTCCTTTCTTCATCACACAACCCTCATGCCACCATAACCCTTCACATTAAGCAAAACATCTAACAACACACTTATCATTGTCATATTTGTGATTCTCGCCAACCCTTCTTCCTGTCACATCCTATTTTGTAGTGTAGACGACATAATGGCGTCTTAGGTACGGGTCCTGTACGAAGTGTTAATTTTCTTTTTCTCTCCAAAGTGTAATAGTTACTTATTTGGTCACACCATACAAATATTACACGATGACATAATATACCTGTGTCAGAAAGTATTGAAATTATACTGTATCTGCTAAAATACAGAATTAATGCCAAGCTACAATACGAACGGGATATGGGGTACACATAAACGTTTCCCCAAATCCCTGAAAATTCTTTATTACAGATGACCCTCTGGACGAGGCCTGTGGGTCCAGCTTCGTTACATTAGTTTCACATGTGGTGGCGGTCGAGTTAATTGTATTAATTTGTATTTTAGCTTTATAATAATAAATTTAGTCCTGAGTACTCCAATTAGGTTTTAAATTTCTCTCAGAATGCACAACTGAATCCACCACATATACAATTCTATTGCAAAATTAATATTCCCGTTTATCTAATCTGGTTCTTTCCATATAAATCTTCTTATAATGGCCTCTTGTTGACTAGTCCTCTCGTAACTCAAAAATATCCTGGTTCACTTCAAGGTCAAACACTCCACGTGGTATCTGGCAGGGTTTCAATAATGTCTCTTGTCCTCCTATACACTAACGTTGGTAATCTTACTGACAAGTGACAGGAAGAAGAAAGGGACCTGATGTAGATGAGGGATGGGATAGAGTGGCGGAGGAGAAATTATGAAAGAGGAGGAAAGATAAAAGTAACGGAGAAGAGAGAAGTGGAAAGGAAGGGAAGAGAAGGAAGTGACAGGGAAGGGTGGGAAGGGCAGGAGGAGGAGGAAAAATTATGAAAGGATGGGAAAGGGAAGAGAGAGCAAGAAACGTTCCTCCCTACTTCCCTATCCCCCAGAAAGTTAATGGTGGACTGCAGAATCGCAATGTCAGCCTGCAGGAAAGGGGAGAGAGAGCAAGAAATGTTCGATCACTACTTCCCAAACCCCCAGAAGGAGGATGGTGGATTACAGAAGCAAATCGTCACCCTGCAGTCAACTGAGTTCGCATTTCAGATGGACCCGGGACCACAGATGATATGGGAGACATTGGATCACCATTTTTTTAGTGATTTATTTTGCATATTACACTTGCGTTCTCTTATATGTTATAATATTCTAATTGTTACATATAACTATGCTCTGCATCTGGAACTTGCAACAGAAAACTGAGGTGCAATGTGCTGATAAACTTGTAAAGGAAGAGGCGTTGTGTAATCGCCAGTCGCTTACAATACGGCCCATATATCTATGGTACAAATGAACGTGCTAAAGTAGTAACAGTATTTGCAGCCTCAGGTTCACCTGAAATGTGATCTCGATGGATTGCAGGCTGAAGTTGTCCTTTTGTGGCAATCCATTATCCTCCTTTCAGAGGCAGAGAGGAAGTTATGGGCATTTCTGGCGAGTGGTGTGCGTTTCGCATACTGGACTAATCCCTACCATATCTTCCCATCCTCCTATCCTCACCTCACCTCACCTCACCTGACAACCGTTGACCATTGTGCACTGTTAACAGTAGTGTATAGGGATCAATTGGCCTTTGAGACCTAATTTTTTATACGGCTAATACTGACGCATGATAAATGTTTTTCACATCACAAAATCCTCATAATTCCCTAATTCAGGGGTAGATTTATTCCGGCTAATGCAAGACAGTTCCGTTCATGTCAGGGAGGACTTGCCAGAGTCGAAGGGTTACAAAAATGAGTATGGATGCTGAACAAAATTTGATAATCATGCACTTGTCTTACACTGGAATAGCTGTAGTTGGTGAACTAGCCACGCTCTTGACGGAATAATTACTATGCATCTTTTTACTGTAGATATGGCTCTGAAGTTGGAATGGGGTTATTCCAAAACATCAGTCAATAAAGATCCTTACTTTGCCCTCATATTTATGTTCCTCCTGGTGATCCCTCCCCCCCCCCCCTCTCTCTCTCTCTCTCTCTCTCTCTCTCTCTCTCTCATCTCTACCGTGTGCCAGGACATCTGCCAAACTACAGGACGTTACTCCTATGCTAATTTTGTGTTTTAAAAAAATGCTATATCAACGCGAGTCGAGTCCTCAACCGTTACTGAGGTACAGTATTATGGATTACCTTGTGGGCGAAAATGGTCTCCCTCATAATTCACCCATGAGGTCACCAGTAATTGTGGCTCCATAACGGTTGAGAATTGGACCCATCATGATACAGTTTATTTTACTCAAAATTAATCCCAGAATAACCCCCTGAATTTTGGCATTTCCACATATTGCCTTCAGACACTACCTTAACCTCCCTCCTTTGCCTGTCCTGCCCTAGTCAGCTTGCACTGCCTCACCCTCAGCTTAATCTTGGTTAGCCTTGCTTATAGCGCATTCAGCTACCGGTGTACCTATTCTAGGTGGGAGAGAGTGTGTAGGACGGAGGATAGGGAAATATAAAAAAGGTAGAAGAGGAGGAGCTGGGAAGTGAGGAAAAAGAGGAAGAAGAACCGAAGGGAGAGGATGTAATGGAAAAAAACACAACAGTTAAGGAGGACGAAAAGGAAAGAAAAGAAAACTATGCGTATCACGAAAGATAAAATGACATGATGAACGAGGGAAAAGAGGAAAAGCAATAATGGAAAGGGGAAAGAGGCGCTTGGAACTAAACAGATGAAAAGAAAATGAAGAGAAAAGGTAATAAAACGTAGAGCTACTGACCAAAAAAAAAAAAAGGGGGAGGGGGAGGCAGGACAAATAAGAAAAAAGATTTGGAAGGAGGGAAAATACGAAGGAGAAATTTCCAATGAAAGAAAAGAGCAACAGTTGGAAAAAGCAGGACAGGGAAATCGAGGGAAAGCAAGATGTCAATGAGTGGGTGAGACTCAGTTGAGAGTGTTAGGGGAGAAAAGACGCTGAGAAACAGCAAGGACATTGAAAGACTGCAGAGATAAGAGAGGAGTGGGGGAAAGTGGTGAAGTCAAAAAAGAGACATGGAAGATTTGAAAGGCAAGTGGGAGAGGATGAGTTGAAAAAAAGAAAGAAAGAAAACTTCAAACGTGTGAGAGAGAGAGAGAGAGAGAGAGAGAGAGAGAGAGAGAGAGAGATTATGTGACGTGCGTGCGTGTGTGTGTGTGTGTGTGTGTGTGTGTGTGTGTGTGTGTGTGTGTGTGTGTGTGTGTGTGTGTGTGTGTGTCCTACATTCAGGCAGGAGATGCAGCAAATAAAGTTAAGCTCCTCCGGGAGATGCTGTGTTTGGTATTCCCAGCCTTCAACGTCATCGCCTCACAGCCTCCTTCCTCAGTACACCTGCCATTCCCTGTCCCTCTCATTCTTTCTTTCTATTTGTCTTTTCATTCCCTCTGTGCGAAACGCTGATATATTGAAATGAATGTGAAAAATAACTTGATGGTTGGTTTCAGAAAGTCCATCATCATCATCCTAATAGAGAATGAGAAATACATAAACAAGGAAACTATCACCTAACTGCCCGTGTAAAATGTATTACATCTGGAGGACCTCGATACGATGGATGAGGGACTGAGCAGAAGGGGGCCTGTCATCTCGGAATGGTTACTATGCCTGACTGCGACTGATCCAACCGTATTTCATCACACTCGATTAAAGTGCTAATAATTACCCTATTAATGAAAACAAAAAACAGTGTATTACGGGACAATCGACAGAGCTGTTTTCTGAGCCTCTGTTCATTTTACCAGACTTCATGGTGCTTATAGCGTTCGAGAACTATTTTTTAATATTGTAGGTAAAAGGGGAGGTGGTGGCTACGGATACCAGAGTGCACTTAAGGCCATTAGATCAAGTGTTCAAATCTTAATTGTGTATGCAGTAATTCTGAATGCGGTAACGATGTAGGCTACTGGTGCCCAGAATAAAATATATGTGATCTGGTGCAGACGGCAGTAACCCCTTTAATACGAGATGTTTCCCAGAGTATAATATATTCATCCTGGGTAAAAAAAAAAAAAAAAAAAAAAATCATTTTCATGAAAGTGTTATCAAAGGCTAGTGTTCACCTTAATATTTTGAAAATTTCTTCCCACAGAAAATAATATGATAAACTCTGACAGTAGTTTGCATGGATTAGAACATTTATTATCGCAGTATGGGCTGTGACAGTTTTCACTGAGATTTACTACAATTATGACAAGAGTTATAAAGGGTTTAGTGGTAGGTGGTGGCGACCATCATCCACTCACTTGATGTAGTGCTGCCTATTTCTTCCTTAGCCTTTATCATTCTTTTTCTGTGCCTGGCATCCTCTCTTCCTATTTCTCCCATCTTTCCTGTCACTTCTTAGTGCATTTCTTTCCGTTACAGGTGGCTTTACATTGAGTGACAAGCCAATTGGTTTCCTGTAAGCCAAGAAACCATTTACAACGCTGGGTGGTAACCACATAGCCAAACCATTCGTGCTCCCTACGTGTCAACAAGTGGGTTGGTGGAGGGTTAGTGCTCCTCCCTGTAAAACAAATAACTCTGAGTCGAATGGCCACCCCTTACGGGATTATGGTGTCTGGCAATAGATAGATAGATAGAGCTAAGTGTAGACAGTCCTGTACAAGTGTACTGTACAAGGAGTGATGTTAAGGTAGTATACTGACCTCGAGAACGAGCTTCCTTGCCTGTGCTGAAAGTATGATATATGAAGATAAAATACGGTACAGGTGTGTCGCTACAGATTATATATATATGTAATACTGATCATGAAGCTTCATTTTGTCATACTAAATCTTCTTTCAAAATTTTCTGCAGCCTTTGAGGCCATGACAGCTCTGTGAGACACAACCTCCAAATCTCGTCCACCACCGGGGCAATGACACGAAAATGAACTGCCATATTCTCTTAAATTTTACGAGACAGGCAGCAGCGACCACACCCCCTCGCACCACCACCACACCGCCACCGCCAGAGGCCACAGCATACAAACCCAGTCTGAACACGAAAGCATGAGTGGTGCGAGGGGTTTATGTACCTTGTTTGATCTGACTGTCTGTCTGCCCTTCTGCGTGTCTGGCCTTTTGTCTGTTACCAAGATTATGGGGAAAACCTATAGGAAGGATTATGCAAAATTTGGGATAATCACAGACTATCAGAGGAACAAGTTATTATATTTTGGTGGAGGAAAGTAAATGGCAAGATAAACAGATTTTGTCCAGTTTGGACTAAACTTGGTAACAGAGTTGATGGCAAGAAGGTGATAGAGGGATTCCATCTTAACCCCTTAACCGCGGGGCGTCACTTTCGTGACGCTCGGGTGCAATGGATCATACCACGGGGCGTCACTTTTGTGATTCTGTGTTATTTTGAATTATCCCAGGCTTTCAAGTGGTGGCTTGTATCATCTATCAGTACTGCCAATGTCCGACACAAGTCAGCACTCCAAATCTCAACTGTACTCCCATCCATTGTTGACATTTTAGCGATTTTCCCCCCTTCCTGACTCCCCTCCCTACCTACCCTCCATTACCCTGTCCTCTCACCTCCCAGGCCGCGCTGCACTAAGCAAATCTCCCCTGGGATTTTTCCACAGATTTCATCCATTGAAATAAGCCCTATGCCCTATACTTATACAAAATAATATATACCAAAAAAAAATAAGGTAAGTGATAGTGTTATACACCAGGAATTGGCTAATTATCACCTGACAACACCTCACGTGCATTCATTCGCTACATTACCATGGTAATTTCCCCTTTGAATTATGCCTTGTAATCTATGTCTGTAATAAAAATATATATCAGAAAGGAAGGGAGAAGCCTAAGTGACATTTACATTCACCTGGAACTACCTATTTCTTTATGTATTGCCGAGATTTTCTACCAATAATTTATTAGCATGTAAGTTAGCAGCTGTCAGCCTCAGTGTCATTGTCAGCCCTTGCCTTCTCAGATAAGCCGCGGCATTTAGTTCCTTGTCCTCCGCTGTGGTCAAAACATGTCACACTCGCACCCCGCCATTTCTGCCGCTTCTGCACCCATTGCAAAGGGCCCCGTGACCTCTACACCCATAAAAAGTCGTGAGGGAAGTAGGAAAGGACTAAGTGACTCTGCAGTGGCACGTGAACTAGCAGAATTGTCTATGGTGATGATGGATAGTGATTTTGACCCTTTGGGTGAATCGTGTGATGAGCCGGGTGAGGAAATCCTGCCAGAAAGTGCTAGTATGAGTGCTTCAGTGTCGGAAGTTATCCCTAGCTCCAAGGGAAAGGAGCCGTTAGTGCAGCATGGGAAGGAATTTGGGAAGGGAGTGAAAAGGCGGCATGTTAGCCCCAGAACAATGGCCCCGCGTGACCCAGCCCGCCATGAGTCCCGAGTTGATTCACCTCCCCGTTCCCCAAGCCCCACTTCACTCATTTCTTCCTCTTCGTCTGCTGAATTATCTCCGGAGTCTTCGTCGTCGGAGTCACCACCAGCATCAACAGTGAAGGCAGGCTGTAGAGGAAGAGGTAAATCCCGGACAAGTAAAAGTAGAGTTGGTACTAGAGTAAGGGCTGCTAGTGCTGTACGGCAACTCAGGGTCAGTACGAGTGACCTTGAACGGGGTAAATCTGCCTCACAGCCACCCACCACCCTCACCCACCCTACACCGCCACGACAGGGAATCCTGGACGCCTTTGCGTGGATGGAAGGGTCCGATTTTGTGCTAGAACATTTAGTTTTTGATGAGAGCTCCTCAGGAGTACAGCCTGCCTTCACTCTTGACGATAATGCTGAGTGTGTGGACTTCCTTTTGGCCTTCCTAGATGACGAAGTCATGCAGCACATATGTGATGAGACCAACAGGTATGAATCACAACGTGCTGCAAGTGGTACAGGTGCAGCCAAGATGCAACAGTGGTCCATGCTGGGAGTGCAGGAGCTGTATGTGTTCTTTGCCCTCATGCTTCTCATGCCACACTCAAAGAAGCATGAGTTGGAAGAATACTGGTCCATGGACCCCTTACTACCCTCACCCACCTTCAATAAGTACATGGCCAGAGATTGCTTCCGGAACATCATGGGAAACCTGCACTTTGCCGACAACGATGTACCTTCCCAAACCAATCCACTCTGGAAGATCCGGGAGATTCTGAGCAGAATGAAGGATAAGTTTATGTCATTCTTCCACCCCTTTCAGAAGGTTGTCATTGACGAATCCTTGGTTTTGTTCAGAGGACGTCTTCGGTTTGTGCAGTACATTCCAAGCAAACGCCATCGCTTTGGAATCAAGTTCTTTGTACTGTGCGACTGTAAGACGGGGTACATCCTTGACTTCGTCATTTACTCAGCCAGCACTGTCGATCTGGATAAAACACACCCCCTTGGCTTCCCAGGCTGTGTAGCGAAAGTGCTCCTTGAAAAGTATTTTGGTGGGAATCATGTTCTGTATACAGACAACTATTATACAGCACTGAAACTTGCCAAATACCTTTCAGAGCAAGGCATTGGCTCCTGCGGCACTGTCAAAAGTAATCGTGCTCACTTCCCTAAATTCACAGAGGCAGGAACCTCGCAGCGAGGAGACGTGCACCTACGCAAGTCTGAGAAGATGATGGCAATACGGTGGCATGACAAGAGGGTCGTGCACGTGCTCACCACCGTACATAAGGGGGAAATGACAGACAGTGGGAAGGTCGACCGTAGGACAGGCGAACCTGTGATGAAACCTGATGCTGTGTTAGACTACAATATCAACATGCGGCTGGTGGACAAGTCCGACATGATGATTGGTGAGATCGACTGCCTCAGGAAGAATACTAGGTGGTACAGGAAAGTTTTTCTGCATCTCATAGATATGACGATGCTGAACGCCTTCATCCTGTACAAGATGAAGGTCAAGCCACCCAAGTCCTTCTCCCTGAGGTTGTTTGCCAGGACTTGTGTTCAGCCGCTGCTGGAAAGATATGGTAGGGTGACAGCAGCAACTCCAAGGCGCCATGCAGTAACACTTCCCGACCGACTTGAGCAGAGGGCGTATATGGATCAGCACAGACTGGAGCTAATGCCTGCCACAGGTAAAAGGAAGGCTGCGATCTGCAGGTGTCAGGTGTGTGCACATACCACCCGACGCACACCTGAGCACAAACGCACCTCATGGCAGTGCACTGAGTGCCAGGTTCCCCTCTGTGTTACCTGCTTCTTTGATTACCACAGCCAGAAGCTGTTCTAAAAGTGCAAGTGGGAAAGGAGAGTAATGTGGAAATAATATGTAAATAATGTGTAAATAATGTGTAAATAGCAAGTGAAAGCAATGGATGTTCAGTACATATGATTGAATAGTGTATTATAATTTTATCTTACTGAAAGTGACAGTGACTAACATAGTGTAAGTGAAATAGAAGGGTAAATATTGAAAATACAATAGAAAATGTAAATAGTAATGTAAGTAATTAGTACTATAAGAATATGAGTACAAATACTTTATATTATAACAGTGAAAGTGAATCCGTGGCTCTCTACGTATTTTACTGAATGAAAAATTGAATGACTTCAGTGACAATAAACTAATACTACTGAAGGAAACTTATGGAGAAAAACTCCGGATATATATATAAGTGTGATATAGTAATAGAAATATAAAGTGTGAGGGGTTTTATGAATAATAAATGACAGAGTACCAAGAGCGAACTAGCGCTAGTGCGACGGTCAGACGCGCTCGTAATTTTCATTGCGTTCACAGTGTTTTTTTTTTTTTTGGACTATGGATCACAAACTACTTGAAAATCATAGAGTAGTGTTTATAGTGTTAATATCTGGCTGTGGTAATCATATTACAGGTTGTCGGGAAGTGTAAAGTGGAGACTTCGTTACCCAACTTCAGAGGTCTCCACAAGTCCTACGGTAACGGACGAAGGCTCAACAAACATTCCAGGAGAAAGCTGAAGGTATATGCCATAAGCATATGTAATTTTAATATTCTAGAACTAATAACTTATTTTTGGCAAATATTTTTTGAGAGTCTGTCGGAGCCAGAATAACCCCGTGGGACACGCAAAACATTGGTAAACATGCCCGCGGTGTAGGGGTTAAGAAGAATCGGTGAATGGGAACTGTCACAGAGCAGAGTTCACAGTCAGGTCGCATAACTCTGGTACAATTGATCCAATGAACCAGCCTTGGTGGAAGAGATTAACGTCAGTCAAGGACGAAGTGAGTCCATTATCAAACGTTATGGTCACAGGGCAAGGTCAACTTACACTTGTGGTCAAATTTGGAAGAATTGTGGTGCAAGGGTTGAGGGTCAAAGATAAGGATGAAATAATTAAATTTTGCAATCAATCCGTTAAAAGCCAAGGTCACAGGGTAGGGTTAAAGGTTTGGCCTTAGAACGATGGTAGGGCGCGGGTGTCGTACTCTCTGAGCGCCCTTCTTGTTTCATAATATTCCAAACCCCTCAAGAACAACACTTTCTTCATCACCATGAGAGGGCCGCCACTCACAACACCATGGCTTCGAAGACACCTTCTCTTGACCACCGCTAGTTTGGCTGTCTTATAAAAAAAAAAAAAAAAAAAAAAAAAAAAATTCTCCAAGGTTTCACAAGAAGCCAAGTACAACAGCGCCACCTTATCCCGGCCGCCACCAGAGGGCCACAAACACCATAATTTCCCACCGTAGTTTTCATAATATTTGTGCCAAGGTCTATAAAGGAAAGGTCGCCGGGATGAAAATGAAGGGAGATTATTTAATATGTAAGACGGGTCGGAGGTTAGGCCGAGCGAGGAGACTGACTAATGGAAAATAAATGGCAGTGGGTTGGAAGAAATTATTAAAATTTGTAGTTATTAAAGTTTGAAGAGGAACATGAAGGAATGGGAGATGAGGGAAAAAAAGAATGGGTAAGGGAAGGAAAGAAAGAAGGACTGAGAGAGGAAAAAAGGACAGGAAAAAGGGGGGGGGGAATAAGGACGAAAAGGAAGGGACAATATGAAGATGACGGGGGAAAAGAAGGATGGAATGTCGGAAAGAAGAGAGGGTTAGAATGAACAATCGGGAGAGGGAGGAAAGATGAATGAGGAAGTGAGGAAAGAAAAATGGGGGGGAGGGGCAAAGGATGGAGTGAAGATATGGATGGGGTAAATACGAGTATCATGAGGCGCTTACTGACCGTGCTTATCTCCTTAACTTAGGCCTTTGAGCCCGTGATGGGTTATCCACCAACTATAAAAGGATACAAGACCACTACTTCATCCCTACACACCATGAGGACATACCTAATAATATGAAGGTGGTGAAAACAGAAACTTTAAACACGTACACTAGGTTTGGCATAGATAGCAAAATAAATATGAGATCAAAGAAAAGCGATGGAACTGCGGCCGTATTGTCGGTAGCTCTGGGGTTTTGTGGCAGGTCTTCCTTGGCCATGAACTTTGCATATCACGCCTTCGCTTTATTACCCGTCCCCGCCCTGGAGGGGCTCGAGGACGTGTTTGTTTTCACTCTGTCTGTCTGTCTGCCTGTCTATCGGTCTGTCTCTCTGTTAACAACTTTACGCGAACACTACTGGTGAGATTTTGACTAAAATTTTAGGGACGATGGGCTATGACCTTCTAATCACTTGAATTAATTTTGGGCCAAATTGGGCCATGGCGCAACTGTGGACCCCCAAAATGTATATAACAAAAATCGCTTTCAAATTTGTTATATCGACACAAGACCAAAACCAAAAGGTGCATCTTTCAAATCTGCATCCTATAATATGCCTCATTACATCAGAGGGGTCACCCCTCAATTAGCTGTAGGGAGGTCGGGGCTAAAATTTCAAATGGGCACAAAATCGTCAATTTTCACTCGATTTACTCCAAATCTGATATGAGACATCTTTGACTAGATATCCTGTTGTTTATACGTCAGCACTAAAATGACTGCAGGGGACGGGGATTGCTGTGCCCTGGCACGGCTTCTTGTTTCGTATGTTATTTATATCACTTTAATATCGACCGTTTGCGTTAATAAAGAAGAGGATATTGGGGCGTAATGTGCAGAAAAATTAACTATGGAAGAGGTGTTAGGAAATCCACCAAAGCCGCTGTAATGCGATCCTTAGCTCTAAATCATTGGTGGTTGGTATGTGTGGCTGAGAGATGCCTTAGATAATTCTCTCGGCTCCTATGACCCACTCTCAGCTCAATGAAATCGTCTGGTGTTTGCTGGAATAAAACTCTTGGAATATGTCAACCATGAGACACATAATGGTTAGAGCATGAATGTGTCATCCTCGTATAGGTAACCTCTCAGTCACGTGAAGAAAATCGTCAGCTGTCAACTGAAATATAATGGTAAGGTTGTATGGACCGAGAGGGTAACTAATATTGTAATATCATAAGCGAGGACTCGTTATCACGTATGCATTACAGCTCAAAACGCTTTAATCTTACTAGCCTCAGAGAGCAACGTTATGATTTTTTCGTTCATTGTGTCCTATTGCTTTACGTTTAGACTCACAAGGATCACCAACATTTCTGCATTTCTAGGTCATATTAGGTGATTAAATGCATGAGCAGGGCCGCACCTTGATGTGTGTATGCAGTAGTGCAGTTCCCTGCTACTACGACATCCTTAAAAAAAAAAAAAAAGAAAAAAAAAGGAAATTTAAAACGGATATATTTCGTATTAGTGCAATACTTCTAGACTCTATCTGTATTATTTACAATGCTGTATGGTACTATTCAGTTCCTGTACTGCAATAATATCAAGGATCACAACAAAGCAACACCGAGGGGCACAGGTTGGTGATCTCTGTTTCTGGATATATTTTGGGGCGACAGTATGATATGATAGGGCTATGAAGGGAAGAAGAAATAGGAAGGAAGATGTAGGTGAAAAGGGGTTTGTTGGAAGAAGAGAGAAGATATTGCCTGAGGAGTGGCGGGGAGAGGAAGGAAGTTGAGGGGAAATGAGTTTTAGGGGGAGACAGAGACAGTGGTGAGATGGAAGAGAAAGAGATGGAAGATAGACAAATAGATAACAGACAGATCCATCCATCCATTCATCCATCCACCCATCCATCCATCCATACATTCTACTTACATACATGCACAGATAGATGGATTTATAATTAGAAAGTTGGATGGACTGATATGCATTAGTACTGTGCGTATACTATACATTATATATATATATATATATATATATATATATATATATATATATATATATATATATATATATATATATATATTTATATATACTGTATATATATTGCCAGACGCCTCAATCACGTTTGGGGTGGCCACAAGCAAATCGCCTCCAAGTCGCCATGTCCCTCGCCATTTCACTGCCCTGCTCCCAGCTCACACCCCCCGCTCTCATATACCTCTCCACCCCATCCCTCCATCTCATCCTCGGCCTCCCCCTCCCTCTTCCCCCCTCCACCTCACTCATATACACTCTCTTCGTCAGTCTTTCACCTTCCATCCTCTCCACATGGCCAAACCACCTCAGTGTGTTCCTCATAACGCTTCCTATCACATATATCAGCCGTTTGAATATCCACTGCAGGACCGGCCTATCCCGACCGAAGTTGGGACGATACAGCCAATGTATCTCTGCCAAGTGGCTTAGGCTGTCTGGTAGAGATTGTATGTAGGGTGAGAAGTGCTTGTAAGTGTAATTGTAGTGTTGGAGTGGCTTTAGATGTGTGTATAGTCTGTTAACCAAGTGTAATCGGCCCGCAGAAGCCGACTGGGTGCAAGCATACTTTATAGTACACGACACTGGTTCAATCACAGCACCCCTTGTATCCGCCAATGCAGTACGTGGCCTGAAGAACGCTCCCAAAGTTTATTACCCTGGCGGGGCGCGAACGCTAGTTCTTCAGTGTACGAACACGCACACTTTACCATTGTAAAATATCTATATATATATATATATATATATATATATATATATATATATATATATATATATATCCATCTCTCTATCTAGAGAGAAGTAGTAGTAGTTGTGGCCCCAGGTTCACCTAAATGTGAACCTGGTGGACTGCAAGCTAGAGAATGGTATTTTTCTAGGGTCCATCATTCCCCTTTGGTGGGATAGGGAGGGAGCTGAGGAACGTTTGTATAACAGGACATCAGAGCCGTCATATTATATCGGTCCCACCGCTAAGGTTTCCTCCCCAGTACCAATAAAGACGAAGAGTATAGAAATGGCGAAAAAGTAGGGGAAGATGGACGGAAAAAGTAAGATGTGGGAAGAGAAAGAGAAGAGGACAAAGTAGTACAGAAAGGAAGAAGTGATAAAGAAGAAATCGATAAGGGTTACAGATAACACAAGAAAACTAAGAAAAAACCCGAAAAGAAGAGGAGAGACGTAAGGTCAAAGTAAAAGGCAAGAAGACGTAGAGAATGGGCACAAAGTGAGTACAAGAATGATGGTAATGCGAAGGAGAAACAGGTAAGAGAAAGAACAGTCAGTGATTAGGAGAACTGAGAATAAGAATAAGGAAACGGTACAGAAATTCGCTAAACTGAATAAGAGATGTAGGAACAATGTTAAAGATGAGAGGAGAAGGAGAAGAAACTAAGAAGAAGGAAAAAGGGCTGCAAAGTTAACGATAAGGGAAGGAGAGATGTAATGACATTATTAAATCGAGAAAAGAAATAGAAGAATCTAAGAATATGGAAAGAGGAAAGTTTTAGTGGCAACCAAAGGAAATGGCGAGATGTAAGGAAAACGTCTTGAGACGGGAAAAGGAAGAGAATGGTACAAATTAATTAGCTCTGGGTAGCAGTTATACCTCATACCAATTAATCTGGCCAGGCATGTATGGCAACACTGTTCCTGCCGAGATTCTGATTGGCTGGAGGTGTTTGTTCGATTTCGTTGTTGCTTAAATCGATACTTTCTTTATTATCAGATATGATACTGAGTTTGTCGACAATACAATCGTCAAAAGCAATAAGAAATCCGTTATATACTTAACAACAATGAAATTTGCGTAGGAAGATAGAGATATGAGTCAACAAAGTATTTTAGCAGTCAAAGTCAAGGTCAGCATTCGAACAATTCCTTTAAATCTCCGACACTCGATAATATAACAGAAAATTGAGGAAACCTGCTTAATCTAAGCGTTGGTGTAACACATTTAAATTTTAAGATCAGTCCGTACTGTGATAATAGAGGAGATAAAATGAAATAGTTTTCCTTTAGCCTACTTTGATTTTCGATTTTTTTTCAAACCTCCCTCCCCGCACAACTCGTCTTTTCATTAGAACTTTTAATTATTCAGAGTTGTGGCACCGTTAAAGGGTGCGGACTGATCTTAAAATTTAAATGTGTGTTACACCAACGCTTAGATTAAGCAGGTTTCCTTAATTTTCTGTTATATTATCAAGTGTCGGAGATTTAAAGGAAGTGTTCGAATGCTGACCTTGACTTGGACTGTTATAATACTTTGTTGACTCATATATCTATCTTCCTATGCAAATTTCATTGTTGTTAAGTATATAACGGATTTCTTTATTGCTTTTGACGATTGTATTATCGACAAACTCAGCATCATATCTGATACTAAAGAAAGTATCGGTTTAACCAACAACGAAATCGAACAAACACCTCCAGCCAATCAGAATCTCGGCAGGAACAATGTTGCCATACATGCCTGGCCAGATTAATTGGTATGAGGTATAGTAAGGGTGTCGATCCAAGCTGTCTGTCACCCAGGCAGGGAACACCACACGCATAACACCCAACTCTGACGGGCCTTTTCTTTCACTCATCTTCATACTGACAGTGTCTTCCAGGCATCTCCTTATCGGCACCTTAGTCCAGCAACATCTTCAATGCGTCTTCTTAGAGGCAGTTTCTTCAATGCGTCTTCTTTGAGGCAGTTTCTTATAGTCAGCTTCTTACGATCCTCTTATAGGCAACTTCCTGCAGATATCTTACAGGCATGTTCTAGGCATCTTTAACTTTGAAAGATTACTGTCTTTCATTTTGTCCACTTTTTTCTTCTTCTTCCAGGTTCCTTCTCTCAGCTGCATCCTCCACCACTTTCTCTTCATGACCCTCTCTCACAACACTCTCTATCCCGTTTCACAACACACTCTTCTTATCCACCCTTCCATCTATTAGCACTCTCAGCCACGTTCCTTCCTTAATATATATATATATATATATATATATATATATATATATATATATATATATATATATATATATATATATATATAAAATATATATATATATATATATATATATATATATATATATATATATATAATTATTTTATCGTCCGTTCGCAAGCCTCATCCGTCGTCTTTCAGATCACCATTCCAACTAGTCTCTCTCTCTCTCTCTCATTTGATTCGTTTCCTTTCAACTTCCGATCTTTCTCCAAAACTCACTTCCAGCATCCCGACTCCTTCCAGCTCTTTCAGATTTTTCCCATCTGGTCTCGCGTACACTCTTTCTTCAGTATTACCCTTTTCCTGCTACCCTCGTCCTATGTGTGTGTGTGTGTGTGTGTGTGTGTGTGTGTGTGTGTGTGTGTGTGTGTGTGTGTGTGTGTGTGTGTGTGTGTGTGTGTGTGTGTGTGTGTGTGTGTGTGTGTGTGTGTGTGTGTGTGTGTGTGTGTGTGTGTGCTCAATAATCTTTCCATTTTTAAGGTACTTCTTTTTCCCCTTTCCTTCCTTGTCAGTTAATTTTTCTGCATCTTCCATCCAACTGATGCTACATATCTTCCAAGGTTTTCCTCTTGGTTGCAGCCTCTGAAATTTTCCCAGATCGTCTGCATAATTTTCTGCCCCTGAAAGCTCCTTCATCGTTTCCAGAACCAGTGGTATCCCTCCCGGCTCTAATAACCCCTCCCCCTTCCTCTCCTCCCACCCTTCTTTCCTTCACACTCCCCCTCCCTCCCGTCTCACCCTTTTTTCCTTTCCTCTCCCCCTCCCTCCCATCTAAGTCTTCTTCCTTCCTCCTCACTTCCTCACCTACAGCTTCCTCAACACAGGAGCCGTATTCATAAACTTTCTTGAGCTTAAATTGCTTTTGTTTATGCTTTTATATGAGGAGCTCCGTGGGGTAAGTCAGAAGGCGCCAAAATCGAAACTAAAAAAAAAGAGAATAGAATGCGGAATTCTGGACATATGACGCGCCTTGAGAATTTCTCCACGGAGCGCCTCATATCTTCAAGACGCCGCTCCGTGAAGGAACTCTGAAGGCGCCATGGGTAAAAATAAATAAATAAATAAATAAAAATAAATAACTGTCTAATCTCCATTTTCTCAGTTTATCGAGTATACTTGACAGAGGTTCCTATATGATCTCTTGCAGCTACCAAACACACAAGTGACTAAGGCAGAGTGAATAGTGAAGTAAATGATATGACGAAGCTAAAGTTACTCCCAACAATAATTTCCAATAATTTCATTTCCTTATTGAAGGGTTTGGCTGAAATCCCTCATGCATAACGATCTGGTGTTACACGAACATGACCAAGAACACTTTTAGTATGATGACACCTCTTTAGATTTTTTCCTAAATTTTCGAGACGAGTTTTTGTTATATGGACAAGATCCTTAATTTCTTTATTACTGTCGTGGCATTTGTATCCTATTCTTGCTGTCTCCGGATGAGTCTGGGAGGGAATTTTGTACAAAAAGAGTTACACAGAGACTTAATTAACGCCTTCACTACAACTGAGGGTTGTCTGAAGTTAAATAACGTGTTGTGGAGGAAGCAGAATAAAGTACTACAGGCGTCCCTGCAATGCACGAGTTAAACAATTTGCTTCGTTGTTCCATACTAAACCTACATATACCGCGCACACCGCAGTACTTTTTTTTTTTTGAACGTGTTCGACTCAGGGCAGAGGCTTCAGGGCCTATCCCCAACTCCCAGTAGTCCTCCTTGGGGCTCAGTAGTCCTCCTACATCTCCACATGTCACCACTTCGGCGCTAACACCCACCATTTATATTGAACACATGCTAGGGCTGTCACATACAGGACTGGTGTAATGGTATAAGCGGGGGCACTTTTATGACATGTCGGCGGGGCATCTGGTATATATGAAAAGTCTGCATTATATGAAATTAAAATCCTTAAACTGTTTCCTGTCCCACCCGGGATTCGAACCTGGGTCCATTAAGACTGCAGGCCGACTCTCTACCGATTCTGCCACCGCCTCCTACTCTATTCAAGCAAACAGTAACAACAACAACTACAACAACAAACAACAATTACAATAACAGCAAATAACAACGAGAGAGAGAGAGAGAGAGAGAGAGAGAGAGAGAGAGAGAGAGAGAGAGAGAGGGAAAGTAAGGCATAGGATTAAAAGAAAGAACAACGAACAACTCGGCAATGAAAGTAAGAGAGAAAGAGAAGAGATCACATCAAAAACATAAATTAATAAACAAAGAGAACATTGTAAAGGCAAAAGCAGTGATTTCGTCTATTTATAATCCATTCTCACAATCTCTACGCATTTCTGTTCAGGTTATGAGGGACTTTTCAACCTGGAGGGCCTTGATAATAATGTCTCTGAAAATGTGAAGAATAGTTTGTAACAGCAAGACTTACAAGAAAAATGTGGAGATAGCGAAGACTGCAACAGCAGCAGGCATAAAGGAAGAGGCATGGAGGAGACAGTGATTAGATAAGAGCTGGAGTTACGAGGTGAGAACTGACGTCATTTTCAATTACACCGGTTAAAGGAATGAAAGGTAATACTGGGGAGAGAGGTTGAAAAATTGAGTTCTATTTTTTACCTCGGAAAATGAGATGCGTTGAAGTTGAAATATGTAAATGATGTACAGGTATACTTAAAAGGAAAGGAGACTGTCATTATTCAAGTTAATAATTCTTATGAAGTGCGAACGTGCACGCGCGCATACACACACACACACACACACACACACACACACACACAGTATACGCAAGATTGAGTAACGAATGATCGGAACACGAAAAACATTATATGCACTCAGTATAATATCAGCATAACACACGAAATGTATAACTGAGAAAGAAACACACAGGAAATGATCAGTAAATTACTTAAGGAGGGTAGTAATTAGACAAATGTTAAGAAAGAAACTAACAACAAATTATCACAGGATGGATTAGTAATGATAAACGCATTGGTATAGGTAATAACACAATAGTCCACTTGTTTTCACATGACGGAACCGGGTCACTCCCATAATTTAAGCACAAAGTTATGGATGCATGAAATTCAATGATTCTTAGCTATGATGTAGGAATGAATGTCCTTTGTTACTTATCAAGTCATCTTGGCCATCAGCTAAGCTGGAAGAGGACAGAAATCAAAACAAACGCACTACATTCAGGTTATGGAAATCTCACAGAAGTGCCCCTTGAGTGACCGAGTCAGTCAAGGCGTTAGAAATATCTCTTTGTGGTAGAAGAGAGGAGGTGTGGTAGTGTGAGGTGTGGCAGTATGAAGAGTGGTTCTGCATGCTTTGATAGTGTGTGTGACGTGGCATTTGTGAGGTGTACTGGTATATGGTGTGGCAGAGTTCGGTAGGGAAGACTAACTGTGGAGTGTATAGTTTTGTAGTATGTGGTATGGTGTGGTGTGGCAGTGTGAAGTGTTTCAGTATATGGTGTGATAGTGCGTGGTGTGGCAGTGTATGGTTTGGTAGTGTATGCTACTATAGTGCGTGGCGTGGCATTGTGATGTACAGTATATGAGAGGTGTACGGAGATATGGTGTGGTAGTGCATGGTGTGAGGAAGCGTTTGGTGTGCAACAGTGTAAAGCGTGTGCAAGTGAATCAGTGCATGTCGTGCAGCAGTGTGAGGTGTGGCAGTATGAGGTATGTGAGTAGTGTGTAGTACCGTCCACTGCACAACGATTTCACCAAACACCCTGGATATATGAATAAAAACGTAAAAAGACAACAAAAGAATAAAAGCATAATATTCCATGAAGTCTTGGGGTAGGTGATTGAGGGGCATGGTGTGGGAGGGTGTTGGAATCCTATCAGGAGAACCATTTGCTTACATGAATCCCCTCCTCCCTCTGTCTGTCTGTCTCCTTTTTTCCGGCCGTATTCTCGTGGGTGTAGAAGACTTGCACCACTTAGTCAGCGATTTATGTTTTACATGGTGGTAGGTGGTGGCGACCCTGTATAGAGTCAACAATTGTGCAGGGGCAAAGAAGGAAAGGAGTCGGCTTAGCACACCTAATCCCTTGGAAGCAGATTTTACAAGAGATGTAATATGATCTTTCCAAGACAAGTCCCGAGTAAATGAAACTCCAAGCATGTTCAAGGATGATGCAGGATTAAGCCGAATATTATTAAACAGTGGGAATACCTGTGGGAGATTTTGTCAGGTTGATATGTGTAAGAACTGAGTCTTAGATGCATTAAAAACAACAAGATTATTTTTACTCGTCAGAAATACGAGCCAAGTCAGACATTAGGTGTGCCATAGCCTCATCCCTTGTTTGCTGAAGTAACTGCTGAGATGGGCGTTGCGGGAACCGAATGGAAAGGTAATGGGTGGAGTCATCAGCGTATGAGTGGATAGGGTTAGATGTGCAGCTTAGAAGGTCATTGATGAATAAAAGGAAGAGAGTTGGTGATAGGACAGAGCCCTGAGGAACACCACTGTTGATAGCTTTAGGAGAAGAACGATGGCCGTCTACAAAAGTGGCTATAGAACGACCAGAAAGGAAGCTGGCGATGAAGGCACAGATAGAAGGATAGAAACCGTTAGAGGGCAGTTTGGAAATTAAAGATTGATGCCAGACTCAATCGAAAGCCTTTGAGATATCAAGTGCAATGGCAAAGCTTTCGCCAAAGTCCCGAAAGGAGGATGACCAAGGGTCTGAAAGGTAGGTGAGAAGATCGCAAGTGGAGCATCCCTGACAGAAACCGTACTGACGATCAGAAAGAAGGTTGTGATAGGAAAGATGCCTTAAAATTTTTCTATTACGAATTGACTCGAAAACTTTTGAAATACAAGATGTTAAAGCAATTGGACGATAGTTAGAGGGTTGGGAATGGTCACCCTTCTTTGGGACTGGCTGAATGAGAGCAAACTTCCAGCAAGAAGGAAAGGTACAAGTTGATAGACAAACGCGAAAGAGTTTACCTAGGCAGGGTGTAAGCACAGAAGCACAGTTCTGGAGAACAACAGGAGGGACTCCATCAGGCCCATATGCCTTGTTAGTATTGAGGCCAAAGATGGCAGAAAATACATCAGCTGAAGAAATTTTAATGTCAGCCATGAGGAAGTCAGAGGGGGGAAGTGATGGAGGAACAGCCCCGGAATCATCTAAGATGGAGTTAGAGAAGAAAGCCTGAGCAAAGAGATCTGCTCTATCAGTAGAAGAAATAGCTACAGAACCATCAGTGTAGAAAAGAGGAGGGAAGGATGATGAGGTAAAGTTGTTAGAAAGGTTTTTGGCAAGGTGCCAGGAGGAGCAAGAAGAATTCGAGTTGGAGTGTTCAGAGCATTTAATAAGGATGAAACTATTTTTAGCAGAGCGAAGAACAGACATAGCATGATTCCTGGCAGAAACGTAATGATGATGTGATTCAAGGGTGGGTTGGCTCCAGTACCTTTTGTGGGCCCTCTCCTTGTTACGGACTGCATTAGAACAAGGGTGATTAAACCAAGGCTTTCTTGTGTTAGAGAAAGGATACGAGAAAGGAATGTATGCTTCCATGCCGGAAAGAATAACCTCTGTAATGTGTAAGGCACACTCAGATGGCTCCCGGCCATGGAAGCAATAATCATTCCATGGAAAATCAAAGAAGTACTGCCTGAGGGCCTCCCAATCCACATCTCCAAAGTGCCACAGACGACGTTTCTTTGGAGGGTCCACAGGCTGTACCGGAGTGATAGGACAGGTTAAGGTGATAAGGTTGTGACCGGAGGAGCCCAACGAAGAGAAAAGATTAACAGTGTAAGAAGAAGGATTAGTTGTAAGGAAGAGGTCAAGTATGTTGGAGCTCTCTCCAAGGTGGTCTGAGATATGGGTTGGGTGCTGTAAAAGCTGCTCGAGGTCATTAAGGATAGAAAAGATATAGGCTTGTTCTCCAGGTGGATCAGTGAAAGGAGAGGAGGGCCAAAGGTGGTGGTGAACATTGAAATCTCTTAAAATGGAGGTTTTAGAGAAAGGAGAAATGGATAGAATATGTTCCATCGTAGAAGTAAGATAGTCAAAGAATTTTTGATAGTCAGTAGAATTAGGGGATAAGTAAACTGCACAGATATACTTAGTCAGAGAATGAGAGGAAAGCCGAAGCCAGAGTGTAGAGAATTCAGAAGAATCGAGTTCTGGAACATGAGAGCAAGATAAGTCGTTGCGTATATATACACAGCATCCACTTTTGTCTTTGACATGAGTATAGGGAAAGCAGGAGGATACAGAAAAGGGTTTGCTGTCAGTTGCCTCAGACAGCTGAGTCTCATTTAGAAAGAGAAGGTGAGGTTTAGAGAAGAGGTGGTGCTCAACAAAGCGAAAGTTAGAGGAAAGACTACGAATGTTGCAGAAATGAAGAAGCAAGTCAGACAGTGGTTCCAGGCACCTCGAGTCGTCACCGGGAGAGGGGCGAAAGGTCGGGGCATTTATGGTCCCTCCCAGTTGGGGACTCCGAGGCTGAGTGTCGCATAGCCATGATTTTTTTTTTTTTAAATTTTGGAAAAGGAAGTGTAGTGTGTACTGTGCATGTAGTTTGGTGTAGATAGAGAAATCTGTATTGGAGAGCATGCTGGCCTTCTCTCTGTGTTACTGTGACACTGAAAAAGTTCAGTAAAGGGGGATGGTCGGAAACTAGTCCTGAGGCCTAATGAAACGGGAGCTCCAGCTCTCCCTGTCATCAGCTTTCCATCCACCTCGGCGGGCACTCGCAGTCCACCTCTCGCCGAGGCAACACCTCCACCGCTGTTCCCGGCGGGACCAGCTCTCCACAGCAGCCGCACCAGCCAAGGGGCGGGCCTGTCCTCTCCACCGTCGGGAGTGCCCCGGTCAGCCCATCAGGAGATGTAGGCCGTCCGCCCTTTCCATGGCCGACCGCCATTCCTCCGATTATACCTTGACCGGGGTTGTGCCCCTTGTGTCCACCAGGACTAGGCCTACCCTCCACGCCACCACCTGCTGCTGTGGAGAGCTGGAGCGAGTCCGATGGGGGTTGAGGGCAGAGTTCGGGACTTCGACCTGAGCTTCGGCGCCCTTACCATCGGCGCCGGTTTGTCGATCAAGCTCTTGTCCCGCTCTGCCCTCTGTTTAACATCGAAGCAGCCGGCCGCGAAACACCACCGAGTCGTATGGGGTCATCCACCTGAGCCTGCCGGCGCCCTCTCTATCGGCGCCGCCCTGTCTACCGCTCACGCCCCGTTGTCTCCTCCATCATCGGGCTGTTTTTTTCACCATCGCCTCGTTCCCTTCCTCTGCCGCCCTTGCCCTGTCTGCACGTCGTCTTCCCTGCTATGCTCCATTTTTGGAGCTTTTTTTCGCCTCTTCTGCGACGGGCTCTTTGGTTTGCCCGTTCCCCACCACGTCGTGGGGAGAATATCCACAACAACAACAATCCACCTCGGGAGTACTGCCCTGCTCGACTGGTGCTACAGTCAACTCTTCTTCCTTAGCCTTTATCATTCTTTTTCTGTGTCTGCCCTCCTCTCTTCCTATTTCTCCCATCTTCCTTTCACTTCTTATTGCTTTTCTTTCCTTTACAGGTGGCTTTACATTGAGTGACAAGCCAAATGGTTTCCTGTATGCCAAGAAACCATTTACAATGCTGGGTGGTAACCATATAACCAAACCATACGTGCTCCCTACGTGTCAACAAGTGGGTTGGTGGAGGGTTAGTGCCCCTCCCCGTAAAACAAATAACTCAAAGTCAAATGGCCACCCCTTACGGGATTAAGGCGCCTGGCAATTGATAGATAGATCTTCGTCCCCTCTATTTAACTAACGTCATTTCAGTAACTGAATAAATTAAGAAATACCACACAACAAACCATCAAGTGCCATATGTAATAATAAACAGGCAAGGAAGAGGTGTTTAGGGTTCTCGTAAGTCCACAACAACACATCCCTCTGTGTCATTTGTGTTGCTCCTTCGGTCAGTGTTGCCAAGGCCGCCCACACTGGCTCCTTCACCCTCACCATCACGCCTCATATGAAGAGATCACAAGAAACATTAGGCTCTGTTCTCTTTGTTTCTTCCTTCTACTGACCATAGTACCCGGAACTTATCAATATATTTCGCTTTGTATGTATGCATGTGTGTGTATGTATGTATGTATGTGCGTATGTTTATCCATTTGTGTATATCTGCCTATATCTTTATATCTTTTTATCTGTCAGTGTATCAATCTGTCTATCTCTGTATTTACCTATTCCTCTATCTCTGTGCGTGTGTGTGTGTGTGTTTAATTAGTTGATAATCACAGTATTTTTTTTTTATTTGCACTAAATCAATTGCAATTTTGCATGATTGAATCAGTAATGAAATTACTTTTTTTTGAATTAATTTTCTCATGACCAACTGGAACGTACCGACGCCATAATTAAAACTCAATTAAAAATTCTTTGCCTCAAGCACGGTGGAAATTAGAATTACAGTCCGAATAAAACTTCTTGGTTTTTCTCTCTAAGTAAAATAAAGCTGCACCGACAAGAGGAAATCCCTGACGTCCATAATGGCGTATTCCCGTTAGCAATGGACGACCACATTTTCTTGCCATTTTCGTCCACCTTAACCTTCCGGAATTTTCTTCCTTTTGCAAATTATTTCCCATACCTCAGTTGCCCCACAATACTACAACCCTACATCCATCAATATCACTTCATTGCGTCTAGCACCGTTTTCTAGTGTTAGCAGTTTATTACAGTTTAGTATTCAACATGCGGAGATGGCAATTTTAGACGAATTTAAAGTGGCCGTCAAAATTCACCTCTGTGTTGTTTGTGCACTCTGGGTCATTAACACAAATGGGGCAGAATAACATGATGCAATACGCAACACAATTAGCTGGGGAAGAGGTGACAGAAAACCTCCTAAACTCACCAAATTACGGCTCAACAGTGTTTCCTCTCAGTTTACCAGCGGCGGTATTCATAAAGGGTCTCCCAGTTTCTGCAATGAACAAATCCTTTTAGCAGTTAATTATTATCAAGAATCAATGTTTGGACGTATTCTTTACTGATATATTACTGTATTATATTTTCATCTCCAGATTTTATAGATCCTTTCATTCCATCATCTCCAATCCATCCCAGCAACTATACATGGTGGCTCGTATACTGTGTCCATCAATCTTGTGTGTTGCGGGGACAGCTCAGTCTGATGGTGTAAGGAGCGCAGACATTTTAGTTGCTTCAGGAAATTGCCAATCAGCCATGTAGTCAATGGACATAGAAAATCGGACTCTTAATCATAAAGTGGATTTTGAAAAGTAAAATAAGATGGCTCTGGTAACGCTAAGTGACCCGTCCCCGCAACACACGAGTACCGGGATACACAAAGGACTGTCCTGTATTTTTCTCCTCCGTCTTCCTTATTCCCTCAGCTATTTCCCTTACCTTCTTTCTCCTTTATATAATTTCCCTCCACCTCTGCTAGCCTCTGGGGCGTAACTATGTTGTGGGATAAGGAACAGCTGCAGAACTCTCTCTCTCTCTCTCTCTCTCTCTCTCTCTCTCCACACACACACACACACACACACACACACAAACGGTGAAGTTCAAATTTGGTAACAGTATATTTGGGAGGGAAAACTGAGGTAATAAATTCCAGTTATATAACAGCGTTAGGAGAAAGAATACGACATGAGCGTAGAGTCTTTAATAAAGGTGTGTTCCTTTCAAGAACACCGTCACAGATTGGAAGGCGACCAACAAAGGCTTCATCCAATGGCCGATAATCAGATAAGAACTTGTATAATACGTTTTTCAATGTGTTTTTCTCGCTTTTACTTGATGGAGTCCTCTCGTAAATTTCCCGTCCTGACACGAAAAAAAAAAAGACTTTATTAACGATGCCAGGGCGACAAACGTTCAGTTTTTTAATACTCTTTTATTTTATTTTTTATTTTTTGCTGTGATAGAGTAAATTTTACGGTTGTATTTCCTCCACTACCAGTTTCGACAAAGGTCATGTTGTCAGGTGGATATATTGCTCTCTCTCTCTCTCTCTCTCTCTCTCTCTCTCTCTCTCTCTCATTTTTGCAAATATCTTTCCTTTCGCCTTCCTGTACCTTTGCACTGCTTCTTTCTTTAGTTCTCTCTTCTCGTTTGTCCTCTTTCACTTCTTCCCTATTTAGCTCCCCTCCCTTCCACCTCCATGTCCCGTCGTTCTAGTCAGGGTAACTCTCGTTCTACTCTTCTCTTCTTCCCTATCCCTTCTCCTCGTTTCTGTCCGTTCTCCCTCTCACTACCTCTTTCATTTCTTTGTTGCCCTTTCCTAACCTACCCACCGCTCTGGTCCTCCCTCTCCTTCTTCACCATTCT
The DNA here is from genome assembly GCF_032717465.1 of Coenobita brevimanus. Taxonomy (NCBI): domain Eukaryota; kingdom Metazoa; phylum Arthropoda; class Malacostraca; order Decapoda; family Coenobitidae; genus Coenobita; species Coenobita brevimanus. The sequence continues at coordinate 13,743,321 of NC_137016.1, forward strand.
TTCTGTCCCCCCTCCCACGCCCTTAGCTCTATTCCTCCCTCGCCCCACCATCTCCACCATTCCCATCATGTTTCCTTCTCTTCAACCCATCCTCATATTTCTTCACTTTCCCCTTTCTCCACCATTCATATTCCCTTTCTTTTCCGTTCCATTTTTCCTCCCCTCCTCCACTCCTAACCCCTTCCCTTCCGTTTGTCCATCTTCACGCCACCCATACCCTCCCCCATCACCCTGACTCTGTGGGTAGACAGGGGGAAGGATTATGTGTGTGTGTGTGTGTGTGTGTGTGTGTGTGTGTGTGTGTGTGTGTGTGTGTGTGTGTGTGTGTGTGTGTGTGTGTGTGTGTGTGTGTGTGTGTGTGTGTATACCCCTTCCACGCCACCCATACTCTCCCCCATCACCCTGACTCTGTGGGTAGTTAGGGGGAATGATTAGATGTGTGTGTGTGTGTGTGTGTGTGTGTGTGTGTGTGTGTGTGTGTGTGTGTGTGTGTGTGTGTGTGTGTGTGTGTGTGTGTGTGTGTGTGTGTGTGTGTGTGTGTGTGTGTGTGTGTGTGTGTGTGTGTGTGTGTGTGTGTGTGTGTGTGTGTGTGTGTGTGTGTGTGTGTGTGTGTGTGTGTGTGTGTGTGTGTGTGTGTGTGTGTGTGTGTGTGTGTGTGTGTGTGTGTGTGTGTGTGTGTGTGTGTGTGTGTGTGTGTGTGTGTGTGTGTGTGTGTGTGTGTGTGTGTGTGTGTGTGTGTGTGTGTGTGTGTGTGTGTGTGTGTGTGTGTGTGTGTGTGTGGTATTAATAAATGAGTCAAGGGAGAACCTACAGATACGGGAGTGAAGCTGCTGATGAATGGTGAAGGTGAAATATACCAACACTGGTGTTTACAAGTGATGTTGTGATGATTGCTAATAATGAATGGGATCCTGAACGACTGGTTAGTTTGGGGAATGTCTGCGAAAGGTGGAGGACGAAAAGTTAATCAAAATATTAAGTCAAGTGATTCATCGTGTGCTGTGCTGGTGGATGCCGAGAGAGACTTTGACTGGTGGAAGATTTTAAGTACCATGGTACGATGATGGAAAAGAAATATAAATGAATCAAGGAAGTAGGGAGTACCGTGACTCAAGGAAGGAAAGTGATTGGTGTTGTGATCTTGGTGGGGAATAGAGTTCTAGGTAGCCACCAAGACTTCATGAAGATTACATAATTGTGTCATCGGCCATATTAATGTATAGGTGCGATCTTTGTAGACATGAGTAATAATAATCAAGAAAGAGAGAATTAGATAAGACTATTTATGTTATATACCGGTATGTGGGATGTGTCAATTGGACAGGATAATAAATACTGATTCTTGAAGCATGTGGTTTAGGGAAGTTAATTATCAAAGGGTGGAAGAGAGAGAGAGAGTGGTTAGACGGTATGGTCACACAAGGAATGGATATGAACAAGATAATGAAAAGAGCACAGTCGTACATGTGTGAATCTGATGGTAGAAGGAGGTATGTTAGACCAAAAGGATGATACCTTGATATGGTAAATGTGTGGGAAACTGATGTATGTAAATTGAGGAAGCAAAAGAACTGAGAGAGAATCCAAATGGATGGATGAAACATGTACGAAGACACACATGACAAGGGCTGCACCACTATTTACACACAGTGACTTACTGTGAGCTGAATAAAATCGTTTATCTTTAGCTGGAACAGAATACTAAAGTTGTCCCAGTCATGAAAGCATTAATGGTACCAGTATTAACGCTCTCAGGTTCCTATAGTCATCGCCAGGTGAATAAAATCGTGTGGCGTTTACTGGAATAAAGTACAACAGAAGACGCGACCGTGAGAAGGCACACCTTACAGTGGACAGAACGAACTCGATCCCACAAGCACCTTGATCGCCTGGCCTGTGAGATGATGATCATTTACAACGCTTGAATAATGAGTCGCCATATTCACTGATCACTCGGTTGACAAGTTTTTTACCTTTTTATATTTTCCTGTTCCTATCTTTGGATTCCCCCCACTTCATACATCAAGGAAAAATAGGCTTACAAACACGGTGATGATACGATATTTCACTTCTTTAAACTCAAAAAAATAAAAAAAATCTATTATTTATTCCAATTTTTTGGCCTGAACATTTTACTGAGGATTTTTACGTCCACCAGGCGCTCACTGCTTCCCAGAAATTTCTCCAAGATGAGTTACCCCAGCCTAGCGCCTCTCACTCCCGCCACGTTGGTGGAAAGAGGAAATGTTTATAAAATGAATGCACTCTCCCCCTCGCTGCCCAGTCAGTCTCTCCACACCACTCTATCCACACTCTCACTACCCTCTCCACACACTCTCCTATCCCCCTCCACACGATGTCCATCCTTTTTCTTACACACTGCCTCCTCTTTCCCCCACCACACACACACACACACACACACACACACACACACACACACACACACACACATCTACTTTCCTACTCATCCCTCTCTCTCTCTCTCTCTCTCTCTCTCTCTCTCTCTCTCTCTTAGTAATGAGTCCATAGTACTCCTCCAATCGCATCCTACAAATTTACATTATAATTTCCATGCTTATACCTACAAATATATTATACCTGCCGGCGCTCCTACTCAGTCTCTGCAGAATGAGGTAACCTGGCGGGAACTGCAACCAAATTTGAAAGAATATGCGACCAACAGACAGTTGAAATAATGAACATTTTATTCCACAAGAAATACAAGAAACTGTGACAAACAAGACACACATTATAGAACAAAACATAAACAATGGAAAACTTAAAAAAAAAAAAAAATAGAAACAACATCTAAAGTATAAAGCAAAAAAAGAACCAACAGACGCTTTCATGGACTTGGGCTACAACACTGAGGGGGGAAATAAAAAGAAATTGCAAACATATACTGTGCCTCGAGGTGAAGGGAAAAATATGAAGCGCAACGAAAAAATATATATCGCACTTAAAAGAGAAAACTATGGTGATAGACAAACAGGTAAAGATAGATAAAGTGGCAGACTGATAGATGCATGAAGATAAATACTTGCAAACGGTCAGACTGACAGAGACAGAGGGATAGATGTTGAGAGACAGAGAGACAGATAGAGGTACAGATATCAAGGGATAGAGGCAAAAGGATATATTCAGAGAGGCAGAGACAGAAGGATTGGTAGAGAGAGACGGAAGGATAGACACAAAGACAGACGGATAAAAGAAAAAACATACAAAACAGATCGACACACACACACACAAACATAACACACAATACGCAAACAGTACTTCTGATCTTCATACACACGATATCAATAATTTTTTTCCCACAATACATGAAATTTTGAAAGCAAAAATACACCTTCCTGAAACGGCAGAATAAAAAAGCATCAAAAAGAAAATAACTACAGGCATTTTTTGACATAATTCTCTCACAGTATATTCTCTCTCTCTCTCTCTCTCTCTCTCTCTCTCTCTCTCTCTCTCTCTCTCTCTCTCTCTCTCTCTCTCTCTCTCTCTCCACCGTTGTTTTCGCATCAAATTCATTTCCTCTGTCTCATATTTCGCTCTAACTGCTAGTGTTATGAGTCCATATTATAATTACAAATCGTAATAGATAAATAGATAAATAGATTGATAGAGAGACAGATAGAAGCAGGAAGTCAGATGATGAGAAGGTATTGTGTCTGCAAGAATCGAGCAATGCTAAACATGCTTACACACTCTTAACTCAAGGAATGCTTTATAGGCACACGACAGCGCCTCGTGACCATACACACACATACACACATACTCACACACAGGCTTCTAGAACTTTCCAACCACAGTGAACACACGTGACAAGACCCCTGCTACACCAGAATTTAGGAAAGAGAGCTCAGATGGAGGCTAGCCATAGAACAGGCAGGTCGTAGGGAGAAGGGCTTAGCAACATGGAAGAGAGAGAGAGAGAGAGAGAGAGAGAGCGAGACAGGAGGTAGCAAGCGGGACTCTACTTACCTTCACTCGTTTGTGAGACTTTGTTAATATTTCCAAGACAAATAAAAATAGTCCCATATTATTCTTTACCTCTCCTGTCATTGCATGACAAATGGGAAAGAAGATTATCTACTTACAAAGCTACTCAAGTATAACAACCGCTCGTCCACAAGTCTAATATATATAACTTCTCTACAAGTAACAACAAAGTCTTTTTATGACATTTGGTAGCAGCGAACGTATACGAACCTCGTCTACGAATCAACAGTGAATTCCTACAAAATATCAAGATTGAAAACAAGAATACCTCTCATAACCAACAACTCACAACCAGCTCCTGATAGTATTCTCTCCAACCAGCCCCCTCCGTCTCCCCAATCATCACGCTAATGTAGAGGTGAAGAGGTCACAGGACGCCTTGCAAGTAGTTTAACAAAGTACTGATACAAACAATCTTGAAATTTCTACGACGAACCAACGAACTACAACCATCTACAATCAACTACAAGTAACAACTCTATGAGTCGTCTGTATAATCTTCTACACGCACCTACAAGTAGCGGCAGTCTTCATCCCACAACGAGTAAATCACAAGAAAAAAGGACCAAGAATACATCAAGTAAGAAAATACAAAACAAACAAACGAAGAGTGAGACACGACTCATAACTCATAACCACCAGACCTCACCCTCCTCTCTCTGCTACATCCACCCAACCTCCACCGCTGACGCAGGAGTGAAGAGGTCAAGACGACGAAGCAAATACCAAGTCCATATTCACAACTCATCTTACTCGTCTTCACTCAAGTTACTCATCGCTACTCATTCACTCACCACAGCTACCAGTGTGGGAAGTCGACATCATCATGCGTGCTTGCTGAAAAGACGCCACGTCAGTCAACCACCTGCACCATCACTAACACAATTCCCACCACGGTAAAAATTAGTGAGTTACATAGTTACTTCATTTATACAATACACAGTGATAGACAATAAGCTTCTGCACAAACATATAAAACGTGCTGTATAGTTACAGCTTAAATACACATACTTACTTCAGTTATCTGCATAACTCAAACACTAAATAATCACCAACAATAAATATTCTACACTGTATATATTCATTCATTTATTGTAACATTTATTTACTACCAACGAGTGTTACCATTTATACCTACATAAAATACGTGTTTCATACATAGCTATGCATTATTATATCTACAAAGTAATAAAGAAAATATACCATCACAGTTACTCAGTGAGCGATTAAAAGAACTGTATTAAACATTTATTAATTAAAGCTACCTAGTGAAAACATATAAATTAAGTTACAAGGTAAACTAGAGAAAAAAACATGGCCAACACAAATGACGTTAGCAAGAGTGAACATCTTCAACACAATCGTGAAGACAATGATTTCCACACAGTGCTGACACATATATTGGCCACGATAGGTACAAGTGAACAACAAGTCAGTGTATATAGTTAATACTGTATATAGTGTATATATTTTTTATATAAAATAACAAAATATGGGACTATATAATATCATTTTCATTAATACCTGTGCAATATAAACTAAACTTTAAAAAAGTATCCCAAGGAAATTAGCCAGTAATTATGCAACCATGAACAACATAGAAAAAGCGTACACAAGCGAAGAAAAACAATCTATGGAAAATCAATACATACAAAAAAAAGAAGAAGAAAAAGAAAAAGTAAGAAAGAAAAAAGAGAGAAATGGAGTAAGATCACATAACAAACAAATGAAAATAAGTGTAAGTGTTACTACATATGCCAAAATACCACATAAACTACAAACAAAAAAGCAAACGGTTGTCTCCACAAGCTAGTGGCATGGCACATCATATCATCGACCGCAGCATATGTTAGGACTGCAATTATTACAATTATGTAACTACAAACGATATGTAACAATTATGTAACGACAAACGATTGCATTATGTTACACTTTGCCAATTATGTAACAGTTGCATTAACAAGATGTAACTTTTATGTAACTTTAACTACAATTATGTAACTACAAACGATATGTAACAATTATGTAACGACAAACGATTGCATTATGTTACACTTGCTACAATTATGTAACTACAAACAATATGTACCATTTATGTAACAGTTGCATTAACAAGATGTAACTTTTATGTAACTTTAGCTACAATTATGTACCTACAAACGATATGTAACAATTATGTAACGACAAACGATTGCATTATGTTACACTGCCAATTATGTAACAGTTGCATTAACAAGATGTAACTTTTATGTAACTTTAACTACAATTATAAGGCCAAGACACTTATGTAACAGTTGCATTAACAAAATGTAACTACAGTTATAAGGCCAACACAATTATGCATTACCACAATATTTTGTAACAATTCATAAAATGTTACAATTATGTATTACCACAATGCTACTACAATGTTATAAGTCATACCATTATACCACAATTCTGTATTACCAGAATAATCTTACAAGTTAGGTGAAATATTAGACATTACTAAAGGGATAACTCAATATGTAATGTGTAACCTAGCAGTATTGCCATTGCACAATTATATGCGTACGTCTGTTGTACATGCATGTCTTACAAAGTGTCATACAACAACCATTGCATTTGTTCAATTATGTATACAACTTGTTTAAAATGTAATATCTTGATCATTGCAATTTACTATGAATATTATATGTATACAATATTATAATCAATATTATGTACTAATAGATTAGCGTATGTCAATGGTGATTGCTGTCGGAGGACCGTCAGCGGCGCGGCCGAGCATATGTTATGAGTCCATATTATAATTACAAATCATAATAGTTAAATAGATAAATAGACTGATAGAGAGACAGATAGAAGCAGGAAGTCAGATGATGAGAAGGTATTGTGTCTGCAAGAATCGAGCAATGCTAAACATGCTTACACACTCTTAACTCAAGGAATGCTATATAGGCACACGACAGCGCCTCGTGACCATACACACACATACACACATACACACAGGTTTCTAGAACTTTCCAACCACAGTGAACACACGTGACAAGACCCCTGCTACACCAGAATTTAGGAAAGAGAGCTCAGATGGAGGCTAGCCATAGAACAGGCAGGTCGTAGGGAGAAGGGCTTAGCAACGTGGAAGAGAGAGAGAGAGAGAGAGAGCGAGACAGGAGGTAGCAAGCGGGACTCTACTTACCTTCACTCGTGTGTGAGACTTTGTTAATATTTCCAAGACAAATAAAAATAGTCCCATATTATTCTTTACTTCTCCTGTCATTGCATGACAAATGGGAAAGAAGATTATCTACTTACAAAGCTACTCAAGTATAACAACCGCTCGTCCACAAGTCTAATATATATAACTTCTCTACAAGTGACTACAAAGTCTTTTTTATGACACTAGTTTCTCTCTCCCCCTGTGTCTGTCTGTCTGTCTCTTTCTCTCCAACGGTACAGACAAACAAACGCCACAACAAAACGGCCAGTCACACTCCATCCACCGCACCCACCATCACAGGCCTTCAGTCAGGACTTAAATGTAGACCTCTAGAGTGGTGTTGAGGGGAAGGGAGAAAATGGAGAGGGGAAAGGAAGGGGGAAAGTTGACGGGTAAAGGGGGAAGGGGGAGGGAGGGGAGCGAACATGACCACCCTCACGTTCCCGCAATCAGAGTGGTACTGACCTTGACCTTCATGCCAAGTTGGGTCAGTTGCCGCTAGGAACTCAATACTGATGATTAAACATCCATTTCAGTATAATGTATATAGTTCTTTCACCTTATCTTGGCCCGGATTTCTTTCCTTTTTGTCGGTTATTTCACGTAACTCATTGGCCAAAAATGACTATGCTACGGCTCTACATCTTTTCCACAGCACTGCTTCGTGACCAGCACCATATTCTAGTGCTAACCCATTGGTACAACCCAGCCTTCAAGACTGACTGAGGGCAATTTTAGGCCAAGTTAGAGTAAATGGAGTATAGGTGGCTGAAGGTATAGATCCAGCTTTTGATGCCCTGGATGATCACGTCACTTTTGGACACGGTCATCGTCTTCACTCCAACCCATCCACTACCCAGATCTGATAATAGGGACCTGGACCGTAAAGCAACGGTTACGTTTCATAGTCTTGAGAATGTGTGGGTGCTTTCTTTGTAGGCTGTGCATGATAACTCTCCTTGGAGATGCTTGGTTGTCAAGGGAAATAATGTAATTTTGATTATTTCTACGTTATAGGTCTGTGTGTATGTGTGTGTGTGTGTGTGTGTGTGTGTGTGTGTGTGTGTGTGTGTGTGTGTGTGTGTGTGTGTGTGTGTCTTTCCACCGTCCACTTAATTCTGCCCTGGTCCCCATTCTTATCGCTGCCCCAGACATTCAATTCTACACCCTCTGCTCCTTCCAATGTCCACTACTTCTTTCTAACTTCCAGCAAGCCTCGCAAATTTTAGCCCCCCTCCCCCCTCTCTTTTTTTTTTCTGTCCGTAGTCGATCATCTGGATATCTGAAATTATGCTACTGCCAGGATACGAGCTAGTTCTCCGAGTAACTGCTAAGCTCTTCAGCTCAGAGAATAATTTCGTTTATCTTAGAACATCCTAGTAGTGATGAAGTACTGACGGCCACTATATTTTTAGCACTGTTAGTTCGAAAAGTCTCCCGCAAACTGAAAAAAAAAACTTTTCAAAGTACAAAGAAGATATACATGTATAAAGCACGTCCTCATAATGAATGAGCTAACCACGAGTGAACGAGGACACACACACACACACACACACACACACACACACACACACACACACACACACATCTGTCAAAGATAAAGACTGTTAATGGTCAGAGATTGGCTCGATGCACCACGGGATGGGAAGCAGTTTTTCCAATATATCAGGTGGTAATTACGCCGCGCCTGAAAGGACATTTGAGAGATATTACGTGATCCGATAACCGCCTCTGGCAAGTTCGTTTCCACTGCACACCCAGTGACTGTGATGATGGAAGAGTGGGTAATGTGACCACTGTGACACTTGACATCCAGTGATTGTGATGATGGAAGAGTGGGTAATGTGACCACTGTGACACTTGACATCCAGTGATTGTGATGATGGAAGAGTGGGTAATGTGACCACTGTGACACTTGACATCCAGTGATTGTGATGATGGAAGAGTGGCTAATGTGACCACTGTGACACTTGACATCCAGTGATTGTGATGATGGAAGAGTGGCTAATGTGACCACTGTGACACTTGACATCCAATGATTGTGATGATGGAAGAGTGGGTAATGTGACCACTGTGACACTTGACATCCAATGATTGTGATGATGGAAGATGATCACTGTGACACTTGACATCCAGTGCTTGTGATGATGGAAGAGTGGGTAATGTGACCACTGTGACACTTGGTGTAAGAATGTGTCTGTTGGCAGGTTTTCCGAAATCACTGACTATCGTTAGTGGTCACTCGAAAAGGTTTGTGAAAAGATGATGGAATACCATGACCAATATACAGAATAGCTATTGACATATTTGATTTATTTTACCATCTCATTGTGGGAACATCTCCAGTATCCTTTTCCATTTTACTCCAAATTATTTTATTCAGCTGAAAGTGAATCCTGAAAAACTAGGTGTTAGCCTCTGCACCCAGATGATGTAATTTTTCTTATTCTCAGTCTTGCTGTACGATGCTATTCAGCCAGAGAAAGACTTCTTGAGCTGTGGGGGATGGGGTATATACATTCTTAATTAAAACCTTTCAACACTAGTGGTCTTTCTTATATTAAACAAAATCATTTAGAGATATCAGGAATAAAACACATAAATACGTTCTTACCCTGTCTTGTTATATCGTCAATTCAAGCTTCTGTGTGTCCATCAGCCATACCCAACATAAACTTTTCAGTATGGTAAAGTATATTATATTCCAGTGAGACAAACAGCAGATGATTGTACAGTCAGGGAAAGTTCTGCATTGCCCACTGTTTGGAGCATTGCGACGAATAGTCACGAAGCAGCAGCTAGACCCCACATGTCTGGTAGCTATGAGTGGGAGCGAGGGTGGCCGGGGTGAAAGGGTTTGGAGAGTTGCTCACGTCACATTATCAATAGCCAATGAAAATGCGTCCGACATATTCTCAAAGTGCTAGAGCAATATGTTGTTTGTATGGTATCACACTGTTCTCTGAGTATTATATAATACGGGTTTACTGTCAAAGGACTGCTTCTTTGCCTTTGTTTTGTAATGTTTAATAGGAAAGATAGTTACAGAGACTGATCTTATAATTAAGACCTCCCATGTCATTCTGTTAAAAGGGAAACGAAAAGTCTGTTTCTCGATAGCATGGTCGTAAGTACTTGTAGGGAGATAGGGAAGTCGATTGTGGATCGTCAAGCACAGCCAGAATAAAGTTGTGAGACGTAGTGTCAACAAGGTGAGTTACCGCACTCGTGAGTTACTGAGTTTTTATTGCATGGTTATATCAATAGTGAGTTACAGCGTAATGGAGCGTGACGGCCTAATGACCCTAATGTTGGGCCTTCTCTCTAGCCCCTCTCTCCCCTTTATGATCTGAAATCTCTCCGACATTATATACAGCTTGGAGAGGATGTGTGTGTGTGTGTGATGTAGTGTCTGGTAGATTCACGTGGACTAACCTACTAGGGCTGGTTACTCCATGTGTTTGAATACGCCATGAAATTCATGGTCTTCTGGACTACAAAGAGATTGTTTGAGATACATCATTATGTTAAGAATTCTTGATGGTCTGGGACAACAAGATTGTAGATATACATTATGTGGATTGACATTCACAGCGAGAAACTGTGTATGTCTCCAGCAGACACTACATCCTGTACATTGTGTTTATGAGATATATACTGATGTCTATATAATGTCTACGTACCACTCGGCTACGCGAAACTGGCGTACCATCGACAGTAAATATTGTCATAACATATTAATGCATACTATACACACATTACAACTTGTAACTTAATTAAGTGAAATACATAATACAGTATAAGTAACATATTTGTATGAATATTGTATAATTGCAGTTACATCATATTAATGCTATTGTAGTTACATAATTTTAATGCAACTGTTACACAAGTGTGACTGTAACATAACATCGTGTTACTGCACCTGTTACATAACGGTGTTTGCCATAAAATTGTAGTTACATCTTGATAATGCAACTGTTACACTAGTGTGACTGTAACATAACATTGTGTTACCGCACCTGTTACATAATTGTGTTGGCCATAGAACTGTAGTTACATCTTGTTAATACAACTGTTACATCATTGTGTTGGCCATAAAATTGTAGTTACATCTTGTTAATGCAACTGTTACATAATGTGGTTGTAACATATTGTAGTTATATAAATGTGGCAATTGTAACGTAACTGCAGTAATCACAAGTGTGGTCATTGTAGCTATATAACTGATACGTATGTATATAACTAATACAGTAATAGCAATGCAGTCATATTATGATTCATCCACGTTTGATGTAGTTGTTCATTTGAGACACCATAAGTGTATTGACTTAGTTTTGTGAGACACCATAAGTGTATTATCTAAGTTATGTGAGACACCACAGGTGTATTATCTTAGTTATGTGAGACACCACACGTGTATTATTATAGTTATGTGAGACACCATAGGCATATTAGCTTAGTTACGTGAGACACCGTAGGTGTATTATCTTAGTTATGCTGCACAGTTTATTTAAGACACCATGGTTGTTTTGACTTAGTTATGTTGCACAGTTTGAATTAAGATGACATTACCTGTAACCCATATTGTTATTTTAGATAATATTATATATACCGGTACAGTATTTACAATACGTTCAGTGTTCACGTAGTTTCACACATCACTTGACACTATAGTCCTCCAAAGGTTGTGAAGTCAACTTGATATGTTTGCTCATTTTTAAATTCATCTTTAGGTAATCGTTGTACTGTAAGTATTTAAGTGTATGGTTGAGTATAGCATACTGTTGCTAGTTCCATTTGTGTTATGCATTTTGACATGATTTTCCCTGTCACTGTAATATGAAGGATATATGTGTACTTATATTTTAAATTTCTGATCTTACTAGATTTTCATATGTATGTATTATATGTTGATGTAAGGATATTGTCTATCACTGTGTAGTTTGTAATATATATGATGATGAATATACATATATAATTGCTTGGTTCGGTAACTAAGTTTTAGTATTTTATTGACAGTTATGTTAGTGGTGAAGTGTTAACTAATACAGCCTTGGTTAGAATAAATCAACTCACTAGAACAGCAGTGGAGATACAGTCGTGGTGTGACGAGAGAGGTGTTGTTGATGATCTGGGGTCAAGACACTTGCTCTCCTCTTCCTGATGGTGGAGGTCAGATGTCACACACGCCACTCAGTAGGGTTTGGTTGGGGTAGGTTAGGTCTTGGTATGACAGTGTCAGCACTCGGTGTCGTCACTGGGTAAGCAGACAGGCTGGCAGGCAGGCAGATGCAGGATGGCAGGCTGGTGTTGTCAGGCACTTGGGCTGACTAACGTGTTATGACTATCTTAGCAAATGATGACACTGCTGACCTCCTGCCTCACTGTAAAAGGCAGTGGTGTAGGGTGGTGGAGGCTGGAGGAAAAATGTGTTGATGCTACATAACCATGCTGGCTCAACACTATGGGCAAAGCACAGATGCACTTCCTTCTTTCTCACTATTGCCTGTTATTGTTTGTAGTTTCTCACTTCTTCGTCTCACCTCTCTGTCCTTTCTTATTGTGATTAACTTGTTGTTGGATGAAGACTGCCATTACTTGTAGGTGCGTGTAGAAGATTATACAGATGTCTTGTAGACTTCTTACTTGCAGAGGTTCGTTTCCCTTACTTGTTGTGATTAACTAGAAGGCTTGTAGAGTTGTTGATAGTCGTAGTTTATCACTGCTGCTGATTCCCGAAGATCGTGGAGTTGCGGTTGTGGTGGTTAGACGCGAGTCTTGTTTGTTTGTTTAATTGCCAATTGTTGCTTGTAGAGGAGTCACAGATTACTTTGACTGAGACGTTAATCGGCTTCGTTTTTTTTTTTTTTTTTTTTTATAATGAGTGGAGGAAGGGAAAACAAAGGAAAAAAAAAAGTCTATGTGCCTAAAGGCATCCTCCATTCATAAAATACTTATAACAATTGGATTTAAATTGGAGTGGAAACAACTCCCAGGAAGTGAATTCCAGAGAGTAGTAGTTCTGGGGATAAATGAATTATGAGAAGCAGAGGTTCTGCATTGCAGGGGAGAGAGTGTGAGTTCATGGGCGCTCCCAGCTGCCCTAGTATTTCGGGAGAAAATGTGAAGGGGAGGCACAATTGAAGCCAGTTCGTCAAAGCACTAACGGTAAAAATATCGATAAAATAATGCTAAAGAAGCAACATCTCTACGTACTGATAATGAAGGAAAGTCCTGCGTTATGGTAGGATTATTGATTAATCTAATGGCTTTATTTTGAAGTTTGTCCAACTGCCTCAAAGCAACCGCTCTGCATCCACTCCACAATGGTGGACAGTATTCGATCTGAGAACGCGCATGACTTTTGTATATTGTGGCCATCTGCTCGTCAGTGATGAACTCAAGAACTCTGTACGTAAGTCCCAGTTTTTTAAAAGCATTTTTAGCTCACCACCACTCTCAGTGACCGTAGTGAGGTAGATGTCGAAGTTTACCGTTGTAACGGTTAAGGAGAAGTAGTCTGCTGCATATATCGATGAACATATAAACTAATATCGATGAACGTTGTATAAACTCGTAAGGCGTAGATTGTCGTAGTTTACCGGTGCCACAAATCTTGATTATGTAGTTTATCGTACTTGGTTCGTTATTAACACTTTCCACCAATCTCGATGGCATAGTTTATCAAACTGAGTTCATTGTTCACTGCTGTCACCAATCTTGATGGCGCATTCGTAGGTACTTGTAGGGAGATAGGGAAGTCGGTTGCGGATCATCAAACAGAGCCAGAATAAAGTCATGAGACGTAGTGTCAATGAGATGAGTTGCAGCACGCGTGAGTTACTGAGTTTTTATTGCACAGTTATATCAATAGAGAGTTACAGTGTAAAGGAGCGTGACGGCCTAATGACCCTAATGTCAGGCCTTCTCTCTAGTCCCTCTCTCCCCTTTCTGATCTGAAGGGAATCTCTCCGACATTATATACAGCTGGGAGAGGATGTGTGTGTGTGATGTATGTCTGGTAGATTCACGTGGACTAACCGACTAGGGCTGGTTACTCCACATGTTTGAATATGTCATGAAATTCTCGGTCGTCTGGACTACAAAGAGATTGAGATACATCATATGTTAAGAATTCTTGATGATCTTTGACAACAAGATTGTGGATATACATTATGTGGATTGACATTCATAGTGAGAAACTGTGTGTCTCCAGCAGACAATACATCCTGTACATTGTGTTTATGAGATATATACTAATGCCTATATAATGTCTACATGTTACTCGCTAATATTGATTATTATTATTATTATTATTATTATTATTATTACACACTACCCTACATTAATTTTGAGATGATTAATTACCAGAATAACACTGGAATGTTTGAAGGCTGATGTTGATAGTGGAATGACAGAGGATAAATAATTAAACAAATTTCTAAGAATAGAGAGAGAGAGAGAGAGAGAGAGAGAGAGAGAGAGAGACTTTGATTTCAACACAGTATATAAATGTAATGTTATATCGTTACGAATATCTCCTGGGAAACATTTCATGTTAAAGTTAAGAGGGAATGAAAGCATTCAAACCTCTGTCCGAACCCAGCAAACTTCCATAACATTCCTGACAACACCATCTTTACAGACATCTAGGCAAATTTTTAAAATGAAATGATAGCATCATTTTATCATCAATCCTTACTAAATTAACCTAAACACATCATACAAGTCATACACTACAGACACTTGATTCCCTACCTGTCACCAAATCCTCCTCTGCCCCCAATTCTCCGCCTCCCCTTCCTTGACACTCACAGTTACGAGACACATGAGGTGTGGCTACCGCTTCACATTCACCCATTTCACACCAGTGCTTCGAGAGGTAGGAAATGCAGAACTTTCCCTGACTGTACAAGTATACAGCTTTGAAAAAATAACTTACAGTTAAGAAGTGACTAAGGCCTTTACTACATTCAGTATGACGATACCTTTTCAAATACCATTTTCCCAAGAGCCAGTTGATTTTATTCGGTTTATCAAAAACCGTGGCAATGAAGGAGCAAACCTCTCTGGTACACTGACGCCACCCTAGTTGCACTAGTGCCTCTCAAAATTATGGCATTAATGGACACTGTTTGTAATTTCCTAATCCCGAGCGCCCTTTCCAAAGTTGATAATAACAATCTGGAGGTACCAAGAATATAAACGTCCTATATAGTCGCTGGGAGGGGTGTCTCCTGAGGTGTCTAGTCATCTTGCAATAGTAAGAATTTACAAGATTTTAAAACATGGGTTGCCATTTTGTTCAAAAAGTTCATGGAGACCATTTGTATCCCCATCGCCACAACAGCCCTCTCCCAAGTGGAATAAAACTGACCGGGTGAAGCGTATTAAATAAACAGTGATGCTGGTGCTGAAGGAATTATTGTGACCTTAATTAACGCTCGAGACCTAAGCCACACCCACGGCATGAGTGCAATGACTGCAAGTATTTTCTATACAGGATATTCCATGCGTTTATTGTGTTAAGGAGTCTGGCTGGAAGTAATCCAGTTTGTTTGTGCTGTTTGGAAGTGGGGGGTGACGCACTGGACGCTGATGGAAAGTCTATGTAGATACGAGTGAGTGAGGCAGTGGTGTATATATATATATATATATATATATATATATATATATATATATATATATATATATATATATATATATATATATATATATATATATATATATATATATATACTGTGTGTGTGTGTGTGTGTGTGTGTGTGAGAGAGAGAGAGAGAGAGAGAGAGAGAGAGAGAGAGAGAGAGAGAGAGAGAGAGTTAGCTTGGAAACACTGAGTGATAAAGACATAAGCATGGAAAAATACAAAAGAATGGCATAATGTGAGAATGAAAATAAATAGAGAAAAGATGGATGGTTGGCAGAAGGTAAAAATGAGGGATGTGAGGAAAAGAGAATATGAAGATGCGAAAAAAATATGAAGATAGATCAGAAAGGGAGAAGCTGATAATAGTTTAATAGGATGAATTACGCAGGAGGTGGGAATTTGGGCGAATGGTGGAAAACAGCTGTGCGAAGTACAATATAGGTGAATGGCAGTGAATCGCTATCGAAGCAAAGGGAAAGGAGAATGAGACGCGAAGGGGATCTGTAGTGTAAAAGGGGGAAGATATTCCTTTCTTCCTTCTTGTTCTCATTCGCCGTCCAGTCACTTTTTACCCTTGTCACTTTCTGCCTACTCCACTGACAGTTCACCAATTTTTGTGTTTTTGTTCACACATACCCGATCCTTCCACCAAGTATTACAGCTTAATTCTTTCACTACGATGACATATAATTTCATCTTATGCTTGCCATCTTTAAAAGATATTATTTAACTGACGAGACTGGTTTTCTCATCCTTTTCATTCTTCCTGTCTTCCCTTCTCACCATTATCCTTTCATTTTTCTCCCCTTCCTTATTTCCTTAACTTCCTTATTCCTTCCTTCCTTCCTTCCTCCATCCTCCTGTAATCCTGCCGTCAGCCTCTCCAGCATGTCAACCAGCCATCACAGCGGGTGCCAGGGAACGATGACCCCCACAGTGCCACACCAGGGACACAAGGCCACCCCGCCTCTCACCACCCTAAATACTCATGTAATTGTTCCCGCGACACCTCTTCCTCTGATTTACGTGAGCTATGTAGTAAAAATTGTGTTCGAAGAATATGCTATCATCTCGGTGTGTTTTTAGAGGACAGTTACTTTAGTTCCGTCAGCCATACCGTAAGATAAATGGTATGAACACGCTGCTGCGGTATCTCAGTTTTACGTCAACCATATCGTTAAAAAAATAATGGCGGACGACATTGATTTTTTTCTTTGTTTTCACGTCCACCACATCACCAAAAAAAAAAAAAAAAAAAAAAAGTGCAGGAAGAAGACACTGTCACTGTCTTCCGTAACCACAGGCCTATCGTAAAGTAAACGCGGAATGGGAGTGGACACAGCAACGTGCGTTTCCTTTACCTCAATCATATCACACAAAAAGAAGAGGAAAAAACAGGAATAAAACACCGCTACTCATGACTGTTTTACCTCATTCACAGTAACAAACGTGCTGCGGGAAGACACTGCTGTCTTCTTGTGTGTGTGTGTGTGTGTGTGTGTGTGTGTGTGTTTTATCGACCCCCTACGTCAAAATTAATTTTGGTGAGAGGCTGATAAATATTTTCATCAAATTATGGTCTTCCTCAGAACTCGCAGAGGCCGACCCAGAATTTCTTAATTTCGATATATATATATATATATATATATATATATATATATATATATATATATATATATATATATATATATATATATATATATATTGTTACGGAACAGAGAGAGATAATGAACACTTCAGGTGAGAATACTAAAAGCACTACTGTCCCGCGAAGTTCCAGGTTCAAAACAAAAGACTTAGGTAAAATTACAAGTTAAAGTTTAATGCTCAAACTAACAACTAAACATTCAGGACTCATAAGGATAGCGTAATGGCAAAACAGGTTACATATATGGTTAACTGCAACAGCCTCTATTAACACGAATTTAGCAAGAACAAATTTGTCTAAGTCAGCCCTGATAAATGAGAGAACCGGATAATGCTCAGTTAAAGCAAGATATAATACTATTACAGATACAAACTATTACCGATACTGGCTGACAGTAAATACTTTACCAGGCTTACGAATTAACGCCTTATGCTATACAGTACAAGAAAAATGGTAATAACACTTATACTCAAATTATACAGCAACTAGATGGCTGGAGACTTCCTGAGCACTCACAAAAATAATAATATACTGTAAAGGGGAGGACAGAGATGTGAACAGAATGAGGAGTAGATCTAAGTGGCAACTAATGTAGAGACTGAGCTCATTATATAGGGGCCGGCAGAGCTTGATTCAACTTGTAAGAAGGACGCGCAAATGAAGGCATAGAGGACGAAGAGTTGACACTCCTGCTCTGAACAACAGAAAGAACGACTTACTCTACTATAAGGGGGAGAAGGGGGGAGTGAGGTAGAACACGCAAGCCTGGTCACTATGGAAGCCACGTGGCGAATCGTGATCAAACATGCAGCATACTGTACATTAGAATTACACAACGGATGATGAAATCATAGGCTATGTAACACCTCCCCGCAAAGAAAAAGAAATTTACAAAGGAAATTTCTTATTACTCTAAAACAATCTGTCTAAAGTCTAGATAAGCAATCTGCAATAACATTTTCTTTCCCCTTGACATGTTGTATGTCTAATGAATACTCCTGAAGAAGTAGACTCCATCTTGTCAGTCTCTGATTTTTATCTTTAAACTTACTAAGGAATTTCAGTGGGTTATGATCGGTATAAATGATTATGGGGTCAAAACCAGAATACAAATAAAATGAAAAATGCTGTAAACCCAAAATCAAGGCCAAAAGCTCTTTCTCAATAGTTGAGTAGTTCTTTTGAGGTGGAGTGAACTTCTTACTGTAATAAGATACAGGGTGTTCAATACCCTGATCATCCTCTTGCAGCAAAACAGCCCCAGCTCCTGTATCACTTGCATCAACAGCCATCTTAAAAGGCTTAGCAAAATTTGAAGTAGCGAGCACTGGCTGACTTAAAAGGATAGCTTTAAGATTACTAAAAGAGGATTCACAGTTATCGGTCCAGACAAATTTAACTCCCTTTTTCAGTAGGTCTGTAAGTGGTGATACAAGAATTGAAAAGTTAAGAACAAATCTCCTGTAATAACCTACCATTCCCAAAAATCTTTGTAGCTCTTTCCTACTTTTAGGTCTGGGAAGATCACTTATAACCTGAACCTTAGCTCCTGGTGGTGCAACGTGCCCATCACCAATTACATACCCAAGGTACTGAACTTTAGCTTGACCAAACTCACACTTTGATAAATTAGCTACAAGATTAGCCTGAACCAAACGTGCAAGAAATTTACTGACATGGCATAGGTGATCTTTCCAGTTGTCACTGAAGATTAATACATCATCAATATAAACAACACACCCTGCCAAACCCTCTGTTACAACATTCATGAGCTTCTGAAAAGAGGCTGGTGCATTCTTCATACCATATGGCATTACAGAACATGCAAAAGTCCTTCCTAGTGTTACAAAACATGAGATCTCCCTAGCACGTTCAGTCATAGGTACTTGCCAGTATCCCTTTAACAAATCAAATAATATGGAGTCCTAACAATGTACCTAGCCTTTCCGATCTTGTGTGTGCAATCTTCCACGCGAGGGAGAGGGTAAGTGTCTGTTTTAGTTATCTGATTAACATGTCTTTAGTCGATGCAAAGCTGCTGTGACCCACCTGGCTTAGGGACTAGAGTGACAGGAGAACTCCACTCGCTCTGACAGGGCTCAATCATCTTGTGGTCCAACAGGTAGCCAAGCTCCTGGATGAGAGGAACTTTCACTGGGTTCTCACGGTATGGAGGCAGTTTAATTGGCTTTGCGTCTCCAACATCGACATCATGCATGAACACAGTGGTTCTTCCTGGAGTAGCACGGAACACTTGTGGGTACTCCTGCAGTAATGCCGAAAACTCCTGCCTTTCCTCGGGAGGTAGATGAGAAAGCTTAGTCTGGAGATCATTCATGATATCAGGATTCTTCCCCAAACTATCACTCAGGCTCATACTGCATGGGAGAACTTCACTTGCAGACTCGGGTGGAACAGCTACAATGCAGACTGGGTTATTTTCGTCCCGCCTGTGATATAACTTTAGCATGTTGATGTGACAAAGTTGCTTGTTCTTTCTACGATCTGGTGTGGCGATGACATAGTTGACATCACTGAGTTTCTTCTCCACGAAATAAGGACCACTTAACTTGGCTTGAAGAGGTTGCCCATGCACCGGTAGCAGAATCAAAACCTGATCTCCTGGCTGAAAGTGGCGTAACCTGGACTTCTTATCATACCAAGTCTTCATCTTCTCCTGAGCAGCTCCTAAATTCTCTCTCGCCAGCTGTAAAGCAGTGGACAGCCGTTCTTTGAACTTCATCACATACTCCAGCAGGTTGATGTCATCTTCCTCCGACAGCCAGCATTCCTTGAGTAGCTTAAGGGGTCCTCTTACTTCATGGCCAAACAGTAGTTCAAAGGGTGAGAAGCCCAGTGATTCAATTGGAGATTCTCTTGCGGCAAATACAACGAATCGAAGACCTTTATCCCAATCTTTCTGATGTTCCAAACAGTATTTCCTGAGCATCGATTTGAGTGTTTGATGATATCTCTCCAACGCTCCTTGGGTCTGGGGATGGTAAGCTGAAGACGTGATCTGGGTGATGCCCAACTCTTTCAGAGACTGCTTGAAAACATTTGACATGAAATCACTTCCCCGGTCTGACTGTACCTCCTTGGGCAGACCAAACTTGGTGAAGAACCCTAGCATTTCCTTAACCAAGTTCTTTGCTGAGATATTTCTAAGTGGAATGGCTTCAGGATAACGAGTAGCCATATCAATCAGGGTCAACACATAAGAAAATCCTGAAGAAGTCTTAGGAAGAGGGCCCACAATATCCACCAACACACGGGTGAATGGCGCCTCAAAAGGAGGAATGGGAACTAGAGGTGCAACCTTTTCGGTCTGATTACACTTCCCCACAACCTGACAGGTGTGACAAGACTTACAATATCAGGAAACATCTCTGAAGATACGTGGCCAGTAGAAGTGTTTCAAAATGCGTGCCACAGTCTTCCTCACTCCAAGGTGTCCTGCCAAACTGGAATCATGAGCCACTCTAATGATATCCTGCCTACAAACACGAGGGATGACAACTTGATGTACAACCTCCCATTCACAGTCGGCTGATGCTGTTGGGGGTCTCCACTTTCTCATAAGTACTCCTGACTTTATATAATAACAAGTAGAAGCACCAGCTGACTCTTCCTCACTGCAAGCAGAGTTAGCTAGACCTTTCAGCTCAGGGTCAGCAACCTGCAACTCAACCAACTCTTGACGAGACAAATTATCAACACTACGGGGTACTGCCTCATCTGGTGAGTGGTCCAAATTAGCAAGAAAAGTGTCAGCTAGGATAACATCATCATCATCATTATCCTCTAAGTCACCAGTAACTTTAGACTTAGCCCTAGTGACAGCACATGCAGAGAACACATCAGGGACATCATAATCCGGGGTCGCAGTCAATGTTTCACTAGACAACTGAGGAGCTGGACACACTTGACTTCCACCAATATCATTTCCAAGTAGGAAAGTTACACCTGACATTGGGAGTGTCTCAACCAACCCAACCATAACGGAACCATTAACAAAACCAGACTCTAAATTCACTCTGCACAGAGGGACAAAGAAGTAATTATTCCCTACACCTTGTAAGATTACAGTTTCATCAGAGGAATTAACATTAGAGCCTAGAACACTGGTCAGCATAAGGGATTGGCAAGCACCTGTATCACGATATATTTGAACTGATTTCCTGTCATTACTGTCCAGAGGACTGACAAAACCATCAGACAGGAAATTAGCACATGAACTCTTGAGAGTGTCACCCACGTTACTGCTCAAAAGAGGAGCTTCATCATGAGAATTTAATCTACCCCTCAAAGCAGGTTCAGTTAACTCGGTTAAAGAATTCTGGGAACTCTCAAGGGTGGACATTAGACCAATTGACTGAATATTTAAAGACTCCTTTTTGTTCACATCATGCTGTCTCCTGAAACATTTCTCCGTAGTATGACCAAGCTTACTACAATAAGTACATTTGCTTTTCTGAAATCTAGAGGTGGAGCTGGTATTTACTTCCTGAGAAACATCTTCTTTATTCTCTTTCATGTTACCTGTACTCTGAGTAGAGGCAACGTACTTACTCTCAGCTTTCCTTTTTTCTTTAGAATATTTCTTGTGAGTGAGAATATATTCATCAGCTAAAACTGCAGCATCAGACAAATTATCAATTCTTTTCTCATCAAGATATAGGCTTACATCTTTATTAATACACCTTTTGAAGTCCTCCAGCAAAATCATCTGCTTAAATTTATCAAAATCAGAATTTACATTCTTAGAATTTAATCACTGCTCTAACAGATCTTCTCTGATTTTTGCATACTCAACATGGGATTGCTTATCTTGCTTATAAGTTGTCCTAAATTTTACTCTATAGGCTTCAGGAACAAGCTCATAGGCCTTAAGAATGAAGCTCTTAACTACATCATAATTATCAGATTCATCCTGAGGCAAAGATGCATAAATTACTTGAGCTTTACCGGTGAGAACACTCTGAAGGAGTACTGGCCAATACTTTTTTGGGCCAATTAAAACCTGTAACTACCCTCTCAAGCAACTGAAAATACTTTGTTAAATCAGGTTCATTAAAAGGAGGGACAAGTTTAACATTTTTAGCCACATCAAAATCATCAGCGCTAGATGATCCAGTTCCACCTTGTTTCATGCGATACTCATGGTCTGCCTGAATCCTAGCAAGTTCAATTTGTGCCTGAGCCTGTGCCTGTGCCTGTGCCTCCTGAATACGAGCCTGAGACTCAGCCTCCTTAGCACGTGCCTGAAACTCAGCCTCCTTAGCACGGGCCTGAAACTCAGCCTCCTTAGCACGAGCCTCCTGCAGGGCTAGCTGTAACTTAGCTATTTCAATCTGCGTTTGCTCATCTGGAGGAGTCACATTAAACAAGCTTTTATTAATCATGTCAACAATTTGATCTTTAGAATGATGAGAGCGAACAGGAATTCCCAATTGTTGAGCAACAAGCTTAAGTTCATTCTTTGTTCTGTTTTCTACATCACACACTGTTTGCACATTTGACAAAAAATTTTTGGCTTCATCAAGAGTAGTAATAGTAGACATCATGAATAAATCACAGTCACAAAATATCAAGCAAAATCCTTATGATAATATCCTGAATATCCTGATAAGAGGTCGCCAAACTTATGTTACGGAACAGAGAGAGATAATGAACACTTCAAGTGAGAATACTAAAAGCACTACTGTCCTGCAAAGTTCCAGGTTCAAAACAAAAGACTTAGGTAAAATTACAAGTTAAAGTTTAATGCTCAAACTAACAACTAAACATTCAGGACTCATAAGGATAGTGTAATGGCAAAACAGGTTACATATATGGTTAACTGCAATAGCCTCTATTAACACGAATTTAGCAAGAACAAATTTGTCTAAGTTAGCCCCGATAAATGAGAGAACCGGATAATGCTCAGTTAAAGCAAGATATAATATTATTACAGATACAAACTATTACTAATACTGGTTGACAGTAAAAAACTTTACCAGGCTTACGAATTAACGCCTTATGCTATACAGTACAAGAAAAATGGTAATAACACTTATACTCAAATTATACAGCAGCTAGATGGCTGGAGACTTCCTGAGCACTCACAAAAATAATAATATACTGTAAAGGGGAGGACAGAGATGTGAACAGAATGAGGAGTAGATCTAAGTGGCAATTAATGTAGAGACTGAGCTCATTATATAGGGGCCGGCAGAGCTTGATTCAACTTGTAAGAAGGACACGCAAATGAAGGCATAGAGGACGAAGAGTTGACACTCCTGCTCTGAACAACAGAAAGAACGACTTACTCTACTACAAAGGGGAGAAGGGGGGAGTGAGGTAGAACACGCAAGCCTGGTCACTATGGAAGCCATGTGGCGAATCGTGATCAAACATGCAGCATACTGTACATTAGAATTATACAAAGTATGATGAAATCATAGGCTATGTAACAATATATATATATATATATATATATATATATATATATATATATATTTCTTTATTCTTGCCAGTCACACGATTTCATTATTCGTTTTTATTCCCTTCACCACCATCCACACCGCAACAGTCGGGATGTGTGAAGCCAAAAGAAAATTCATAATTACGTGACGGCCGAGCATTCTTTACCGAAGACCTACGGTGTGAGGGTGGGTTAGAGTCCCACACAGATGAGGGTGCTTTAACAGCACCATGTTATTACAACCTGTCTTTTAAACATACAAATATTCCTTGTGCTAAAGAGGGACGCCTTCAGGAGGTGGCGTTGCTGTCCCCCGAAAAATAGGAGGAGGGCGGACTGCAGGGGGAGGGCGACTTCAGCCTGCAGTCTACTGGGTTCACATTTCAGATGAACCTGGGGTCCACCAACAACAATAACTACTACTTCTACTATCATATTCTTGTTCTATTGTCTCTCTAATGAGTAACGTCCATCCAATCAAAAATATTGTCAAAACAATAATGTCGAACACTGATGGCAGTTGTACTAATTTTGTGTTTTCCTTTTCACTCTTTTAGAGGCCAATCCGTCCTGTTTAATCCCTCTACAATCATTCTTTAAATTCCTTCTACTACCTGGCGATTTTAGTTTGATTCTGTGAGCGGCCTAACAGTGGAGTGACTATTGGAGGTTGTATCTAACTACTCCACCTGGAAAAGTCTCTCGTAAGGTAGATAACAATCGTTTGGAAGTAGAAAATAACAAAGACGACATTTTACTAAAATAGTTGAAAAACTGGTGGGAAGAGGCGATGGAGGGAGTTGCAGGAAGAGCATGATGATGATGATAATGGTGATGAAGATGATGATGATGACAAAAACGATGATAATTAAAAAATATATATATGGACGATTCTATTCTGTTCCGAAACGGTCTGTGAGACTGAAGGGATTAACCTTATCACCGAGACTCTGTACTAATTATTACACTTAGTTATATTCAAGTAACTGGATTCAGCTAAAGCCAGATTTTTCGATGTCGAAGTGTTAGATACAGCCTTCATTAATCTGCTCAGAAAGAGGGGTGTTTGAATAAAATCATTCGGAGGTACCAAGTATAAAATAAAACCCACACATACCAAGGAAAGGTGAGGTCAGGTGAGAGAGGGTCAGAGGATGGCACATGTGAAGACACTGACAAAGTGGTGACAGTTGCGGTTCCGGGAAGGGTAGGGGATACGAGGACGAGTGGAGACAATGGTGGACTTTAAGGGTTAATCTGGATGAGAGAGAGAGAGAGATAGATAGATAGATAGAGAGAGAGAGAGAGAGAGAGAGAGAGAGAGATTGTACAGAAGGTATGGAGTGGATGGAGGATGGGGTAGAGAGAGAGAACCTTGCGTTGTTAATAATTAATTATTAGGGATCAAGGCTGGGTTGAACTGGTGTGGTAGAGGGTGTGAAGGATTCAAACAAAGAGATAGATGCGGGCAGGTACAGGGTGGTCGTTATCACTCTGGTGCTAATTGTATTGCCCTTGAGTGTTGGACATTAGCACTGTACTGGTAGCCTAATTTTCTGAAATTCTCTAAGACTGTAGAATAGGATGAAAGCATTGGACGGTGCAGCACTCAAAAGTCCAAATGCAGGATGAAATAGCAACAAAAAACAAATATTATCAGAGAGCTATTAATCACGATCGTACTTGGGCTAATGACGGTTTGCCGCTTTTTGGGCTCGATTTCGGGAAGGGTTGGGCGCCAACAGCACCCACCGACCTGGTGAACTGACTTGAGTATTTGACTGTACAGGGTGTGTGGGTGAAGGGAATGAAGTGAAGCCTAGTGCAGTGAGAATCAATCGGATCCTACCCAACGGACCAATCCTGATTGCATGCTCTTTGTCAACACAGCCAATGAATCTCTCAACCTGGTGTCACAAATGACACTGGCCTGAAACATAAGAACTCAAGAAGAGAGTATAACTACAGCAGAAGAGTAACTGAACTACTAGAATGAGATAAGGAACCAGAGCCAAGCTGTCCTAAACATAAATCCCCGAAAACGATGCTATCAGATATAAAGCTGTCCTAAATCAAGCTACTCGAAAACGAAGCTATCCGGTCACTGTGCTAACCAAAAAATAAGTAAATAAGACTGAAACTAACCAAAAAAATAAATTAAAGTAAAACTTGGGGCAGATGCCATGAGGCGTTTAGCATAACAAAAATCATAAGACAACTTCATTAAGTTTTAAATCAGTTTTGATCTTCAGACAAAAAAAAGTTACTCTGTACAGAGTCACATATGTAGCAAAATTTATGATCAACTTTCTGACAACAGCAAGATTACTTTTCTATTTTAGTCTTGCTATCACCAGTCATTATGATCTGCTTCAGCTTGTGGGCAGCCTCTCGTTGCTTAGAGGGTTTCTTGCTGAGGGTAAATGAAATCTGGCGTTAGTCAGCTAATAATAAAATTCTTGAAAATAAATCTTGGGGTTTTGGAGGCTATGGTGATTGTTTCTAATATTTCATCCATGTAATATCTGTAGTTTCTCTTGGTTATGGAAAGACCTGGCTGGTGGCATCATCACTGCAAACATGCTCCCAAGTGGCACATGCAAAAATGACCTGTGTCTGAGGATTAGTGTCTTTAACGAGACTCCAGCAGCGACGGAATAATACCACAACGAGATTGCTATGACGGCTGGCCGGAAACTTGTTACGGGGAATTAGTTTGTAATCAAGACGAATAAACAAGGGTGTATTTGGTGAAGGCTGTGCAGGTGGAGTTAGAGGGATGGGAAATGAAGGCGTGTTTGTCTCTGAGGTTCAAGGCAGGAAAGAGACGGCAGGAATATTAATATACGAATCCTAAATAAGAGAATGTCTTTCTCAGATATTCATGATTTAAAAGAGATGGAAGGAGGAGTAATAACAGTGTCTTTCTTAGATGGTAAGGATTCAAAACAGACATACGGAAAATCAAATCTGAATTCCAAATGAAAAAGTTTCTCAGACTTCCCTGGCTGAGAGGTGAAAGAAACAATGTTGAAATAATGGAAAATGTGTCTCAGATAATGAAGCAGAGCAGACCAGAGTTAGCTGGATGTCAAATGGATGAGTGTTTCTTGCTGAAGCGGAACAGATGAAATCTTTGCAAATGAAGAGTATACCAAATACTACTGAAACGCACCCACACGAACACACCCACACGAACACACCCATACAAACACACACACACACACACACACACACACACACACACACACACACACACACACACACACACACACACACACACACAAACACACACCATAAAACACACCCACACAAACACACCCACACGAACACTTCCAGATATGGATAACGACACAAACACCCATTTAAATAGGGTATATTTACTCGTACATACACACACCCAAACAGGCCCACAAGAACACAGCCACATATACACGCCCGCATAAACACCTATTCAAACACACCCACAGTAACAGGGAAGGCTGGGACAACACCGTTATTACTACAATGGTTGTCGGTTTCACTTTGGTCTGTGCCTGCCCGTAAGGATCACCATAACAATACACCTTAACACACATACATAAAGTCACACACACTCTCATCCAGCCTCTCTCTCTCTCTCTCTCTCTCTCTCTCTCTCTCTCTCTCTCTCTCTCTCCACCTGACTGCTCAGACACAAAGACACTTTTCTTGGAACCTGGGCAAGACTCACAAGAAAGTTACAACATACAAACACTCCCGTCAAGTCAGTGAAGCAAGAGCTCTGTTCTGTCTTCGTCTGCCACTGCTTTCATCTCCTGTACTATCTCTCTCTCTCTCTCTCTCTCTCTCTCTCTCTCTCTCTCTCTCTCCGCTTTCTGTAACGCTATCTTCCATCTCCTTCGCAATTCCTCTCATCCTCGTCTCTTCCCCGCACATTCTCTGTCTTCCTATCTTCGTCTCTTTCCTTTGTTATCTTCATCTCCTCCTCTCGGTCGGATCTTCGTGTCTTCCTATTCTCCTCCCCATCTTCCCCTTTGCTGTTTCTCATCCCCACACCTTTCCTCTTCCCCTTTACTCCTCTTTCTGATGCATTTTCCCTCATTTCTCTATCTTGCTTGGATCTTCGTGTCTTCGTCCTCTCTTCTTCACACCTCACGCTGTCTTCTGGTTCAGGGTACGGTAAGAACAAAGGAACTGAGAAATGTCACAGGGAAAGGTCAAAGGTCAAGGTCAACTCGAACAGCTTCGATCCAATATGAACTAAACCTGGTGGAAGTGTTAAGGGTCAGGTAAGAATGAAGAATGGCACTGTGAGGAAACAGCTGAAGGCCCACATCACAAGGCAAGGTGTAATGTTCTGCCTTTAAATCAGCTGTATGGCGAGGGTGTTGCATTATCTGTGTGTTCCTTTTTGTATCACACAGTGACTGGTAGGGAAGGGATTAAAGCTTTATCTTACTCCTAAAGTTAACAAAGACTCTTAATATCGTCTTTTAAGGAAGCTCCCTATCACCTCTTCTTAAGTGATTTATTTTGCTTTTTTACTCCTTATAACTTTTTTTCTGCGACATGTAGAGAATTCCATCGCCCAATTTTCAGCATCAATAACATACTGATTAATATTAACCAGTCGTAGAAAAAAAAAAATCGCCAAGGGAGAGGTGCTACGGAGCTTCCTTAACCAACGGGAATATTGGCCAGTGTCTGTATACTTAGTTTTCTTCTTTTTTTTTTTTTTTTTTTTTATCGAGGCGAAGATGCACTTGACAGGATGGTGATGATTGGCTGAACGCAACATTACTTCATAACCTCTTTACTCATTAGCATTGTTAACTGACAACAAATATCTAAGGGGGAAATTTGGGTTAGTAAATGTTATTCAGACACGTTGCATTCAGCCAGTCATCACCAACCTGTCAAGTGCATCTTCGGCTCAGGAAAAAAAACACAGAGTATAGTAATTAATAAAGTCCTAAGAAAGTATCAGAAATAAAATGATAAGTCCATCATGAACGGATCTTGAATTTAGCCCCCCCCCTTTTTTTTTTTTTAAGAAGGAACGGTTTGCGGACTCCTGGCCTTTGGTTCCCTCTTCCTTGCATTAAAAAAATAATGTGGAAGCAACATGTACTCTGTTTTAATAAAAAAAATAATGTGAAAGCAACATGTACTCTGCTTTAATAAAAAAATAATGTAGACGCAACATGTACTCTGCTTTAGTCCTTAACCCTCTTTGTCCGGATAAACTCCAGATCCTGCTCATATCTTCTTACTGTATTATCTTTTATGACCACTTAGCCGGCAATCCTCCTAACTCCCTCTCCCCACCGCAATAGCCTCCTCTGGGCTCCACTTACCTCACAGTTTCCCAGTGAAAGAGGACGATAAAAAGTGATGATATTGCGGTAGTGTGATCCCAGGCAGCTCCACCACCCCAACCCATTCCACACTATACACCACCACCTTTTTTACCACTTAACTGCGAGGAGGATTTTTAAAATATGCTAAGGCTATCACAAGACGTCTTTATTAAAACCTTCTGTACCGATACTTATTTTTTTTTTCTCTTGCACAAACTTAACAAGAAATAATAGGACAGTTTATATATATTTTACACAATAGGTCAGTCAAATTACACTAAAGAAAATGGCTATACAACTGCTGACACACGTTTTCAGTTAAATGGAACAAAGCATTTTTTCTGTGGTCGAGTTGTAGCCAACGAAAAAAAAAGTTTTTACACAGCCTGAAGATCGACGGTGTTAGTATCAATAGTCGGTTTCACGGAGTCCGACGCACTGATTTTGCCAGCTGAGGACACGTGGATCTGGTAACACTGCACCATGCCCTCGGGTGGCGATTGGTCAATTTCCGTTGTGTTTGAACGTGCACCAAGTTGACTTTGTATTCTAACCAAGGCCCTCATTTATTTGTAAGATACCAGATCATACAGATATAAATGAAAGAAATGGTATCTTTATTGATAAATATGAGCCTTTTAAATTATTAGAGATAAATCTAAACAACATTGATAACAAAACTAAGTAAAGTCGCAACTGGATGCATACGGACACAGCGACTATGGCGGGAATTCGGACGGTCATAGTAAGGTGGTCCCGAGGTCCTGTAAGGCTCGAATGTTTTCCCACCAATACTACCCCCCTGGGGGTAGGGGGGTTTCAAGAATACTCCCCCAGTATCCCTGCTTGACGTACGAGGCGACTAAAAGGGCTGGTGGTGGGTTAGTGCCCCACCCCGTAAAAAGAACTAACTAAACAAGCGAATAAAGCTTCTCGGACCAGGACGGACCATATGTTGACGACTAAGGAATGGACAAAGGACATTCTGAGGGTGGGAACTTGGAATATGAGAGGAGTGAATGATGAAGTGAAAGAGAGAGACATTGTTCAGGTGCTTGAGGATGCAAATGTGGATATATGTGGATTGACTGAAACTAAATGGTAAGGTGAAAGAATGAGAGAATGGGAATATGGTTTAGGTATATGTGCGGGAGTCAATGAGAATGAGAGGGCAAGAGAGGGAGTTTGTCTGATGATAAGCAAGAAGTGGAAGGAGAATATAAGAGAGTATGGAACAGTGTGTGCAAGGATTGTATGGGTGAGGATGAAAGTAGGTATACAAGCGTTGGCGATTGTATGTGTGTATGCTCTGACAGAGGACCGAGTGGCAAGAGTGAAAGATGAGTTTTGGGCGAGAGTAGAAGCATGTATGGACAACTTTGAGAGGAGCGAGAGAGTGCTTTTGATTGGAGACATGAATGGCAAAGTTGGGAATGTATGAGTGGATGGAGTGGTTGGTCAGTGGGGTGTGCCAGCTGAAGTAGATGGGAATGGTAGTGCTTTGGTGGACATCTGTGCTGGTAAGGGGTTGGCAATAGCCAACACCTACTTTCAGCATAAGATGATCCACCGGTATACATGGAGAGTAATGAGAAGGATGGATGGTGAACTTGTTGAATGAAAGGTAATGATAGACTACTGTATGCATGTGTGGATGAGTCAATGAGAAGACAAGTGTTGGATGCAAGAGTTTGGAGAGGGTGGGGGAATGGAGTCTCGGACCATCACTTAGTGATTGCCAAGGTAAAGCTGCAAAGAAAATGGTTGAGGAGACGAATGGGAAGACAGAAGGAAACAGCTCCTGTGAGAAGAGTGGAAAATTTGCAAGATATTGAGAGGATGGCAGAGTATAAGAGCACAGTGGAAGAAAGATTGGGAAGGTATGAGCTAGAGCAGATGGAAGGGGTGGAAGACGTATGTAAGATATTTACCAAAGCGATAGGCGCAGCGTGTGAGGTGGTTTGTGGAGTGAAGAGGAGATGCAAGGGTGTGCAAGGGACAGCATGGTGGAATGATGAGGTGAAACGAGCTGTAGAACAAAAGAAGAAGGCATATAGTGAATGGTTAGCGAGTAGAGGTAGGGGAGAAGATGAGAGAGAGAAGAGAGAGGTATATGTGAGCAGGAGAAGGGAGGTGAAGAGACTAGTGAAGGAGAGTAGGAAGAAAGTGGATGAAGAGTTTGGGAGGAATCTGATTGTGAAATGGAGGGAGAGTAAGAAATTGTTTTGGAAGGAGGTAAAGAAAGTAAGGCAGTGTGAAAGGGAAAATAGTAAGGGAGTGAAAGATAGGAATAATAGATTGTTGGTGGAGAAGAGAGAGAAATTGAGGAGATGGAAGGAGCACTTTGAGGATTTGTTGAATGTAGAGAGTGAGAGCAGTGCGAGTATAAGTGGTTGGGAAATGGCTGGGAGAAGAAGAAATGAGAGGAGGGAGGAAGAGATCATAGGGCAGAAGTAGTGGAAGCAATGAAGAAGATCAAGTTGGGAAAGGGCCCAGGAATTGATGAAGTGTGTGGTGAAATGCTGAGGTATGGGGGTGAGATTGTTGTGGAGTGGATATGGAAGTTGTGTAGATTGGCCTGGGAAGAGGGAAGGGTTCCAGAGGACTGGAAATCAGGTATAATTGTTCCTTTATTCAAAGGAAAGGGGGAGAGAGAAGTATGTGGTAACCATAGGGGTATTTGCCTTCTTAGTGTGACTGGTAAAATATATGGTAGAATACTTATTGCTTGGGTTAGGCATATGACAGAGGAGCTAGTTGGAGAAGAACAAGGGGGATTTAGGAAGGGAAAAGGGTGTGTAGATCAGATTTTTGTTCTAAGATGTTTAGTGGAGAGGTATCTAGAGAAGGGAAAGAAAGTATATGCTGCCTTCATGGACTTGGAGAAAGCTTATGACAGAATAGATAGGCATGGTATGTGGAAGGTATTAAGAATATATGGAGTGGAGGGGAAATTGTTGAGTGCTGTGAAGAGTATGTACGAAGGAGCTAGGGCTACGGTGCGAGTGGATGGTGAGCTGAGTGAGTTCTTTGATCTCAATGTAGGACTGAAACAGGGTTGTGTGATGTGTCCATGGCTGTTTAATATATACATGGATGGGGTTGTAAAGGAGGTGCAAAGTAGGGCAGTGGATGTGGGGGTGGCTCTGATGAATGAGGGTGAGATTTGGAAGATTCCGGTGTTGCTGTTTGCTGATGATACAGTATTGTTGAGTGAAGATGAATGGGAGTTGCAAGGTTTGGTGGATGAATTTGGGACAGTGTGTAGGAGGAGGAATCTGAAAGTTAATGCAAACAAGAGTAAAGTTATGGTGTTTGAGAGGAATGAAGTCACAGAATGTACAGTAAGGTTGGATGATGAGGATATGAAGAATGTGAGTGCATTCAAGTACTTGGGTAGTGTGATGAGTAAGGATGGAACTCTGGGGGATGAAGTGCATGAAAGGGTACAGCAGGGAAGGAAGGTTGTTGGTTCACTGAAATCAGTGATGAGGAAGAGGGAGGTGAGTATGGAAGTTAAGAAGTCACTGCATGATAGTATTGTGATCCCTACCCTGACGTATGGAAGCGAGACGTGGACCTTGCAAGAGGGGAACAAGTCAAGAGTGAGAGCAGTAGAAATGAGTTACTTGAGAGGAGCATGTGGAGTGACATGGAGGGACAGGTTGACGAATGAAGAAGTGAAGGAACGTTGTGGGGTGGATGTGGATGTGGTTGAGAAGATTAGGAGAAATACACTGAGGTGGTTCGGACATATGGAGAGAATGGAGAATGAATGACTGACTAAGAGGGTGTATGTAGGTGAGGTGGAGAGAGGGAGAGGGAGGGGTAGACCGAGGATGAGGTGGAGGGATGGAGTTGAGAGGTATATGAGGGAGGGGGGAGGATGAGTTGGGGGAGGGTAGTCAAATGGTGGGTGACAGAGCGACTTGGAGGCGTTTTGTCTACGGCCACCCTTTGCGGGATTAGGGCGTCGGGCTATAGATAGATAGATAGATAGTCACAGTCTGCAGTCTACACGCTTCCGTTCATTACCTCATCTACTAATATACAACCTTACCCCAGATACGCTTAGCTTATCTTCTAATAATTATTTCCGTAAGCACACACACACACACACACACACCTCACTGGGGCCAATACATGCTATTCTTAATACAGGCCTATATAGTGTACATATACATTTTCATTACCTTCATAGATAACAGTAGCTTTAAAAATCTGCATTTGTTTGTACTCATATTCAGATTCGGTAAAATTATTTCTTATACTAAAAAGTTTGATGTTTGATTTTCCTGAACATTTGCATAAGTATTTTAAGTGACAGACAGATAGAGAGCCGGGCACCCTATCCCTGGCCAGCCACCATACACCCTCTCAACAAGCATGACGAATCTCTGTCCCCTCGACAGAGAGGAGCAGGGAAAGTAATGAATTACATCACTGTACACAGTAGAATGAACCGAATTTTTGTTAATCGTGGAAGGAAAGTAAGATAAAAGCAAACCCCATGAGAAAATAGTAGTTTAACACTGCTGATATAATAAAACCGCGTGCAGTGTGAACGAAATCAAACATACTGAAATGAATATAAACAAATAAATCAGTGGCTGACTTGTTCGTATACCTCCAGTCGCGACTTAGTTTTGTTATCAATGTTGTTCAGGTTTATCTCTACTAATTTAAAAGGCACATAGTTATCATTAAAGATATCAATTCTTTAAATTATATCTGTATGATCTGGTATTTTACAAATAAATGAGAGCCTTGGTTGGAATACAAAGTCAATTTGGTGCACGTTCAAACACAACGGAAATTGACCAATCGCCGCCCGAGGGCATGGCGCAGTGTTACCAGATCCACGTGTCCTCAGCTGGCAAAATCAGTGCGTCGGATTCCGTGAAACCGACTCTAGTTTCTGTTTCCCAGATAAATTTAATCACAGTGGATTAGTAAAACAGCTGATTTTTTCTTCCCTCCAGTGCAGCTATAGCAACAGCGAAAGTCTATTGTGCACTTAATGTCAAACTAATAATGTTTTCGGTTACATGTATATCGTGTATAGTCTCAGCCAACGCTGTTATAAAGATAATACCGTGGGTTCAGTGCTTGCGTCGTCACATGATTTGTTGGGAGGGAGAGAGAGAGATAGAGAGAGAGAGAGTTTACTATTTACAGCAAATGAGAGAACAGCTAATATATCGGGAGTGACAGACAACTTGAAGACGTTGAATAAGTGAGTGAGGATAACTGGGTGAGGAAAATGTAAGGGTTTGGGTATATGAGTATGAGTGACAATAAGATGGTGAATACAAGCGAGTTAGAACAGAGAGAGGAATATAAATAAGTAAGCGTCCCTGAATATATAGAAGTGACTGGAATGCACCTGATGATAATGAGGGAATGAGTAGGAGTGACGGGGTGTATTGCCTACGTCTACTGTTTCATCCTTTATCACCCTATTAGAGTGTAAAGCCTGGGACTAGGGTGTCAGATATTTAAGGTGAAATTGACCAGTCAACCCTCCCTGAGGGGCATTACACCAACGATCCGTCGTACTGAAGCCTTTATAGGTCATAATCGCTTGGAACGGATATGAATGAGAAAATGCAAGTGAGAGACCATACGTGGGTGAGTATGCATGGGTCAGTAGTATGAGTGGCTGTGTATGAGTGAATAAGTGAATGTTTCTGAATCAGTATCTGTGAGTGTATGTATGTGCATTACTGAGTGAACGAGTACACGTGGCTGTGTTGTGAGAATATGAAGACGTGAGAGTGAGTGAATGAGAACAAGTGGGTGTGAGTGAGTATAACTGAGTGAACATGAATGAGTCTGAACGAGTGCATATAAGTGTGTTAGTATAAGTGAGTGGGCATGAATGACTGTATGAATCAGTGTATATCTGTGAGTGAGTTTAACTGAGTGAATATGAATAGAGGAGTACGAAATAGTGCAAGTAACTAAGTGACTTTGCTTGATAAGTAAACTGATTAGGAAAGAGTGAGCGAGTGAGTATGAGTGCAAGAAGAGGGTCCAAATAGGATTAAAAGTGTGTGAGTGAGTATGAGTGCAAAAAGAGGGTCCAAGAGGACATTCTATATATACATTTCCGTACGTGAGAATAAATCTTTTGAGACCATCATCACAATTCCAAAAAAATTTAGTGATCATTTTGAACATTGCTGCTACCATAACTCGTAAAAATGAAAAAAAAGAAAAAAAAAAAAGAAAAGAACTTTGGGTTAATGTCAAGTGTAGGTAAATGTGAAAATACTGCCAGATCTAATAAAATCCTATTCCTGTCTTGCAAATGCTAAACATTATGGCCAAAGTTAGGATGCGTTGGAAAAATTTGCAGTTACCATAAAATCTGCGATACTGGGCCAAATCCTAAGCCAATTCAACCCGAGAACGTATATTTCTTAGTATACTCTTGCTATTTCTAGTTTATTTTTATACACATAAGGATAGATTTCTCTAACTGGAGGGGTTAGATACAGCCTTAATTTACTTTTCCACCACGTGGAGGTTCTCCAAAGCTGAATAAAATCGCTTGATGGTAGCAAGAATAAAATAGAAGAGTCGTCTTCTGCCTCAAATGGCTGAAAGTTAAATCAGGCGGGGGAGGTAAAGTCACAGTTTTTGATGGATATTCATGGAACGCCCAGGGTTATTAGGTTTGGTCAGCCAGCAACCCACATTACAGGTACGAATCACACAGGGAAGATACACATATCCTGTCTTCGTCACCTGCGTCAAAAACTATAATTAAAAATTGGAGCCTGCTTTCCCATTCCTTCTTTAAACTCTTTCTTGTGACTGTATTGGTCAGTTCTCAGAGCGTTTTTATTCAGCTCTGGAGACACTCTTTCCAAACTGAAGGAGTCGGTTACAACGTTCGTTTACCCTTCAATAAGAGGGAGAATCACAGTTGTTGAATTACGTAGTCCAACATTAGACCCAACGAAACGAAAAAGATACCATCTTGCCGAGCCAATTTAGTTTAAGTATACTGACGAATAAGTTGTATCTCGTTGGGTCTGCAGATGCTTTAACCTCGCTTTCTTATTGATTTAGTGCTGCAAAGAGGATATTATCATTTTAACCTCTTTGTTATGAGGACGTCTTATTCGTATTATCCGTGTTCTCTCAAAACAATTTTATTCAGCATACAATACACTTTTCGGTGAGTTAGATATCGCCGTGATTAAATTTTCCGTACTGGACATCCTTCCTAAGTTCAACATCTGGTGGCAGAATGCTTATAATAATTAAAAAAAAAAAAAAAAAGTCGCTGAACCCAAATGGTTAATATCAACATGGACTGCATTATTATCATACATTACAAATGAGCATTTGCTTGTAAGGTTCCATTCCTCCGTCTTTATTAAGTTGGGTAGTTAAAAATAACAGTAAAATTGAATGTTTATTTTACCACACAGATTATAGTGACTAAATGCAACTTTACCCAGATATCGTAATGTTATGAATTACTGACCGTCAGGAGAAGGAACGGGACTTTTGCATGGCACTGTACCATATGCAGAAATAAACTACAGGGGTTACTGAGACAGCACAGCGCCGCCGTGCTCGAAAACTGACCTGGAGTCAGAGACTCTGATCTGTAACCCATCTGCACCAAAATCAAATAACCTCTTCCATCCCCCCACACAATGAATCCTGATACAAAATTATTTTAATTATTCATGAGATAACGCTGCATCCTAAACTTCACCTTGGCCTTGACCTTTGTCCTTGACCTTTGGTCGATTTGTACCAAAAAGAATCACTTCTTCCCAGACCCACACTCAATAATTGTATGAGTTTTGATTACACTCGGGTCAGGCATTCATGAGATAACACCGCACCCTAAACTTTGACCCTGGCACTGACATTTGATCTTTTTTTCTTATTGGCATCAATGGGTGTGCTGTGGAATGCCTGAAAGGCGGTGGAGTGACTATTGTTGACTGGTTAGTAAGATTGTTGAATGTGTGCTTTGTGCAAGGTATGGTGCCAATTGACTGGGGAAGTGCTTGTGTGGTCCCGTTGTATAAAGGCAAGGGTGATAAGTGTGAATGTACTAGCTTTCGGGGTACAAGTCTGTTGAGTGCTGTAGGTAGAGTGTTAATTAAGAGAGTTAGAGAGGGCACAAAGGGAGTGATTGGTGATGAGCAGTGTGGCTTTAGGAGAGGGAAAGGATGTGTGAATCAGGTGTTTGCTGTGAGACAAGTGTGTGAAAGTATTTAACGAAAGGTAAGGCGGTGTTTTTGGCGATCATGTATTTAAAGAAAGCGTATGATGGAATTGATAGGGGGGCTTTGTAGACTGTTTTAAGATTGTATGGACTTGACGGTAGGTAACTAAAAGGGGTGAAGAGTTTTTATGTAAATAGTAGAGCGTGTGTAAGAGTGGGAAATATTGTGAGTGATTGGTTTCTCATGAGAGTGGGGCTGCATCAGGGATGTATGATGTCACCTTGGTTTTTCAATATTTATATGGATGGTGTTGTAAGGGAGGTGAATGCAAGAGTGTTAGGTGGAGGTCTGAGTCTGGTGAATGTTGATGGTAGAGAGGGGAAGGGTGTGTGTGAAAGGAGGAAATTGAAGGTAAATGAGAATAAGAGTAAAGTGATGAAGTGTACGAGACTGGTAGATGGTAGGAGGATGAATATACTTTTGAATGGTGAGTTGCTTGAGGGGGTAGAGTGTTTTAAGTATTTAGTGTCACATGTTGTTTTGAATGGAAGAGTAGATGCAGAAGTGAAGTTTAGAATGAATGAAG
This sequence comes from Coenobita brevimanus, assembly GCF_032717465.1. Lineage (NCBI taxonomy): Eukaryota > Metazoa > Arthropoda > Malacostraca > Decapoda > Coenobitidae > Coenobita > Coenobita brevimanus. Next base: position 13,781,424 of record NC_137016.1, read on the forward strand.
TAGGAAAGGTGCAGAGAGGAATGAAAGAAGTGTTTAGACGTTGTTCGCTTAGAATGGATGTAAAGAGATGATGTATAAGGGTGTTGTGGTACCGACTGCGTTATATGAGGCTGAAACATGGAATATGGGTGTAGCAGAGAGGAAAAGTTTGAATGTAATGGAGATGAGGTGTCTGAGGAGTATGTGTGGAGTGACATGTATGGATAGAATGAGAAATGATGATGTGCGAAGGAGAACTGGAGTTGTGCGGGAGATGGTTGATCGAGTCGAGCAAAGGGTGTTGTGATGGTTTGGGCATATGGAGAGAATGGATAATGAGCGATAGGTGAAAAAGACAACTAGATCTGATGTGAGAGATGTAAGGCTGAGAGGAAGACCGCGAATAGGATGGATGGACAGTGTGAAAAGAGCGTTGGATCCATGAGGGATGTCTGTTGAGCAAGGAAGAGCGGCTGAGTGTGATAGAAATGAATGGAGAGAAATTGTAAATGAATAAATGATGACGCAGCCCTCAGGGGATATTCTCCCGCATTTTATCTGATCAGCTGACCAGGTCAGGTGCGGGTAAGGGGATGGGTCTATTATGATGTGGCAGGAGTAAACCAGCTCTGCTGTCGGACCCTGCTGTGGATGTCACTGATTGCACTGCCCAGTTGACCCTCGCGTGGTGTGGTGCGGTAAGTATCTGTCCCTTCTCCCCTTTGGGGCTAAGATGCGAATGAATGTGTTTGAGTGGATCAGTAAATTGGGAGTGTGTCGTCCTGTCTCGGCTACCTACCTTTCCTTGGGGGATGCAGCTTAGGTATATAGATAGATAGATAGATCAGAACCAAGTCACTTCTTCCCAAATCGTCACACGAATGGAATTTAAAAATAAATCTGTTCGTAAATCCAGACCACATGCTGTGTCTCATCTTCCCTAAGTCTGTGTTCTCCACGATGATCAACTTCAAGGGTGAATCGTTTGGGCTGCTTAATTATGTCGCATTACCTGGTGCTCACAAGCAACTCCCTTCACCTCCCTTTCCTTAGCCTACTCTATCTTTCTTTCCCTCCCTATGTCCCTCTGCCTCCCTCCCCCACCAGTCCGTGTCCCCAACCCCGCCTTATGGTAAACATATTGCTCATATTTTCATCATCTATCCTCTCACGCACCCCTCCTTCATCCAACTGTTCTTCTTTGCATACTACTTGCTGTGAACAGCTTGTCCTACCAAACACATAAACAACTTGCCCTACCAAACACATAAACAGTTTGCCCTACCAAACACATAAACAACTTGCCCCACTAAACACATAAACAACTTGCCCTACCAAACACATAAACAGCTTGCCCTACCAATCACATAAACAACTTGCCCTACGAAACACATAAACAACTTGCCCTGCCAAACACATAAACAACTTGCCCTACCAAACACATAAACTTGTCCTACCACACACATAAACAATTTGCCCTACCGCACATCATAAACGACTTGCCCTAACAAACACATAAACAACTTTGGCCTACCAAACACATAAACAACTTGCCCTACCACACATCATAAACAACTTACCCTACCACACATCATAAACAACTTGCCTTAACAAACACATAAATATCTTGCCCTGCCAAACACATAAACAACTTGTCCTACCACACATGAACAACTTGTCCTACCACACATGAACAACTTGTCCTACCACACATGAACAACTTGCTCTACCACACATCATAAACAACTTGCCCTACAAAACACATAAACAACTTGCCCTACCACACAACATAAACAATTTGTCCTCACACACGTCATAAATAATTACTTGTCCTCTCACATGTCATAAACAACTTATCCTCTCACATGTCATAAACAACTTATCCTCTCATACGTCATAAACAACTTGTCCTCTCACACGTCATAAATAACTTATCCTTTCATACGTCATAAACAACCTGTAGTCTCATACGTCATAAACAACCTGTAGTCTCATACGTCATAAACAACTTGTCGTCTCATACGTCATGAATAACTTGTAGTCTCATACGTCATAAACAACCTGTAGTCTCATACGTCATAAACAACTTGTCGTCCCATACGTCATGAATAACTTGTAGTCTCATACGTCATAAACAACCTGTAGTCTCATACGTCATAAACAACTTGTCGTCTCATACGTCGTGAATAACTTGTAGTCTCATACGTCATAAACAACCTGTAGTCTCATACGTCATAAACAACTTGTCGTCCCATACGTCATAAACAACTTGTCTCATACGCCATAAACAACTTGTCCTCCCACACGCCAAAAGCAACTTGTTCTCTCACACATGTCATAAGTACCTTGCACTCTCTCAAACTTCAAACTTGCTCTCTGTCACACATTATAAGCAAGTTGCTGTTACGTCATGGGCAATATTCCCTCTCACACGTCATAAGTAACTTGCTCCCTCTTAAGTAACTTACCCTTTAAAACATCGTAAGTAATTTTTTATCTTCATCTTAAACAACTTGCCCTCTCGCAAACAACTTGCCCACACCCATGTAACTTGCCCTCTCATAAACAACTTGCCCTCTCATAAACAACTTTCCTTCTCATAAACAACTTGTCCTCTAAAAAACAACTTGCCCTCTCACAAATAACTTGTCTCCGCATAAACAACTTGCCCTCTCACAAACAACTTGCCCTCTCACAAAGAACTTGCCCTCTCACAAACAACTTGCCCTCTCACAAACAACTTGCCCTTTCACAGACAACCTGACCTCTCATAAACAACTTGCCCACTCATAAAGAACTTGCCCTGTCATAACCAACTTTCCCTCACGTAACCAACTTGCCCACTCACAAACAACTTGCGTTCTCACAAACAACCTGCCCTCTCACAAACAACTTGCCCTTTAACCCCTATACTTCTCTTCCCCCTCACTACCTTTCATCTGACATATTCTCTCCTTCCCATTACTCTTTCCCTCGCCTCTCCTCCTCTGTCCCTCTCCACCATCCTTCTCTTCTCCTTGTCCTTCCCCTTCTCTTTCTTCCACTCTGCTTTCCTTCTCCTCTTCTTCTACCACTCTTCCTCTCTCCACTGCGCTCCTTCCCTAGCCTCTCCTTCTTCAGCTCTTATCCCTTCCCCTCTCCTCTCTCTTCCTTGCCTATCCCTCCCCTTTCCTTACATCTCCCTTGCTACTTAACGTTTCCTTCTCCTCTCGTTTCCTTCTCAATGCTTTCCTACTCCTTTTCCATTTCCTTCCTTATCATTCTCCTCTCCTCTCCTCACTATCCCTACTCTTCCACTCCTATCTCCCACCCTCTCTTGCCATCCACTTTTCTCTCTTCCCCTTTGTTGCTACTATCTATCCCTCTTCTCATCGTTTTTCCTCTTTCTGCCTCTTTCCACTCCTCTCCTCTACTTCCCTCTCCTCTCCCTCATCCCTCTCCGGTTCACTAATCCGTGGACCTAGTCAAAACGTCCGTTATATTGGTCGTTAACACAGGGTCTGGGAATATACTTAGGGTGTATACGAGACAGTTAAACCCCAGGGACGGTGTGTGTGTGTGTGTGTGTGTGTGTGTGTGTAATAATCCTGCCATTATGCAGGACCTTCCTCCATTATCAGTAAGTAGAGATGTTGCTTCTTTAGCATTATTTTACAAATATTTTTACCGTAGGTGCTGTGACGAACTTGCTTCAACTGTGCCTCCCCTTCACATTTTCTCCCGAAATCCTCGGGCAGCTGCGAGCACCCATGAACTTACACTCTCTCCCCCACAATGCAGAACCTCTGCTTGTCAAAATTCATTTATCCCCTGAACTACAACCCTCTGGAATTCACTTCCTGGGAATTGCTTCCCACAAACATTTAATCCACTTATATTTAAATCCACTTGTTATAAACATTTTATGAATGGAGGATGCCTTTAGGCACATGGACTTGTTTTTTTTTTATTTACTTTGTTTATCCATCCTCCATCCATGGTCTTAAAAAAAAAAAAAAAAAAAAAATCTAACACCATGCAGTTAACTCAGGCCAACAAACGTAGAGTCTGTAGCACTGAAGCAGCCTCATCACCATACCAAAACACGACAAATGCTGCACCACCAGCACCACTTCCAAAGCCCGTGAAATTACTCTTGTTTCACGAGAGGTTCCTTGTGTACATTGCAAAGAAATGACTGCAATTAACCCCTACAGCCAGAGGACGTCGTTTTTATTATATTCTTGATTTTATTCTTGATGCACTCAGCCTAGGATAGACTTCTTGAATAGTAAGAGTTAGATACAGCCTTCAATATATCCTTCACAACCAGCGAGCTGCTCCTAACTTGAATAAAAATTGTCACTGTGCAACAAAATACAACAAAATGACGTCACCGTACTGAAGTTTGCCGACACACACACACACACACACACACACACACACACACACACACACACACACACACACACACACACACACACACACACACACACACACACACACACACACACACACACACACACACACACACACACACACACACACACACACACACACACACACACACACACACACACACACACACACACACACACACACACACACACACACACACACACACACACACACACACACACACACACACACACACACACACACACACACACACACACACACACACACACACACACACACACACACACACACACACACACACACACACACACACACACACACACACACACACACACACACACACACACACACACACACACACACACACACACACACACACACACACACACACACACACACACACACACACACACACACACACACACACACACACACACACACACACACACACACACACACACACAATTTTCTGAGCTTGCTTTACATCCCAGATCATCAATATACGTGTTTGTGAATTCAGGTGAGTGAGAGGAAGTGTCATAAAAGCTTGGGAGTTTTGGAACTTACAAAGAGGAATAGATTGGAAAAACGTACGGACGGGTATAGATGATAGATGAAAGGTGGGGTAACAGAGAGAGAGTGAGAGAGATAGAGTCACTGAGACAGAGAATGAAAAATATGAGAGAGAAGAGAAACAGGCGAGTGGCAGAATGAGTGAGTGAAAAGGTGAAAAATATAAGTGAATGTGGGAAAGAACGAATGAGCAAAAGAAGGTCCGTAGGTAAGTAAGTGAGTGAGTGAGTGAGTAAGAGTGAGTGAGAGAGGGAAATACTATGAGTGAGTGAAAGAAAGAGAAGGGATGGAAAAGAGTGTGAGTGAGTGGTCGATGGAGAGCAAGAGAAGGAAGACTGAGTGCGTGAAGGAAACACCGAGAGTGCAAGTGTATGAGTGAGTGAGTGAGAGTGAACAACGGGAAGGGGAGTCAGTGACGGCCAGAAAGAAAACTACAGAAAAAGAAAGAAGCAGAACGGTAAGAGGAGAAAAAACAACACGACTTCTTTTAAAGTTAATATCAGTTTTAAAAATACAAACAACTCATGCATATCAAATACCCATCTCTCTCTCTCTCTCTCTCTCTCTCTCTCTCTCTCTCTCTCTCTCAGATAACGAGGCGCCTCACTTGCCATTAGCGGTGGGATCTGTGGCTCTCGGTAAACTATCCTTAAGTGACTGTGAGATGTGGTGGTGCAGGGTGGTAATGGAGGTACTGCCTGGGTGGGTTGGGGTAGCTTAGGTTAGGATGGATTGGGTTTGGCTAGGGTAAGCAAGGTAACGTAAGGTAAGGTCACGTACGATTAGAGTCGATCAGGTTATTATAGGTTATAAGTACTGTAAGGCAAGGTTAGTCAAGTTAAGTAATGGAAGTAAGATAATGTAAAGAAAGGTAGGGTAGGGTTGGGTAGGGTAGGGTAGGGTAAGGTAGGATAGGGTAAGGTAAGGTGAGGTAAAGTAAGGTTTAAGATGAGATAAAGTACGGTATGGTTGAGTAAAGTCGGGTTAGTTAAAGTTCAGTTAGATCTGGTAAGTAACGAGAAGCCATGATAACGTAAGGTATACAGTATATGGATAAGGTTAGGCTGGAATGACCTGGATTAGACTGCGTTAGGAAGGGATGATCAAGGTTAGCATGGTTTAAGGTAAGTTGGTTGAAATGGGTTGGCTTAGATTTAATTGGTTTGAGCTAGGTATGGTTTAGCTCGGTTGGGTAAGGTTGCGTTAGGTTGGGTTGCCTTAGCGTAAAATGGGTTGAGTAGGATAGGGTTGGTTGGTTTAGGCCAGGCTGGGTTGGACTAAGTTGTTTTAAGTTGAGCTGGGTTACCTGAGTCAGGTTGGGTTTGGTTACTGTAACACTGAGGATCAAGACACCCGCACGGCTGTAATGATTAGGTCAGCACGCTCGAGCCAGGGAGGCTGTGGGAGAAGACGGCAATAGGAGATACACGCCAAGGCCCTCACTTCTTCGGGTAAAGCTCTTAAATATACCAACACTTTGGTGTGTTTATTATACCTGCCTCCATACGATTGCATTCATCTGTGGAAGGGAATCTCTCAATGAAGGGATTAAAAGCAACCTTCATTAACCAGACGATTGTATTCATCTGTGGAAGAGTAGGCCTCAATGAAGGGATTAAATGCAAGCTTCATTAACCCCTTCACTATGATGCCGATTATGTACAGTATTCCTGTTACCGACACGTGATATAATTGGTAAAAAAATAACTCCTCGTGGTGAAGGGATTGACGTCCACACTTCGCCAGTGATTTTGTATTAATTAAAACTTATAGGAGTCTAAATTAGTTAATGTGTGTGGGGGGGTGAGAGAGAGAGAGAGAGAGAGAGAGAGAGAGAGAATTACAGTTCTCTACCATATGCTAATCATCTTCGTTTTTGCCGGAAAGAACGCCCCCGTGACAGCGAAACGTGATTGCAGATTTGATCTTTCATCTCACTGCTTCCCAAAGCGAGCGCACGCGCGCGAACACACACACACACACACACACACACACACACACACACACACACACACACACACACACAGAAAATCTGACGCGGCGTTCCGGATGGGTACTAATAATCTCTGTGAAAGAAATTCTCAACATGCCTGATTTTTTGTGTCATTATTTTTATTGTACTCGAGGAAGAAAAATGAAATCTCTCTCTCTCTCTCTCTCTCTCTCTCTCTCTCTCTCTCTCTCTCTCTCCATTTTCAACGGTCTCCCCTCTCAGTTATTCGCTTCTCTTCCAATTCCCACTTTTCTCACTCTCTTGGATTTTCTTTTCTCTCTCCCACTTCCCACTCGTCTCCAGCTGCCCTTCCCTCTTCCACTTCTCTCTCACTCCACTTCTTTCTCTCTCATTTCCTGTCCTTCTTTCTCCCTAGTATCTAATTTTTCTGCTACGTCTCTCCCATTTTTCACTTTTCTCCCTTTCCTCTCTGCCTCCTCTCTTTACCGCTCCCTCTCCTTTCCTCTCCCTCACTGTTCGTCTCCGTCTCTCCCTTTATTTACATCTCCAAATTTCTTCTCCTTTCATTTCTCTCCTACATTCAATTGATCCCTTTCCATCACATCCATTTCCCTTCCTCCTCCATTCACTCTTCATCCACTTTCATTCTACTCGGAGATTTCGAGGAATCTTTTATTTGAAGTTATTTTAATATCTAAAATTATTTCTTCTTCTTTCTCTCAGTCTTTCCTTTCTTAAATTTTACACCTTATTTTCTTTTTAATCCTATGTGTTTCCTTCATATTTTAATAATTGATTCTTCAGTTTTTTACGAGTGTTGTCGCTGCTTCATCTCTCTCTCTCTCTCTCTCTCTCTCTCTCTCTCTCTCTCTCGTGACCTACCTTCCTTTATTACTTTTAGCCTTTGCTCATATTTTCCCCCCTCTGCATAATTCATGTCTCATGTATTAAAAATTTTGCCCTGAGTCTTTTTCGTCCAGCCTGATTTATATTCGATATCACTCCTTTCATTTATCATATTTTTGGGCTTTTAAAACCTCGACTGTTAAAGAATGAACATAATTCTTTAGCGTTCTCTCTCTCTCTCTCTCTCTCTCTCTCTCTCTCTCTCTCTCTCTCTCTCGTGAACTTTTTTTCCTCTATCACTTTTGATTTTTCCACATATTTTTCCCTCCTCTACATAATTCCTATCTCATGCATTAAAAATTTTGCCCTGAGTCTTTTTCGTCCAGCCTGATTTATATTCGATATCACTCCTCTCATTTGATAATGACTGAGCATAATTCTTTAGCGTTCTCATTACTCTCTCTCTCTCTGTCTCTCTCTCTCTCTCCACTGAAACCTTACACACACACACACACACACACACACACACACACACACACACACACACACACACACACACACACACACACTGTCCTAATTTCTTTAATCAATATAAAGCCGAATATGAAGAGGCGCCAATGCCATCCTTTACTGTATGCATGGAATTAGTCGGTGATGAACCATATAATACCGTATCTGTCTATCTATCTGTCTGTCTATCTATATATCAACCTATCTATCTATTTATCTATCTATCTATCTATCTATAGTCTTTGAAACGGTTTTTTCTTCTTTACCACTCTTTTCCCTCTTCATTGTATCACTTGGTACGCGAAATTTTTTCTTCTTCAATTGCAACTCTCGGATTTCCTTTTTTTTTTTTTTTTGTTTCCCGCCCACCACCACCACCTCTTCTCTCCGCCTATTCCCACTCCGACGTCATCCATCCATCTCTCTCTCTCTCTCTCTCTCTCTCTCTCTCTCTCTATCTATCTATCTATCTATCTATCTCTCATTATCCATTTGCTTTCCAATTTCACATATTTTTCCCTCTCCGTCCTTCGCTTCTCTCCCCTCTCCCACTTTTCTCACTCTTCTTTCCTTTCCCGTTCCCATTTCCCTTTCATCTCAAGCTTCCCTCCCCTTTTCCACTTGTCTCCCATCTCCCAGCTCATTCATTCTCCCTTCTTTTCTCTCCCTTTCCCTTACATCTCATTATTTCTATCTCTTCTACGTCCCCCCCATTTCTCACGTTTCTCCCTATCTTTCCGTTTCCCATCTTTACGTCTCCATCTCTTCCTCTCCTTTCTCTTTGCCTCTCTTTCTTCCTTTTTATCGTCAACTTTCTTTTCCTCCTTTACTTTCTCTCCTACTTTAATTTTCCTCCCTTTCGCTCCTAGCTGTTTCTCCAACCTCTTTCATTCCCTCACGGGGAAACTCACAAACCAACAGCAAAAATAGCCGCTCTGAAGCCATCATGTGGGCTTGGTACGGAATTCGTTTTCCAGGTGATGGCCGGCGAGAAGCAGAAAATAAGGAAAAAAATCGTAAAATCGCTTTCAGGGCATCGTTTTGGTTTGGAAATACATACACTTGTGCCATTATTAATCGAAGTATTGCATTCGTATTCCAAACAGAGCACTGGCTTGCATTAAAAAAAAGAAGAAGTAAAATTGTGAAAATAAGTGAGTAAGAACGCTGCTCCATTGAAGGCACTGTTTGACCTTACAAATTTATAGGCCTATCGTCGCAATAAAATGGAGAGAGCGAAGGTGATGCAACTCCCTACTCCTTATTCTTAGGCCGTTTTTAACACGTCTATAAGAATAGGAAATGTTCAGCCTGCATTCCACTATACTTAGAACAATTAGCAGGGAGGCAGACAAGTTGAACTTCTAATACTTTCCACCATATGTTTCAGTGATGATGTCAAACACTAGGGAGGTTGTAAGTCTCATCGCTGCCTTTGGCGTATTAGTAAGTTCCTTTTTGTTAGTGTTCTAAACAGAGTTAGTGAGCTTAACTACACACACACACACACACACACACACACACACACACACACACACACACACACACGTCGTGCAAAACATAACACCAACTCTCGCTTCGCTAACGCGGGTGTAACTGAGTTAATATACGATAATTCAAAATTCTGGAACATAGGTAATCTCTTTGTGTCATAATGCACGACTGGAGCTGCTTAGAGTAATACGGTTGCCACTTATCCATTCATCGTCATCACAGGTATTGTGTAAGAAGGTCAAGGGAACTAAAACAAACAAGGGACTGGGATTAATGTACAACACAGTGACACACTTTATCATTCCATTCATGTTTCCTCCACTTTATTTCACTCAAGAATATTAATACTGATATCACTAACCTTTCCATGGTCAAAATAACAGCAGACGATTTTTATTCAAGCTCGAGTGAGTCATAGGAGCCTGAGATGTTAGGATGTAATGCGTAACACGAGGTTCAGGGTGTCTATGGTGTCATCCGGTCACCACTGATCCAGTCATCACCATCCTGAGTACTAGCCAGGTAAAAAGGTTGAGGGAATGACAAGGGCAACTCACTGGGACTATCGCTTCAATCTTCCTTCCTCCTGACGATTTTATTTAGCTCACGGGAAATTATCACTCAGCCATTCATCATCATCGCCAGTCCTTGTATTACGGAAGCAGGAACAAAGACTAACAAAAAAAACTAACAACAGAGTGGGATTTCGTTGAGTCCCTCCCCCACACCCCCAGGTTTTTTGCTTGACCCCCACCTTCTCTCTCTCTCTCTCTCTCTCTCTCTCTCTCTCCAGGGTGGTCAGCGGGAACCACACATGCAAATATTTGACCGGCGGGAAGCAGACAGAAAAAAAAAACACGGCAATATATCCGTGGTGTTTTCATTTCCCCCCTTCTCTCTCTCTCTCTCTCTCTCTCTCTCTCTCTCTCTCTCTCTCTCTCTCTCTCTCTCTCATACAGTTTTTTTTTTCACTCTCACAAAAGCAGAAACTGGAAAAACAAGTTCATACGGTATACATTTCTATCTCTTTCCAACACATACCGCAACACTTCACTGATATTGGCACGCACGCACGCACACACACACACACACACACACACACACACACACACACACACACACACACACACACACTCCTATTTTTCCTGTCCGTATAAAACCCAGCGTAAATTAAGAGATGGCAATTTCCTCCTTTTAATGTACACGTATGTCAAGTATTGCTAGGGGAATCAAGGCATTTTCTTTCCCTGGATGTTATTTTCTCCATTACCCCTCGTGCCTTTTCGCTCTTGTCGCCTGTGGCTCTTGTTAGACTATATATTTTCCTCTTCACTTGTCCTTCTCTGTTTTCCCATGACTTTTTTTTTTTTGTCTCTCATTTCCACCTCTTCTTACGCCACTTTCTATCTCCCTGTCTGCATTCCTACGTCTTTATTCTCTCTCTCTCTCTCTCTCTCTCTCTCTCTCTCTCTCTCTCTCTCTCTCTCTCTTTATTTTCAACAGTTTTCTCTCTCCCACTTCCCACTCATGTCCAGCTGCCCTCCCCTCTTCCTCTTCTCTCTCACTCCACTTTCTTCTCTCTCATTTCCTGTTCTTCTTTCTCCCTAGTATCTAATGTTCCTGCTACGTCTCTCCCATTCTTTTCACTTTTGTCCCTTTCCTCTCAGCTTTCTTCCTTAACTTTTCCTCTCTTTTCCTCTCCCTCACTTTACCTCTCCCTCGCCCACTTCCTTTATACCTCCAATTTTCTTCTTCCCCTTTCATTTCTCTCCCACATTCAAATTATATTCCTTTCCATAACATCCATTTCCCTTCCACCTTCACTCACTCCTCGTCCACATTCATTCCACTTAGAATTTGTGGAACCATTTATTCGACTCTTTTTGAATATCTACAATTATTTCTTCTTCCTTCCCTCAATCTTTCCTCTTTTAAATTTTACATCTTATTTCCTGCTTAATCCTACAGCTTTCCTTCATATTTTGATTAGTGATTCTTCAGTTTATACAAGTTTTGTAGCTATTTCATCTCAGTCTGCCCCCCCCCCACCCTCTCTCTCTCTCTCTCTCTCTCTCTCTCTCTCTCTCTCTCTCTCTCTTCCTCGTGAACTGTCTTCCTCTATTACTTTTAATCTTTGCACATATTTTTGCTGCATAATTCCTGTATCATGCATTAAAAATTTTGCCCTGAGTCTTCTCGTCCAGCCTGATTTCTATTCGATATCACTCCTCTCATTTACCAGAGGCTATATTTTTTGCTCTTAAAACTTAGGCTGTTAAAGGTTGAGCATAATTCTTTAGCGTTCTCATTACTCTCTCTCTCTCTCTCTCTCTCACGTCGCTCTTCACTGAAACCTTACACACACACACACACACACACACACACACACACACACACACACACTGTTCTAATTTCTTTAATCAATATAAAGCCGAAAAAGAAGAAAGAGGCGCCAATGCCACCCTCTACTGTATGCATGGAATTGGTCGGTGATGAACCATATAATACCGTATTTATCTATCCGTCTGTCTATCTACCTATCTATTTACCCGTCTGTCTATCTATCTACAGCCTTTGAAGGAGTGTTTTCTTCTTTACCACTCTTTTCCCTCTTCATTGTGTCACTTATTACGCGATATTTTTTTCCTCTTCACTTGCAATTTTCGGCTTTCGTTTTTTCTTTTTTTTTTCCCTTTCTCTCATGCCCACCACCACCACCTCTTCCCTCTGCCCATTCCCACTCCTACGTCATCCATCTCTCTCTCTCTCTCTCTCTCTCTCTCTCTCTCTCTCTCTCTCTCTCTCTCTCATTATCCATTGGCTTTCCTATTTGACATATTCTTCCCTTTCCGTCCTTCGCTTCTCTCCCCTCTCCCACTTTCTCACTCTCCTTTCCCTCTCCCATTTCACCTTTATCTCCAACTTACCTCCCCTTTTCCACTTATCTCCCATCTCCCACTTCACCCTTTCTCCCTTCGTATCTCTCCCTTTCCCTGACATCTCATTATTTCTTTCTCTTCCACGTCTCCCCCATTTCTCACGTTTCTCGCTCTCCTTTCCACTTGCCATCTTTACGTCTCCTTCTCTTTTCCTCTCCTTTCTCTTTCTCCTTTCTTACCTCCCTTTCATCGTCAACTTTCCTTTCCTCCCTTCATTCTCTCCTACTTTTTATTTCCTCCCTTTCCCTGCCAGCTTTTTCCCTAACCTCTGGCACTCCTTCACGGGGAAAATCACAAACCAACAGCGAAAATAGCATCTCTGAAGCCATCATTTGGGCTTGGAATGGAATTCGTTTTCCAGGTGCTGGCCGGCGAGAAGCAGAAAGTAAGGGAAAAATCGAAAATTGCTTTCAGGGCATCATTTTGGTTTGGAAATACATACACTCGTGCCATTATTTATCCAAGTACTGCATTCATATTCCACGCAGAGTGCTGGTTCACTTGAGAGAGAGAGAGAGAGAGAGAGAGAGAGAGAGAGAGAGAGAGAGAGAGAGAGAGAGAGAGAGAGAAATATAGGTAAAATTGGAAACCCATATGTGAATAAGAACCGGTGTCCCTTTGAAGGCACCGTTTTGCCTTACAAATATATGGGCCTATCGTCGTAATAAAACAGAGAGGGAAGACTGTGCAACTCCCCACTCTTTATCTTTAGCTCAACAGGAAATGTTTAGCCTGCACTCCACTGTACTTAAAGCAATTAGCAGCGAGGCAGACAAGTCAAACTTCTTATATTTTCCACCATATGTTTCAATGATAACGTCAAACACTAGGGAGGTTGCCTATCTCATCGCTGTCTTTGGCGTAATAATAAGTTCCTTTATGTTTGTGCTCTAAACAGAGCGTTAGTGAGTTTAACTACACACACACACACGAACACACACACATGTCGAAAACATAACACCTGCTCTCGCTTCGCCGGCGCGGGTGTAAAGTGAGTTAATATGAGAAAATCATAACGAAGTAACGTAAGTGTTTTGTAATATATACATATAATACACGACTGGAACCGCCTCGTGTAGTACGGTTGCCACTTTTCCATTCATCGCCATCTCACGTATTGTATAAGAAGGTCAAGGGAACGAAAACTAACAAGGGACTGGGATTAATGTACAACACAGTGACGCACTGTATGATTCCATTCTTGTTACCTCCAATTAACTTCACTCAAGAATACTAATACTGGTATCACTAACCCTTTCATGGCCGGAATAACAGCATTCGATTTTTATTCAAGCTCGAGTGAGTCATAGGAGCCTAAGAATGTTAGGATGTAATGCTTAATACGAGGTTTAAGTAGTTTATGGTGTCATCCGGTCACCATTGATCCATTCATCACCATCCACAGTATTGGTCGAGAGAATGACAAGGGGCAACCTACTGGGATTATCGCTTTAATTTTCCTTCGTCCAGACGATTTTACTCAGCTCACGGGAAATTATCACTCATCCATTCATTATCATCGCTAGTACTCGTATTATTATCATCACCTGCCTTTAATTACACGAGGCTATAAAGATTGTGTGTGTGTGTGTGTGTGTGTGTGTGTGTGTGTGTGTGTGTGTGTGTGTGTGTGTGTGTGTGTGTGTGTGTGTGTGTGTGTGTGTGTGTGTGTTGAGGACGAATCTTTACCACATTCAGGAAATAGCAACGATGTGGATCTGCACAAGCCTATTACTTCTGGTGAGGATTTAATCAAAGACGACCGATTGCCAGCCGCAATATAGATTTTGATGTGGATTGGCTTTTTGTGAAACGGGGTGACTAAATTTCGTAGAGTTTTGAGAATGTTCTTCAAATATTGGTTTGTAGTTTATTAAGTGTGGTAGGGAAAGTATTTGGAAGAATTATTATAGAGAAAGTAAGAGATATCAGAAGTCCTAGTGAGTGATGAACAGGGTGGCTTTAGGAGTGGCAGAGGATGTGTGGATCAAATATTTGCAGTGAGACAGATAGCAGAGAAGGCTTGTGAGAAGGACCATAAGGTGTTTATAGCATTCATGGATCTGGAAAAAAACATGCGACAGTGTGGACATAGAAGGATTGTGCAAAGTCTCGCGAATGTACGGTGTAGATGGTAAGCTGCTAGGTGCCGTCAAGAGTTTTTCTGGTGGTAGTGAAGCATGTGTAAGGGTTAATGGGCATCTAAGTGAATGGTTCACGATGGATGTGGGCGTGCGACAAGAACGTGTGATGTCCCCATGGTTGTTCAGTATATACTGTATATGGATGGGGTGATGACAGAAGAGAGGGATGGCGTTGGTTATGAATGATGATGGATGGAATATCTCAAATTTGTTCTATGCTGATGATGCAGTACTGTTTGCAAATACCAGACAAGAACTTGGTAGGCTAGTGCAGGGTTTTCCTGATGTCTGTGAGCGTCGTGCCTTGAAAGTATATATAGTAAAGAGTAAGATGATGGTTACTGGGAGAGAAGGTGACTCCTGGTGCGATGTTACAGTGAAAGGAAAGAGACTGGAATTGGTGAGAGTTCAAATACCTGGGTACAGTGACAGAAAAGAGCGGAAACTGTGCAAAAGAAGTGGAAAGCAGAGTGACACAAGGAAGAAAAGTAGTTGGTGCAATGAAGGCCTTGATAAGAAACAGAGGCTTGAGTGTTGCAGCTGCGTGAGACTTACATGAGGGAGTGTTAGTGCCAACTTTAACATATGGATGTGAGACGATGGTGTGGCATGAAAATGAAGAGTCAAGAGTAAGAGCAGTGGAGATGGGACTGCTGAGGAATGTATGTGGAATACAGAGGGTGGATAGGATACGAAATTGATTCGTGAGAGATGTGGAGTGAGGAGGTCTGTGGACACCAGAATGGAAGACAGTGTCCTGAGGTGGTATGGTCATGTAGAGAGAATGGATAACAATAGAGTGGTGAAAAAGGTATAGCTGAGCGAATTTGAAGGAGGGAGGAGACGAGGTAGGCCAAGGAGAAGGTGGAGAGATATGGTGGATGAGTGAGTGAGGAAGAGAGGTTTGGAAGTCGGTGAGGCTAGGGAACTGACAAGAGATCGAGCTGGCTGGATGAATGTTGTGAGGAGAAGTGAATGATCAGGGATTTGGCACCCCTTCTGAGCATGGCGGCGTCCGGATTTATTCTATCGGATACTTTTAAGTGAAGCTACAGAACGTGATGAATGGTTTGGGCGTATCCGACAGAGCCAGGATTCCGGAGACTTGAATGATGAGTGAATGGAAGAGTGGCCCATTGGATTAGGCAAATTTAGGCTGTCTGGACACTGCTACATCTCACCCTGCCCTAGGGTGGGAAAGGAGGTCCGGATGATGATGATGATGATGAGTTAGCTTGTACTGTACCTAAGCCAATAATATATTTTGGCCGGACGGTTAGCATTCGGCCCCCGAATGCTCTTGTTTTATTCATGGAAGAACAAAAACCATCAACAGATTGTGATTAAGGTGATTCCCTCTTCCCCCCTCCCTTTTTTTTTGTTCGACCTCTTAATCTCTTTTTTTCTTCTTTTATTTATTTATCTCTTTATTTATTTTTTCAGGGAAGCCAACGGAAACCACACATACAGATTTCTGACCGTCAGGATGCAGAGAAAACAAAACGGCAATATATCTGTATTTGCTGTAAACGCTGATGGGTATTTACATCTGACTTCAGAGGTTTTCTTCCTCCCCCCCCCTCTCTCTCTCTCTCTCTCTCTCTTCTTGCTCATGTTTTCTCGTCTCTTATCTATTTTTCCTTCCTGTCACCTTCTTTTTCATTCATTTTTCTTACCATCGTTTCTCTCTTCTCTTCTTGTTTTTGTCTCTCTTTTCCGCTCTTACTTTCTCTCTCTCTCTCTCTCTCTCTCTCTCTGTCCCCCACTTGCGTCATAAAAGGATGCCATACCTTTGTTTTCCTCCTTATTCTCTCTCTCTCTCTCTCTCTCAAGAAAACTTCATCGCCGTTCTTCAACTCTTTCTTGTTCTCTCGTTCTTTGCAATTCTCTAACGAACCTGTCCTCACCCTCTCTCCTTTTATTTTTTTTTTTTGTTCCTTCACCACCCCATCTCCCAATCTCCACCACTTCTCTCTCTCTCTCTCTCTCTCTCTCTCTCTCTCTCTCTCTCTTTCATACAACCACACATTATTCTCCCCATCCCAGCACCAACAAGGAAATGCATTTTACCTCGCCTCATTTTCCGGGTCGTACCTAGAAACCTAACATTATTTTTTATTCCCAGGGTGAGCGTAACAGAGAGAGAGAGAGAGAGAGAGAGAGAGAGGGAGAGGGAGGGAGGGAGGGAGGGAGGAGGTGAATAGGAAGAAAGTGGGAAAGAAAAGAAGGCAAAGAAAAGAAAGACAACATAGAGGCCTTTGAATACAGAAGGAATATTAGGAAGAGAAGAGGAAGGAAGGATCTATAAGGAGACAAAGTAAGGCTGGGAAACATAATAACGATAACAACAATAAATATAATTATAATAATAACAATAAAACTAATAATAACAACAATAATAATGATAATAATAATAATAATAATAATAATAATAATAATAATAATAATAATAATAATAATAATAATAACAAAAATAATAATAATAATAATAATCATAATCAAGTAGAGGGAAAAAACACATATGACACTGAGTTTATAAATACAGAAAATACATGTTAGGAAGACCAGGACAGAAAGGAAGAAAAATAGGAATGAAGACAATAAAGAGAACGGGAAGAAAGCACCAAAGAAGATGACGCAACAATGTGTTATTTATGTACAGGGAAAATATATATGAATCGTTTCATTCCGATGACATGTGATTTTAGTGTATTCTTGCTGCCCCCGCCAACATGACCCAGCTGAGGACACAACTACCGACGTGGGTGGGGCTGATATAACTTTCATTTCCTTAATACAAAAGGTTCCCCCTAAGCTAAATTATATCATCTAGTTGGAAACCAGATGAGAGAGAGAGAGAGAGAGAGAGAGAGAGAGACAGACAGACAGACAGACAGACAGAGACAGAGACAGACAGACAGACAGACAGACAAACGGACAGACAGATAGACAGAGAGAGAGAGAGAGAGAGAGAGAGAGAGAGAGAGAGAGAGAGAGAGAAAGAGAGAGAGAGAGAGAGAGAGAGAGAGAGATGGTAATGAAGTGGTTATAAAGAGTAAGGGAAGGTGACACTTATTTCTCAACATTATTCAATTTTTTTTTTTTTTTGTCCTTTCAGGATCGGCATCCAAGTATTATTTTCTTAAAACTCCTTTGAACATTCACTGAATTCTTTAAGTTTCATAATGAGTATTACCGGAACACTTAATAAAATGGAAGAATACTATATGGGTAAATGATTCGATGAAATTTTGTAACACTGATGTACCATTTCCATACAAACCAATTAACACCTTTAACACCAAAGATTGATGTGACTATGCCTTGGTTTTGTTCAATAAACGTATACACAAGGAGGATGGAAAAAGAATGACCCAACATAAAGAAGGATCAGGGAACTTCTAGAATGGTACGAAGAAGCAAGAGGGATTCCCACTTAACTGCTCTCTCTCTCTCTCTCTCTCTCTCTCTCTCTCTCTCTCCCTCTCTCTCTCTCTCTTCCTATACACCCTCCGTCTCTCTTCTTGTAAGTCTCGATTTTTCCCCCCCTTTCTCTCCTCTCTATAATTATATCTTTATTTTCATTTCTTTTTCTTTCTGGAGTTTTCTCCCCGATTCTGCATCTTCATCTCCTCTTTCCAGCTTTTCCTGATTCCATCTATCTCATTTCCTCATTATGAAGCCCTCCTCCCTGCATCCACTTCTTTCACCTTCCTTTTTTTTTTTTTTTCATCATTGCATCCAAACTATTTCCTATCTTCTTTCCCTCTTTTTTCACCTGCATTCCTTCTCCTATCCTTATCTCATTCTATTAGTTCAGTTACTGTACTCTTCTAGGAGCTGCCTACCATGGGCCAACCGGCCTACTGCAGTTATCTTCTCTTCTTATGTTCATCTTTCATCTACCATCCCTTCATCCTCGTTTCACCTCTCTCGTTCATCTCCACCACCACCACTCCTCACCTCCCATCCATCTTAACTAAAACTCCATCATCACCTCCACCCATGCCCCTCCCCCAGCCAGGTGTTGTGAGGCAGGCCAGGTAACTACATTAAACTTTATAATTACTTAAGGGAGTGTGCCTCTACTGCCTACCTTCCTCCTCACCCCCCCCCCCTCCACGGCCAACGATGTGAAGGCAGAACAAGTGGAGGCGGTGAGGGGTCAACCCAGGTCATAATAACACCAGGGTAAATACATGGACCTAATAAGCCAACAGGAGATTAGGAAGAGAAAGTAACTGAGCAAGGAGCAGATATATGGATGTAATAAAGCAGTGATGATGATGATACCTAACACACACACACACACACACACACACAAGGGAAGAGGGTGATGGTGTGAATAAGAGGAAAGAACTGAGAGGAAAGAGGAAAAACTAGGAGAAGAGAAAAGGATGAATATAGAACTGGAAGGAGAGAGGAAGGGGAGAGAAAGGGTGTGTCAGTGGGGAAACGGAGAGAGAGAGAGAGAGAGAGAGAGAGAGAGAGAGAGAGAGGAAGTGGTGAATAAACAAAGCGAGGTGAGGGAGGAAGAAGAAGAACGAGGAGGAGGGGGAACGCGGGAAAAAGGAGTACAGGGAAATAGGAGGAACATGAGAGGAAGAGAAAGAGCGGAGGGAGAGAAACAGGCGAGGGAGAGAAACAGGGGTGGAAGAGGAGCTGAGGAAAAAGGCAAGCTAGAGAGGATGACCTGCGGAAGAAGAATTGGGGAGACACAGTAACGGGAGGAAGCGAAAATTAGGAGAAATTAGGTAAAGATAAAGGAGAATAGAGAGGGATAGCGAAGAAAGAAGAGGAAGAGGAGAGAGTGGGGAAGATTAACGATTATATAATAGATAAGGGACGAGGGGGGGGGGAGAAAAAATGAGAAGAATGAGAGACGGACGCGAACAGGTGGCGCTAGATGAAAGAAAAGTTAGGAGGAAGAAGAGAAGATAGAACGAAAAGGAGGCGAGATGGTGATGCAGGGAAAGAACGGAGGTGTAGAGAATGAGGAAGAGGTGTAGAGAAGGTGAAAGGGAGAGGAAGGAGGGAGGGAAGCGGAGAGAGGGGAAGAGAGGGAAGGGGATGAACAGAAGGAGGGACAGGGGAGAAAAAGGAGAGGGATAGAGGGATGGAGAGGGAAGGGTGAAGGAGAGAGGATGCGAGGGTGACAGAGTATGGAGTAATGATTATGGTGAAAGCCGTCCATGACACCATTAACGTCAATCTTTATAACTGCAAATATAATTCTAAACTGACACTGCCATCAAGGGCAATGTAAAACAGTGCAAAAGCATGTTATAAATGCATATGAACAATTGCATTAGTGGCAGTAACGACATATATCAGTTTATTAAAGCATGAAGGTGGAGACGGGGAGGTAGAGGGGGCGAGGGGAGGCAGGGTGAGGAAGGAAGGTAATGGGGAAGGGTAGGAAAGCTGGTCGATTGGGTGTAGGAGGGAATGCAAGGGGGAATGCTGGGTTGGAGGAGTAGGGGAGGAGCCATGGAAGTTGTGGAGGTGGATGGGAGGGGAGGGGTGGAGAGAGAGGGCAATGTTGGTGGTGGAGGGAAGGAGGGGAGAAGGTAATTGTAAGAACCGCATTGAAAGCTGGTGTGAGCAGGTGTGTGTGTGTGTGTGTGTGTGTGTGTGTGTGTGTGTGTGTGTGTGTGTGTGTGTGTGTGTGTGTGTGTGTGTGAAGGATAAGGGAATGAGGGAGTAGATCTTCACATGTTTCTTGTCCTACCTTAAGTGAAAATTTTAGTAAAGAAAAAGGGAACGATGACGAGTTGTTCCGTGCACCTCAGTCCTGCTCCTCACCAAGATCAACTTCTCCTGAATTCAACTCTTTTCGTTCGAGTGTGTAGCTTAAGTTGCATAAAGAAATCCTGTGGTATCCAGAATAAGAAAGACGGAAATATGATAACTGAACTGAATGGATCTGTCTGCATTGGCATAATTATCTACCTAGTGTTAATATTTCCTTGCATTGCCTATGCTTTTTTTTTTTTTTTTCCACTACCGCCCTACATAAAACTCAGATAAGAAAAAAGCTCGTGGTGAGGTTAGAAGCTATCTCCAGTAAACACTTCCAGACCATGACGCTTTTAAACATAATTTTGGCTACAACCACACAATTTTATTCAGCACAGGAAAAGTACTTGTGAAGGGGCAAAAGATATAAGCAAAACACAAGGAGAATATTTAGGTGCGTTAGGATAGGTCTTCACTACAAGGTTGTCTTCACTGCAGTGACGCCTAATGGATCAAGTCTTGTCTCCTTATACCATCAAAACTCATCCCCTTCTCCCTCCCCCACCTGGCTTCCTTATCCTTAATCACTTCACTTTTCTTGCTGCTGCTTGACCATCTTATTCAGCACAGGAAAGCCCCTGATAATGAAAGGGTTAATGATGGCTGGAACTAACCCACCACCTCCAAAGTCAGCCATAAAGGTGAATAATGTGGTCTGGTGGTAGTAGCAATTAAATATATAGCACATCATCGTTATGAAGGGGATGACCAGCACTTTACCAACGTAAGGGGGAGGCAGGTACTATATATTTCTTTTATTCAAAATGACCCCCACACCAAAACACACACACACACACACACACACACACACACACACACACACACACACACACTCTCTCTCTCTCTCTCTCTCTCTCTCTCTCTCTCTCTCTACTGTCAGCACTGAGGCCTTCTAATCCCACACAGTCTATCAAGTTGGCGGCCTATTTTCTCATCGCAGAAAGTCAAATCAATGAAACCCACAACAACCCTCCATCTCTCATAGAATTTCTATTCCCCAATACGCCAGGTCGCCTCCAGATCCAAGAATCCATATTGGCTCTAGACTCTGTAAGCCCTAGCTTCTCATTGCCCAACTCTGCCCATTCTTCCCCAACTCCCCAACTTCCTTTATTTCCCATTGCCTAAAGCTGACCCACCCATCTCTTCTTCAGCCTGTCCTTACTTCCATCAAGACATCCTAGGGATATTCATACAACATCCTCCACTCACTTGAAAGAATCATTTTATTTTGCTCCATTATTTAAGAGCAATAGTTCTTTAAATATGTATGTGCCGTCGATCGCATTTTCTTGACTATGTAAAGCAGTGCTGGTTTATAGTATCTGTTCAATCAGTAAAATAATGTCAAGCATCCTCCTTCTCCTCATCCTGTTGCTTTACTATCGTTATCATTCAGCAAGTAGAATTAGATCTCGTAATCATAGTCTGCATTGTAACAAGCAGCCTCGAAAGGACCATAAGGTCTGTTGCTGTTTACTTTCCTTTTTACTCCTTTGTACTCCTCCTCCTCCTCCTTCTCCTCCTCCTCTTCCTCCTCCTCCTTCTCCTCCTCCTTTTCCTCCTCCTCCTCCTCCTTCTCCTCCTCCTTCTCCTCCTCCTCTTCCTCCTCCTCCTTCTCCTCCTCCTCCTCATCATCATCCACTGTGTATCGTGTATCGTCTATTCATGCTCTAGCCAGTAAAAGTGCCCCGCCGTAAAAATCTTCATTACCATCAACAATTCATGAAGTGTTATGTAAAAAACATGCACAAAGGTGTGGATTTTATTTTATTTATTTATTTATTTTTTATTTTTTATTTTTTTGGCGCAACATGAAAGCGTATACAGTACAATGTTCTGTCGAGATAGACACGACAACTGCAAAATGAGTCCTGTTTTTTTTTTTTAATTACATGTGAACAAAGGCAGACAGCAGCCACCACCGACACACTATCCGTCTCTCTTGCTACGTTATTATTACCCAGGGTACGATATAACAGTTCATCTCTCTCTCTCTCTCTCTCTCTCTCTCTCTCTCTCTTCATCAGGCAGGTAGGTATGCAGGCACTGTGCTACTCTTTTCAAAGACTGTAATAATATTCACCTCTGCTGTTGTGTGTTAGTTCCACTGGTCCTGTCCCGACACCGCCAGTCCATCTAAGCCATTTATGTTCGCGTCATTACTCTCATCTATGCCCAGGTTACTCATACCTCCACGGACGGTAGGAAATAATATTTCGCACATAGTCAGGGAGACTTTATGAGAGGTAATTTGAAATGGGGTACATAAAGGAGAGGTGTTCACAGTGACTACCCTACGTATATTCAACTGTTTGTATTTACCGGCCAGATTACCTTAAGGTGCATGTATGATGGACCAGTGACCCACCTGCGCTCTACACTACATATACCAAGCATGGACTCTAAATCTTACGGACCAGAAACGACTGGTTGTGTCAAAAAATGTCAGGTTTTACGTGGGGAAAAGATGCTCTGACAGAATTTGAAATAACACAGTGAGAGGTGTGGAAGTAGACTAGTGTAACTGAATGAGCATATTAATGTGTGCTGAAGTGATATGGGGGGAGAAGGAGGATGAAGAGGTGGAAGCGGAGAAGGGAAAGGAAGAGGAGCAGGATGAAAGCATTACTCTTACTCCATACAACAAATGGATATGAAAAAAGAGAAGTAAAGAGCAGGTGGTGGAAGAGATAGAGGAATATGAAGGGGGGAGGAGGAGAAGGAAGCGGAAGAGGAGCACGACGATAGGGGTGGGAAAGAAAAAAGTTTGAAGCAGGGGGTGATGCATGGTGGCATGGTGAGGAATGGCTGAAGAATGACGAAAAACTGAGAAAGGGGTGAGGAGGGG
This sequence comes from Coenobita brevimanus, assembly GCF_032717465.1. Taxonomy (NCBI): domain Eukaryota; kingdom Metazoa; phylum Arthropoda; class Malacostraca; order Decapoda; family Coenobitidae; genus Coenobita; species Coenobita brevimanus. Next base: position 13,804,911 of record NC_137016.1, read on the forward strand.
GTGAGGTAGGGGTGGGGCAGGGGTAAGGCAGAGCACACACACTAAAGGAGATGGAAAAGCTATGTCACACTCCAGGCCACCTCTGCCTCTCACCTCACCATCTTAGCTGAAGCCAAGGGATGGATGGAGGAAGGGGCAGGTAAGGAGAGGTGGAGGAATAAGAGTAGGCAGAAGAAGGAACTGAAGAAGGAAGACGAGCGGAAAGAAGACGGGTTAAAGTAGAAAAAAGAAAAGAGTAAAGAACAAGAAAAGGGGAAGAGAACACCAACAGAGAATGAAAGCTGGGAAGAATGAAGAAAAACAAGAAGCGGTGCCAAGACACAACAAACCCGTCCCCAGCAGTCATTTTAATGCTGACGTTTACGCACAACAGAATATCTAGTTAATGATATCACATCAAATTTGGAGTAAATCGGGTGAAAACTGACGAATTTATGCCCATTTGAATTTTTAGGCACGACCCACCTGACACTGACCTCCTAACCGTAAACTGCGGGGTCACCCCCTGCCGTAATGAGACATGTTACAGGATGCATTGAAAGATGCACTTTTAGGTTTTGGTTTCATGTCGATATGACGTATTTGAAAGGACTTATGGCAAGAAGACGATATCCTACCCGTTTTTTTTTTTTTTTGCATTTTTGGGGCTTACAGCCTGGGCCTGGGCTCAATTTGGCCCCCAAATTAAATCAGGTGATCAGAAGGTCATAGTCCATCATCTCTGTAATTTAAGTCAAAATCGCACCAGTAGTTTTCGCTTTTTGTTAACAGACAGACAGAGAGACAGAGTGAAAACAATGCCCGTCCCCTACTCCCTCCGGGGCGGGGACGGGTAATAAGGAAGAAAGAACGATGAAGCAAAATGAATCGAGGAATACACACACACACACACACACACACACACACAAGTAGAACGCCTTTTAACGAGAGAACCACCCTCCAAAACGGTGAGCGTACAGAAATCTCCACCCTCCTCTCTCTCACTCTCTCTCTCTCTCTCCATTCCTTCCACTCGAATTCTTCCACTGATGGGCCAACTTCTTAGTATCAATATCCACTTTCTGATCCTCCAGTAAAATTTTCCCCAATAATATAGCCTTACCAGCTGCTGCTTTTATTCCTCATGGTAAGTTCCATGGAAGTAGTGGTGGGTGAGGAGGGAGCCATTTGCCTTGATATTATTTTCGTTGTGGTATTCTGATTCATTCTTTCTTTTATAGTTTCTGTCATGGGTGAGATTCATAAATCCTGATCAGATTCATGAGAGAGAGAGAGAGAGAGAGAGAAAAGGGGGCAGGCCGGGGGACAGGGGGAGAGAGAGGTAAGGTGAGTGAATGTATAGTCTTTTTTCTTTTTTTTAATCCCTTAACCGCGGGGATGTCGGGAGTGTGCAGTGCGTGTCCCGCGGAGATAATTGCTCTCCGACTGACTTTTTAAAAATATTTGCCAAAAATCAGTTATTAGTCCTAGAATATTATAATTAAATAAGCATATGGCACATGCCTTCAGCTTTCTCCTGGGATGTTTGTTGGGCCTTTGTCGAGTACCGTAGGACTTGTGGAGACTTCTGAAGTTGGGTAACGAAGTCTCCACTTTACACTTCCTGATACCCCGTAATATGGATACCACTGCCTGATAATATAACTACAAACACTATTCTATGAATTCAAGTAGCTTGAAATCCATATTCCAAAAAGAAAAAAAAACACTGTGAAAGCAACATAAATTTCAAGCACGCACGAGCTTTCCACCCACGCTCGTTCCCTGATGGTATTCTGAGGCAGAGCTGTCATTTATTATTCATAAACAGACTCACACTTTATATTCCTAGTACTTTATTACACTTATTTATACATACAATATTTATCCATAAGTTTCTTTCAGTACTAGTAGTTTATTTTCACTCCAGGCATTCACTTTCTCGTTCAGTAAACTAGTGTAGAGAGCGAAGTTTTTACTTTCACTCTCATTACTCCAAGTATTTATACACGCTAGAGCAAAGCTTTCACTTTCACTTTCAGTACTCCAAGTATTTATACTCGTATTCTTATATTACTAACTATTTACATTTTATTCACATTCTCTATATTATTTACATTATTTACATTTCTATTTTATTTACACTATGTTACGCACTGTCACTTGCAGTAACTTGTAAAGCTATTTTCCAGTGTTTAGTTTTATTTACATTCATTGCTTTCACTTGCTATTTACACATTATTTACATTTCCACTTGCACTGTTTTAGAGTCACCATAAAGATCGTAGTCACTGTCCATCATTATCACTGATAAATTAGCCAGTTCACGTTCCACAGCAGAGTCACTTAGCCCTTTACCCCTTCCCACATGAGGTTTAGTAGGGGTAGAAGTCACAGGGCCCTTTGCAGGGGGCTAAGGACAGGCGCGAATCGGATGTGGTTTCACCTTGAAAGACGACAGTAAACTGAATGATGTGGCCTACGGGCAGGGAAGGGTTGACAATGTCAGCATGGTGACAGCTGGTAATTTATATGCTATGAAATGATTGGCAAGAAATCTAGACAATATGTAATAAATTAAGTACTTCCAGGTGAATGTAAATATCACTTAGGCTTCTCCCTTCCTTTCTTATATATATTTTTGTTACGAGAATAGGTCATAAGGCATATTTCAAGGGTAAATAAACAGAGAAAATTAGCGAACGAGTGCACATGGGGTGTTGCCAGGTCCAGACATGGCAGTATCAATTACCATTTCTCTTTCTTTTATATATTGTTATGTATAAGAATAAGGCATAGGGCACATTTCAATGGAGAAAATGAGTGGAAAAATCCGTCCAGGATATGTGTAGTGCAGCGCAGCTGGTCAGGCAGGAGGAGAGGGTAATGGAGGGGAGGTAAGGAGCAGAGTCAAGCACAGGGGGAAAAATGGCTAAATTGGCAACAGTGGATGGGAGTGCAGATGACATTAGCAGAACTGAGTGTAGCTGGACACTGGTAGTACTGATAGATGATACAAGCCACCACTTGAAAGCCTGGGCGAATTCAAAATAACACAGAATCACAAAAGTGACGCCTCGGGGTATGATCCCTTGCTCCCGAGCATCACGAAAGTGACGCCCCACGGTTAAGGGGTTAAGGAAATGGAGAGCGTAGAACCGCTTGATGCCTAAAAATCTCTGTAAAAACAGAATCATGGATATGAGGGGGAAATCACAATGAGATTTTCCTTCCACTTTTCTTGTACTTTATTTTTCTTACTTTGAACGAACGACAGGAAAGGCGGAGTTCATGACCTTGTCATGTCTTTGTTCTTCCTGGAAATGGACATGGTGGTGAGGCAAGGGAGTTGGTGGTCATTGTGTTTGTGGGTCTGGCCCTGAACACCTTGGTGAAATCAATGGCTTGCATTCTTGTCGGTGTGGCAGGTTTTATACCACCTCCTTTGCGATTTACTTTACGTTAGCAGAGGTACCCGGCATTGCTGGCACATCGATTACCAATACATAATTTCTGTAAATCTAATATACTATAGCACTAGCTGTGTGCGTGTCAGTGTGTGTGTGTGTGTATTTTGGGCAGCCAAAACTACACATTCAAATCGCACCAAAATTGGCACAAAAATTGCAAAAAATTCGCTGATGTGAAAAAACTTGGTCCCATCACGATTGAAAAACTTTTACTATATTTTATGAGCGATCAAAGTTTGACCAAAAAACGCCGCTCCCAGTGTGAGTGCGTGAAATTAGGGTTGCGTTCGTCATAGAGTTTTTGATGGCTTTATATTGATGTCACCTTGACGGCCAATAGTGACAACGTTAGACTACAACAGCACATAAACGTGACTCGGATTACCTGAAATGATCGCAACGTGCATGCAAAGCACGAGGAAACGAGTGAGATGCACGAGGAAACGAGTGCAAAGCACAAGAAAGCGAGCACGCAGCACGAGAGCCCTCCTCAGGAGCAAGCGCGACAGGGCCCAAAGGGCCCACAAGCACTTATAAACACCATAGCACACTGTGTAGCCATATTCCCTATGAGTGAGTTGGCGACATAACCAATGGATAACTAATTACTGTGAGGTCGAATTTTTATTAAGTTTTATCTAAGATAGTGATAAAACGAGTTACATATGCGTCACCCATAATAATCCATATCACAGTTCCTAAAACTGACATTTCACCTCCACCCAGCAAAGTACATATGTACTCGTCAACATGTAAATACGTTAACTCTTCGTCTCTGGCAGTCCACGCACTGCCGTCTACCTCCCCCCTCCTCCCATACACACACACACTCATACTCACATAAACTGTCATTCCTAGTTGGACAGTTAAAGAAAGAAAACACTGGCTTGAATTCCAGAAGCAACACTTTTCATCGTGAGAAGAAATGCTTGACAGAATCGAGTTTCTACTACACCTGTTGAGAGAGGTCAGTGTAGGGACTGCTTTAAAGGAACCCCAAAGATGGTCAAAAATATATGTAAATCGCACCTTTAACTCATTTGCACGCTATCCGACAACACATTTATTCTTTCACTAACCATGATACCCACCCCTTGGCAGGCAGTGATATTCCGGTGCCTTTCAACGGTAAAACATTATCTACAAATGTCTTCTCCAATATTTAAGTATTCATTGAGGGAAAACGTTATCGACAATACTTACATTTACATATAACGGTAAAATATTATCTACAACATTTACATAATTTACGCTATACATCATTCAGCCACGATAACACCTGAAACATCATAAAGTGCAAACCTTGCGCCTGTTGGCCGTAAACTATTATGTCAGAAGGCTTGGCATTTCGGGCGAGGGTGTATCAGATTCTGGTGGACAAAATTGCATGCACTTAAGTGTTATCCTTGCCCTGAGGCGGGGGTTTGGGGGGGGGAGAGAGAGAGGGGAAGGAAGTGAGGAGAGGATGAGGACCGTGTTGGGGGGGGGAGGGGAGAGGATGTTTTTGGGGGAGTAGCTGGGTTTTGGGACGGAGGAAGGAAGAAGGGAGAGGGAGGAGGTAAGATTAAGGAAAGAAGAGGAGGAGAGAGAATTTACTTGCAATAACCAGAGACTAAAGCATGAAGGGACAGAACATTAGGGAAAATGAATGACAAAATAGAAAAAGAAAAAAACAGATATGATGATGAAGAAGATGAAGAAATGAAGAACAACAACAATACATACATCGGTCAGATGGAGTTATTCAGTCAACACAAAAGTAAATGCAACACTCAACAAAAAGGTTAATTTGATCTGTTACTTTAATTGTAATGTACAGTATATATATATATATATATATATATATATATATATATATATATATATATATATATATATATATATATATATATATATATATATATATATAACCCATTCGATCTCAGGGGTGCTGGGCGAGGCATGGCACTGGGTGGGTACTAAGTGTACCGCCCTCTGCCTATCGGCTAATAGTCGCGAAGCTCATAGGCCCCTACCCTGGGGTTCCCTACTGTATAGGGACTTGAAGAATCCCAGTTCTGTCCAATATTCCGGACACTGGGTTTCAATGGGATATATATACTGTATATATATATATATATATATATATATATATATATATATATATATATATATATATATATATATATATATATATATATATATATATATATATATATATATATATATATATATTCGTAACTTCATTTAAGTTGTGCACCAAGAGTCTTTTGTTTACTGTATTTCTGAGTTTCACTAAAACTAGAAAGGCATTGTGTAAAAGGTCGAACAAGAGTTGCCTTGATGATTAAAACAACTTGATCAGCATTACTGGTGTTTTGAAGAATGTGTCAAGAAGGGCTCAACAATGAGGCTGTGTCCTTGGCTCTGTGTGCTGCATATTGACTCGGTTTAATGAGAGTAACGGTATGTACTGACGTGTTGGTATTACTCAACACATAATTATACACGAGTACACAAGAACACATATACGTAAACAGTTTTTTGTGCATGACTGTAAGAGTCGTATTTTAACTGGTCTGTGTGATTCTCTGCCGCTTGCACCGTACCGGTTTATGTGTACGTATACCCTATATGCCAATATTATCTTCTGCGTTATTTATGCAGTTTATAGCGATATCTATAACTCTAAATTATAACTCTAACAGTCAAGTGTGTGTGTGTGTGTGTGTGTGTGTGTGTGATGACTATGTACTTGCGTGTCATGCATTACCTATCAATAGCACACTAAATTCCTGTGTATGCCAACATAACACCGTGACAGTTTAATTAACTACTCCAGCGGCACACCTGACGGGGCCAATGTGTGTGACGGATCTACAGGTACCCTTAACATGACAGGCACCAAAAAGTACTGCCAAAAAATATACCAGCGATGAGTTGTGATGCTTTGTTCGGGGCCTGGCAGGGTAGGTGGGTGGGAGAATGGGTGGGTGGGTAGGTGAGAGGGCACTTGGGTGACAGGGTGGCTAGGGTAGGTGGGTGGGAAGATGGATGAGTGGATGGGTTGGTGAGGGGGTAAATGGATGTTGCGTAGTTGTGATGGGTTGACAGGTAGATGGGTGGGTGGGTGAGCAGGTTGGTGTGTAGATGGGTCGGTGGGTAAGGGGTAGATGCAGTACGTAGATGGATGCGTGGCTGCAAGGGAGGCAGGAAACCTGGTGGGTGGGTAAATAGGCAGATAGGTTGGTGTGAAGGTAGTTAGTTGGACTGGTAGTTGGGTAGGTGGGCATGCAGAGAGGGAGACAGGCAGGCAAGTAAGTAGGTAGATAAAAGGATAAGCAGGTGGGTGTATATTTTGATGGATGAATGAGTTACAAGGAGCAGAGCTATGACTATCTATCTATCAAACTATTGCCAGACACCGTTATCCCGTAAGGGGTGGCCATTTGACTTTGAGCTAGTTGTTTCACAGGGAGGGGCACTAACCCTCCACCAACCCACTTACTGACACGTAAGGAGCACGTATGGTTTGGTTATATGGTTACCACCCAGCGTTGTATATGGTTTCTTGACTTACAGGAAACCATTAGGCTTGTCACTCATTATAAAGCCACCTGTAAAGGAAAGAAAAGCAGTAAGAAGTGACAGGAAAGATGGAAGATATAGGAAGAGAGGAGGGCAGGCACAGAAAAAGAATGATAAAGGCTAAGGAAGAAGTAGGCAGCACTACATCAAGTGAGTGGATGATGGTCGCCACCACCTTCCACACTTCTCCAAATTCAATACGACACTCTGTCAGCATTGGCTTTACCACCACCACCACCACCACCACCACCATCACCGCCACCACCATCACTACCATAATACTAAGGCAATTAACATGTTTCTTCAACTCCGTTCCTTCTTTACCCCTGCACAATTGTTGACTCTATTCAAGGGTTTTATCCGCCCCTGTGTGGAGTACAACTCTCATGTGTGGGGAGGCTCCCCAGATACAGCTCTTCTCAATAGGGTGGAGCCAAAGGCTTCTCGTCTCATTAACTCTCCTCCGCTTACTGACTCCCTTCAACCTCTGTCTCTTCGACTCACTGTTGCATCTTTATCTCTTTTCTATCGCTGCTTCAATGGTCACTGCTCCTCTGAACTGTCTGCATGCATTCCTCCACCTCTACGACGGGCGCGTAGCACCCGTCTAGCAGCAAACTCTCATCCCTTTTCTGTCCAACTCTCTAATAGAAGAGTTAATCGTTACTCCCAGTCCTTCACTGATGCAACAGGTCAACTCTGGAACTGTCTCCTGTCTGTATTTCCTGCTTCTTAAGATATCCAGTCTTTCAAACGCAGTGTGTCCAGGCATCTCGAAATGATCGGATCTTGATTTTGGCTCTCTTGTATTTTGTTTTTCTCTTGGATGGAACAACAATTGCGGGCTCACGGCCTTTGGTTCCTTCTTCCTCACATAAAAAAAAAAATACAACCATACCCTCCCCCTCACTCTACTCTAGCACCGTCCTTTATCCCAAAATCTTCTCATCCCTCTTCAACCATCCAGAATGCAATATCATTTGAATCTTACTGCCTTCGCTGTCCCCACCTTTTTCCCTATTTCCCTTCCTCTGTATCTCTATCATTCTCCATGCCCTGCCGTATTTCCCTGCCATCTTCCACCCAGATTGGACTTTCTCTGGTTTCTCCACAGGCTGAGCTGAGGTAAGGTTGGAACTGCATTTAGAAAACAGAAACTTACAGAGCACGAATGAGAGATATCCTTCGCCCTCGATTTTATATCTACCAATCTATCTCTAGTCAGACGCCTTAATCCCAGGAAGGACTGGGGGGTGGGAGAGGTGGCCACGAGCAAATTGCCTCAATGTCGCCCTGTCCTTCGCCATCAAGCTGTCCTCATCCAGTTCACACCACCCTCATTTATTACTTCTCCATCTAATCCTTAGTGTCCCACTCCCCTTCTCTCCCTCCACCTCACTCGCATGAAGTATCCCAATCAATCTTTCACTGTTCATTCGCTCCACATGGCCAAATAATGCCAGTGTATTTCTATCAATTTCCATAACATTCCCATTAACATACATCATATTACATTTGTATACATCATACACCGAATTAGCCTGAATAACTTGAAGCTACAAAACTGACTATAGGGACCTGAGTGTTAACAGCCAACTGCGTAGCGTATTTCGGAAATATCTGAATGCTTTTCCTGTGATCCAGTCATTTCAGTCAGGAAATTCTGTCAGTGCCACAAACACCTCTCATATCCACCTGCTTCCTTGACCGCGATTTCTGTGAAAATATATACACACATACTATTTACACACACACACACACACACACACACACACACACACACACAAAGAAAAACTTGCCCCAATCATATATTAATATATAAGGCATATATTAGGCTTTTATTAATTCAAAAGTTCACTCACATTAGGTAGCTCGTTATCATCTCTTCTGTCCATTCTGGTTTAGTAAACAAGTTTACCAGGAACGAACAGCATTTTATTAATAATAAACTCACACTGAAAAAAAGAAAAAAAAAAAAAAACAATACCACGCCCCATGGCCTTCCTCTTGCTTAAAGATACTGTTTGTCACAGGCTTCATTTTTCACAGTGAAGAGTGAAAGGCTGATAACACTCTCAAATGGGATTTTTAAGAACAGCGTCACCATGGCCAGAGGGGGAAATCTCAGGGACAACTGAGAAGTGGAAATTACTGTGAATATTTATGTAGGGGTGACGGTGTGTGTTGTGTAGAGGTGTGGATGAGGGGGAGGGAAGAGGGAACTGTGAATAATGGAAGGAAGAAGGGAGGAGAGAATGTTGTGGGAAAAGGAAAGAATCAGAGAAAGTAAAAGAAGAGGGAATTGTGGAGGAATCTGACACTGAATCATCAAATGGAAATTGCTGTGTACATTTATATGGGTATGTGAGAATATTTAGCAAGGGTGTAGATGAGGGAGAGAGAGAGAAGAGGATACTGTGGTAAAGGGAGAAATGAAGAGGAGAGACAGAAGGGGGCTTTATTGGGAGGGAAAAACAGTGAGAGAGGAGAGGGTTTTGTGGAAATATCTGAGGCTATGTCAGAAAGTAAAATGTGTTGTGAAAATAAATGTGGTGTGTTGTATTGGACTGTGAATGAGGATTATGGTTACAAAAGAGATGCAGCGTGTGAGAGGTGTTTTGTAATGTATAATCGCTAATGAACGTGTAATATGTAAAGGGTATCGTTTATTCTGGCCAAGGCTGAAGGAGAACACCGCAGGGGATGTGACTCTTGAGTGTGTCGAAGAGTTTAACTGTTTGGGTGACAAGCTTCGTACGACACGTGGGCCAAAGGCTTGCTCAGTTGCGATAGTTAAAATAAGTAGTTTAGAAAACTACCGCTACTAACCATGATAATGCTTTCCTTCTATAATAAAGACAAATGATATCCTTCATGAGTGAGATATGTCATGCTTTGTGGGCACCGAATGGCATACATTTATGGACGATGATGTTGGTATTTTTAAACGTAATCTAATAAGAATGGTAAGATGGACGTGTAATATCACAGTGAGAGATGCAACATTGCGTGCAAAATCTAGAGGACGCTAAAGTGTTAGTGAGGTGACACATATGGGCAGGCTGCTGTGGTATGGATATGTGCAGAGAAATGTGTGAGAGAAACTGGGTGAAGTGTTGTACACACATGAACGTGGTGAGAGAATGCCCATCCAAACAGATCAAAGACCAAGTGGGATTGGGCCACGCATACGAGTATGCCAGAGAATTCACACTCACACATCCAGTAGTTCTCTAGTACATCATCAACAAATTTCATCACAGCGTCACATATCGGTGATATGAATGGTAAAGTAGGGAATGTGAAGGTGGATGGAATAGTTGGTGAGTGGGGTGTGCCTGCTGAGATAGATGAGAATGGCAGTGCGTTAGTGGACATTTGTGCTGGGAGGGGGTTGGTGATAGCCAATACCCTCTTCAGGCACAAAATGATCCACAGGTATACATGGCATGTGATGAGAAGGGTGGGTGGTGTGGGGGAAAAATTAGAAAAATTTAGAATATACCCCCGGTAGTGTCGTAAATATTTAACTGGCTAATCACTTGCACTAAACAAGACAAAAATAGGCCTACAACACTACATAATTTGTCCGGATATATATGTCTTACTCCCAGGACTCACCTGGATCGTAATGACGTGTAGGTTGTGTTCCCTACTAAGCAACTAAACGATCTATTTAAGGATCCTCAAATAAAAGCTGGAAACCCTGGTGAAATATTATTCGCCCAGTCTTTCGCCACTAAGGGTCATTTAGTTACTTAGCTTAAGAGTAGGAATGGAGAGGCTTGTTGGTTGTTGCCATATGGTCGGAGTTGTTGAAGATGTTGCTTGTTGCTAGTGCTTGGCGGATTACTGGAGGTTACGGCCTGGACCAAATACGTACTTTTTACGTAAGCATTACTATTTACACTATTTATAAATTAAAGTGAATTGATAATGTTCATTCCCATCTAGGAGGAAGCACTGTCGTAAATTAATTAATCAGTCCAGTCTGTCCCAACCGAATTCTCTCTCAATACCACGAGAGTGGTTAGATTGCTTCCAAGCGTGACTAAGGCATGACTGGGACTGCCTCTGACTCGACTCGAGATCATCTGAGACTAAGACTCAATGAATTAGGACTGAGAGCGTGGGCGAGAGCCCGAGCAACTGAGGTCTCGAGACTCGTAATTGACCGAGGCCTAGCCGAGACTAAAACTTAGACCTCTGGAGAGAAGAACAGAGGCGATCCACCAATCAAATAACTAAAAATGCATATGTGCACATTCCATCCATGGCTGGGAAAAAGACTAAATTATGAACCATAGTATAAACATACGTAATCCTATATACCCATCACCCTGGGTTACGTATAATACATTATACTTCCAAAATACGACTGCCCATCACCAACTAAAATAGAAAATGGGAGGAATTATTCCTAAATTTCCAACATCCTGGGGGCCAAGAAATCTAAACATCACCCCGTTTAATTAACTCCCCCAGGTGAGCTCGGAACCGTTGTGTGGCTCCCCGCTGTGGTCTATCTGAGCTTCCTGCATCTGTATCCCTACGGCCATGAGTAACGTCCCCAAGTTCTGTATTAAGCGCCTCCGGACGGGAACTCACGGCTGTTTCTAATGGATATAATTTATTGATAGTCCTGAGTACAAGGCCTTGGGCCGTCTTTAACTTCACTGTACGAACTATCCCTTGCTTATCCGGATAGCATTCAATAACTTTCCCCAATGGCCAACTATTCCTTGACTTATCAGTGTGAATTAACACTACATCCCCCTCCTTAATATCAACATCCGTTTTATTAGCCGACTTTTGGCGTACATGTCTATCGAGAAGGGATGACAAATATTGAGTTTTCCATGAATCCTGCCATTTGTTAATCAATTTGGATAACTGATGGTACTTAGTGTTCAATTTATCAGCTTCAACGTAAGAGGGATCCAAATCATAGGGTGCCGTAGTTATTGCAGGCAAGGAGTCCAATCGATATCCACAAATAAGATGAGAAGGAGTGAGGGCTTCTGGCTCATCGAGGCTGTTAAGGACATACGTTAAGGGGCGGTTGTTAACACGGCATTCCACTTCCGTAATTATAGTGTGTAAATCATCCATGTTTACTGGTTTTCTGAATAATACCTTTTTAAGACACCCTTTTACTATGCCTATTAGTCTCTCATAGAAACCACCGAACCATGGAGCTCTCGGCGGTATGAATTTCCACTCACATTCTCTGCTGGTGAATTCATCTTGGACTTCCGCACTCTGCAGGACCTGATGTAGAAGTTCGGATCCTAATTTAAAATTAGAAGCGTTGTCACTGATAATTAATTTCGGGCAAGATCTTCTTGACACAAATCTCCTAAAAGCATTCAAAAAAGTTTCGGCAGTTAAATCTGTGACCAACTCCAAGTGAACTGCCCTGGTGACAGCGCAAGTAAACAGTACCACATACACCTTTTGCTCTCGTAGGGTGTCTGGTTTCAAGACTTCCATATAGCCTGTATAATCTAAACCGATTATTTCAAAGGGTCTAGCTTCTTCCACCCGCTCTTTAGGTAAGGGTGGTGGTGAAGGATAATGATACGGTCGTCCTTCTAACCTCTTACATGTATAGCAGGATTTAATTGTAGATTTCACAACTTGTCGGCCTTTAGGGATCCAGAAGTTTTCTCGCAATTTGCACAATGTATCAGAAACACCACCATGCAAAGTGGTTTCATGAGCATATAGGACCAATAATTTCGTCAAATGTTGCTGTGTAGGCAACAACAGTGGAAATTTAGTGTGAAAGGGGAGACCAGCTTGGTCCAGCCTACCACTACATCTGATCAAATCATTGTGCTCAGATAAGTTTAAACTCTTAACCAAATCTGGCATCCTTGTTACAAGTGGTTTCTGAAAATATTGGTAAACTTCGGGGAAGCTACTCTTCTGTAAGTATAGCAACCAATATTGTTGGGGTTTCATTAGGTTTAGAGTTTTGTTCTCCCTAATCTTTTGCAAAAATTGGAAAACCAAACTGGTGATCTTTATTAACTTCTTCCAACTACCAACTCTTTCCGGATCAAACAAGGGTTCTAGTTCTTTTTCCTGAACTTCTAGGACAGTCAGCGCATTAGGCTCCATCTTCGTCTTAAATTTCTGTTCTGGCCAAAGATCTTTATTATTCAACCATTCCGGACCATGAAACCAGGAGTCACTATTTATAAATTTATCATAAGTTAGGCCTCTAGTTAACAAATCAGCTGGGTTATCTTTAGTTGTGAGATGGAGATAATAACAGTCAGGATCAGCATCTCTCATATCTTGTACTCGATTTTTGACATACAAGATGTTACTTTTATTGTTCACTACCCATTGAAGGGCTACTTCACTGTCTGACCATATATAGGTGGTATTAATCTTTATATTACTTAAGGTCTTCCTGATATACACCCCAAAATGGACTGCTACATACATGGCTGTTAGTTCTAACTGAGGTAAAGTTTTACCTTTTAGAGGAGCTACTCTTGCCCTAGAAGACAAAATTATAGGAACATCCTCATAATTACTGATGTAAGCAACTACTCCATAAGCCTTGGGTGAAGCATCACAAAACAGATGTAAGTCATAGGAAGAACCTTCTTTTCCCACCATTCTCGGAAATTTAACACTTGCTAGGTTGTTGCATTCTTTTGAGAGGGTTTCCCAACTCTCCAGCAAGTCTGTAGGTAAAGAGTCATCCCAGCCTAATTTTCTGGTCCATGTTTGTTGAATTAGAATTTTTAAAGGAATAGTTAGGGGAGAAATTAGTCCTAGGGGATCAAAAATTTTACTAATGTTACTTAATAAAGATCTTTTGCTATCAACTGTATCCCACTCTACATTTTTTACATTAAGGACAGCAATGTCTGGATCCCACCACAATCCTAATATTTTATTACAGACTTCAGAATCAGAATTTATTTCAGTGGAGTTAGATGTCCACTCCTGCAATGGCATGTTTGCCTCTTGCATAATCTTGTTGGCTATCAGATGAAATTTCTTTAGATCCTCCTCAGTATTTACAGTCCCCTGAAGATTGTCCATATGTAGCGAATCTTTAATTTGGTTAGCCACTTCTATATTTTCTTTTTGCTGCTCTAAGTGATAATTTAGCGTCATTTGCAACAAGAAGGGTGAGCTAGTGGCTCCAAAAAGGACTGATTTAAATCTGTAAGTTACCAGAGAACTGTTATCATCATGAAGATTACTTGGCCACAAAAATCTGGTGAAATCCCTGTCTTCTTCTTGAAGTCCTATCCGTAAAAAAGCTTTGCTGATGTCTGCTGTAAAGGCATATTCATTAGTTCTGAATTTTAGCAGCACATCTAATAGATTTTTGGTTAGAGTTGGACCAGTGTACAAACAATCGTTCAAGCTGTTAGTGTGGGAGCCTAATTTGGCACTACAATCAAATACTATTCGCACAGATGTAGTCTTACTGTCTCTCATTACTGCCAAATGAGGAATATAATGAGTATTTTGTCCAACCTGTGCCTGCTTAACTTCCTCGATAAACCCCTTTTCTAAATGACTCTTGATTAACTGATCATATTTATCTAGTAAATCTCCTTCACCTTTAAGTCTCTTTAAATTTGAATTTAGGCGATTAAGAGCTAATTTATAATTTGTGGGCAAACTAGGTCGATTGATTTCCAAGGAAGTTTTACCCAATATTGGTCATCATAGTACTGAACAGTCTTTTTATAATTTTCAAGCACAAAAGCTTTTTCGTGAGTTACCTGTTCAGGTTTAATGCCAATGCTATCCATTTTCCACAAATTGGAAATGTCAGGCTCTTCTGAATTTAGTGAGGGCTGCAAGCATATATTCGTTACCATAGCAACCTGAATTGCTTTCCTTGTACTTACAAACTTGTCAGGAATATTGCCATATACAACTAATCCTCCTTGTACTTTTAGGAAATTTATGCCCTTGAATTTAATGAGACCATAAACTAATTTAGGATAGAAATCAGCACCAATAAGGAGATCTATTTTATCTATGTGATCAATCAAACCAGGATCAGATACTTTAATTTGTTGATCTTTCAAATAGGTCAAACACTTCTCTAGACCATCTGTTCTTATGTTGTTAGGTAAGGTGTCTCTAACCACAGCCTCTAGTCTAGTGTACTTCCTGCCAGCTTTAACAGTAATCATAACTAGCTGATATTCTCTTCTCTGATCTTCACTAATGAAGCCGGACAGCTGTAAATTAATCGTACCACTAGGCTTTAATTTAAGCTTGTTTACTAGGTCCTGAGAAATGAATGTCCTCTGTGATCCTTGGTCATAAAGAACTTTTGCTTTAATTTGAGATTTATTCTTAATAATATGAACAGCTCCAACCGGCAAAGCAGTTGAGATGATATGTTGATTTGTTGGAGTGACTGAGCAAATTTGTGAATTAAGTGTATTCAGCTTATCACACAAGACATTGTGATGAAACCCCTTTTTACAAAGGTCACATCTTTTCAAATTGAAGTTACATTGATCAGTCTTGTGGCTACAAGTACATCTACCACACCGTCCTATCTGTTCGAGTCTTTCTACACGAGTAGAACGACCTGAATACGCCTCACAGCTCTTGGACAGATGTGCTCCATCACACAAAATACACTTCAGCTGCTGAGCTGGCTGCTGACTAGCCGATGCAGAGGTTTGTGACTGAGCATTCTTGGGAGATGTGGGTGAAGATACTTGTTCTGAAGTGTGGTAAATCTTAGGAATTGATTTAGGAGATAATTTGACTTTATCAGGCTTCTCTTTAGTTAAAGTACCTTTAGTACTGGAATCTGATTTAGCTTCAGGCCCTTTGGACTCTAAATGATTAATAACTTTTAATAATGAGTCCCTAATTTCCTGTAGCTGGGGATAATCTTCATTTGTTACATGCTGGATTCTCTCAATAGTTTTACTGGGTAACTTTTTCATTACTAGTGGAGAGATAAGCCAACTGGAACTACTTAAATCACACCCCATTTTTTCCAATTTCCTAAGGGTGCATTCTAGATTAGCCCTAAATTCGGCCAAGGAATTACAAGTATGAATAGGAGTTTTAAGGTGTAGCAGTCGCAGTGCAAGTTCGTGCTGTTTTCTCTTAGGATTATCAAAAGTTGCCTTAAGTAGCTGTACTGCACTGCTATATCCATCACTTTCTATACTGAAACCATCGATGAGTTTCTACACGTCACCTTTTAACACTCTTCTTAAATAATTTAATTTGTCTACTGGACTAAGATCTTTTCTGGAATCAATACTGGCAACAAATTGATCCCAGAAGGAATTACAATTAGCCGAAGTGCCATCAAACTCGGGTAGTTTAAGTGTGGGCAGCTTCGACTCAGCCATTTGACAAGTTAAATGGGTAGACTCACTTTTCAGAGAGGAATTAATTTGAGCTATTAGTAGGCAAATTCTCTCTTCTTCGTTAGTCTTAGCTATAAAAATTTCATTAAATTCATCATCGTCCTTTGTGGCTTCCAATAAAGAATCATAAAGTGTTCCCATGACAGTCAGCTGGTTCTGTAATTGCTGGCTCCAGGCCTTAAGTTTAGTGTAGTCTTTGTCAGAGGATTGGAATTCATCATTTACTTTACCACTGAGAGTGGTGACATAGGCCTTATGGCCTGCAATCCTCCTTGACAAGGACATATTGAACCAAGTCTGAAAATCAAAATTAATAGAATCACCAAATGTAGCCTACAGCAATGAAACCACTAGAATTAAATTAACTAAATGTACATAGAAGAATTCAGCATCAAACAGCAATACTAAGAACGATACATAAATCTGAACAACTAAATTAATAGTACAATTAAATTTAGATTACAAATTAAAGCCTTCTAGGGGTTACTACAAAATTAATCCATATTTAGTTTGTGTTAGCAACCCACTAATCATAATGAAATTTAATAGCTCCTCGCACCTTGGCCCACATTCTACGTCTTCCTTCCCAAGTAGGGTGAATTTGGTCCATGACTCGTACCTCCAGAGGATAGGTCTTACCACCAAGCAAAATAATTTTCCTTTTTAGTTCCTTGGTTATTTTCTTATTAACCGCGTTCATGATCTTATTGTAAACAATGAGATCCACATATCGAGGATGATTATGTGGATATTCCCTCTTTTCTACAGTGCACATCACACATTTAGCACCTGCATCTTCTATAGCCTCATTAATTTGTAGTAGTGTATAGCCACTAAGTCCTGCACGTCAGTTGACTCATTAATATCGTTTCCCCCCAACATGACTATAACCAAATTATAGCCAGGTCTAAGTACTTCTGCAAATTCCTCGTACTCAAAAAACTTGTCTGCTCTGGCACCCCCTACTCTGATCATCTCCATGGTCACCAAGGGCCATGGTGAAGGCACAGACATCAAGGTGTCACAGGTGACCAGAGAGTGGCCTATATAAGCCACCCGATAATAATTTAATTCCAGAGCAGTCGCCATGTTGGAGTGTTAACAATCCGGTTCGAAGGACCACTTTGTGGGGGGAAAATTAGAAAAATTTAGAATATACCCCCGGTAGTGTCGTAAATATTTAACTGGCTAATCACTTGCACTAAACAAGACAAAAATAGGCCTACAACACTACATAATTTGTCCGGATATATATGTCTTACTCCCAGGACTCACCTGGATCGTAATGACGTGTAGGTTGTCTTCCCTACTAAGCAACTAAACGATCTATTTAAGGATCCTCAAATAAAAGCTGGAAACCCTGGTGAAATATTATTCGTCCAGTCTTTCGCCACTAAGGGTCATTTAGTTACTTAGCTTAAAGAGTACCAATGGAGAGGCTTGTAGGTTGTTGCCATATGGTCGGAGTTGTTGAAGATGTTGCTTGTTGCTAGTGCTTGGCGGATTACTGGAGGTTACGGCCTGGACCAAATACGTACTTTTTACGTAAGCATTACTATTTACACTATTTATAAATTAAAGTGAATTGATAATGTTCATTCCCATCTAGGAGGAAGCACTGTCGTAAATTAATTAATCAGTCCAGTCTGTCCCAACCGAATTCTCTCTCAATACTACGAGAGTGGTTAGACTGCTTCCAAGCGTGACTAAGGCATGACTGGGACTGCCTCTGACTCGACTCGAGATCATCTGAGACTAAGACTCAATGAATTAGGACTGAGAGCGTGGGCGAGAGCCCGAGCAACTGAGGTCTCGAGACTCGTAATTGACCGAGGCCTAGCCGAGACTAAAGCTTAGACCTCTGGAGAGAAGAACAGAGGCGATCCACCAATCAAATAACTACAAATGCATATGTGCACATTCCATCCATGGCTGGGAAAAAGACTAAATTATGAACCATAGTATAAACATACGTAATCCTATATACCCATCACCCTGGGTTACGTATAATACATTATACTTCCAAAATACGACTGCCCATCACCAACTAAAATAGAAAATGGGAGGAATTATTCCTAAATTTCCGACAGGTGGTGAACTGAATGAAAGGAAGTCAATGACTGATCATGTGTGTGTGGATGAAAGGATGCAAATATGTGTAATGGATGCAAGAGCTTATAGAGGTTGGGGGAGTGGACTTTCTGACCACTACTTAGTGGTGGCCAGAATCAAGGTCCAATTAGAATGGGGACATAGAAGAAGGGAAGGACGGGAAGAAGGAGTATTTGTAAGGAGAGTGGAAAGGTTACAAGAGGATGAGAAAAAGGCGGAGTATAGGAGAGAAGTGGAGGAACGATTGGGCAAATATGAATTAGAGCAGATGGGGGACGTGCAAGGCGTGTGCAGGATATTTACAGAAGAAATATGTGCAGCATGTGATGTGGTGTGTGGGATGAAGAGAAGACGGAGGGGTGTGCAAGGAACAGCGTGGTGGAATGAAGAGGTGAGACAGGCTCTGACACAAAAGAAGAAAGCATACAATGAATGGATGAGAAATAGGGGCGTGGAAGAAGTTGAGAGGCTGAAGAGAGAGTTATATGTAGAAAGAAAGAGAGAGGTGAAAAGATTAGTTAGACAGAGTAAGAAGAGAGTGGATGAGGAATTTGGAAGGAACTTGAGTGTAAAGTGGAGGGACTGTAAGAAAATGTTCTGGAAAGAGGTGAAAAGAGTAAGACAGGATGGAAGTGAAGTTAGCAGGGGAGTGAAAGATAAAAATGGTAGATTACTAGTGAAGAAGGGAGAAAAAGTGAGCAGATGGAGAGAACACTTTAAGGAATTGTTGAACATAGAGGATGGAAGTAATGCGAGTATAAGTGGCTGGGGAATGGCTGGGAGAAGGAGGGAGGTGAGAAGACAGGAAGAAATCAGTAGGATAGAAGTTGTGGAAGCAATAAAGAAAGTTAAATTGGGGAAAGCCCCAGGAAATGATGGGAGTGTGTGGTGAAATGATGAAATATGGGGGAGAGATAGTAGTAGAATGGATGTGGAAAATGTGCTGATTGGCCTGGGAGGAAGGTAGAGTCCCGGAGGATAGGAAGTCAGGTAAAATTATTCCCTTGTACAAAGGAAAAGGGGAATAAGAAGTGTGTGGTAATCATAGGGGCATCTCTCTTCTTAGTATAATAGGAAAAGTGTATGGTAGGATACTTATAGACAGAGTTAGAGAAAGAACATAGGAATTAGTTGGAGAAGAACAGGGAGGCTTAAGGAAGGGAAGAGATTGTGTAGATCAGATATTCATTCCTAGATCTTTAGTGGAAAAGTTTCTAGAGAAGGGAAAGAAGTTGTATGCGGCTTTCATGGATTTGGAGAAAGCATATGACAGGGTGGATAGACAAGGATTGTGGAAAGTATTAAGAATATATGGAGTAGATGGGAAGTTGTTGAATGCTGTGAAGAGTATGTATGATGGTGCTAAGGCTGCAGTGCGTGTGGATGGTGAACTGAGTGAATTTTTCTCTTTGAAGGTTAGGTTGAAACAGGGATGTGTCATGTCTCCATGGTTGTTCAATCTGTACATGGATGGGGTAATAAAAGAGGTACAAGGTAGGGTAGTGGATGTTAGAGTGGCCCTGGTGAGAAAGGGTAATTTTTGGAAACTCTCTGTACTGTTGTTTGCAGATGATACTGTGTTGTTGAGTGAAGACGAAGGGGAGCTGCAAGGCTTGATGGATGAGTTTGGGAGTGTAAGAAACGGAATCTAAAGGTGAATGTAGGGAGGAGTAAAGTGATGGTCTTTGAGAGAGGTGAAGTCAGTGAATATACAGCGAGATTGGGTGGTGAGGAATTGGAAAATGTGAGTATGTTTAAGTACTTGGGTAGTGTGATGAGTAAGGATGGAGGTTTGGAGGGTAAAGTGCTTGAAAGGGTACAGCAGGGAAGAAAGGTTGCTGGTTCCTTGAAAGCAGTGATAAGAAGCAGGGATATGAGCATGGAAGTGAAAAAGTTACTACATGACAGTATTGTGATACCAACTCTAACGTATGGTAGTGAAGCTTGGACGTTGCTGGAAGGACACAAGTCAAGTGTGAGAGCAGTGGAAATGAGTTATTTAAGAGGAGCCTGTGGAGTCACATGAAGAGACAGGCTGACAAATGAGGATATAAAGGAGCGTTGTGGTGTGGATGTGGATGTGATAGGAAGCATTAGGAGGAATACACTGAGGTGGTTTGGCCATGTGGAGAGGATCGAGGGTGGAAGACTGACGAAGAGAGTGTATGTGAGTGAGATGGAGGGGTGAAGAGGGAGGGGGAGGCCGTGGATGAGATGGAGGGATGGGATGGAGAGGTATATGAGAGAGGGGGGTGTGAGTCGGGAGCAGGGCAGTGAAATGGCGGGGGACAGAGCGACGTGGAGGCGATTTGTTTGTGGCCACCCCGAACGGGATTGAGGAGTTTGGCAATAGATAAATAGATAGATAGTCACATGTTACGGCTTGGATGCTAACGCCTAATCGCCAATGGTAGCGATTTCTTATTCAATATTGAAGTGATGGTACAAGTAGGTTTTTGTTTTCACGAAATTACAACCCTTAACCTGTTTCCTGTTCCATCCGGTGGGTCACTGTTGCCCCCTGAAGGTAAGCAGTTCACTTCTCTACCACTTGTCCACACGCCTGAAGTTGAACCATACACACATACATTCATTTATAAACACACATATAACTGACATTGTCTGTGTGTAATCCAGCATACGTACAGGAATGATGGACGGCTTACAGTCACTCCCTCAATCATGCTACCGTAAGTATTTTTAATTTCGTTGTTGTTACATACAGACGATTTTGTTCAGGTGACGGAAGACTCACTGAACTGGAGGAGGCTACATATAACCTTCATTAACTCTTCCAGTATTACAAATACTTCCTAAGTAAAATAAAATCGTTTGGTGGTGGCCGAATTTAAAAAAAAAAAAAGTCACTTGGTTGAAGTTGTGAAGAAAACTAAATGAGAAGCATATGATGGAAAACATAATTAACAATGAGCAATGCCACTACTGCTGTAAACTTTACAATGTGGATAAATATAGCACTAAGTTCCAGTGTAATAATAACTATAACGCTAGATGAGGTGAGAAATCTGGCTAATTACTTATAACTAACAGATGAGATTGAGCATAACAGGTGAAAGTTGGAGCAGAGGCACAACAGCAGAATAACACCCACCCCACAACACCACGTAGGTACCTCTGAAAGTATAAAGAAAAGTTATTACACAGGTACACGTATGAATGTTTAATTATATTTTATTATAGTCATTATACTTTCTAATCGTTATTACTAAAAGTACTTTCTCGTCCTCATCACTTAACAATACTTTCCAGTATCAAGTGCTCATTGTATATTTTCAATTTCCCATTACTTAACAGAACATTCCAATATCAAGTGTTCATTAAATATTTTCAGTCTCCCATTACTTAACAATACTTTCCAATATCAAGTGCTCATTAAATATTTTCAATTCCTGTTTACTTACAATACCTGCCAATGCTTTATTCTTTCTACAGTACGCCTGATTTCTCACTGTATTTTCTACTTCGAATAATTCAAAATACTTTCTACTCCCAATTTCTCACAATATTTTCTGCTGCTAATAACCAACATGCAGCAGCGCACCCGGCCTTGTACATAATCCCATCAGTACAGTGACGCGTTTTATATTTGTCTTCTTACCCCAAGACGAGAAACAAACCATGCGGAAGCCCTTTATAATGAAGGGCTGAAAAAAGTCTCTGACCCCTCCAGCACATTATATATATATATATATATATATATATATATATATATATATATATATATATATATATATATATATATATATATATATATATATATATATATATATATATATATATATATATATATATATATATATATATATATATATATATATATATTATTCTTGCTACATCAAAACCATTTAGCTCTTTCACTCCCAGAACGATTTCTCTGGTATTCTCGCATCAGCTAGAAATTTATAATCAGTTTTGGAGATCCTTTTCGAACTTGATATGTTAGGTATTTCTTTTAATTGACCCCTTCATTACGCCACATCTTTCTAGAAAGGAAAAAATATCACCTGCTGGTAGCAAGAAAATAATCAGTTACGTCACCAGATAGAAAGATTGACTCAGGGAAGGGGGATCTCTCTCTCTCTCTCCCTCTCTCTCTCTTGTGTCAGGTAGAATAAAATCTTAGACTGATTTGCGAAATTGATGGGCACACAGATTGTTACTGTACGGTACATAGATAGATACAGACAGTCAGACAGGTAGGTTGATAGACATTTACACAGACAGACAGATACAGTGATAGGTAGAGTGATGGATAAATAGGCTGATAGGAAGGTAGATTAACAGATGAAAACATGGGCATGGATACACAAGTACGAAAGCCAAAATGTAAACTTTTCATTCTTGATAGTCTCATTTCTAAACACACACACAAACAGACAAATACTTACCTACATCACTACCAAACAATCTTTACTCGTAACGGCGTCGACTGCAAATAGTTCTTAACCTGAATTATCCTTCTCATACTGTAAACATTGTACTATAAGTAGAATGCTCTAGGACTGCTGTCTTCAGAGTAATCTCGTATAATGCGCCTTCCATCCTAACCTGCTGATGCTGCCAAAAATAATGATAAACACACATGATTCCATCCACCTACATATTCAGTGTAAGTAGCTAGGAAAATCATATAGCAAACTATGTCCCTTATAATTAACTTCAGAGTCCAGATATTCTCCACAACATTTTTGTGACTTTGCAACAACAATAACACACAAAAAATACTACTACTACTATTGCTACTACTTCTACTAGTAGTAATGATAATATTAATATAATTATTTTTTATCTTCATTATCGTGGTTGATATCATGATTATCATCTTCATCATCATTTACTCATAACTCAGTACAACTACTGTGTGCCGGTGGTCCCCAGCAGGGTGGTATAATACTGCCTGGTGTCTGGTGCCTCACAAACACAGCAATATTCACCAGTACAAACTCTGGCCTGTACGCCGCCTAGGAGACCCAGGAAATATTGGCCTAAATAATGATAAACGATTGGGTGATTAGTGGGATTAATTAGTGCAGGGATTATGAGGCGGCTTACACATTTATACACGAGAAAGAGAGAGAGAGAGAGAGAGAGAGAGAGAGAGAGAGAGAGAGAGAGAAAAATTCAGTAGGATGCAAAATGTTAAAATTATCATTTTCATCATCAAATAATTGATATAAATACACGGTTTTGTAAAGGAAACATATTTCACTTTTACAGTGTAATGAATTAATATTAGTTGTTACAAACATTTCTCGCTAGTTTTTACTGTTTATGGTAACTTAAGTGGTTTCGCATACTGATTTCATGAAATTCAGATTACAGATGTCCTGGTGGTATTTTATTAAAGTTATTTTCTATATAATATTTATTCTCTTCGTCATGTTAATAATTTCTTACAATACATACCAGAAACATTTGCATATTATGCGTAGAGAAAAATATTTTTTGCAATAAATTCTATATAGATTCACAAAGATTAATTTCTGTGCTTCATAACAAGCCCCATAAAAAATTTCGTTAACAAATGCACCTTGGTTTCGTTAGCAAATTCTCGATGGTTTCTAAATCCACCTTGTTTTAATAACTTCTCTCCACCTTCATCATAAAGCTGTGTTGTTGTCAATACATCATCCAAAGCTCTGTTGGAAGTACGAGTTTTCCAGGTTTTCGTAATAAATCCATTTTTTCCTAATAAATCCCTCAAGTATTCGTTCACCAGTTCCCGAAGATTTCCCAATACATCCCTTTAGCTTTCGTTAATAAACTTTCCAGAATTTTGTGATAATTTCCCCACGGCTTCATAAAATATATATATAAATATATATATATATATATATATATATATATATATATATATATATATATATATATATATATATATATATATATATATATATATATATATTTGATTCTATTATATATGTATACCACATCTTATGTTTTCCTGATCAAATTGTACACGATTTCGTAATAATTTTTCCAAATCTTCATAATCAGTTCTCCATGGTTGTGTACTAAAATTAATTTAATTTCGCTCATAAATTCCTGTCATCTTCATTGGTTGGGAAAAAATCAGTGCCCTGGAGGCGCCCTGGTGACGTGAGCCCAGTCAGTATAGAGGTGTTTTGTTGGTCTGATATTCCTTGGCTCACGGCAAAAACACGGCACCTAGGGAGTTTCTAAAAACGCTTGATGTACCGCGCCAATCTGCTCTGAGTAGGTGCCGAGGGAGGGGGGGAGGGTTGAGATTAAGGTTAAATTGTTGGCGGTGGAGGTGAGGAAGGTGGTGTGGTGGTGAAGGTGAGGGAAGTAATTTGGTTGTGGTGAGAAAGTAGTAGTAAAATTTGTGGTGGTGGCTGAAGCGGTGTAATGGCTGGTAGTGTGGTGGGTGTGGTGGAGTGAAGTGGTGGTAATGTTGTGTTATTGTTGTAAGGAAGGTGGCTGATTTCATAGCATATTTCGTATGGTGTGAATGTTATGGTGATCTATGGTAGGGAAGAGTGTGTGGTGGTATTGTGAAGGCTGGTGTGTTGTGTGAATGGTGCAGGTGTGGTAGTGTAATGGTGTTAATTACAGAGGTGGCGTTAATCTGTGAAATTATTGATGTGTAGACGATAAGGGTGTAATGGACTGTGGAATGGTTACTGAGATGGAGAGGGTGTGTGGTGGTGTTGGCTGGTGATGAGAGAGTGTGATAATCTTTGGTGGTGGTACTTGACAGTGAAGGAAAAATGACGATGAATGTGGTGGATGTGGTAGTTGTAGTTGTGGCTGTGGATGCAGTGGTTATAGTCTTCTAAGATAACAGGCGGTGAGAAGGCAGGAAGTGATGGTGAAAGTGGATGGTGGTTGTAGTGGGCAGTTAAGTAATTGCTGTGGCGGTCGTGATGGTAGTCGTAACAATAATAGTATCACTAGAAATGGTGATATTGGTGGAATGGTAATGGTATTGGTGTTAGTGCTGCTGATAGTTGTATTGATAATGGTGGTGTGTGATACTGGTGATGGTGGTGATGGCTGAGGTTTTTGTGATACAGTGACATAACTAATTGTAGTGCTAACGATGGTAACGATAGTGGTGATGGTAGTGATGGTAGTGGCTGCAGAGAAGTTGGTGGTACCGCAAAGTTACTGACTGCGACAATAAGAGCGAGAACAACGGTGATGGTGGTAATGGTAATCATGGTACTGTAGACGGGGATGCTGCTGGCACCACTGGGGAGTGACCGTGGCACTGATGAAAATACTTGTGTTACGGGTTATGGTGAAACTATAGGAGAAACCAGTCCTGTGTGTGTGTGTGTGTGTGTGTGTGTGTGTGTGTGTGTGTGTGTGTGTGTGTGTGTGTGTTTCTCTGTGGCATATTATAATGGATTAATAAATCACTGTGACATGAAATATTGAAGAACAATAGCTAGTAAAAAAAAAAAAAAAAAAAAAAGAGAGAGAGAGAGATGTTGGAGAAATAACAGAGGAAGAGAAGAATGGAGATAGTGGATGAGATTAAAGAGGAAATTATGATAAGTAGGTCAAGACGATGGATAACCTATAGAATGAAATGAGGGGTTTTTGAAGAGTAACAGAAACGAAAACCATGTCAGTTGCACAACAGTGGAGAAGAAAGACAAAACAAATGTTTAACATAATATATACATGAAGGACGTTATAAAAAAAAAATATTAGTGAGAGCGAAAAAAAAAAAAGAGAGAGAGAATATCTATAATGCAAGAGGGAAACACGAAGGTAAATGGAGGGATAACGGGAAAAAGCGATGAGTAGGAGACGGCCGGGGCAGAGAGGATGCGGGTGACGGCGAGAGCGGTGGTGGGGTGGAGATGAGGTGGGGCAGGAGTGGTGGAGGTGTGGAGTTGGGGTAAGGTGTGGAGGTGGGGTGGAGAGGGAATGGAGGTGAGGTGGACAGAGGGGGGGGGGTGTAGGCTGAAGGAACAAAAATGGAGGAGAGGTGCGAGGGGATGCGGGCTGGAGGAGAAAGGATGGTGATGGGTAGTGAAGGAGGAAGGGAGAGATGGAGGTGATGTGGTGGAGAGGTAGTGGTGAGGGGGTGTGATGAGAGTAGGCTAGTGGAGGAATGATAGACCTGAGGAGGACAGCTGGTAGAAGGGGTGTAGCAGAGGGGAGAGATGGTAATGGGATGGTGGAGGGAAGTGCAAGTAGGAGTATTACCAGCAAATTTGCCAAAGTAAGGCTCCATCACTAGCCATCACCTCGCCCTGATAACACTGGCAGGCTTATTCTTGCCGTTCTACATTCACTCATTTTCCCCATCATATAGTTCCCTCCACTCCACACTCTTTCCTTACTTTTTTCGCTCATCTTTTCCTCCTCTTATTTTTCCATTACATCATCCTATTTTTATCTTTCTTCCTTGTGTTGATGCTTCGCTGTTCTTCCTTTTTCTCTTCCGTAGTCTCTAAATTTACTGTTTCCTGTCTTTTCTTTTTTACTCCCTCCATCGCGTCTTCACTCCTCTTCGTCAAATCGTTTGGCGTTATCCTAAAATAAATCCCCACGGATTCATCTCAGTTAAACACCAGGTAAAGGCATCCACAGTGGACGGCCTGAGTACGCGAGCGCTCAGAAAGTCTAACAGTCTAAAAACACTTACAGCAACCTAGGCAAAAATTTGATTTATTTCAGTGTTTATTGGGGGGGGGGGGGAGAAATGAAAAAATCGTGTAAGTTGCTGGCACATTCATCTGAAAGGCAAACAGAAGTTGATGAAACAGAAAGGAAGTGGTTTTCCGCGGCCAGCCCAGGAGCACTTGAATGAGAGTGTTTAAGCGACAAAACCGAGCATCACAACGTACACTGTGACAAGCTTTGCTCAACCAGTCGCGCGCTCAACCTTGTTGTGGTCTTCCACGACCCCCTGGCTGAGAGATTTTGTTCTCTCTCTCTCTCTCTCTCTCTCCGCTTAACCTTATCCCTTTCATTCTCCCTCATCCACAACACCTCATTATTTATGCATAAAGACTCGGGAGCAACGCATGAAATTTTGCTTTAAAATCACTGCCGTTCTTCCACCACTACCACCACCAACATTACCAACACCATCATTACCAACAGTCAGCCAAAATTAACAGTATACTTAGACATTTGGAAAGCTTTTGTGGAGAGTTTTTTCTCAAAAGACTGATGGATGTGAGACACGGAAAATAGCTTAATTTGAGCACGCGCGCGTTTGCTGGTAATGAAAAATATTGCACAAAGTTTCTTTACTGTTTTTTAACTTAATGTTAGCGCGCGCTCAATAATTCTCTGGTGTAAACCTGAATAAAATAGCCAAGCGTACCAACTGCAGTGAAACATTAAACACTTTTGGACTCACTGTCAGTTGAATAATATCACCTGGCGTCAGAAGAAATACAGTATTAGAACTGTCCCGGCCATCAAAGGGTTAATTATAACAGTATTAAGACTTTCAGAATTCTGTTACTAATTCTCAGCTAATTTATATCGTCTTACGTTAGCTGGAATAAAGTAGAAAATAGTCATTTCAGTCCTGTGAGAGTTAATACCTTTCTTTACTTCCCCGACTTTTCTATTCCCATATCACCACAACATTTTATTCCTCTCTCTCTCTCTCTCTCTCTCTCTCTCCGCTTAACCTCATCCCTTTCATCTTCCCTCATCCACAACATCTCATTATTTATGCACAAAGACTCGCGAGCAACGCATGAAATTATACTTTAAAATCACTGCCGTTCTTCCACCACTACCACCACCTCCACGATTATCACCACCAACATTACCAGCACCATCATTAACAACATCATCATTAACAAGAGTCAACCAAAATTAACATTATCTACCACTCCACTACCATAACCACCACCACCATCATTACCACTGCCACCATTTCCACCACTACCACCGCCGTCACGAAGATTACTATTAGGATAAATATTAATACTGTACTACCACCATCACCAAGAGATTCATCACCATCACTGCCGTAAAAATTACCAACACCAACATTACCACCACGATCACTGCCGTCAAAATTATCAGCACCAACACCACCACCACAACTACCACCATCATTATAACCACCAGCACTACCACCACCACCACTACCAGTACCACCACTAAACTGACTCCAACACTATAACCAGCACCACACAAGCCAACATCCACCATTACCAGCTCCATACAAGTCAGCATCACTATAACTCCTGTCATCACAACCACTATTACTACTACCACCACCACCACCATGATCAGTATTGGCATCACAGCCACCACCACTTTACCAGAAGTACCACCATCAATTTTATCCCCCCCCCCTCCCCATCACCACCACCTCCACTATCACCACCACGAAACACTCCAGCTTTACTATGATTACATGTCACGGGGGAATGTGAATTTAAGAATTAAAAATGCCAAATATTACTTGAAGGAAGAGACAAGGAACTGACTTGTGAAAATCAAGTAGTGAGTTTACTTAATTGTGTCTTACTTCGCCGATTCTCTAAGGACGAGAATTTATAAACTTTCTCAGCAGTACACAGCAGAGACTAATTATTCACGAGCGCTGATTGTTAGTACTGTTAGCCTCTTGAGAAAGTGACTCCACCCCTGACAATCAATAACTAGTACTAATAATAATGGACAGGTTCTTGCCGGTGCTGAACTCCTGGCTGGCACAACGGATTTAAATTTAATACAAAAGAACTCGCCTAAATACCAGGTGTGAATAATGTAAAGAGTTTGTGCAAACTGGGAGCAGCAAACTGAAGTAAGCTTAATGTGGAGAAATAAAACACGATTCTAAATACATTAAGCTCAAAGAAAAGAACTGTAAATTTATTGTTTACAATAAAATAAATTAACGTTATACGAGTCTCAAAATGAACTCAAAGGGGGAATTCACGGTCACAGAGAGACTCATGAATTCAAATAACAAAGGAAATACACTCATTCGCTCATTCAAAGCTAATCAAACTTAAGCCTAGAAAAACGAACAGAAATACTGGTCAGTGGAGGGACGGAGTCGAAACTACGAAAGACTGGGCATCTGCGTGTCGAACACAAGTGCTGCTATTCGCTGCTAAGCTCACTTCACCAATCACCGTCTAGGTGGAGATCCAGGAAATCGCTGTACAATGGAGACGCTGCTCTCTATGCTGGGCACAAACAATCCTACACTCGAGGCGGTCAAAAGCTGACCGAGTTCAAACAGGGAAAGGGATAAGAGATGACCATGTTCACAGGATAAAGGCATGGCCTAACTTCAATGGTCAACGGAGAGACGGTGAATGATATACACACGGAGTAAAATCACTCGATGAAAGCAATAATGTCGTGCATAAGAGTGGTCACTTATGACACAGTGACAAATGTTCTGAAAACCATCCCAATGGAAGTGCATACTAGGACTGTTGAACTGAGTGATACCCAGTGGGAATTTCACTAGAGTTCGTGGTTTCTCACCAAAGTACAATGTCACGAATTTGTATAAATACACAATCACGCGAATTCGTGACATTACACTCTACGAATATGCACTGGGCAGGGGTGGTGGTGGTGGTGGTGGTGGTTATGCATAAAGCCAGCTTCAATCACTTGGAGGTATTTTAGCTCCACTCAACCATTCAACCATCCATCAGGCAAACAGACAGATGATGGAACGCAAATTCACACACACACATACACACACACACAGCGGCTAAGAGGCTGAGGTGAGGCGGGGAGTGCCCTTTGTCTTAGCTCAAGGCAGGTCAGGCTCAAGGTAACAGCGTCGGTGGTAAAGTCAGCAGGCGTCCTTGTTTCCATTGTCAGGCTTTCTTTTTTACTTTATTTATTTATTTATTTATTTATTTATTTTGCTTTGGGGAAGGCTTTCGTACTAAAATGGTCAGAGTTGATGTTCTTTTCATGCTGGAGATGTTTCAAGTTATTTACACTACATATGTTTAACTCAAGATTTAACTTAATAATCTATAGTTTCCTTAATAATCTTAAGCTCTTATATTAAATTAACTTAATAAAATCGCATAACGTTAACTGCAATAAGATGATTTTTAAAAAGCAGCTAACAATGCGGGTGTGGAACGTGAGTGAGCAAGGGAATATTTCTGGCCTGTCGCAACTGCATTTGGCTCTGTGTTGGATAGTTAATGACACCACTGGAAGTCATTTTTCATGACAGTTTCAAAAAGGTACTACATGCATGACTGGCCTAATTGCTGAGGGAAAAAAAAAAGTTTTGTAGTTCTTGCCTACAAAAAAAGGCAATTGATTTTGGCGTTTTTCAGCTACAATTGGCCCTTAAAGAAAAAGTTTGATATCACTGGTAGTAAAATTTCATGACAATTTGAAAATGGGATATGACATACTACAACTGGTTTAATAGCAAAAAAGAAAACGATATTCTGGTCCTCCTCAAGCAGGAAAATTTTACAAATCATATCAGGCATAACTTTTACACACCAAATTTCAGTTAAAGTGTTCTCGCTCACTTCGGTCCTTTGAACAGAACATCGTATTTTTTTTTTTTCCAGTTTTTCTTTATATCTTCCACTGCTTTGCCGTCCAACTCTTTTTCTTCACGAATTCCCTGATCTGTGCATCAGTACAACCATATCACTCACAGGCACTCCAAGGGTAACATGTGTCATCACATCTCACTCTTGACTTCTAACCTTCCAATAACGTCCACATTTCGCTACTGCCTGTACCTTACCGTAACTCCTTCAGCCCAAAGACGTCATTTTTTATATTTGTCCTGAACACCACATCATTAACCCACCCCATCCCGACCACTTTTCCACCACTGACTCCCTCCAATCCCGACCATTTTTGGAAATTTTTTTTTTTTGGCTCAAACCTCCGCTTTTGGTGAGAAACATCGAAAATTCATAGAGAAATCGCTCACCTGAGGTTTATAATACTCGATCCAGGTAGGAGTACCTCCTTACCTTACAGGGTTTTCTATCAGGCTGGCTGCAAAGAAAACGAGTTCTATGGGAGGATAACTATTCCACACCACTCATAAACGGTATTTATTTATTTATTTGGTACGAATTTATATGTAGTACGAGAGTATATTGGTTTTCAAACAGTAATATAGGCATTATAAGCATTGTTTCACTTACTAACTCATCACCATTCCTGACCTTTTTTTGCCACATTACCTGATCATCATTTCTGACTGTTTCTTCCTCTAAAGTTTGTCCTCCACATTGTCATTGATTGGGGAATCACTCTGGCCCTGAATTTCGTACCGTGGCATGACATGGCTTTACTGGCCAGGTTACTGATAACATGTGAATTGCTGAGAATAGGGCATGCAGGGGGGGGAGGAGGTCATGCTGGGTAAGGCATTGTCCCTGCCTGGGATCTTGTAGAGGAAGGTGTCCCGTGTATACCTGCCAAAAATCACTCGTGAAAATTGAAAATTGTGCAAATTAGGGACCTTGCAATTGATTCGCGTTATGTACGTCGACGGGATTGGCAGTGACAAAACATGTGGACGCTAATTCACGTTGACGGGACGCCGCGGGTTAAAATCAACTTCGGAGAGACTTTTCGAACCGGGTGAGTTAGATGTACCTTCTGCAACTCCTTCAATACGAGATGTCTTTCCTAAGTTGAATAAAAACATGTGGAGGTAAGAAGAACAAATATATAATGGACATCATCTGATATACAGGATTTAAAATGAAATTAATACTGTACACTCTCATCAAACTGGTTCTTTACTCCCACTCTTACATTCCTGTTTCTTGTTACTACTCTCAATCCCCCCGCGACTGTCCTTCCTTGTTGTACTCTTTCCGCTGATTCATGTCCTATACTACCATCTTCATTAACTGCGTTGCCTGAAAACGTAAGTACCATCACATTATTTGTTCATGCGTCATTTAGTTAACATCCAGTAACTCTAAATGCGCCTCGAAGAGTATAAACCTACATTACATTTCACTCGCAACACCCAGTTCCTTCACTGTACCCGGCAACTTTAACTCCTCATCGCCTACAAGTACAGCATCATCTAATAGAAATGCAAACAGCTCCCTTTCTTTACTGTCTCTTCAGATCCCTTCCCCTCGCCCCCCAAGTGTTCTCGCTTTGAGTTATCCCTTTTCTTCTTCAGAAAGAGGGGAGACTGAAAGGAGTCAATGAGACGAGGGGAGACAGAAGCCTTTGATTCCACCCTTTTTAGACGTGCCGTATGTAAACCTTCCCTCCACACACACAGTACTTCCATACACGTAACAAATGTACTCTATACTGCCGAACGAGGACACTAGACAGTCATCGGTTGTACAGGGTTGAAAATATTAAGAAGTCAGTTCAGTGTGATGCTGACTTCTCTTACAAAATAGTTCCCCAGGGGTTATGTGAGTGCTGAATTACTCCATGCATTTCTTCAGCACTGCTTAACTGCTGCCTCTGTATAAAGGCCTTCTTCCCCAAGGGTAAAAGAGAGCAGTGATGAGTGCGGTTCACAAAATAACAAAAGACACTTTTAAGAGGAGTGAAACGAAGTTTTTTTTTTTTATTTCCTCTTCTCCCCTAATCCTCTTACTCTTTCCTCTTCTGCTGTAATGCTGTATCGTTATCTCTTTTTAATAAATATTACAGTGAACATTGTCTTCATTTCTCAATACTGCATGCACTTTTTAATACGGTAGGTAAGATTCACCCTTCTATCCTCACTTTCAGCCTTTACTTAAAAATTCAGTGTGGTACCAGAGTTAGTCCGTATTCCTTGTTCTTTATGTAAACAACAGGTCACTGTGGATCATGCTTTCCCAGTATATCTATCGATGACTTGTCTTTCACACACAAACTGTACAGTACAGTCACCTTGAAATGGATCAGTCTTGATTTTAGCATTCTTTTGTTTGAATGTCTTTAGGTATCAATTACCCTGCCATAAAGCCGCCACTCCCATCTGTTATTAAGGGATTTATCTGCATTCACGAAATCCTGTTGTGTTCTGTATTAACACTTGCAGTACGATGGTGTCTTTTCTTTTTTATTCCTGCTACCTATGAACTGGTGAGCTACAACGAGACGTAGCAGATGTTAGATGCAACTTCACGAACACCACCTTTATTAGTTGGTTTGTTTTCATCTGAGGGAACTGGACCACTCATGCAAATTGAATATTTAGACACGGTGACGTGAAAATTGATAAGCCTTACTCATGAAACAGAAATGAGTCTCCTTGGTTACTAGTCAAATTTACCCTCCAGGCTGACTACATTTGCCATTAACTGAGCTGGAAAAGGTTAGGGATTTTTATCAGACGATATCAAACAGGCAGATAATTAGATTAAGGTGATGTAAGTTATGTAAAACCGCGTATCAGCAGCAGGACAACAGATATAAGTTACGTCCTGGGTTAATGGGGTTTAACTGCTACCTATCTTGTCGGGGATGGGCACCAGAGGGGAGGCAGTGGTTACGGCAGGACGGGAGGGGACTTGACTATTTCCCCTTGAGGTGCGTTGAGGGACAAATATTCAGGCATCCGCTTCTTTTCTACAGTCAGGTATGAGTCTGAGTGGGTCGTATGTTGTATGTGTAAGGAATATCGACGGGTCAGATATTTACATTTACCAACTAAGAAATTTACACACCGGCACACGGATAGCTTACGCACATTCATGCATATATAGGCTACCACTTACAGATATGCTGTAACACACACACACACACACACACACACACACACACACACACACACAGAACAATAAATTACATCCCAGAAGGCAGGGGGTTGAAATTCTCGAGTGAAATAATCGGAAAGTCTGACGTACGAAGACAGGCTAAGACATGTGTCGGAGATGAAATCTATGTGGGTTAGTTTGGAAGAAATAAGGTTACGGATTAACATGATATGACAGGACCGGTGAGGAGGAGGAGGAGGAGGAGGAGGAGGAGGAGGAGAAAGGGAGGAGTACAAGGAGGAGGAGGGCGATGATGATGATGATGATGATGATGATGATGATGATGATGATGATGATGGTGATGATGATGATGATGATGATGATGATGTTGATGTTGATGATGATGAGGAGGAGGATGGAAAGGAAGAGGAGAATAATGAAGAAGAGGAAGAGGAGGAGATATTTGCCATACCTCTCACCAGGAATAAAAAATCTAAGAAAAAGGAAATTATGGTGAAAAGCAAAACAAATTCAAGAGGACAATGCGAGGACAAAAAAAAAAAAAAAAAAAAAAAAAAAAAAAAAAACGGAGAAATAAAGGAAGAATTGGTAAAGCAGGATGAGAAAATGAGAACAGAATAAAAGGACACGAAGATTAATGGGAAAAAAGACTCTTAGGGTAGGGATAAGAGAAAATTAATTGACGGTGAGAGAGAGAGAGAGAGAGAGAGAGAGAGAGAGAGAGAGAGACTGATACCGACACATTTTATTGACCCCATCTAATACAATTAGGAATCACATATACATTTGAATTCTGAAGCCCAGGTCTGTTGAGCTAGAGCTCTTGTACAGACTCCTTACTAGACTTACTATGCCGAAGAAAAACAAACGAGAGCTACAGATAACGCAGACTTATTTAAAAATTTGTAACTGTAGTTCTCACAAGTCATTACACACATACATAACATTATGGATATACACTTACTAACATATATAATGAAAAGATATATACAGTACACAACTAGACAGGTTATACACAAGTAACAGATATTTTATACAATACAACAGGAGAAAGTAATGAATATATAAAATGATTTAGAGATACTAATAAGTATTTAAAAAGCTTTGTTTCATATTATGCTAAAAAAAACATCACATGATGTAATACACTTTAAATCTTCTGTTAGCTGGTTCCAACATTTCACTCCTCTAACCATTATACTATGCTGTCCATAGGATGATCTACATAATGGGAGTCTCAGATCATTTGGCCTTCTGCTCTCTGGATTCTGTGATATAAACTGATAACCACTTTCAGTTGGATATATGTACAATGCTTTATATACAAATATGAGAGTCTGGAGTGATAAAACGTCAGATAATTTAAGTAATTTGAAGTCTTTGAACAGAGAGTTTGTGTGGGCATAACGCTGGCTGTTGGTCACAACACGTATCAACTTTTTGTGTGTGATTAAAAGACTAACAAGGTTAGTTTTAAATGTTCCTCCCCATATAGCTGAGCAATACAACAAGTGTGGATAAGCTAATGATAGGTAAATTTGTTTTAAACATTTAATGGTAATGTTATTTCGAATATTATAATCTACAGAGAGAGAGAGAGAGAGAGAGAGAGAGAGAGAGAGAGAGAGATTCAGTTCCATCCCTTCGCCCCATCTCACGTACCTCCTTTAAGAAGGAACAATGGTGTGGCCGTGGTTGGCTTGTGGCTACATTAATATTAAAACTTGATTCTTGAATATATTCCTGTCAGTTCACCACCTTGAAGGATTTGCTCACCAATGTGTTCTTAGCACAAATTTAAACTCAGTTCATTTTTTCCTTCAATCCATATCCCCTCTGGCCCTTTTTCCTCACAGAACCACAAATCTCACCCTCTACTGATATATCCCTATTTTGTTTTCCCGTTTACCATCTCCTCACAAACTTCCGTAACAAGGGCGGCACCTGTTGTTATATCAAATCCGAATATGCAGTTGACACAATTATAAGCTTCACTTCATCCAGTTTCTATTACTCGTTGTATAAACTGAATTGTCAAAATATTACCCAATATATCTGCGTAGTCCATCGTTCCCCCAGTACTTCTTCGGAACCCAGTGTATTTTATTCCATATCTACACACTAGAGTAACCTTAACCTTGCCCTTAGCACCGAAATTACCATTTTGGGTGATTTTAACATACATAATGTTGAATGATTATTGCATTCTGCCACGATTTATGACACTGGTCTAGAGTGCGAGCTGTTTGCAATCTTGGATTTAATCTTGAGAAATAATCCAGATCAATACAGGATAGAGGTATTGTCACCACTTGGATCCTCTGACCACAGTCTCATCAATGTCTCATTAGTTAACCCCCCCCCCACACCTCCCCGTTCTGACCCTGTCAGGGTGACCCGATGGCATTTTGATAGGGCAAACTGGGATGGATGTAGAAATTATCTTGCTGACATTCCATGGCAGTCTTCATTCTCTAGTGATCCCAGTTCTACCCAGTCCCACATTTGCGACTTAATAGTAGCTGGTATAGATTTATTCATACCAGGTCAACAGTTCACTAAAAGATCGAACTCTCCAAAATGGTTCGATGGCAACTGTGCCGGAGCAACGGCCCTAAAGTCATTAGCATATAACTCTTACTTAAAATCGAAAACATCTGAATCACTCTCTCAATTTAAAATTGCTAGAAATCATGCAAAAGCTGTAATAAATCTCGCTAAATCAAGCTTTCTTCAAAAGCAAGCAACAAAACTGCTTAACAACCCTAGAGACAATAGCATATTCTGGTCAACTCTTAAATCTTTCAATAATAACTTTAACAAATCATCATCCATTCCCCCACCAAAATCTTCAGATGGCAACATTACAAATGACCCACGTGTGAAAGCAGATATTTTTGCCAGTACAATGGCAAGAAAATCTACCATAGATGATGCCAGCCAGAACGTCCCAGTACTAGAACCTGACTCTCCCGAAACTTCCACTTAAAATACAGACAAGTCCAAGACAATTTACCTACAAACAAAGCTCCAGGCCCAGATGGAATTCCGCCAATTGTTTTGAAAAAGTGCTCCCCTGAACTTGCCTCTGTTCTAGCTAAATTATTCAGACCATGCATACTTTCTCCTTCATTCCCAAATTCATGGAAAGAAGCCAATATCCACCCAATTCCGAGGAAAGGAAGTTCCTCTGACCCCTCTGATTACAGACCAATAGCAGTCACATCTTCTCTTGGTAAGGTATTTGAAACTTTAATTAATAAGCACATTGTTAAACATCTTGAATCCAACAACTTAACTGGTGATAGACAATATGGTTTTCGCCAAGAAAGATCCACCATTGACATACTCAGTCTCCTGACTCATACCATCCATCAATCAGTTGACCTACATGGAGAAACTCATGCAGTAGCTCTTGATATTTCTAAAGCTTTCGATAGAGCATGGCACCGTTCCCTGCTGTCCAAACTCCTTTGTTATGGACTAACGTCTTTTGTTCCTTTGATTTCCTCATATCTCTGGGACAGGAAAATAAAAGTAGATGATGTATATTCCAATTTCCACTCAATTAACGCCGGCGTGCCGCAGGGATCAGTTCTGGCGCCAACTCTGTTCCTGGTTCATATTAATGATCTCTTATCTGTCATCCACAATCCCATCCACTCACATGCAGATGATTCAACACTACATAATTCATTCACACTCAGACACCCAGTTACAAAGTCCAATATCTCTATCAACTCAGTACAGCCATCACCATAAATCTAATCTTATCTACGATCAGTGAATGGGGACAAAACAACCTTGTCTCATTTAATGCTAGAAAAACTAAATATATACAATTTACTAATAGACAGATATTGCCAGAGTCGTATATTACCGTCAGTGCTACTAATATTCCCATCTCCAAAAGTATTGAAATTCTCGGCGTCTCACTTAACAGTGCCCTCAGCTGGACCTCTCATGTTAGATCACTTGCTAAAACCGCCTCAAAGAAACTTGGATTAATGTACAGAGCCCATAACTTCTTCACTGACGAGCAGTTAGCTATATTTTATAAGAGTCATGTGTGCACTCAGCTTGAATATTGCTCACCCTTGTGGAATGGATGTGGAGAGGTTGCATTAAAACAACCAGACAAAATTCAGAACAAGGCTGTTAGAATTATTACCAACCCTGCCATTACAAATAAACTACCTCCTGTACAAGTAAGAAGGAATGTTGCCTCCCTTGCATTATTTTACAGATGTTTTTATGGCAAATGCTCAGACGAAGTTGCATCCATGGTGCCACCTCTCCATGCCTTCCCTCGTGCTACACGGGCATCTGGTAGCGCTCATGACTGGAATGTCACTCAGCCAAATTGCAGAACTTCTGTCCATCAGAATTCTTTCATTCCCCGTACTGCATCTCTTTGGAACTCGCTTCCCCAGAGTTGTTTCCCTCCAAACTTCAACCTACAGCTGTTCAAGTCTAACTGTTACAGATATTTTATGAACAGAGGACACCAGTTATCTGGTGTATGGATTATTTTTTTTATTCATTTGTTTTTCCTTCCTCTGTTCTGTTATTATAAAAAAAAACTCATCGTACGTACATATAATAATACAAACATACATACACATACATATATACACACATAATACATACGGTACATATATAGTACATACACATACATACGTATAAACATCCCTATTCATAATGACAACCACACACACAATACATATATCATTTAACATTTGCATAGGAACACACACACACACACACACACACACACACACACACACACACACACACACACACACACACATCAGCCTAAACTCAAACAAATTATAATCGTCACCCACATCCTCATTAACCCTACTAACCACTCGAGTCCCTCATTAAAGCAACTGCATCATCCTCTCCGTAAAACTTTTACATTCCCCCCTTTACCCAAAAAAGGAATAAGTCAGATAAAACAAAAATAAAAGAAATAGAATACAGAGCTCATAACGCAAAGAATTAAACTATTTTAAGTAAAATATATTCACAGCATTAGACTAAAAAAGTGCTTGCAATTACGTAAAATAAAACATTGCCAGTATGAGGTAAAATATTTATTTGTACTGTAGTGACTCAGTTTCTACACACCGCATCCTCACACACTCATTACATAATAATTCTGAGAAAATAATTTATTTACCACCCTCATCTGGCACTAGGCGGCTAGGCTATTTAATAATTCACCTGCTTATCACGAATTATGCACAGAATTAGCTTAAAATCTACACAAAATTAGTTTATGTATTAAAATTTACACAAATTAATTTTGCAAATTAAAGTTTGCTACGCTCTTCACTATACATCGCCATCACTACGACGATCCTTCCATTGCCTTGGCTAGATAAAATAGTGTGAGGATAACAAATGTATAACAAAATTAACCCAGTCACTTAACACCACTATGCCTCACCTTCTGCTGGATTCAGTAGTCTAACCTGAGCTGCAATAAAATACTGAAGTTTTTCTGATCACAGGAGGGCGGATGGTGGCTGTATTGACACCCCCTGGCTCCTTTGGTTCACTCTTGGCAAATTAAAATCGTGTAACAAGAGCTGGAATAAAATTCTACAGCTGTCCCGAACATGAATTAATTAAATAATGTACTATGTTTTATTTTTTTATTCAAATGGCGCTACAACCAGTCGATTTTAAGGACTCTACGCAGTAAAGGTTGGGGTGATGACACGAGGAGAAATGAGACGTGTGTGTGTGTGTGTGTGTGTGTGTGTGTGTGTGTGTATCCCTGGGCGAGAGAGGTACAACATTACCAAGGCAGAAACTACCCGCCACACACAAGTACCCAAAGTTTAACCACGAGCCCCACACTGTGTCGTTATAGATATTCTGAGATGCTCTTGGCTTTGATCTTGCCTCCTGTTGCATAAGTTCGGCAACGTCTGTGAAAACATCTGTGTTGGAACCTTCAGAGTAAAAATGATCTCCGACTAATGCTGTGACTATAAAGAAAAAGGGATACCATTGATTCGAAATTGGTCTGAAAGGGATCCTAGAAACACACACACACACACACACACACACACACACACACAGCACAGACTACATATCCCCACGCCTTATAACTTTGTCCAGAATAAATGAAGCCATATTTGTGGGTCTGAGAGACTTTTCTGGTCTCGGAGGCTTAGTACAAAAGAAGTAAAGTTAAGAAAAAGGAACCTGCTTCAAAGGGTAAACTTTGAGGGGTAAGTGGGAACCCTTGAGAATATGGAGAAAAACTTGTATTTTGTTTATAACAAAAGTTTAAGTTGAAAAAGTATGGTAATTATAACTGTCTTTATGGCCCTGGTGATGGTGACGTGTAAATTAGTTTTGTTGACAATAAACGATCCTACTCAGCTTTTAAGAGCCCAGTAGTTATAACAGGATTCATGGAGGCAATATCTAACCCCGGCAGTTGGAAATCTATTAAGCTGACTAAAGCGATGCGGCAGTTACAAGAATAAAATAAACGCCATCGCAACGAAGGGGTTTATAACACTAGCCCTCCCCACTCCCTACCACCCCCAACCATCTCATTTTCCAGTCCCATCCATATTATTATTATTATTATTTTAATTCACAACATCCCATACACTACCTCCTCCTCTTCCCAACTTTCCACCTTCAATTCTCCTTTCCTAAATTGTATCAACTGGTTGGAACCCCACAGCTGACCACCAATATGTATCAGCTTAGGCGTGATTCCACTAAGTTCCAAGCAGGGCATCAATTTATGTAATGTTCTCGCTGGTTGTGAATCACTAATTCCCAGGTGGCACTCCCGAATGTCTCTCTGCAACAGATGGCGGGAATCGGTGTAGATCCTGTATTAGAGGAAGGGTAGTGTGTGCAGGTGACAGAAACTGAAGCAGATTTTTTTTTTAATCCCTCTTTATTCGCCACAGAAAGATACAACTACGACAAGAGAGAGTTCAGAGTAGTACGTCTCTCCTTTACCAGAGCTGAAAGTAATCTCCTACAGCTGCCTGGCCTCCCCACTGGGTGTAGCCTAAACTCAGCAGTTCTTAGAGGTGCCATCTTCCACAGACAACTGGGATTTGTGCATGAGTAGAAGTAAGTTACAACTCTACCATGCACATTATACACCTCAATAAAGTAGTATTAATTACTGTACATTAAAGTATACCAACAGGGCTATTTTGTTTCCCCAAGACTTAAACGTATATACAATTCACATTCTTCTATCGCCTTCCCTTACCCTCATGTGTACGTCGAAAAGTGCTGACTTTCGCAGGTCTGGCACTCATCTTATTCCCACACCAGCTTATACTGAAGTGGCATTTGGATCTTCATCTCAACACTACAATTTCTCTAAATATGAATAACCACAATGTGTATAGTAGTGAGAGACATAATTCCAATTGGGAAATGATGTCGGCACCAGAACAAAATTCCTCTCCCATTACTTCAAACCCCCTCCACTTCCCTCAACTTTTCACCTTTTTGTTTCCCTTTCCTCCACATCCTCCCTACCCCTCGCCTTACACTCGACCACCTCCCTCTTCAGCTTCCTTTTCCCTCTATTTGCTTTTCTTATCTCCCTTCCCTCACACCTCACCTTCTTCCTATCTCTTCCTCATTCCTCTTTCCATTACATCGACCCAGTCTCAGAATTTCCTTGCCTCACACGTATCCTCCGCCATCTTTCTCCCTCACACAACTGGCCCTGTACCTTCCTCCCCAATACCTCTTCTCATCTCCCTTCTCATCTCTCTCTCTCTCTCTCTCTCTCTCTCTCTCTGTCTCTCTCTCTCTCTCATACACACACACACACACTTTTCTTTCATCTTCTTCGCTAATACCTCTTTCTCCCTCACGCCTCTTTCACCTCAGCATTTCTCTCCCATACCTCACATTGTCTGTTTCCCTCACATCTCTACTCCTACGTCCCTCTTCCCCAGTGCTCGTACATCATATTCCTCCCCCCTCCATCTTCCTCCTTCACACCCCTCTATACCCAGCTTTCTTCCTTAAATCTCTCTCATCTTCCATTCTGACACCTTTCTTCTCTATGTTTTTCCCACCACCTTCTCCCATCACATTTCTGTCCCTCCACCTCCCTGTCACAGTTCTCTCCCTCAGTTCCTTCCATAAACATCCTTCCCCCCACCCCCACCCCACGCCATCTCACCCCCACCCCCTCTTTTCTCCCCAAGGCGTCAGTGGGCTAATTTAATCTAAAACGTAACGTCTACTTTTATGGGTTTTGGTGCGACAAGTTAGATTAGAAAAACTTGTAATTAATGTGTGTGTCAAAGTTGGCTATAAGAGCGAGGGAACAAGGAGAAACTGGCGTGTGTACTAACACGTGTGTACTGGTGGGTACAAGTGGTTGTGCTTACTCATGTGTACTTGTGGGTACCAGTGATTGTATTTACACGTGTGTACTGATGGGTACCAGTGGTTATTGTTACGGAACAGAGAAAGATAACGTACACTTTAAGTGAGAATACTAAGAGTCACTACTGTCCCGTAAAGTTCCAGGTTCAAAACAAAAGAGTTAGGTAAAATTACAAGTTAAAGTTTAATGCACAAACTAACAACAAAACATTCAGAACTCATAAGGATAATGTAATGGCAAATAAACAGGTTAAATATATGGTTAACTGCAATAGCCTCTATTAACACGAAATTAGCAAGAGTAAATTTATCTAAGTCAGCCCTGATAAAATGAAAATACACCTGGTAATGCTCAGTTAATGCAAGATAAATTATTACAGATACAAACTATTATCAAAAATGACTGACATAAAACCCAACATTAATCACAAAGACCTCACTAGGCCTAAGAACTAACCCTATGCTACACAGCACAAGAAAAAAATACAACAGTTATACTCACATTACACACAGCTGCTAGATGT
Source organism: Coenobita brevimanus (assembly GCF_032717465.1). Classification (NCBI taxonomy): domain Eukaryota; kingdom Metazoa; phylum Arthropoda; class Malacostraca; order Decapoda; family Coenobitidae; genus Coenobita; species Coenobita brevimanus. Next base: position 13,848,050 of record NC_137016.1, read on the forward strand.
TTGGAGATTTCTAGAGCACTCACAATAATAATATCTGTACAGGGGAGGACAGAGATGTGAACAAAATGAGGAGCAGATCTAAGTGGCAATGATGCAGAGACTGAGCTCATTATATAGGGGCCGGCAGAGCTTGATACAACTTGTAAGAAGGACGCGCAAATGAAGCCATGGGGACAAAGAGGTGAAAATCCCGCACTGAATAACAGAGAGAACGACTTACTCTACTATAACGGTAGAAGGGGGGAACTGAGGCAGAACACGCTCGTGATCAAACATGCAGCATACTGTGCGTTAAAATTACACAAAGGATGATGAAATCATAGGCTATGTAACACCTCCCCACAAAGAAAAAGAAATTTACAAAGGAAATTTCTTATTACTCTAAAACAATCTGTCTAAAGTCTAGATAAGCAATCTGCAATAACATTTTCTTTCCCCTTGACATGTTGTATGTCTAATGAATACTCCTGAAGAAGTAGACTCCATCTTGTCAATCTCTGATTTTTATCTTTAAACTTACTAAGGAATTTCAGTGGGTTATGATCGGTATAAATGACTATGGGGTCAAAACCAGAACACAAATAAAATGAAAAATGCTGTAAACCCAAAATCAAGGCCAAAAGCTCTTTCTCAATAGTTGAGTAGTTCTTTTGAGGTGGAGTGAACTTCTTACTGTAATAAGATACAGGATGTTCAATACCCTGATCATCCTCCTGCAGCAAAACAGCCCCAGCTCCTGTATCACTTGCATCAACGGCCATCTTAAAAGGCTTAGCAAAATTTGGAGTAGCGAGCACTGGCTGACTTAATAGAATAGCTTTAAGTTTGTTGAAAGAGGATTCACAGTTATCGGTCCAGACAAATTTAACTCCCTTTTTCAGTAGGTCTGTAAGTGGTGATACAAGAATAGAAAAGTTAAGAACAAATCTCCTGTAATAACCTACCATTCCCAAAAATCTTTGTAGCTCCTTCCTACTTTTAGGTCTGGGAAGATCACTTATAACCTGAACCTTAGCTCCTGGTGGTGCAACATGTCCATCACCAATTACATACCCAAGGTACTGAACTTTAGCTTGACCAAACTCACACATTGATAAATTAGCTACAAGATTAGCATGAACCAAACGCTCAAGAAATTTACTGACATGGCATAGGTGATCTTTCCAGTTGTCACTGAAGATTAATACATCATCAATATAAACAACACACCCTGCCAAACCCTCTGTTACAACATTCATGAGCTTCTGAAATGTGGCTGGTGCATTCTTCATACCATATGGCATTACTGAACATGCAAAAGTCTTTCCTAGTGTTACAAAACATGAGATCTCCCTAGCACGTTCAGTCATAGGTACTTGCCAGTATCCCTTTAACAAATCAAACTTACTTATGTACCTAGCCTTTCCGATCTTGTCTATGCAATCTTCCACGCGAGGGAGAGGGTAAGTGTCTGTTTTGGTTATCTGATTAACACGTCTGTAGTCAATGCAAAGCCTCTGTGACCCACCTGGCTTAGGGACTAGAGTGACAGGAGAACTCCACTCGCTCTGACAGGGCTCAATCATCTTGTGGTCCAACAGGTAGCCAAGCTCCTTCTGGATGAGAGGAACTTTCACTGGGTTCACACAGTAAGGAGGCAGTTTAATTGGCTTTGCGTCTCCAACCTCGACATCATGCATCAACACAGTGGTTCTTCCTGGAGTGGCACGGAACACTTGCGGGTACTCCTGCAGTAATGCCGAAAACTCCTGCCTTTCCTTGGGAGGTAGATGAGAAAGCTTAGTCTGGAGATCATTCATGATATCAGGATTCTTCCCCAAACTATCACTCAGGCTCATGCTGCATGGGAGAACTTCACTTGTAGACTCGGGTGGAACAGCTACAGTGCAGACTGGATTATTTTCGTCCAGCCTGTGATATAACTTTAGCATGTTGATGTGACATAGTTGCTCGCTCTTTCTACGATCTGCTGTGGCGATGACATAGTTGACATCACTGAGTTTCTTCTCCACGAAATAAGGGCCACTAAACTTGGCTTGAAGAGGTTGCCCATGCACCAGTAGCAGAATCAAAACCTGATCTCCTGGCTGAAAGTGGCGTAACCTGGACTTCTTATCATACCAAGTCTTCATCTTCTCCTGAGCAGCTCCTAAATTCTCTCTCGCCAGCTGTAAAGCAGTGGACAGCCGTTCTTTGAACTTCATCACATACTCCAGCAGGTTGACGTCATCTTCCTCCGACAGCCAGCATTCCTTGAGTAACTTAAGGGGTCCTCTTACTTCATGGCCAAACAGTAGTTCAAAAGGTGAGAAGCCCAGTGATTCATTTGGAGATTCTCTTGCGGCAAACACAACGAATGGAAGACCTTTATCCCAGTCTTTCTGATGTTCCAAACAGTATTTCTTGAGCATCGATTTGAGTGTTTGATGATATCTCTCCAACGCTCCTTGGGTCTGGGGATGGTAAGCTGAAGACGTGATCTGGGTGATGCCCAACTCTTTCAGAGACTGCTTGAAAACGTTTGACATGAAATTACTTCCCCGGTCGGACTGTACCTCCTTGGGCAGACCAAACTTTGTGAAGAACCCTAGCATTTCCTTAACCACGTTCTTTGCTGAGATATTTCTAAGTGGAATGGCTTCAGGATAACGAGTAGCCATATCAATCAGGGTCAACACATAAGAAAATCCTGAAGAAGTCTTAGGAAGAGGGCCCACAATATCCACCAACACACGGGTGAAAGGCGCCTCAAAAGGAGGAATGGGAACTAGAGGTGCAACCTTTTCTGTCTGATTACACTTCCCCACAACTGGACAGGTGTGACAAGACTTACAATACCAGGAAACATCCCTGAAGATACCTGGCCTGTAGAAGTGTTTCAAAATGCGTGCCACAGTCTTCCTCACTCCAAGGTGTCCTGCCAAACTGGAATCATGGGCCACTCTAATGATATCCTGCCTACAAACACGAGGGATGACAACTTGATGTACAACCTCCCATTCACAGTCGGCTGATGCTGTTGGGGGTCTCCACTTCCTCATAAGTACTCCTGACTTTACATAATAACAAGTAGAAGCACCGGCTGACTCTTCTTCACTGTAAGCAGAGTTAGCTAGACCTTTCAACTCAGGGTCAGCAACCTGCAACTCAACCAACTCTTGACGAGACAAATTATCAACACTACGGGGTACTGCCTCATCTGGTGAGTGGTCCAAATTAGCAAGAAAAGTGTCAGCTAGGATAACATCATCATCATCATTATCCTCTAAATCACCAGTAACTTTAGACTTAGCCCTAGTGACAGCACATGCAGGGAACACATCAGGGACATCACAATCCTGGGACGCAGCCACTGGCTCACCAGACAACTGAGGAGCTGGACACACTTGACTTCCAACAATATCATTTCCAAGTAAGAAAGTTACACCTGACATTGGGAGTGTCTCAACCAACCCAACCATAACAGAACCATTAACAAAACCAGACTCTAAATTCACTCTGCACAGAGGGACAGAGAAGTAATTATTCCCTACACCTTGTAAGATTACAGTTTCATCAGAGGAATTAACATTAGAGCCTAGAACACTGGTCAGCATAAGGGATTGGCAAGCACCTGTGTCACGATATATTTTAACTGATTTCCTGTCATTACTGTCCAGAGGACTGACAAAACCATCAGACAGGAAATTAGCACATGAACTCTTGAGAGTGTCACCCACGTTACTGCTCAAAAGAGGAGCTCCATCATGAGAATTTAAGTTACCCCTCAAAGCAGGTTCAGTTAACTCAGTTAAAGAATTCTGGGAACTCTCAAGGGTGGACACTAGACCAATTGACTGAATATTTAAAGACTCCTTTTTGTTCACATCACGCTGTCTCCTGAAACATCTCTCCGTAGTATGACCAAGCTTACTACAATAAGTACATTTACTTTTCTGGAATCTAGAGGTGAAGCTGGTATTTACTTCCTGAGAAACATCATCTTTATTCTCTTTCCTGTTACCTGTACTCTGAGTAGAGGCAACGTACTTACTCTCAGCTTTCCCTTTTTCTCTAGAATATCTATTGTGAGTGAGAAGATACTCATCAGCTAAAACTGCAGCATCAGACAAATTATCTATTCTTTTCTCATCAAGATATAGGCTTACATCTTTATAAATACACCTCTTGAAGTCCTCCAGCAAAATCATCTGCTTAAATTTACCAAAATCAGAATCCACATTCTTAGAATTTAACCACTGCTCTAACAAATCTTCTTTGATTTTTGCATACTCAACATGGGATTGCTTATCTTGCTTGTAAGTTGTCCTAAATTTTACTCTATAAGCTTCAGGAACAAGCTCATAGGCCTTAAGAATCAAGCTCTTAACTACATCATAATTATCAGATTGATCCTGAGGCAAAGATGCATAAGTTACTTGAGCTTTACCGGTGAGAACAGTTTGAAGGAGTACTGGCCAATACTTTTTAGGCCAATTAAAACCTGTAGCTACCCTCTCAAACAACTGAAAATACTTTGTTAAATCAGATTCATTAAAAGGAGGGACAAGTTTAACATTTTTAGCCACATCAAAATCATCAGAGCTAGATGATCCAGTTCCACATTGTTTCATGCGATACTCATGGTCTGCCTGAATCCTAGCAAGTTCAACTTGTGCGTGAAACTCAGCCTCCTAAGCACGGGCCTCCTGCAGGGCTAGCTGTACCTTAGCTAATTCAATCTGTGTTTGCTCATTTGAAGGAGTTACATTAAACAAGCTTTCATTAATCATGTCAACAATTTGATCTTTAGAATGATGAGAGCGAACAACAATTCCCAATTGTTGAGCAACAAGCTTAAGTTCATTCTTTGTTCTGTTTTCTACATCACACACTGTTTGCACATTTGACAAAAAATCTTTGGCTTCATCAAGTGTAGTAATAGTAGACATCATGAATAAATCACAGTCACAAAATATCAAGCAATATCCTTATGATAATATCCTGAATATCCTGATATGAGGTCGCCAAATTTATGTTACGGAACAGAGAAAGATAACGTACACTTTAAGTGAGAATACTAAGAGTCACTACTGTTCCGTAAAGTTCCAGGTTCAAAACAAAAGAGTTAGGTAAAATTACAAGTTAAAGTTTAATGCACAAACTAACAACAAAACATTCAGAACTCATAAGGATAATGTAATGGCAAATAAACAGGTTAAATATATGGTTAACTGCAATAGCCTCTATTAACACAAAATTAGCAAGAGTAAATTTATCTAAGTCAGCCCTGATAAAATGAAAATACACCTGGTAATGCTCAGTTAATGCAAGATAAATTATTACAGATACAAACTATTATCAAAAATGACTGACATAAAACCCAACATTAATCACAAAGACCTCACTAGGCCTAAGAACTAACCCTATGCTACACAGCACAAGAAAAAAATACAACAGTTATACTCAAATTACACACAGCTGCTAGATGTTTGGAGATTTCTTGAGCACTCACAATAATAATATCTGTACAGGGGAGGACAGAGATGTGAACAAAATGAGGAGCAGATCTAAGTGGCAATGATGCAGAGACTGAGCTCATTATATAGGGGCCAGCAGAGCTTGATACAACTTGTAAGAAGGACGCGCAAATGAAGCCATGGGGACAAAGAGCTGAAAATCCTGCACTGAATAACATAGAGAACGACTTACTCTACTATAACGGTAGAAGGGGGGAACTGAGGCAGAACACGCTCGTGATCAAACATGCAGCATACTGTGCGTTAAAATTACACAAAGGATGATGAAATCATAGGCTATGTAACATTATATTTACACGTTTGTACTAGTGGGTACCAGTGGCTGTACTTACACGTGTGTACTAGTGGGTACCAGCGGTTGTACTTACACATGCGTACTGGTGGGTATCAGCGGTTGTACTTATGCTTGTGTACTGGTGGGATAACACTCAACCGGCAGGGACTAATGTCATTCTCGCTTTCATGTGTTCTCAGTCACGTCAAGAGAAAAGCAGTGTATTTGTTAGTATTTCATCTAAGCATTTTATTAAATATTATTCGGTTAATATATCAAATATTCTATTAAAAAAAAAAAGGTGATGAGAAATATTACTTTCTGCAACAGACAGCTAGTGTTTATTTACAAATCCCCTTGGCATTTCTTTCAAGAATGTAGGCGCAGTACATAGCAGCCAACTTAAAACATTTAAGAAGAATAATTATGTACAGGATCAGCTACCGCCAGGTCACAGCTTTAAGAAAGTCATCAGTCTGGATAGCTCTCCAGCCTGTGAATTGTACAATATGTAACATCCGCTATTGTCCACACCATATTAGTATATTTATCAGCGGAACAGAGAGTGTTAATAGGCATATTACACCCATACTGGAGAAGTGCTGAACGGATGCCTCATCAATCAACACGACCATCATTTCTCTTCCCTTTTTTTACACATTCAGCAGCAATGTGCCATCGCCTGTCAACAAGAAATACTTTTAGATTCTTATTATTGCTCTGTAGTGATACGTACAGCACACTGGCAGGGATCTGGACGACAGATGCAGCTGTTCTCCTTACCTCTGTTCATACAGTGTCAGTATATGAACTTCCTCTCAGAATTTTCTCCCCTCCCTACTTCTTCATCCTCCCAAATCCCATTCCCTCACAACCTTTACCATAAAAATATGTAATTACCCCAATCTTAACCTGCTCTCCAGTCTTCTTTTTACCCACTCGGCCTTCACTGGATATTTTACACATTCTCTCTCTCTCTCTCTCTCTCTCTCTCTCTCTCTCTCTCTCTCTCTCTCTCTCTCAGCTTAGCTCATGCAGCTTCATCTTTGCCCAGTTGAACCTGGTGATAAGCCGGATTATCTCTCTGGACTCAGACTCTTCTCACTTAATTTCCTCCTTTCCTCTTGTGCCTACTTTCATTGGTGTCTGGTGATCTGGGATGGGACACTCCAACATATTTACGACCGATCCCTTGTCATAACTTGGATTTATTTCTGAAGGAAGAACTACAGTCATGGTGATTTATGCACAATCAAATCCTTATTCTTCCTGCATAATACAGGTAACACCTACGAAAACTTTTTCTTTCGTAGCTAAGATTTGCCTTCTGTAGGAGGAACAGGAGACATGGGAAGACTTGGCCGTCTTCTTTTTATGTCCCTCCTGCAAGAACAAGTTGCAACAAGGAATCAGTTGTAAATATGTTCATGATCCCAGCCCAGTTTCACAAAGACTGAATTTGTTCTTCTTTATTTGTCTTTTTATCTTGAGCCTTCTTAGAATGATCCCCTTCTTCCACCCGACCTCCAGCTGCTGTAATTATTGCTCTCTCTCTCTCTCTCTAAGCCTATTTTTCTCCTCTATAACTTCCTCCAAAATTTGGAACCTCTTTGTCTTTCTTTATTTCCTCGTCTCATTATTAATATCGCCCACCTCCAGAGTTTAACGGAATTTTTTCTCTTATTATAATTGCCTTTTCTCTTACCTTTTTATCAGCACTTCTTCGTCTTATACATAAAGGAACAATAAAAAAAAATGATAATAATAACAATAATAATAATAAGTACTTAGGAGTGATTATCTTGCAGCAAAATATTATAGCTAATCTTATTTTTATTCTGACACAAATCGTCCTAGCTTTACTCAGGAAGATTGTAGATCTCTTGAATATTGATAGTAATGGCTAACAAAAAATAACGCAAAAGGAACTAATTCTACAAGTCAACTGTCCTATAATGAGATGCGTTCTTGGATCTAATCTTCTCTCCTTCCTCCCTCAGAAATGGGAATGAAGAGCCAGGCCCAGCTCCAGTGCTATTACGAGTAACGCCCAGTCATCCACACGTTACTCAGGGCAACGCACATTTCCTCACCATAGTTTTGTTCCGTCGTTGCCTTCTTGAGGATGACACAGAGACTCTTAAGGCAACAGCAGTGTCTCATATACCAAGAAAGGCGTTCACGGCAAGTTTCCATCGTTGCCTAACAGGTGGTCTTCTGTGTGTGGTTGGGGGGGGGGGGGACTAACCGACCTCTGCAGTGGTCAGCGTGGCTGAACAAAGAAAAATAACAATAACATTATTCCCTTTGCTGCACAGACAGCAACAGCAACAGCAACAGCAGGAGCTATACAAACAGCTTCACAAACAAGCTGATATAGTGCTGGAAATTAGTATGGGTACTGGTGTTAAATATCAAAGATACACCACACACGGACCTGAATTGCACACACACACACACACACACACACACACACACACACACATACACCCACCCACACACACAAAACCACTAAGGTGTAAAAGAGTCCTAACTCCCTTAAGTCTACTATTCAAGATGAAATAAACGCCTTGGGAAATAAAGGCAGCGAATTTTATGATCGTCATACACTTTGCCTCCTTCTCTCAATATCTCCCGGTGAGTGGATGACGGTAGGGTGGGAGGATGGAGAAGAGGAACAAGAATATAAAAACATAAAAAGAGAGGATAACTGCAGTAGGCCGGTTGGCCCATGCTAGGCAACTCCTGGAAGAGTAACTGAACTACTAGAAGGAGATAAGGATATCAAAGAAGAAGGCTCTCCCCCGCCCTCCAAACCCTCCAGCCGAAGCCGGCAGGAAAAGGTTAGAATGAACACCACGCAGCATAGAAAAACTGGCGTGGACATTTTATAGGACAGTGTGAAAGGAGAAAAAGAGACTATCATAGTGTAACCTGCAAAGGAAAAAGAATGAATTAGTATTGAGTATAAGGGCTAGGATGGAGGAGGGAGGTGAGGGAAAAGGTGTTTTGAAGGAGGAGGAGGAGGAGGAAGGAAAGACGACGGCGAGAGGCAAGGGATGGAGAGGTGGGGTAAGGGGAAGGGGGAAGTGGTGGTAATGGATGGCGATGACTAATGGGAGGTTTATCGGGTAAGGAGGGTGTGTTGGAAGTGATAACTAATGGACGAGGGAGAGGCAGGACGATGAAGAAGGAGGACGGGGAGGGAAGGAGTGATCAGGTGAGGGAGAGGGGAAGGGAAGGAGGTTAGGAGGGATGGAGGAGGTGGAGTAAAACGTAAGAAACCGTGTGGATGAAATACATCAACGGGGGGGGGGGGTGAAAGAGGAAGGGAAAGGGTGATGGCGAGTGTGAGGAAAGAGAAGGAAAATGGGAGCACGAGGTGTGGGGGCGGGAAGGGGGTTAGATGGTTGGAAGGGTGAGTGGGAGATGATTAAAACTGGAGGAGTGGAGGGAAAATGACCAAAGTAAAAGGAGGGTGGGGTGTGAGGGAGAGGGAGAAGCGGGATAAGAGTGATATTGCGAGGGATAGAGTGTATGAGGTTATGAGGGATGGGTAGTTGGGGAGAGGAAGATGGGCTGAGGAAGGGAAAGTGGTGACCGGGGGGAGGTGGTGAGATGATGGGAAGGAGGATGGAGGCGCAGAATTGGGAGGAAGGGATGGGGATAGAGAAGAGAGGATGGAATGAATAAGAGGGTGGATGGGGGAGGAGAAAGGCGAATGGGAAAAGGAGAGAGGAAGGGAGAGGAGAGGAAGGGATGGGATAAGAGAGGGAGGAGGCTGGGAGTCAGTGAAAAGGAATGGGAGAGTGTGAAGAGGGAAATGGGGGTGAGGGGGACAGGGTGAGAGAGAGAGAGAGAGAGAGAGAGAGAGAGAGAGAGAGAGAGAGAGAGAGAGAGAGAGAGAGAGAGAGAGAGAGAGAGAGAGAGAGAGAATCATTATATTAAGATCGGTATTCTAGGTGACATAAAATACTTCATAACACCTCGTCAGCTGTTTATTTTGTACTCGTATATTACACCCCCTTTCCCTCTTGTATGTCACTAAGGCCAGCTATGGCGACACCAGATGTACATAAATCACACAAGAAAGAATGTCAGTGGCTCCCGTTCTCGTCAGGCAAGGATGCTTCCTCAGAAATTTATTATTGGATATATCTTTTTAATATCCTTTTGCACGAAATCTGTGCATAGCGTGGCAATATCGCAAGAATTTATGTAACGCAAAAGAGGACAGAACTGAGTAATAAACAAAATGAATCGCTTAAGAACGTATATTACGGAGTTTCCTTAACCGGTGAGAATACGGGCCAGTGTGTAGCATGTACGATGATAAATCGCTAAGAGAAATGTGCAATGAAGTCTTCTATGCCGCTAAAAATACAACTTAAGAATGGTAAAAGGGAAAGATTTGTGATGAAGTGAGTGATAAAAAAAAAAAAAAAAAACGAGGAAACAAAACAACAGGATACTCGAAAAGGCGGAAAAAATACGTAATGAAAAGATAGCGGATGACAGTGAGGGTAAGGCTGGTGATTATCTGTTGAAGGATACGAAGGATGATAAAGAAAGAAAAGAGTAAAATCATCGTAAAGTGAGAGCATGGGGAAAATGTAAGGGACAGGGAGATGAAGTGAGAAAATGAAGGTAAAAAGGAAGGGGGAATATAACTGGGTGAAGACATGAAAAGAGTCGAAGTAATGAAACAATGAAGAGGAAAGAAAGATAAAAGCAATGGTTGAAAGGAAGGAAATGAAATTAGAATGTGAAGAAAATTGTAGGAGTACCAAGGGAACAAAGGGCCATGAAAGGACCAATAGGTTGTTGTTTGCTCACCAATGATTGCCAGAAAGTGGGCAAAGAGGTCAGTTAACCCTTCTTGTTGTCTCGTCTTCTCTCTTATTCCATCTACCGCCAGACATTTCATTCATCTTAAAGTGAGTCATGAGAGCCTGAGATGGTTAGGGGAGGGTATGGTAGAACTCTGGGAAAGGAGAAAGGGAAAGGTGGAATAGGGTAGGATACTGGCTGGTCGTAATGGAAAATTTACTGTACGAGTGTACAAGATAATAAGGTAAAGTTGGGCTGGAGAGCATCTTTCCCATTAACAGGGTTGTCGTAGGTAAAATATTACGAGAGGTATGCACTGGTAAAGTTTATAGAGCCATCTCGTCGCACACGAGAATTATTCAGCAAACAGCAAGAGGGATGCAGTATATGTGTCACACTATTTGGTGAGAGAATCTGTGTGACAGGTGAAATGGGCCTTAAGACGTTATCAGGTTCCTCCCAGTGTCCACGTTCAACTGTTAATGGGTGTGTATAGATCAAAGTGTGTGTGTGTGTGTGTGTGTGTGTGTGTGTGTGTGTGTGTGTGTGTGTGTGTGTGTGTGAGAGAGAGAGAGAGAGAGAGAGAGAGAGGAGGGGAGAGGGGGCTCGATTGCAAAGATATCATCCCCAGAAACTAATTATAATAAGTGGTGTTGCTAAGAGGTGTAACAAGTTTGTGTACCGATTCCAATTAAACTGTAATACTGGTGAGAGATGTTGCCTGCTTCAGAGAGCCTTTACACTATTACTGCAACAGAGGAGTGGGGTATGTGAGAGAGGCGACGATAATACCTGTCCAACCCATCCCACCCCCATCTGCCATTTACCCAACACCCACCTTCCCTTTCCATTTCCTTCCAGCCCCATCTCCTCTTTCATTCTCACCATTCCCACTTCCCATTCCAGTTCTTTCCATCCTCATCCACATTCAACTCACACACCTGCTCTCATCACCTCTCTGATCCATCCATCTCTCTTCCCCTCCTATCCTTATCTTAACTCCGTCAGTACTATGAGTTTCTTTAGTAGCTTGGTCTTGTTTTTTAGTGTTCTATTGCTGTTACCAGATGATTTTATTCAGTGTAAGAAAACACCTTAACAGTGAAGGTATTAATGACGGCTGTATCTAACTCCCTCATATCTAAAGTCACCTCTGAGATAGATAAAATCATTTGGAAGTAGGAAAAGTACTCATACAATAAATACAAACACCACTGTAGTACAAACGATAATTCCTCGTCACCCACCCCATCTCCGCTACGCTTATATCGCGTCACTTCTCACCCATATCCATCTCTCCCCCCATCCCCTTTTCACTTTCATTGCCATCCCAACAACACTACATTTAGCCCTCTTTCATAATCATCCCCACCTTAATCCCACCTCCAGGCCTCGTCCTCATCCTTATACTCATTTACTTCACACTTCCGCTCCCATCCTCATCACCAAAGGTGAGTAACCCTCTTTCACTCCCATTTGCACCATAATTCTACACCCTATTTCTAATCTTCGGCTCACCTCTCAAACCTATTCTCTTTTCTCACTCGTATCTTCACCTTTATGTCCTCTCCCCCAGTCTGAAACCCCATCCATCTCTCTCTTCCACTACATCTACACCATCCCCACCTCACAACATCCATCCTTTTCCTCATTCACTTTCCTTCCCTTCTTGATGCCACGTCCTCAACATCTTAACCATTCTCATAACTTTTCACCTCTCACCCACTCATTTCCTACATTCACTTCGACGTCATTTCCATGTCCTTCCCCAATTTTCATCTCCCATCCCCACCTCAGTCCACTCACAATCTCTTCCCTTTCTCACTACCACTCCTATTTCCACCTCACGATATCCATCCCTCTTCCATTCCCTATCATTCTTTCCCCTAACGTTACGTCTTTTCTTTCTTTCTACATACCCACATCTCACTCACTTTCCACCTCTCCATATCCATCTCATTTCCACTTCCATCCTCACTCCAATCCCCTTCCCTTACCTACCCTTCCACTCACTTCGCCAAACTTGTCCTTACATACTCCACTGTTCCCTCACCCCCCACCTCCAGTTAACTCTCCCTCACCTCTCCCAAGTCCGTATCCAGATGAATTTGTCGGAGCATCGTTCATTTCACAGCAATATCCACTTTCATATCATGATATTAGCCTCCACCTCTCTCTCTCTCTCTCTCTCTCTCTCTCTCTCTCTCTCTCTCTCTCTCTCAGTTCTGTAGAACAGATATTACACAATGCATTGTCGTTCCCTTTCTCCCTCTCCTGTAAAATTTTCATGCTTGTTCTTTCTAATAAACTTGGTGTTCATTTTTTCCATACTTTTCCTGCCTGTTAACCGGCTGGTGTGGTGGGTGGGGGACAGCCTTCCTCTTTTCCATCCTTTTCCCTTACAATTTGGTTGGATCTTAGTTGAATTAGCCATTTTTGCCAGCAGATAACCAAGTCATGGTCCCACAGGCCTCCTGTTATCTGTACTTCCTATGTACCGTAGGTACTCTCTCTCAGGGTATCGGTGTGAGAACTTGGACAGTAGCAAATGGAATCCGGTACTTCTTTTCATTTCTTGCAGAAAAGAATAATATCATATGATGACGTCGCATGGTGTTTTACCGCTTCCCGTCCGATCAGCGAAGTTAAGCAACGTTGGGTCTGGTTAGTACTTGGATGGGTGACCGCCTGGGAACACCAGATGCTGTTGGCATCCCTACGTGTCAAGTGAGGTTGGTGGAGGATTAGTGCCCCTCTCTGTAAAACATACTCGAAGCCCTTGGCCACCCCGTTTGGGATACATGGCCTCTGGCAATGAATGAATGAATGACGAGAAAAATAAGGCAAGACGTGAATGGATGAATAAATGAAGGAATTCATGAAAAAGGCAAAAGAAGGGGGAGAAAGACAAAACAGAGAGTAATGGAGAACACGAGAAATATCAAAACAAGGAAAAGTAAAATGTAAAAATTATTCAGAAAAAAAAACACGTACCAAGGCACGAAAAGTTCTGTATACAGCAGGCAAAGAAGCAACCCCTCTCCTAAAAAAAAAAAAAAAAAAAAAAAATTAGAAACGGACACATGAGTTCGTGGGAGAGCTGGTAAAAACAGAGGGGAAAGTGGGCCAAGTTTTGCATGTCAGAAGGCTCGCTCAAATAAAAAATACATAAAAAAACAGTGCCACCCAGAACGCCCAGTGGGGAGTGCCTTAGCCCCACCACCGGCCAGACAACACCACCAGCACCTGGAAGACAACACCGGGTCTTGTTGTGCAGTTCGTGCCACAGTTACTCAGCGCCAGACACACCACGGTAAAAGAATGCGCTACGAAGTTTGCAAGGAAAACAACAGAAAACAGAAAACATGACTTATAACAGAAGACAACAACCATTTACCCTTCACGCAATATTGTACTGTATGTCTCCATCAAGGCTTTAGGGGGCCGAGGCTTGACTTTTAACCCAAGCATCTCAAGCAAGGAACACCAGGCACTCGTCCCTGAATCTGAAACCCCTGGACACATCCGGTTGCAGCGGCTGAACCCATTACACCACGTGGGGTTTGTTCATTGCCGATATGGTTCCTACATAGCGTATTATTGAATATGGTGTGCTGAAGTACAGTACACCACGTGCCTGTCGTCAGTAAACAATCAAGACTACGGTGGTTTGGTGGATACGCACTCAGGAAATGATGCATGTGTCCATGACGGACACTTAATGCTGGTGCTGGTAGTGTCCTTTTATAGCTTGCATATATTTGCATCATGTGGGTTCTACATATGGCATATACGGATTCTGACTTACAAACATACAGCCAACATAACACTTCTAATTACACATGTACCACAGACAGTCCTTCACCTTCGTTCTTCGCCAGCATGGAGATGGATTAAAATTTTGGCTATCGCTCTCCCTCCAAAGAGAAAAACCTGTCCTGCAGTGAATTTACTATGGACTGATACAGATATAGAGACAATGTATGATTCTCCTTTGGCTATCACTACGTTAAGTAAATTTATGACCGAATTCATATCTGACAAAACGCAAGAAAGATCGACAAATGGCATAACACATCCCTTGAACAAAAGCCATCTCACAGCTCCAACTTAAAAGGCAACAATTAATGAAAAACCATGACAGAAATCCAAGAAAAGAGGGAAGGGTAACAGCCAATTCTTTATAATTCCTTCAGCATCATGGAGGGTCCAGTGGGTGGCTGAGATCAAAGTTTGGGTAAAAAAATCCAAATTTTATCTGTACAAGACTTCCCTATATCCCTGGCAGCGTCAAGAATATAATAAATGAACACACACACACACACACACACACACACACACACACACACACACACACACACACACACACACACACACAAGCCAGCAATGTCAACCAAACCAGCACAGTGTGGAAATCAACGTCGCCAACTCCCTACTGCTGCTCCTCAAGTTCCCGTGACGACATCCCAAGAAAATAAAACCCCATGAACTCTCCCTCCGACCCCGAAGTTGTGTCCGCCGTAATGCAAGACAAACAGGGCTGGTGTCGGAGTGGAGAATTGGTGGCTGGCTGTCTACTTCGGCTCGCTGAACTGTACTAATGGTTCCATATTTTCCTTGAGCTCAACCGCTTGTAATCAGACATTTTTTTTTTTTTTTTTTTTTTTTTTTTGCTGTCTCCATATGATTTTAGTCACCTCAGGATAGAATTTCAAACTTTAATTACTTTACAAGTCCTTAATTTCTTTTCTACACAGCGACTCTTCCTATTTAAGTAAGATCGTCTGGTAGTAACAGAACACACACCACAAAGCCAGTCAGAAGAAAGGACGTGTGTGCTGGTAAGTCCCCAGGCCCTGTTTTCCCCCTCACTATTTTATAAGTCAGCCCACACCCAACTGACCTGGCCAGTGTATGGCCCGGCCTGCACTACAGGTGCAGGAAATCTGTAAACGAACGAACGAACGGTAGTAACAAAAATATACCACAAAATACTTTACCGTAGTAAAATCGTTCAATTGTGTATTAGATTATTATGTTATGAAGTCATCTTCACTCAAACAGCTACGATACCATGCACTTGGCAACCAAACCTTTATTCCGTATGAACACCATTACACTCACTTTCCTTTACATGTTTACCTTTGTCTCCTGTCACGGCAACTTCGTGTTCAAATTCCTCGTCCATATCAAAGTTTCCTCCATTCACCAAAACATCACACTGGGATTCTCCCCTCTCACAAACCATCACTTAGTGTTCCCTGTTTTTACTTTACTATCAGTATAAAATTATATATCTATCGCCATACCTATCCTGTCTTTCACTAGGATGAGAACTTTGAGCAGCTGTATACGGAAGAGCCTCCCAATGGCAAGCTTTCACTGGCTGGTATGCAGCCATTACCTGCTATTCCATTAGTCGACGATACCGTGCCTACTTCAGTGAAATCAGGAAGGCAATGGTTAGGGTGATAAATGGTAGGGTGGTTGGTGCTTGGGGCATTCTTGTGGAACAGGTCACAGTTGTGGTGAAACCATGATCAGGGAGCTACATGTAGCCACAGAAGCCGTTTGGCACCGATATCATTCCACCTGACTGGACAAGGGCCTTGGTCATTCCTGTCCACCAGCTTTGCTATTCACCATCATCAAATAATACTTCCAGATATATTCAATTTTTCTATCAGAATCTTAACCTATCACTCATAAAACATCAGGTGTGAGTGGATGAATCTCCCTGTATGCCCCATTTTAAGTCACGACTATACTGACAGCAAAATTTGATGTATTGAAGCATTTCAAAACATTACTCCTTTATACCGGTTTCTCTTTGATTTTTTATATACTCGTATGCACTGAATAGTCCCCACTGATTTTTCACTTGTCAGTTAAAGATTTGACGAAGGTAAATGACTTCCCCCCCATTTTTTTTTTTTTTTTCTCTCTCTCTCTCTCACACACACACACACACACACACACACACACACACACACACACACAAAACCACCCAAGTCTATGAATCATCTATTTTCGTGCCTTCAACAATACAAGCCTCGTCTATTTCAAAAGTGCTTCCCTGCCGTCGCTTCGTGTAGAGCGTGGCAAGGGCAAGGCTGGGCGGAAGGCCGACAAAAGACCCCATACTTGAGAGACGTTGGC
This sequence comes from Coenobita brevimanus, assembly GCF_032717465.1. Classification (NCBI taxonomy): domain Eukaryota; kingdom Metazoa; phylum Arthropoda; class Malacostraca; order Decapoda; family Coenobitidae; genus Coenobita; species Coenobita brevimanus. The sequence continues at coordinate 13,864,832 of NC_137016.1, forward strand.
TGAGAGACACTGGCCCGTATTCTCGTCGAGTAAGGAGTCTCCCTAACACCTCTTTCTTAACGATTTATTTTCCCAACTACTCATTAATATCCCCTAGTTTGCTTCTTATATCCTTTCAGTATCGACATAGATTGCATGGATAGCACCTGAATATAGTAACAGAGCAGAATCAGAAATAATCGGTGAGGAAGAGATGTTAGTAAGCTTCCCAACCGAACCAAAATACCGTCCATTGTGACATCTGACAAAATGTACGATACGAGTAATTCACAGACGCTGCGATAGTTGACTGGCTTTATAACTGAGAGACATTACAATGACTGGCAGACTATTATAACTGACACGCTCTACAATGACTGAGAGACATTACGATAGCTGAGAAACTTTACGATAGGTAGAACCTTACGAGAGTCGGGATTACGGTAGCTAAGAGATTTATGATACGGTGGCTGATACACTTTCTGACTGATGAGACATTACAGTACTTGATTCACTGATATAACTCATGGACTTTTCGACTGTTTAGAGACATTACGATAGCTGTGAGATTACAATAGCTTAGACAGTACGATAGCTTAGACATTACGATGGCTGAGACATTATGATAGCTGAGACATTACGATGGCTGAGACATTACGATAGCTGAGACATTAAGATAGCTGAGACATTATAATAGCTGAGATATTACGATAGCTGAGACATTACAATAGCTGAGATATTGCGATACCTGAGACATTAAGATCGTTGGGACATAACGATAGGTGAGACATTACGTTTGCTGAGAGATTACGATTGATGAGGTATAATGGTAGCTGAGACACTACGATAGCTGAGACATTACGATGTCTGAGGCATTATGACTGCCGATACATCAGGACACTTGAGCACCTTTATGACAGCTGACGGAAATTACTGACAGGTGAAAGCTATTACACCGTAATGGCTGCCAACGCGAGATGTAGGGCCACAAGGCTGGTGTGTGTGTGTGTGTGTGTGTGTGTGTGTGTGTGTGTGTGTGTGTGTGTGTGTGTGTGTGTGTGTGTGTGATAATTAGGTATGAAAGAGGTGGAAGGAGGTTTAGGTGAAAAAAGGGGATAGAGGAGTATATAACAATTGTGGATAGATGACCGGCCTGCATCCCTTGTGGCATTACGTAATCAAAATAACCTCCACTCACCACCTGGGGATCCTACCAACACCTCACCTTCACACCTACTCTGGCCTCAGACCTAACACGTCATTATTCTCCATGCCTAATTTGCTCCCATTCTCTTCGCCTACCTATCCTCATTTCAATACTCTCTCTCTCTCTCTCTCAGATTTTGTCATTAAACATGGATTATAGTACAGATCTTGTGCACATTCCTAATCGTGTTTACACTTTGATGCTCCCAAGTGAGATAAGCCAATGCCAAGTCCAAAGGCAAACTAGACGTTAAAGAAAACTATTCTAAAAATTGTTGAATTGGTAGAGAGGCGGCCTGCAGTCCTAATGAACCCAGGATCGAATCCCGGCTGGGGCAGGGAACAGTTTAAGGATTTGAATTTCCTAAATGCAGACTTTCCTGATCTACCAGATGACCCGCCGACATGTCGTAAAAATACCCCCGCTAATACCAATACACCAGTCCTGTATCAGACAGCCCTAGCATGTATTCAATATGGGTGGTGGGTGTTAGTGCCGAAGTGGTGACATGTGGAGGTGTAGGAGGACTACTGGGCCTTGGGATAGGCAACTGCTCCCGAGAAATAGGCCCTGAAGCCTTTGCCCAGAGTCGGACACGTAAAATATATATATATATATATATATATATATATATATATATATATATATATATATATATATATATATATATATATGTGTGTGTGTGTGTGTGTGTGTGTGTGTGTGTGTGTGTGTGTGTGTACTCCACAAAGAAATGCAGTAAATATCAATGCATAAATGTGATTAAGTATAGGAAAATTGGAAAAATACCGAAAGAAACACATTCATACGACTTCCTAAAATCTATTCCGAAATATAAAAGGAAAAGTATATAATACACCTAAAGTTCGATATAAGAATGCAAACCTGAATGAGACAATAATGAAGACACAAATCTGAATAAACCGAGATGGAATGAAAAATCAAGTAAAATGATGGAGGACTATAAGATTTTTTCTGTGACATTGATATTGAAATAAAATGAAGAACTTTTACACTGAAAGTAAAACATGAAAAAAAAAAGTAGGTATGAGAATCGGGAGAGCACGATGCGAGATTCATACGGAGAAAAAGGAAAAATAGGAATAATTACTACGCTAGAAATAAAGATAAATAATGAAAAAAATATACATACAAAACCCATTCACAGTACCCTAGGCCAATCAAAGAGGTGACGCGCCAGGAAGTAATACCCCTCGACCTAGACAGAGCAACACGGAGACTCGTAAAACAGTGCGTGGGTGATGGACTGGAAAGCGCGTTACTTTTCCTTGTTCCTGAGTCCAGGGTGTGAGGGAGGAGGACGAGGAGGGGACCTACATCAATGGAGAAACAGGGAGGAAAAGAGGGGCTGATAGTAAAGAGGTGGGAGGAGAAAGAGCGTGGGAGAGAGAGAGAGAGAGAGAGAGAGAGAGAGAGAGACAGAGACAGAGACAGAGAGAGAGATGTGGATTGGATGGGAAAGTAGGCGAGAAGAAAAAGGATAGATTAAGTATGAAAGAAACAAAAAGAATGAAAACAGTGACAGTGATAGGGAGAGGTGAAAATTTTTGAGAATGGGGAGGAGGAAGGAGATCAGGGGATTTAATTCAGAGGGGAAAGAAGGGGAGAAATGGGAGTATAGAGAGGAGAGGGGAGAGAAAATAAGACTGAGACTAGGAGAAAGGGAGACTGAGAGGGAGAGAGGAGTGAAACCAATGAAAAAGAGAGCAAGAATAAAGAACGAAGCTGAGGAAGGTGTATAAGAGAAAAGAAGAGGCAAGTTATAGGAGGGAACAGTGAAAGGCGATAGAGAAAACATTAGGAATGAGACTGCAGAAAGAAGGAAAAACATTTAAATAGGAGTAAAAGGAGTGAGAAGGACAGATGGGATGAAGAAATCTAAGATTATGAAAGAAAGGGAAAGTGACTGAAGAAAATGAAAAGTGAATGAGAAGGATTGTGGGAGGATGAGGTAAGGTATGGTAATGCAAACTAACAACAATGGTAGAGATACTATGACAGACCAATAAATGTGGAAAGAAAATGAGAGAGGAGGACAAAGGACGCGAAATAAGTAGAAACACTAACAGAAAGAACAAAGAGACTAAAAGAGAACAAACAAAAAAAAAAAAAAAAAAAAGGGGGCGAAAGATAAGAAAAATTAGATGGAAATAATAATCAAACTTAAGAAAAAATGAACTGCTGCAAATATGGAAATTATTTAAAAGGCAAGCTCAAAGAAAAATACTGAACAGTAAGAAAAAAAAAAAAGACTGAAAAAGAGAAAGAAAAATAGGTAGGAAGGGCTGGAAGCAGACGGAAAGGTGGAGGGTGATGGTTGATGCCTTGAGGGAGAGGACGATGAGGAGGAGGGATGGAAAATGGATGAGAGAGAGAGAGAGAGAGAGAAGGAGGAAGCATGAAGGAATATTCCCAAGTAATGCTTAAGAGCATTAAAAATAAACCCAAGTTTCATTAGCGCTGAATTATTACCGCAATCCAAACCCGTCCATCACCTCATCAAACAGGCTTACAGCACATTGATTCACACAGCCAATATGCACCACAGGGTGTTAAAGGACTTACTGAAGGCTGTATCTAACTCCTTCAGGTCATGGAGTCTATCCCAAAACGAATAAAATATCGTGTGAACAGCTGGCATGCAATAAACTTAGATCCCTAGGCTAAAAGATTGCACTGAGCAGGACTGGGAGTGTGGGCTGGGACCTGAGGGTGGAAATTAGGTCATGGCAAGGTGGGCAGGGAGAAGGGGTGGCTCGCCAACGGTAGGTTGAATAAATACAGGTGCTAAAGGTCAAAGAAAAATAAAAATAAATACGTAAATAAGTAAATAAATAAAAAGGGAAATAAATAAATATAATAAAATAAGAATAAAAATGTATAATAAAAATAAATAGTAATTATAAATGAATCAATAAGATGCTGTTACGACGGGCCACGTAGAGTAGGAGTAAGGCAAGAAGTAGTGAGATGGTCGGGTAAGTAGGGCAATTATAGATTAATGGGAGGTAATAAAGAATTAATAAGGCGTTAATGATCCATGTTATGGGGTGATGATGATGATGATGAGCCTGGGGGATGAGGGGGTAATGAGAGGGTTAACGAGGCTGCGATGAACACATTAACCCCTTCACTACCAAGACCCACATTTATTCTTAATTCCTGCCGCGACTGATTTATGGAGCCTCAGGGACCACTTGTACTGAGGAGGCCAGGGTTACACCATACACTGCCATAGGCATCATGTACACTGAGGAGGCCAGGGCTACACCATACACTGCCATAGGCATCATGTACACTAAGGAGGCCAGGGTTACACCATACACTGCCATAGGCATCATGTACACTGAGGAGGCCAGGGTTACACCATACACTGCCATAGGCATCATGTACACTGAGGAGGCCAGGGCTACACCATACACTGCCATAGGCATCATGTACACTGAGGAGGCCAGGGTTACACCATACACTGCCATAGGCATCATGTACACTGAGGAGGCCAGGGCTACACCATACTCTGCCATAGGCATCATGTACACTGAAGGAAATTATTAGGAAGAAAGGAGAAACAGGAGGAAAGAGAAGAGTAATGGACAGATGAGGAGAGGGAAGGAGAAAATAGGAGAAACAGGAGAAACAAAGGACAGATAGACTGATAATTAGCTAGCTATAGGAGAGGAGACAGAAACACCTGAATGAGAGACAAACAGAGGGAAGGGAAAAATAGGAGAAACAGGAGAAACAAAGGAAGGATAGACAGACTGATAGCTGGCTAGCTATAGGGGAGGAAACAGAAACACCTGAATGAGAGACAAACATAAAAGGGAAGAGGTGTCGGGAAGGGAGAAGGCAGGAAGGAAGAAGAAAATAAAGAAAGAGGGGAAAAACAAAGTGATGGAAACACTACGATAACAAGCGTGAGGAGGAAAGAAAGGGAAGGAGAGAGGGAGGAACAGATTGAGGAAGGGAGGGAGACAATAGGTAGGAAAAAAGGTAACACAGAAAAAAGGGAGGGACGCAACTCTGGACGGAAAAAGAAAAGGAGATACTGAGAGAAAGGAGAAGAGAAGAAATGGATATAGAAAGGAGGGGGGGAGGAAGAGAACGGAATGGACAACGGTGAGGGAAAGAGCAGAGAAAGAGGAGATACGAAGGGTGAGAGAGGGATGGAAATGAGATGGAAAAATAGAATGACGGAATGAAAGAGATTGGAAAGGAGAAGAGGGGAGGAATGGATGCAGGGAAAGGGGAAGAGAGGGAGGGAGAGACTGAGAGAGGTGGGAAAGAAGGAAGAGAGAAAATGAGAGAGATACGGAGAAAGAGAGAGGAGGCAAATTCTTTTCATAATGCTGAGTGGAGAGGACAGCTGTTCTGTGCATGTCTGCCAGCACGTCACATGGAGAGACGGGGAGAGGGAGAAGCGGCAATAGGAGAAGGAAGGGGAAAACAGGTGAATGAAGAGGAGAGAGAGAGAGAGAGAGAGAGAGAGAGAGAGAGAGAGAGAGAGAATGTACATATATGAATGCGCATACATATATGTTCATGAATGTAAACAGTAAATAAATAGCTATCTATCTATATACCTAGGCGCTTCCCCAAAGGAAAGGGAGGTAGCCGAGACAGGACGACACACTCTCAATTTACTCATCCACTCAAATACATTCGATGAGGGGAGAAGGGACAGATCCTCACTGCACCACACCGCACGAGGGTCAACTGCGCAGTGCAATCAGTGATATCCGCAGCAGGGCCCTACAGCATTGCTGGTTTACCCCTACCACATCATAATAGACCCATCCCTTTACCCGCACCTGACCTGATTAGCTGATCAGACCAAATGCAGGAGACTATCCCCCCAGGGCTGCGTCATCATTTATTCATTCACAGTTTCTCTCCATTTATTTCTGTCACGCACAGTCACTCTTCCTTGCTCAACAGACATCCCTCTAGCATCCAACGCTCTCTTCACACTGTCCATCCATCCTATTCGTGGTCTTCCTCTCAGTCTTACACCTCTCACATCAGATCTAGTTATCTTTTACACCAATCGCTCATTATCCATTCTCTCCATATGCCCAAACCATCGCAACACCCTCTGCTTAATTCGATCAGCCATCTTCTGAACAACTCCAGTTCTCCTTCGCACTTCATCATTTTTCACTCAATCCATACGCATCACTCCACACATACTCCTCAGGCACCTCATCTCCATTACATTCAAGCTTTTCCTCTCTGCTACACCCATAGTCCATGTTTCAGCCCCATATAACACAGTCGGTACCACAATACCCTCATACAACCTTCTCTTTACATCCGTTCTAAGCGAATGACATCTAAACACTTTTTTCATTCCTCCCAGCACCTTTCCTACTTCATTCATTCTAAACATCAATTTAGCATCTATTCTTCCATCCACAGCAAAAATGACCCTAAATACTTCACCTACCAACTCCAGTTGACGTATATATACATCCACACATTTTGTCACTGTGACTTCCGTTGGCGTATATAAACGCGCAGCTATTGCAAGGTCCCTAATTTGCACAATTTTCAAATTTTGCACTTGATTTTTGGTACGTATACACAGGACACCTTCCTCTACGAGATGCCAGGCAGGGACAATACCTTACCCAGCATGACCTCCCACCCCCCACACGGCGTTGTCTCGGCAATTCATCTGTTACCAGTGACCTGGCCAGTAAAGATAAGTTGTGCCACGGTACGAAATTCAGGGCCAGAGTGATTCCCCAATCGATCACAATGTGGAGGACAAAGCTTACATAACATTAGAGGAAGAAACAGTCAGAAATGATAATCAGGTAATGTCGCCAAAAAAGGTCAGCTATGTTGATGTGTTTGGTGAGTGAAACAATGCTTATATTGCCTATATTACTGTGTGAAAACCAATATACTCTTGTACTACATATAAATTCGTACCAAATAAATAAATAAATACCATTTATGAGTGGTGTGGAATAATTACCCTCCCATAGAACTCATTTTCTTTGGAGCCAGCCTGATAGAAAACCCAGTAAGGTAAGGGGTACCTCTACCTGTATCAAGTATTGTAACCTCAGGTGAGCGATTTCTCTATGAATTTTCGATGTTCCTCACCAAAAGTGGAGGTTTGAGCAAAAGAAAAAAAAAAAAAAAAAAATCCAAAATTGATCAGGATTGGGGGTTGTCAGTGGTGGAAAATCGGTCGGGACGGGGCGGGCTAAAACACTCTACCTCCTCAAGTAACTCATCATTCAAAAGTATATTCATCCTCCTACCATCTACTGACCTCGTACACTTCATCACTTTACTCTCATTCTCATTTACCTTCAATTTCCTCCTTTCACACACCCTTCCAAACTCCTCTACCAACTGTTTCAATCTCTCCTCTGAATCAGCCACCAGTGCAGTATCATCTGCAAACTGCAGTTGCTTCAGATTCTACTGTCAACCATCAACATTCACCAGACTCAGACCTCCACCTAAAACTCTTGCATTCTCCTCCCTTACAACATCATCCATATAAATATTAAACAACCAAAGTGACATCACACATCCCTGCCGCAGCCCCACTCCCACAGGAAACCAATCACTCACAGTATTTCCTACTCTTACACACGCTCTACTATTTACATAAAAACTTTTCACCCCTTCTAGTAACCTACCATCAAGTCCATACAATCTTTCTTAAAACAGTCCACAAAGCCTCCCTATCAGTTCTATCATATGCTTTCTCTAAATCCATGAATGCCCAAAACATCTTGCCTTTCGCTAAAAACTTTCACACACTTGTCTCACAGCAAATACCTGATCCATTCATCCTATCCCTCTCCGAAAGCCACACTGCTCATCACCAATCACTCCCTCTGTACCCTCTCTCTCTCTTAACCCATACAATCCCGCCGTCGGCATGGTGCCGACAGTACAAAACGTCTCGATTAATCCCAGTGAGGTGATGATGCCGACAGCAAAATTCGAGTGCTCTAGCACGTTTCAAACTGCTTTAATCTAGCTATTTTTTTGCTAAGGAGTTGCTTAATGTATTGGCAACATTGTGTTCAAGCAGTTGTTCTACTGAGTTTGGTTCTGCGTGGGTGGGTAACATCAGTGTGACACTGTCCGTCAGTGTATCAGAATGTCGTGAAAATCACGCCATTTTTCTGCCTCATTGGGCTGGTGGAGGCTGTTGAAATTGTCACATGGACTCTTCTATCCCTTCATTTAGTGATTCTTCAGAATAGAAAGACCTGGATGCCTATTCTTGGGAGGAATATGAGCCAGTGGAGGACACTGAGAAATGGGAATCCCCCATTCTCCTCCCTCGTTCTCTCTCATCCTGCCCAGCTGGGTGGGAAAACGTTGCTCACGGCTTGGAAAACTGGGCTAAAAACACGATGGACGGCCATCCTGCTCTTGTTTCTCCTATATGGAGTACTTTTTTTTGGCTTTTCATTGACTTCTATGTCCTTTTGGATTGTATTATGCAATAATTTTTTTTTTCCGTTTTAGGTCTGGCATTAGATGGGTATAAAATTGCAAAAATGCCTGGGATGGTACGAGTTAATTAACAGTGTACCATACGCCTTACCTGCAACACTCAACAGACTTATACCCCTCTTATCACCCTTGCCTTTATACAACGGGACCACACAAGCATTTGCCCAGTCAATTGGCACCATACCTTTCACAAAGCACACATTCAACTATCTTACTAACCAGTCAACAATAGTCACTTCACCACCCTTCAGGCATTCCACAGCACACCCATCCATACCTGCAGCTTTCCCTTTTTTCATTCCTTTACTGCCTCCTGCACTTCCCCCTTCGTGATCAAAGAATCATTCAACTCTCCCAATGCATTTATTCCTTGCACCCTTCCTTCTGCCACAATCTCAGCCACCCTTTCCTCCTCTACATTTAACAACCTTTCAAAATACTCTGCCCATCTCTTCCTTACGGCATCCATCTCATTTGACATCTTTCCATCCTCTGCTCTTACTCGCTCTTCCTTCCCAGACTCTCCCTTTCGAACTTTTTTCACCTCCTTCCAAAACATTTTCTTATTCTGTTGAAAAATCTCAGTCAACTGCCTACCCCACCTCTTATCTGCTGCCACTTTAGCATCATGCACAGCCCTTCTCACCCTATTCCTCTTTTCCTTATACCTCTCATATGACCTTCCTCTATAGCCACACTTCATATGCACATCTCTTCTCAGCCACAGCCATACTTCCTTGCACCATCATTCACTTCATTTTCTTACATCACCACCCACATGTCTCATACCACACACCTCTTCAGCATGCCCCACCACAGCACTCCTAAACAGCTGCCATTCCTCCTCTACACTGCCATTTTCCTGATCTTTCACTGCATTCCACTCATCTTTCAATTTCTCCTGATACTCTATCATTTTCTCTTTTTTATCCAACTCACTCACTTTCAAAATCTCCCTGCCACACCTAACCCTCCTAGCTGTCACCCATCTCTTACCTATTCTTAACTTTCCCTCCACCAGGTAGTGGTCAGACATACCTCCACCCTCCCCTCTCAGGCCTCTCACATCCAACAATCTTCCTATTACGAGTACATTCCTTGACACAACCACATAGTCCATCAATGCTCTGTCAACAACCCTTCCACCCTCCTGTCTCATGCATGTATACTTATAAACATCTTTCTTCTCAAACAGTGTATTTCCAATCACCATCTCTCACTCAATGCACATCCCTATCATTCGTTCCCCATTTTCATTTCTTCCAGGCACACCATGCATACCAACTACACCTTCAACTGCTACATATCCCACTGTAGCATTCAGATCTCCCATCATTACCACATTCACATTCACTCCAAAACTCTGCAGACACTCATCAACATCATTCCAGAAAGACTCCCTCTCTTCATCATCCCTTTCACTACCAGGCCCATAGGCACTCACAAACACCCACAACTCAGATTCAAACTTCACTTTCACCCACATCAGTCTCGATGACACCTCCTTCCATTCAATCACACACTGCTGTACTTCTGGACTCACTAACAAGGTCACACCTTCTCTTGCCCTTCTTCTATCTTCCATTCACGCTTCTAAACATTGACTCACCCTTCCCTTTCATCTTCGTTTCACTCAAAGCTAACACATTCCTTTCTCATCCTTTGACTAACGCAAGAAAGCCTTGGTTTAATCACGCTTGTTCTAATGCTGTCTGCAACAAGGAGAGGGCCTACAAAAGGTACCGGAGCCAACCCACCCCTGAATCACATCATCTTTACGTTTCTGCCCGGAATCGTGCTAAGTCTGTTCTTCGCTCTACTAAAAATAATTTCATCCATACTAAATGCTCTCAACTCTCCAACTCGAATTCTTCCCGCTCCTTCTGGCATCTTGCCAAAAATCTTTCTAACAACTTTACCTCATCATCCTTCCCTCCTCTTTTCTACTCTGATGGTTCTGTAGCTATTTCTTCTACTGATAAAGCAGATCTCTTCGCACAGACTTTCTCCTCCAATTCTACCTTAGACGATTCCGGTGCTGTTCCTCCATCACTTTCCCCCTCTGACTTCCTCATGGCTGACATTAAAATTTCTTCAGTTGATGTATTTTCTGCCATCACTGGCCTCAGTACTAACAAGGCATATGGGCCTGATGGGGTCCCTCCTGTTGTTCTCAAGAACTGTGCTTCTGTGCTTACACCCTGCCTAGGCAAACTCTTTCGTCTTTGTCTGTCAACTTGTACCTTTCCTTCTTGCTGGAAGTTTGCTCTCATTCAGCCAGTCCCAAAGAAGGTTGACCACTCCCAACCCTCCAACTATCGTCCAATTGCTTTAACGTCCTGTATTTCAAAAGTTTTCGAGTCAATTCTTAATAGAAAAATTTTAAGGCATCTTTCCTATCACAACCTTCTTTCCGATCGTCAGTATGGGTTCCGTCAGGGACGCTCCACTGGCGATCTTCTCACCTACCTTTCAGACTCCTGGTCATCCTCCTTTAGGGACTTTGGCGAAAGCTTTGCCATTGCACTTGACATCTCAAAGGCTTTCGATCGAGTCTGGCATAAATCTTTAATTTCCAAACTGCCCTCCTACGGTTTCTATCCTTCTATCTGTGCCTTCATCGCTAGCTTCCTTTCTGGTCGTTCTATAGCCGCTGTTGTAGACAGCCATCGTTCTTCTCCTAGATCTATCAACAGTGGTGTTCCTCAGGGCTCTGTCCTATCACCAACTCTCTTCCTTTTATTCATCAATGATCTTCTAAGCTGTACATCTAACCATATCCACTCATACGCTGATGACTCCACCCTTCACCTTTCCATTCGGTTCCCGCAACGCCCATCTCAACAGTTACTTCAACAAACAAGGGATGAGGCTATGGCACACCTAATGTCTGACTTGGCTCGTATCTCTGACTGGGGTAAAAATAATATGGTTGTCTTTAATGCATCTAAGACTCAGTTCTTACACCTATCAACCCGACAAAATCTTCCACAGGTATACCCACTAATGTTTAATAATATTCAGCTTAATCCTGCATCATCCTTGAACATGCTTGGGGTTTCATTTACTCGGGACTTATCTTGGAAAGATCATATTACATCTCTTGTAAAATCTGCTTCCAAGAGATTGGGTGTGCTAAGCCGACTCCGTTCTTTCTTTACCCCTGCGCAATTGTTGACTATATACAGGGGTTTTATCCGCCCCTGTGTGGAGTACAACTCTCATGTGTGGGGTGGCTCCCCACATACAGCTCTTCTCAATAGGGTGGAGTCAAAGGCTTTTCGTCTCATTAACTCTCCTCCTCTTACTGACTCCCTTCAACCTCTGTCTCTTCGCCGCACTGTTGCATCTTTATCTCTTTTCTATCGCTACTTTAATGGTCACTGCTCCTCTGAACTGTCTGCTTGCATTCCTCCACCTCTACGACGGGCGCGTAGCACCCGTCTGGCAGCAAACTCTCATCCTTTTTCTGTCCAACTCCCTAATGCAAGAGTTAACCGTTACTCCCAGTCTTTCATTTATGCAACAGGTCAGCTCTGGAACTGTCTCCCTCTGTCTGTATTTCCTGCTGCCTATGATCTCCAGTCTTTCAAACGCAGTGTGTCCAGGCATCTCAAAATGATCGGATCTTGAATTTGGCTCTATATTGTATTTTGTTTTTCTCTTGGAGGGAACTGTTACTGCGGGCTCATGGCCTTTGGTTCCTTCTTCCTCGCATAAAAAAAAAAAAAAACATCCAACTTTCTTCTCACAAACATTCTCCAAATTTCCTCCTTTTTAGCCTCAATCATACTACATCCATGCACATTCATAGACCCAATCTTCAGGGTATGGGGATAACCGAGTCCTCCATCCCTTTCTCTGGCCTGTCTCTTTTTAGGAATCAAAAACTAGAGAAGGGGGTCCCTAGTCCCCTCACCCCGCCCCTTTTAATAGCCTTTTACGACACGCAAGGAATACGGTGGCAGTATTCTTCCTAACACAACCTGGCCGCAGAGTAGTAGTACCACCTCATAGTGCAGCCAGATTGTTTTTCCCCCCCGCCACAGGGGGGGCAATAATATATATAAAAAAATATACATAAAAAAAAAAATAGGGAATGAATGGAGATAGAAAAAAAAAAGATCATAAACATAAAAATTAACACCTTCACTATTGTAATCTGCTAATCGCATAATCTTTCTCACATGCAATAATTTTCAGTTTCGTTTCCCTTTAAGGCGAGTAATAGAAAACGAACCTCAGATAATTAACACAGATTCTTCAATCCAAAGAATCATAATAATTTTACTCTATCATAATTAGCCTACAGTGGCATCACAGCGAGCACAATGGAAGGAGATGACCGCCTCTCTTACAACAGAGTTATGTAGTATTTTCGTGCTAAAAAAATAAAATTGTGTAAATACTCACATATTATCATTTCCAGCATCGTTTAAAAATATGCCTGTCGTCCATAGTGTCAATGGCCATCCCTTAACCCACCCCATCCCTACCAATTTTCCACCACTGACTCCCCCCAATCCAGACCAATTTTGGAAAAAAAAAATTTTGGCTCAAACCTCCACTTTTGGTGAGAAATATCGAAAATTCATAGAGAAATCGCTCACCTGGGGTTTAAAATACTCGATACAGGTACTAGTACCCTTTACCTTACTGAGTTTTCTATCAGGCTGGCTCCAAAGAGAGCAAGTTCTATGGGAGGGTAACTATTCCACACCACTCATAAATGGTATTTATTTATTTATTTGGTACGAAATTATATGTAGTGCGAGAGCATATTGATTTTCACACAGTAATATAGGCAATATAAACATTGTTTCACCCACCAAACACATCAACATACCTGACCTTTTTTGCCAACATTACCTGATCATCATTTCTCATTGTTTCTTCATCCAATGCTATGTAAATACATTGTCATCGATTGGGGAATCACTCTGGCCCTGAATTTCATACCATGGCACGACATGTCTTTACTGGCCAGGTCACTGGTAACAGGTGAATTGCTGAGAAAATGGCATGCAGGGGGGGGGGGAGGTCATGCTGGGTAAGGCATTGTCCCTGCCTGGCATCTTGTAGAGGAAGGTGTCCCATGTATACGTACCAAAAGCCACGAGCGGAATTTGAAAATTGTGCAAATTAGGGACCTTGCAATTGATGCACATTTATATACATCAACGGGACTGACAGTGACAAGACGTGTGGATGTATATATACGTCAACGGGACGCGACGGGTTAATGTCGTGTGTATAAAAAGATGAAAATGATCTAAATTACATTAATAGCTCATGCTAGAGTATGTAACAAGGACAGACTTACTGCACTACATGCAGTACTGCATGATACATATATATATATATATATATATATATATATATATATATATATATATATATATATAGATATATATATATATATATATATATATATATATATGTGTGTGTGTGTGTGTGTGTGTGTGTGTGTGTGTGTGGAACTGGAAGGGTTCAGTGTAGACTGTACAAGCCATCTGTAAGCTGAGTGAAGTGGACAGATGGCAGCGTGATTACAATATAATGCATCAGCCAAATGAAGGAATTAATGGCTTATCTCGGAACGACGTAACTAGGATGGCATATTATTTTACTGCCAAAGGTATAACATTGCATTACTTTTATATTGCTTAATTTAATAAATACTCGTGTACATAACGATGAAATGAGGCTACAGCAAAAGGTTCGTTGCTGAATGTGTCATACAAGTTAATGTGAATATAAAACATAGGAATTGATCTGCACTGAATTATTTATGTGTTCATTACTCTAAAACATATGGCAGAGGAAACACATATATTAATTGAAAGAAAACATTTCATGAAATAGGAGTCATTATATTTCCATCGTTATAACTCGTATTTTATAGGGAAGAAAATTCTATTCCTTCAGAACTTTAAATAACAGATGGTATGTTTGAAACAACCCAATAATCACTGAATGATGCAACAAACCATGAACTGCATAAGCTGGTACTTAGACAGGTAGACCAGATACTGGACAATTACCTGAAACAATGGAAACAGTATTACACTACACTGCCTTGTTTACATCATGGGAATCATGCAAGTAATACTAATATAATTTAATCATACTATAACAGAAATTTGTTTACATTGTTTTCCATAATTTTCGTATGTCCCAAGGCAACATGAATATATAGACTTAGCCCTTGCCAGCAAAGCTAATATTAGCCATCCATAACATAAATCTTGGGGTGGTTACTCTCGCCAAGTGGTACTCTCATCAAGTAGTACTCTTGTCAAGCAGTAGCATTTTCACACACATGAGCTGCCCAACCCGGCCCGACCATAACGTTTTTGCGAATCTTATATTTTGGCAACCACAGGGCTGATCACTGCGGGGTTTGCACTATATGAGAGCCCCATTTTAAGATTTGTTTTTGACAAGGTTCATCACACTTCGGCTATGCACGTGGCAAGTGACACGCGCCAAGCACAGCATGTCGAAAATCTTCAGAAAAGGGCCAAAGGCCAGACACTTTGTCGTAATGGCATGAAACTTGGTAGGTAGTAGATAGCCATCAATATACTCTGGCCATCTTCGGGGTGTAAGGTGACATTTCAATGCTTTTGGATTTAACCCAAGGCGTCCCGTCGATGTATGGGTACGTTGCAACATTATGTAATTGCCAGTCCTGACGACGTACTGGTATGTCGCGCAATTGTAAGGTTCATAATTTGCACAATTTTCAATTTTCACGCGTGATTTTTGGTATGTATACATGGGACACCTTCCTCTATTCCTCTACAAGATGCCAGGCAGGGGCAATGCCTTACACTGCATAACCTACCCCCCCCCTGCACGCCATTGTCTCGGCAATTCACCTGTTACCAGTGACCTGGCCAATAAAGACATTCAGGTCCAGAGTGATTCCCCAATCGATGACAATGTGGAGGACAAAGTTTACATAGCATTAGAGGAAGAAACAGTCAGCAATGATGATCAGGTAATATCGCCAAAAAAGGTCAGAGTTAGTGAGTGAAACAATGCTTATAATGCCTATATTACTGTTTGAAAACCAATATACTCTCATACTACATATAAATTCGTACCAAATAAATAAATAAATACCGTTTATGAGTGGTGTGGAATAGTTACCCTCCCATAGAACTCGTTTTCTTTGGAGCCAACCTGATAGAAAACCCAGTAAGGTAAGGAGGTACTGCTACCTGATCGAGTATTTCAAAACTCAGGTGAGCGATTTCTCTATGAATTTTCGATGTTTCTCACCAAAAGCAGAGGTTTTAGCCAAAAAAACATTTTTCCGAAATAGCTCGGGATTGGGGGGTATCAGAGGTGTGAAATCAGTCGGGACGTGACAGGTTAATTGGTCTTGCTCTTACCTCACCGACAAAGGTGTTTTACTGGTATTAAAGAATTACTGTGGTAGTGAGGTGGGTGATGATCACGCTTTGTATCACTCACATGGTACTGTACAGATCTCGCCACTGCCACTGTCTGAGTCGTGTACTCTCATGGATGAATATATGTCAGATGATTATGGAACAGTTTTAGGAGTTTGAGTAATATTAGCTGATAAAATGCAAACAAAAACTCTCATACATGAAAGAGGTGCAGGTGGGTGAGGTGTGAGAACAGTGTCAACCAAGGGAGGGTGTTCAAACAGCGCAACAACGCCTCGCCGGAACTTTCACCTTGATCAGCGACCTTGACCGTTCACTGATCTGCACCAGAATCGTATCACGTCCTGCCAGACCCACAACCAACGTATGCGTCAATTTTGTCCAAAACGAATCATGCATCCATAAGATAACATGGCACCACAAAATCTGACCCTGACCCATAACCTTTGACCTTGGATCGATCTGCTGCAAATCGTCACTTCTTCCCCAGACCCACACACAACGTAGGTGTCAGTTGATCCAAATCAATTCAAGGATTCATATGATATTTTAATGCTAGATAATTATAATTATTTATAGTTACATACACAGAAACTGAATCGATCACATAAATAACATCCTTAGCATCGCTGATTTATGTGGGTCATCTGATCATTCCATGTAAAATAAAGTCTCACTTCCATTCAGTTAAATCAATAACTGGACATGAAAGTTTTCAGTTCTAATTTCTGCTACAGGAACAAATTAGTAAAATTTGCATAAAAATAAACTGCATGGAGAATAATTTAATACACATACACTATGGTGAATAGGCTACCCAATATCAATGGCAGCTTACTAAAAAAAAACTCGACGTAACTTTCTCCAAACTGTGTAATCTGTCTAAATGACCAGTGGGGTAGCTATCTCTAGTTTGCATTAACCAAATGAACTATACAGTATGTTGCCATCATCAGTTTAACTTACTTTGTTCAACTCCAGGAAGTCAGATGGAAAATATTCAGCAGAATGAAGAGAAATGTTTGCATTTTTGTGGCGGATTAACTGAGAAATCCCCGATCCTTGCTTGATAAAAATTTTCATTTTCACAAGTCAAGCCTGAATTTTTCATGCTGAGGACGTTGTTTTTGGTGAAATCTTGCTACCACCAAACAATTATATATAGTTTGCCTAAGACTTTTCATTACTTAGGAGTTTATTGGAGAAAATAATCTAACCCCTTTACTGCTAAGGGTTACACCAAAGCGAAATTAAATCGAAAGAACCTAGCAAGAAAAAAACATATGAGTCGACTGTAGGGATTAAGGGAAAATATATCAGAAAAAAAAAACTTCCTCCTGCAGAATTACACAAACGTGAATTGCACTGGAGTTACTGTGTTTCCTGCCATTGTGGATTACATTACTACATTCAGACAAAAAAACCATCATTCATCACCACCAGCGTCTTCATCACCACCGCAATCACTATCATTCCATGCTCTTCATCCAGTTCCTTCCACCATTTGTGGTTAGAGTTGGGTCCAGAAAAAGGAAAACAAAAAGCACAAACCAGGACTATCATTAGGTCTGACGTGCCTGACGATAATGGGTCAACACCTCCATTAACTCAGCATTCAAGTCTTTCACATCCTCTGTAGTACCGTGATTATATGTATACACACACATCTGTCTGTCTGTCTATTAACTCACCATTCAAGTTTTCAACATCCTTGGTCGTAGTGATGTATAGACGCAAACATCTATCCATCTATCAATCTATCTATCGTTTCTCCATTTACGCATTCAAGTTTTCAACATCCTTGGTCAAGGTGATATGATGTATACACGCACACATTTATCGATCTGTCCATCTATCTATCTATCTACATACCTACCTATCTATCTGTCTACTGCCCACACTAAAGGTTTTTCTTCAGGTCAGGAGAGCCCCGCTGTAGTGCCGGCATTACAAACAGCGTCCACATTAGCCTCGTCAGCACGATGACGTACTGGTATTTATCATTTTGTTCTTACTGCCACCAGGTTCAGCCCGAGAATATCATTTGACATATTAGTCCTCCTGATGAAACATGATTTTATTCATATTAGGTGAACATCCTTCTAATGGAGAGGTTTATGAAGGCTGTATCTAACCTAACCACTTCGACAAATCTCCTTCTAGCTATATCAGATAATTTCAAGATGGCAAGATACAAAATATGGTACCTGGTCAATCTCCAGGAACAAAAATATATATGTTCACCTTGGGAGAAACCCTTGCATTAAATATATATATATATATATATATATATATATATATATATATATATATATATATATATATATATATATATATAACTGAAACAATTCTCTAATCAAAACACAATCTTCTACCACAGTTATCCTACAGTTAGGTTACTTTAGGCGCTTCACCTGTTTCCACCTTTTCATCCACCAACTCCACAAATGAAACACGTAATTAGTGTTTGTGCCAGCTCAGAATGGCTCTGTGGTAACTTCATCCACCACCATTTTCCTCTCCCTCGCCCCCCCTCTGTCTGTCTGTCTGTCTGTCTGTCTCTCTCTCTCTGTTAACCTCACCCATCACCATTAATTTTCCTCCCTCTCTCTCTCTCTCTCTCTCTCTCTCTCTCTCTCTCTGCAAATATTGTCAGGCTTTAGGTCACACACACACACACACACACACACACATTGGCACAATTATGACACGTAAAACCAGAATGCGTATTGGGGAAGGTGGGTTGACGCACACACTCGCACAGGGAAATAAGGTCGGTAGCTGTTTATAGGTGCTGACTGTGGGATTATCCGTGATGAAGAAGATCAACTACGATAATGACTGGCTTTACGTTCACTCACCCTATCACGGTGGCAACAACTCTTTTTTTTTTTTTTTTTTTTTTTATGTGACACGACGTTTTTCAGGTGAGTCGTGGGAATCTCGGACAGGTAAGTCCCTGTCTGCAATGATGTATTTTTGTAATATTACCTAAGCTGCGGCAACACCATTTTACTCAACTGGCAACGACTTTTAATAAAAGAGAGACGTTAATTAAGGAAATGTTTAACATTTTCACTGCGAAATGCGTCCTGTAATCGTTTTGAGATAGCAAGAATATATGAAAAATAAGACACCAACGTAGCGAAGGGTTAATATACACATATGTTTATGCGTCCAACTCTAAGCATAGGCTTCCCAGCCCGTTTCCTGAGGCCCAATAGTTCTCCTACGTACCACACACCTCTACATTTCACCACTTCCGCGCTAACACCAACCGTCCATACTGAATACAGTACATGGTATGGCTGTCTCGTACAAGACTGGCGTATTGGTATTAGCCGGGACGTTTTTACGGTGGGTCGTACGATAACCGTCAAAGTCTGCTTGAATGAAATTCAGATCCTTAAACCATTCCCTGCCCCAACCAGGATTCGGACCTGGGTCCATTAGGACTGCAGGCAACTCTGTACTGACTCGGCCACATAAATAAAGTTACAGGTTGGACAACGAACGCGGCTGCTGTCAATAATTCCGTCCATCGTCCAGAAGCTTTGCCAAACCCTAATGAGTTCTTCTTAAATGAACTAATAAATGACGCCCAGAACTATTACTAACAGCAACTTGACATGCATTCCACAGACCTAACATGACCTCATAGGAAAACGATAATCCCAAGTTATCGTCACGCATTCATTAATGCCTTCGGTAAGGTAATACCTTTTCTGCTTTCTTTGTCCTGCTACATGACGACTTTAAGAAGGATTGGACAGATATTTAGAACTGAAGGGGTTACCAGCAGCCTTCATTAACTCCTTCAGTATAAGACGAGGCTAAAATTGAAATAAAATTGCCAGTTGTCAGCAACAATTAGACGAACAAGGCGTCCAGTGGGTGAAGAGGCTAAAGTGTTTTGGGAAAAATAATTCGCTGCGGCAGAGAGGGTAGAAAACATCCTAAGCTAGCTAAATGGCGCTAAAAATCGTCCTAACCTATCGAAGTGTACTAAAAAGCCTTGCAAACTGACAAGAATTGCTAGAAAGCTACTTATATGCTGACAAGAGGTGCTACACAACTTTCTATAGGCTAGAAAGAAGTCCCAAATAAAACATCAACCTGACAATAGATGCTAGTAAGCCTCTTACGTTGGTGTGAAATGTTAGAAAGGTTCCTAAGCTTGTGGGAGATGTTAGAAAGCCTTCTAGGCTGGTGGGAGATGCTAGAAAGCCTCCAAAGCCGGTGGGAGATGTTAGAAAGCATCCAAAGCTGGTGATAGATGTTAGAAAGCCTCCTCCGCTGGTGAGATAAGTTAGAAAGCCTCCTAAGTAGTGATGACTTTTAGAATGCTTCCTAAGCTGGTGACAGATGCTAGAAAACCTCCTGAACTGGTGATAGGTGCTACACAGCCTCCACTGCTGACAAAAAGTGCTATAGTTTCACAAGAGGACAGGAGATATTTGAATGCGTACAATGCTGACCGCGTATCCAGTAACCTGTATCCCACCGCTGTCATGAACTCTGTCGGCTTGGTGTGTGGCCAAACCATAAGTCCAATATTCCTAATGTCGTTGTATAGCATAGTGAATACGGCCATAATAGGCCTCTTTCTTTACCTATCTGTTTATTTGTTTCTATGCTCTGTAACTCTGCTGTTATTATTTCTGTTTACCTATCCATCTGTCTCTATCTGTATGTCTGCTTATCTTTCTATCTTTCCATTTTCTATCCCTTTGCTAGTCTTTTTTTTTTTTTTTGTTAACTATAGCTGTCTATCTTTTTTATTCATTCTCTCTCTATCCGTCTGTCAGCCTGCCTAATTGTTTACCTGTCTGTTTGTCTACTTACCTGTCCCTCTATTCATCTGTTCGTATGTCTATTTGTCCGCCTGTCTGTCTGTCTCTATCTATTGATCTGTCAGCCTGGCTGTTAGTCTTTTCATCAGGTAATCTTCATGTCGCTCATCTGTAATCTAGTTTTTATTTCAAATGAGCTATATTCCTTTCCATACTATGCCGTTTTATAAAAGAAACTCTTGTTATATTCTTGCTACCGCTGCACCATTACATTCAGCTGAACCTCTTGTGCTCAGGGGATTACACACGGTCTTCATTAACCCTCTAAGCACGACAATTTTCCCTATATTCTTGTTACCGCCTCAATATTTTACTCAGCTAATGACACACCTCTACTGCTGAAGGATAAGAAACCGTCGCTATTAACCCTTGAGAACCATAACGTCTTTTCTTATTCCTGCTACAACTTTACGAATATTCCCAGCATATAAAAGACTTCTCCTGTCAAACGGGATAAATGTAAGTGGATCAACGTGAAATTAACGCATCAACAATCCGTTCCTGAAACCCATCACTTATCACACACACACACACACAATATATATATATATATATATATATATATATATATATATATATATATATATATATATATATAGATAGATAGATAGATAGATAGATAGATATAGATAGATAGATAGATAGATATAGATATATAGATAAAGAAATAGATAAATAGATAAATAAATTACATACCAACTAAACATAAGAAATGACACATATAAACAACCACATTAACATATACAACACACAGAAACACACACAAAAAGAGAAAATTACACACACACACACACACACACACACACACACACACACACACACACACACACACACACACACACACACACACACACACACACACACACACACACACACACACACACACACACACACACACACACACACAGGGCTGGCGTGTCCTTTGGTCGACATCAGCAAAGAGCAATATGAAACCGGCCCTATTTATTTCCGTCCCCCACATGGCGCTTCTCTCATCCCACCACCTAAGCGAAATTGAAAATGTAATCGAGAAAACAAATAGACGTCAGTTATTACGAATCAGGGAAATATGGTGAGGGGGCGAGGGGGATGTTTGGGGGGAGGGGGAGGAGATGGGTGGTTAGGTGGTGAGAATGGGGGAAAGGTTGGAAATGGGAGGGGAGAGGAAAGACGGGAAACTGGGGAGGGTGGGGGGGGTAGAATGAGTGGGGGAAGGAACAGAGTGAAGTAGTGGTGTTGGGGAGGGGGTTGGGTTACTACTGGAGTGAGGAGGGGAAGTAAAATTGGAGAAGAGGAGGAAGGGATAGATATGGGGAGAGGGGATAGGGATGAGAGGAGGAGGGCCTTATGGAGGGGAGGAGAAGGTTGTGACGTGGATAAACTGGCCAGGGTTATCTATTAGTCTCTTTACTGACTGCGAAGTTGCCAATCCTTTAGGGCCAGGGTTCAAATCCTGGTGAGGGCAGCTGGTGTCACTCGATTCACGTGTCCATCCTCCCTTTCTTGGATGATAAACAAAATGAGTGCTTAGTGTAACATCTACGGGAGTTAACTGTGGTTACTTGGGTGATGCAATAACCTTGTATCCCAGGATAATAAGTAAATAATCCGCCACATCCTCAAAGGCCTAAGATACGGATATGGGCACCGTGGATAAGCGTCTCATGGCGTCTGTTCCACCTTTACCTTTTCTGGCTATGGGTAGACACCTAAGTCGAAGAAGGTGTGGCCACGAAGAAATAACCTCTATATCTCTGTGTATCCACCATCAGGTTGGCATCCCTTTAACTCACGCAAGTCTCACTCATATACCTTTTCGTCCAACATCTTCCTCTTCCATTCTCACCCTCTCCTTCTTTCCTTCCATCTCGCTCGCATACACTCTCCTAGTGAATCTCTCATTCTCTATTCTCTCTGCATGGTTAGCATATATGCGCAGCAGGGAGGCGGAATTGTTTGAAAGTGGAAGGGTGCAGAGTTGGAGGGGAAATAGAAAGAAAATAACCCTTTCAATCCTGTGACTTAATTTTCTGTAAGTTTTGCTGCAACCAATCCAGTTGTATTTTGCTTGGGAAAGACATCTCGCAGTGAAGAGACTGCTGAAAGCCATAGTTATCCCTTCCAGTTCGAAAAGGTGAATAAAATCGACTGTGGGTACAAAGAAAAAAAAAAAAAAGATGGTAGTGGTGCTAAGAGGCAGAAAGGGGCGGAGATTTTTTTTTCTCTGTAGTGAAAAGAAGAAAGAGTGAATGGATACAAACCTGCAGAGTCTTTTTTTCTTCGAAAAACAAAACAAATGAAAGCCAGTTTCAAGTTGCTTTCATTTCGAGACAGGGTAGCCGGATACATTGCACTTAATAGACTCGGGGTCCTAGGCAGAGGGAATTACAGACTGAGAAAGACAGGTCCAGAGCTGACCTGCTGTATACATGAATGACTGAGGGTATCGGTTAACTCTTGATTGGAGAGTTGGACAGAAAAGGGAAACGGTAATTCTGAAGGACAAGAAGGACAGGGGTGAAGGAAAGAGGAGGAGGAGAGAGTTAGGCGTGAAGAAACGGGGGTGGGGGGAAAGAGGAGGATTTAGAGGAAGAAGGGAAAGGTAAAGTTGGAGGAAGATAATAAGGAACACGGTTGAAGGAGTAGGGTAAGAGGTAAGTTCAGAGGCGGAGGGAGAAGAGAGAAAGACATGGAGTAAGACAAGAGGATGGATAGAATTGGAAGAAGAGGGGGGGGGTAGAGGGTTGGGACGGCAGAAACAGAGTGGGTGGGATGAGCACAGGGTTAGGAATGGTGGTGCTGGTGGAACACGAATTTCATGACCAATAAAACAATGTACTAGACCAGCTCTCGCTCTCTCTCTCTCTCTCCCTGTGTCTCATGTACGGGCACTTTTTTCAGCCTACACAGAATATTGGATACCAGTGTGTGTACGAGAATTACAAACATA
Source organism: Coenobita brevimanus (assembly GCF_032717465.1). Classification (NCBI taxonomy): domain Eukaryota; kingdom Metazoa; phylum Arthropoda; class Malacostraca; order Decapoda; family Coenobitidae; genus Coenobita; species Coenobita brevimanus. Next base: position 13,888,760 of record NC_137016.1, read on the forward strand.
CCAGTGTGTGTACGAGAATTACAAACATACACTCGATTGAAGGACATATTTATACACACAAAAGCGCACAGGATGAATACACACACACACACACACACACACACACACACACACACACACACACACACACACACACACACACACACACTCACAGTAGTATACAATGACAGACAAACTCATATGGACACACATAAAAAGCCAACTAAGAAATCTCTCTCTCTCTCTCTCTCTCTCTCTCTCTCTCCACTTCTTAACTACCAGCCCAAGACCCTTTTTCTTGAACACCCTGGTAATCCCAACTCTAATATCACGAAATGGAACTGTGCTCGTAGACGGACCATGCAAGTGGTAGGGGTAGGGAGGGGAGTAGGGTGAGTGGGGAGGAGAGGGGGTGAAAGGGGGAGGGGGGCGGGAAGAGTGGGGAGGTGATAGGGTAAGAAGGGGAGATGATGGGATGGGAGGAGAGGGACAGAGGGGAGAATGAGGGCAGGCGAAGAGGATTGATTTGGAGGATGGGGTGGAATAACAGGGAATAAAAGAGGGTGATAGGACATGTAGAAATGGGATATAGACTAATTGGAGATGTTGGGATGAAGAGCCTATCATAAAATATAACGAGGGATAAGGTACAAAGTCAAAGTTGGAATGTGTAGAAAATGCAGGTTTTAGTTAAACGAAAAAGCAGGGGGAAAGATTAGCTGATAGTAACAATTCAGAGAAAATTTACGAAGCGTGGGCAAAGAAAGCAGAGATAAAGAAGAAAGGGAGTAACGAGTTCAGGAAAGACGGCAGTGGTAAATAAAAAAACCCTTTGCAAATAATGGAGAAACTAGGAAAGAAACACACAAAGACATAAACGACAGATCAGAAGAAAGGCAAGTCAGATATATATATATATATATATATATATATATATATATATATATATATATATATATATATATATATATATATATATATATATATTTATGCGAGGAAGAAGGAACCAAAGGCCATGAGCACGCAATAAGAGTTCCCTCCAAGAGAAAAACATTATACAAGAGAGAGCCAAATTCAATATCCATTCATTTCGAGATGCCTGGACACACTGCGTTTGAAAGACTGGAGATCATAGGCAGCAGGAAATACAGACAGAGGGAGACAGTTCCAGAGCTGACCTGTTGCATAAATGAAGGACTGGGAGTAACGGTTAACTCTTGCATTAGAGAGTTGGACAGAAAAGGGATGAGAGTTTGCTGCCAGACGGGTGGTACGCGCCCGTCGTAGAGGTGGAGGAATGCATGCAGACAGGTCAGAGGAGCAGTGACCATTAAAGTAGCGACAGAAAAGAGATAAAGATGCAACAGTGCGGTGAAGCGACAGAGGTTGAAGGGAGTCAGTATGAGGAGGAGAGTTAATGAGACGAAAAGCCTTTGACTCCACCCTATTGAGAAGAGCTATGTGTGGGGAGCCTCCCCACACATGAGAGTTGTACTCCACACAGGGGCGGATAAAACCCCTGTATAGAGTCAACAATTGTGCAGGGGTAAAGAAAGAGCGAAGTCAGCTTAGCACACCCAATCTCTTGGAAGCAGATTTTACAAGGGATGTAATATGATCTTTCCAAGATAAGTCCCGAGTAAATGAAACCCCAAGCATGTTCAGGGATGATGCAGGATTGGGCTAAATATTATTAAGCATTAGTGGGTATACCTGTGGAAGATTTTTACGGGTTGATAGGTGTAAGAACTGAGTCTTAGATTCATTAAAAACAACCATATTATTTTTACCCCAGACAGAGATACGAGCCAAGTCAGACATTAGGTGTGCCATAGCCTCATCCCTTGTTTGTTGAAGTAACTGCTGAGATGGGCGTTGCGGGAACCGAATGGAAAGGTGAAGGGTGGAGTTATCAGTGTATGAGTGGATAGGGTTAGATGTACAGCTTAGAAGGTCATTGATGAATAGAAGGGAGTTGGTGATAGGACAGAGCCCTGAGGAACACCACTGTTGATAGATCTAGGAGAAGAATGATGGCCGTCTACAACAGCGGCTATAGAACGACCAGAAAGGAAGCTAGCGATGAAGGCACAGATAGAGGGATAGAAACCGTAAGAGGGCAGTTTGGAAATTAAAGATTTATGCCAGACTTGATCGAATGCTTTTGAGATGTCAAGTACAATGGCAAAGCTTTCGCCAAAGTCCCGAAAGGAGGATGACCAGGGGTCTGAAAGGTAGGTGAGAAGATCACCAGTGGAGCATCCCTGACGGAACCCATACTGATGATCAGAAAGAAGGTTGTGATAGGAACGATGCCTCAAAATTTTTCTATTGAGAATTGACTCGAAAACTTTTGAAATACAGGACGTTAAAGCACTTGGACGATAGTTAGAGGGTTGGGAGTGGTCACCCTTCTTTGGGACTGGCTGAATGAGAGCAAACTTCCAGCAAGAAGGAAAGGTACAAGTTGACAGACAAAGGCGAAAGAGTTTGCCTAGGCAGGTTGTAAGCACAGAAGCACAGTTCTTGAGGACAACAGGAGGGACTCCATCAGGCCCATATGCTTTGTTAGTATTGAGGCCAGTGATGGCAGAAAATACATCAGCTGAAGAAATTTTAATGTCACCTTGAGGAAGCCAGAGGCTGGAAGTGATGGAGAAACAGCACTGGAATCGTCTAAGGTAGAATTGGAGGAGAAAGTCTGTGCGAAGAGATCTGCTTTATCAGTGGAAAAAATAGCTACAGAACCATCAGAGTAGAAAAGAGGAGGGAAGGATGATGATATAAAGTTGTCAGAAAGGTTTTTGGCAAGGTGCCAGAAGGAGCGGGAAGAATTCGAGTTGGAGAGTTGAGAGCATTTTGTATGGATGAAATTATTTTTAGCAGAGCGAAGAACAGACTCAGCACGATTCCGGGCAGAAACGTAAAGATGATGTGATTCAGGGGTGGGTTGGCTCCAGTACCTTTTGTAGGCCCTCTCCTTGTTGTGGACAGCATTAGAACAAAAGTGATTAAACCAAGGCTTTCTTGCGTTAGTCAAAGGATATGAGAAAGGAATTTATGCTTCCATGCCCGAGAGAATAACCTCCGTAATGTGCAAGGCACACTCAGATGGCTCACGGCCATGGAAGCAATAATCATTCCAGGGAAGATCAAAGAAGTACTGCCTGAGGGCCTCTCAATCCGCGGCTCCAAAATGCCATAGGCGACGTTTCCCTGGAGGGTCCACAGGCCGTACCAGAGTGATAGGACAGGTGAAGGTGATAAGGTTGTGATTGGAGGAGCCCAACGGAGAGAAAAGATTAACAGTGTAAGCAGAAGGATTAGTTGTAAGGAAGAGGTCAAGTATGTTGGAGCTCTCTCCAAGGCGGTCTGGGATACGGGTAGGGTGCTGTACAAGCTTCTCTAGGTCATTAAGGATAGAAAAGATGTTGGCTTGTTCACCAGGTGGATCAGTGAAAGGAGAGGAGAGCCAAAGGTGGTGGTGAATATTGAAATCTCCAAGAACGGAGATTTCAGAGAAAGGAGAAATGGATAGAATGTGTTCCATCATAGAAGTAAGATAGTCGAAGAATTTTTGATGGTAGAATTAGGGGATAAGTAAACAGCACAGATATATTTAGTCAGAGAATGACAGGAAAGCCAAAGCCAGAGTGTAGAGAATTCAGAAGAATCGAGTTCAGGAATACGAGAGCAAGATAAGTCGTTGCGTATATATACACAACAGCCACCTTTGGCTTTGAAATGAGTATAGAGCAAGTAGGAGGATACAGAAAAGGGTTTGCTGTCAGTTGCCTCAGTCAGCTGAGTCTCAGTTAGGAAGAGAAGGTGAGGTTTAGAGGAGGAGAGGTGGTGCTCAACAGAGCGAAAGTTAGATGAAAGGCCGCGAATGTTGCAGAAATGAAGAAGAAGAGAGTCAGACAGTGGTTCCAGGCACCTCTTGTCGTCACCGGGAGAGGAGCGGAAGGTGTGGGCAGATACTTTACATTCACTGAATGTAAATATATATATATATATATATAGATAGATAGATAGATAGATAGATAGATAGATGGATGGATAGATAGATTGATATAGATATAGATAGATAGATAGATAGATAGATACTTCTTTCAGTTTGATGACGCAATAGCTTGTTTGTTCTTGTTACCTCCACGAGATTATATTCATCTTGACGGAGATAAATGTTTTTGAGAAAGTGTAAATGGAGAGTATTTCAAACCCTGTCACTACCAATGGTCTCACCACAGATTAACAAAACCGTCTGAGGATAAGAGACCCTCAGTACAAACTGGGTTTTCTCGTTGAAGAAACTGCGAAACAGGTGAAGAAATTAGATAGAAAATAAAAGTAGACCAAAAAAGACTAAATTTATAAATAAATAAAATCGTACAATCTCACCAAAAAACTTCTAAAAATCATTAAGCTCTGTGGTCCATGCTTGCCATATTTCATTTACTTTAACTATATAGGCGTCTGAGACTGTGCGTCTGTGTTTCTGTTGCCACTGCTGCATCAAGTGAGGCGTGGCCCCCAGCAAATGATTTTAAAAACTGTCCCTATTCAGTAACGACCCTATTAATCACTACTCCCCACTGCGCAACACTTTCTCGTTCTTCCCAACAGAAATCTTCCCACAATATTTTTGAGCCTCTCACTCTCAACCACTCTCTTAACCACAGTCTCTTAATTCGTCTATCGCTCTCTGTTCGCTCCACACGGCACAATCCATCACAAATTACTTGTCTATTTCCCTTGCTTGTCCCTCGAGAATGCTACAGACAGTTAGCCTTTCCTATAACTAAAATTCTTAATAAATCGTTAATAAATCATTCAGTGAATGTAAAGTATCTGCTCAATGCAGCCTCGCTAATATAAGACCCATCTTTAAAAAGGGCGATAAAAATGTGCAAGAAATTGTTGCCCAATTAGCCTAACGCAAATTTCAAGCAAATATATATATATATATATATATATATATATATATATATATATATATATATATATATATATATATATATATATATATATATATATATATATATATATTCCTTATTGCCTGGCAGGTATAATTTTACAACAGATAAAGTGTGTGTGTTAAGTAAAAACGGATCGTGCCTTACAAACTTGAAAGATTATATGTGCACAATAATTAGGAAGTTAATATTCCTTTGGGCATTATCTGCTTAGGTTTCTAGAAAGCGTTTGATAAGGACACCCATTAAAAGCCCACAGCATCTCAAACAGATTATATTATGACTGGCTAACGAATCGCAAACAACGAGTATCGATAGATGGCAAATCATGAGACTGACTACAAGTAATTAACGAAGTTCCCTAAGGGTCAGTTCTAGTACCATTTTCTAACTATTTACGCCAATGATCTAGAAAATAAACCGATTTCCAAGGTAGCTAAGTTTACAAGTGACACAAAAACTGGAAATGGTAGAATAATGAAGAAAACGAGCTGTGCATCCACCGAAAACAACCTGGCTAACTTAGTGGAGTGAAAATAGCAGATAAAATTTTATGCAGAAAATTATAAAGTAATGGAATTTGACGACAAAACATAAAAACATGTGTACCGCATTTTCGATACCCCAGTGACATTAGTAAAAGACAAAAGATTCCTAAGAGTTAATCTGAAAACCAGTAAAGACTGTACAGTAACGAGGCCAACAAATGTTGAGCTTTATCAGAGCTTCGATCACAAAACAACCAATATAATCTCTAAACTTATATACGTCACTAGCCAGACCACACCCCCAAAACTGGAGAGCACTGGTCCCCGTGAAATGTCACTAAAATGATCCCATCACTTCGAAATCTGCCATACGAAGAACGGGTAAACAAACTGTATGCTTTGAGAGAGAGAGAGAGAGAGAGAGAGAGAGAGAGAGAGAGAGAGAGAGAGAGAATTTTAACACAATGGGAGAAAGCATATAACGCAGTGTGTACTAAAGAGAAGTAAGGGCAAGGAAGGGGGAGGGAGGGCGTAAGAGGAACAGAAAGGATGGAAGTGAGCGAGGTGAAGAGGAGGAGGAGGAGGAGGAGAGGAACAGAAAGGATGGAAGTGAGTGAGGTGAAGAGGAGGAGGAGGAGGTGAGATGGAGGCCAAGGGAAGAAACTGATGGTAGAGATTATGTCTGGTTTAATTTAAGACGCAGGATAAGAATGTACAGACTGAGATAAAAGTTCGTCTGATATTCCATTTATTCTACTTCTCAGTTTACCGTCGCTGGACAACCATCCTAAGGAGAGGGACTTTGTACGTTTCTCGGGTGGCAGAGAAAGGAAGAGGGGAGGGAAGAAAGAAGAGAAAGAGAGAAAGTGTGGGATGGAGGAAAAGTAGTGTGGTTGGAGTGAAGAGAAGGAAGAAAGAAAGTGTGGGAGGAAGGAAAAGTAGTGTGGCTGGAGAGGAGAGAAGGAAGAAGGTATTGTCTGGTAGAAGGAAGTGAGAAAGTGTTGGAGAAAGGAAGGGAAAAATTGTATATTGGTAAGAGGAGGAAAGGAACAACTGATAGGAAGAAAGGAAAGGAGGAAAAAGACAGCGAATTGGAAGAAGGAGGAAGGGAAAGAAGAAAAACAAGAATTACAGTAGGAAGAAGTGAAGAATGATTCAAAAAGGAGAGGAGGAGGAGGAGGAGGAAAGGGTTAGAGGATGAAGAAAAAAGTGGGGGGGAGAGATTCGGGAGAAACTGTAACAAGGAAAGAGAGGTAAACGGAAAAGAAGGAGTAAGGAAAGGGACGTAATGAGAGAGAATGTGGGAAATCTGAGAAAGTTTATGAATGAAGGAAGAATAGCGTCTGGGGGTGAGAGGAGCATTATGAAGAGGGGAAGGGAGAGAGGGAGGCAGGAAGGAAGGTGAGGTGCCAGGGAGGAAAGGAGAAAGGAGTTAAGGAGGAAAAGTGGTCGAAAAGAAAGAGAATGGGGAAGAGGAGAGAGAGAGGGAGGAAGAATGCGTGATAAAAAGGAAGTAAGGATGAACAAAATGGATGGAAGGAGAGGTGCAATGAACGAGCGGAAGAAGGAAAGCGTGAAATGAAGGAAATAATGATAAACAAAATGGAAGGAAAGAGAGGTGTAAAGAACGACCGGAAGAAGGAAAGGGTGGAAGGAAAGAAAAGTGGTCGTTAAGAAAGAAAAAAATAAAGAAGTTAGGGAGATAAATTGGTATGAAGAAAAGATGGATTATGAGAGGGAAGGAGACAGAAGAGGAACGGAGGAAGGACGAAGGAAGGGAAGGAGTGGATGGATGGGTGAAGGGAAGGAATGGAAGGAAGGGTTAAGGGAAGGAATGGAAGGAGGGGTAAAGGGAGGATTGGGAGGGGAAAAAAGAGGGAGGGAGGAGACGTGATCTGAAGGGAAAGAGGAAGGAAGGAAGTACGGAGGGAAAAAAAGAATAGAAAGTGAGGAGGAGAGGGACGGGGGAGGGGGAATAGAAAGTAAGAATGAATGTGTAGTAAAAAGGTATAGAAAGTAAGAATGAATGTGTAGTAAAAAGGTAAGAGGGGTGAACACGAGGGAAGGTGGAACAGAAGAGGGATGGATGAAGAAATAGAGGAAAGAAGGAAGAAAAGCTAGCGACAGTAAATGATGGGCATAATGGAAAGGATAAAAGGTGTTTGCGGAGGACAGAAAGACAAAGGCAAAAAGACGAAAAGAGGAGAAGTGAGGAAGGAAGGATGGAAGGATGAAGAGAAGGGAAGGAGGAAAGAATAAGAGGAAAAATGAAGGAAGAGTGTGCGTTAATAAAGAACGGAAATGCATGGAATATACAATGGTGTTCAGGTAGTAGGAATGTATGACTAAAAAGAAAACATGAAAGGGGAGACAGTGTATAAGGAGAGAAGGAAACAGAGACGGAATGTAAGAGTGGAAAGCAGACTGGAAGGACAATGCACTGGATGCCTAATTAAGCTAGAATTAGGAAGACTGTGAAGCTGGCGATGAAGGGAAAAAGGAGAGGGAAGAAAGTGTACGACAAGGAAGAAAGGAGAGAAGATGGGGGGAAAGAGCAAAAGTAGAAGGAAGGATAAATAATGCTTTGGAAGTTGAGGAAGGGTAAGATAATGGAAAATCTTAATAAAAACTTGCGTAAAGAGTAAACGATAAAGAAGAAAAGAGAAAAAGGGTAGGATACAGACGGATGAGAAGGGATAGGTTGAAAAATAATGAAGGAAGAATAATGCATGGAAAGTTTATGAGGGTTATAATAAAGAACGACACAATAAAACTGGTTATAAATAAGAGTAAAAGAGAGGAAGGAAGTGTACAAGCAGGGAAGGAAAGAGGGAGGGAGGAAGGAAAGGTAAAGAGGGAGAGGAGGAAGAAAGCAGGATGATGCATACAAAGCTTAAGAAGGCTAGGAGAAGCAGGAAGGGCATAATGTAAACTGGTGTGATGATTGTCTGATAAAGAACACTAAAATAAAGGGAGAAGAGCAATGAACGACAATGAGGGAAGTAATGATGGAAGGAAAGGAGGAAGGAAGAAAAAAGGATAACGCTTGGAAAATTCAAGAAAACTCGAATGCAGAAGAGCTTAAGTAAAACTGAAGTAATAGGTTGCTGTGCTGAGGCCCAGTCTTTTACTCCATCAACCTCACACGCCGGAGATCGTAAACCTATAATGGTTCCTGTCTCTTGTAGGTACACACACACACACACACACACACACACACACACACACACACACACACACACACACACACACACACACACACACACACACACACACACACCAGTATGTCCAAGCACAGAACTACGTTTATTGACTCTAGCATGCATACGAGCAGCAACACGCACACCATCACTACCACACATATCTGAACGCCCACGCTCATGCACACCACCACTGTACATACATACATACATACACACACACACACACACACGTGGGGGTCTCTTTACGCCATCATCCGGTAAGACAGGTGTATTGTCGTGACACCATATTTATATACGTATTATTCACTTATTCCCTCACGTATTAATTTTTCTTGTGCTCTCAAGGCAACAACGGTATTAATACAGCCTGGGATCACTGGTTTGATTGGGATGCCTTTGTGTACCATTATTCTGAGTTACTTAACCATCTTATCCAATTATATATACACTTGCACACAGTAATAGCCCTCCATATTTTATCTGAACATATACGAAACTATTCCACCATATTATGAAGAGTCTGTTGTGCTCAGAAGAATTGCATCACTGGGTTTTAAAAAGTTATTTTCACTTTCTCTTTATTTATCGTACTGAATGGAATCTGAACTCATGTCCACAACAGTAAATTTAAATTTTCACTTCATTATCTATCATCACACAACACAGATCTCTCGCCGACTGACTCGAGAATGGGTAAAGTACTTGGCACTGTCGGTTTCATATATACTGCTTGTTCGTATGGTGTTTCTGGGTAAAATTCTATATGCATTAAAATCTATCTTCCTACTTTCTGTGGAGGTGGCCGAGAAAGCAAATGATACCCTAACTTTTCTACCCTACCCAGAAGTTGACCCTTCTATAACGACACTCCGTCTTTCACGTGCTGTATATCCTTTCAATGTAGCTACCAAACATCTCGTTTTTGGACTTTGCTACCTCTTGTTCGTCTCTCAACCATCCTACTTCATTCTCGTAGTCAGTCTCTCACTGTTCGCTTGCTCCATGATGTCAACCTAGCACATAATAACTCTTTATCACACTTTCCAAAACCCTATGCCTCTTCTTCACGGTGCAGACCACATTTTCTTCTTCTCCATCCATCTGCGTGTGTATTCCTCCAATTCACTGTCAGAATGTTATAATGCAATGGTGTCCACTGTCCTTAATCTTGGCTTGTGTCCCATAAACATCGTCTGTGCACCACTGCATTGCACCAACGTTAATACCAGCACCTTGTCATGCAAAGCTTTGTTTCCTAGCACACTGACCTTCCCATTCCCTCACTGCTATTACTTCCATCATTGCTCATGTCATGCAGTCCTTCCCGATCGTTACGTTTTTTGTCCACAGCATTGATATAATACTGTAACCCTTTTATAGCTGAGTCAGTTCTAGCATTATACTGAAGTTGACGTCACACGATGTTATTCGGCTACAGGTGAGTCATATTAGGCTGAGCAATTACCACTGACCCGCTCACAGTTGGAACAATTCAACTCTCCTGTTTAAGCTAAAACAACACGATCATATTTAGCTGAGAGTGAGCCACATGAGCAAGATAAAACTTCCTTACATTCTCCAGTTCTAAAACCTGCAGTACGGTACCAACTTCCAGTTTATCTCGGTGCCTCTCAACCTCCGTCACTTGACCCGTACCTACACTAACTTGACAATTCCACAGTTAATACGAAATACTAAATCTTTCCGTCACACACAGTAATTTCCATTTCTCATCTCATAGCAGCATCGTAGCCTTCAGCAACACAGACGCTGACTTTTAACACTCCATTTAAGCCTTTCGCAACAAGCTGGTTTCCGTAGCTGAAAAAAATCGTCAGGAGGCAGCAAGAATAAAATATACAAGGGTCAGCAACTGAAGGGACTGAAGCGAAAAAAGTCGGGTAATAGACCACGTTTATCACAACGATTCCATTGGCCATGAAAAATTTACCATCTTCCATTGCCGTACTGCATTGTGGAGGAGGAGGAGAAAGACAAGGAGTGTCATGCCTGTTACTTAAGATGATACAGTGGACGACGGTGAGAAGAACTGAAAAGTACACGAATGATATAAAGGAATAAATGACAGACGTAAGTGACAAGGAAAGCAGCAAACAATATTCCCCCAGACTATGACACGCAACCGTCAACTGTACGATCCAGGTGCCCATTTCAGTCCCAGGTGAGAACAAGGTGGAAGCTGAGAGACCCTGCCCAAGAGTACAAACACTGGAGACAGACATGTTGAAAAAATGTACACCGTAAATTATCTCCTGCAAAGAAAAGACAAAACTCAAAACAGGGTGAAACAAAAGACGAAGAACGAATACTGAATATTAACTCTCTCTCTCTCTCTCTCTCTCTCTCTCTCTCTCTCTCTCTATCTATCTATCTATCTATCTCTATCTCTTAGATGAAAGTGTTAAAGCAAATCAGAGTAAAATAAATAAAATCCTGGAAACAGATAGAGGTCAAAATTGTTTACGGTATGCTACAGAATCTCGGAAGGGAAATATATAAAACTTAAAGGAGGGTGAAACAAAAAATTCTAGGAACAGGTAACTACCAAAATTCGGTAGGCTGAAGTATTTCAAAATCCCAGTAAATTAAAGGCAAACCAGAGTTATGCATCCCCCGTTATACAAGCCGCGTCCATCAAGTGTGTAAAATGGTTGTATATCATTCATGTACTATAAGCGTGTTGGGTTGCGTGATACATAATGAAATATCATGCAGCCAAACAGCATCTCATACAGCCACTGTGGTGTATGTCAACATTTACCTATTAACGTGGCTGTGTATCATCGTGACTCAACATTCACAAAGTTACACATGCCTCTCTCTAGGGATAAACTGGTACATAATATCATTCACGTATTCTAAACATTATGGTAAAATGAATGAAAAGTTGTTGGAAGGGGGTGTGTAAATATCCCTCACAGTATTGTGTAGGAATGTGGCGACGCAATCACTCATCTCTTGTGTTCTTACTAACTCTCTCTCTCTCTCTCTCTTTGTATACATTATATATATATATATATATATATATATATATATATATATATATATATATATATATATATATATATATATATATATATATATATATATATATATATATCAAACAAACGAACGCAAACACCTGTTCTTTCCATCCTCTCTCTCTCTCTCTCTCTCTCTCTCTCTCTCTCTCTCAAGGCTTCACCCAAGACACCGTCACCTTCAAAGACCTCAGTTAATTTCATAACAGGCTAATTAAGAAAACCTCACCTTTGCCCTTCTTTCCTCCTCTTGAGCACTTAAGTGGGACAACCAGTACTTGTAGGTGTGTAATGGCAGGTAGAGGTGGCCAGTGTCACAGGGGCTCCTGGAGTGCCTTAGGGAGCCTTGTAAGGGTCAGTGTGGGTCTTGGAGTGCCTTAGGGAGCCTTATAAGGGTCACAGGGGGTCCTGGAGTGCCTTAGGGAGCCTTATAAGGGTCACAGGGGGTCCTGGAGTGCCTTAGGGAGTCTTATAAGGGTCACAGGGGGTCTTGGAGTGCCTTAGGGAGCCTTATAAGGGTCACAGGGGGTCCTGGAGTGCCTTAGGGAGTCTTATAAGGGTCACAGGGGGTCTTGGAGTGCCTTAGGGAGCTTTCTTAGGTTTAAAGGGTGGTATACTATACGCAGTTACCCATGCTGTGGTTGCTGACACCACGCATTTATTTACTTATTTACCACTCTCTCTCTCTCTCTCTCTCTCTCTCTCTCTCTCTCTCTCTCTCTCTCTCTCTCTCTCTCTCTCTTTCTCTCTCCGTCAGTTTATTTTCCTCTGCCTGTCTCAACACACAGTAGAAGCGGCGTGAGGGGTGAGTAGCTATGGACAGAAGCAAAGGTAGGGATGAAAGGAACGAAAGTGACAAAGAGAGGGATAAGTACTGAAGAATGGAAGGAGGAATGCAAAAGATGGTTGATCAAATGATATGATGGACTTAACACTAATAAACATAAATAGGTCTGCACAGATTACGCACACCTTACATTCCTAAAGAGATCGTTTCTTTATATAGGCAGACGAGCTGACCCAAAAGTACCAAGCTCATAAGCAAAGAAGGAAAGCAGACCAAAGTTTCCATTAAGAAAAATCGAAGGGAGGCTTTTTTGGAGGCAACCCTTTTATTTTTTACATAATTTTAAAACTCCTGATGGAAAACACAGGCAGCCTGACGTTTCTATCTCGTTGCTAACTGCATCATGTACAGTGGAAAGCGATCGAACCCTTTCATATACCATTTATAATTAGAGTTATAAAATGAGGGTGTTGCGCTGCTACGCATGTTCAGTTATTAATGATACGGCTCAAAGTATCCTGCTAGGAATTCGTGCCGAAGCAGTGAATGGAAGATAGTGAAGGAATAGATGGTGGGTTGATCGGGAAGTGGATGGACGGACATCTTGGATGAAGGGTTGGTGAAGGATGGATAGAAGGATGGTTGGGATAAATGGAAGGATGGTTGGGGATGGATGGACGGATGGATGGGAGAATAGTTGGGGATGGATGGTTCGATGGATGGGAGAATGGTTGGGGATGGATGGACGGATGGATGGGAGAATGGTTGGGGTGGATGGGCGGATGGCTGGAGATGCATAGAAACTTGATAGCAAAGGGAAGGAAGGATGGTTGGAAATGGACGAAGGACTGGTTGAGGATGGATCGATAAATGAACAGGAAGATGGGGTGGATGGATGGATGGATAGGTGGATGGATTGTTGGTTGGGGAGGGAGGGAACTGGGGATGTATAAAAGGAAGAAGTAACCAGAAGACATTCTGAAAGTGAGTAAGAAAAAGCAGTAAGGACAGATAAATAGCCACTAGTAAGAGATACGAAGGTAAAGACGGCGATAAAATGGGGCAGCGGACATGATACCTAAGACGGCAGGCAAAAATACATTAAGTGATATCCTAATGAAAGATAAGGTTGCAGAAGGTTGGGAAGAACATCATGGGTTCTGCCGAGCGAGATTAGGCTTTACTGTGCAAAAGTATGTCGGAACATGGACAATATGGTGCATGAGGAAGGAATAATTGCCGGTTAGGGAACGATGGAGTTGGAGGAATGAAGTGGGCAATGAAAAGTTCAAAAGTGGACAAGTGGTATGGAAGTTGACTAATAATCGTAATCCCAGTCTTCCCTGATATTCCACAAAACCCACTGATATGTCATAAAACCACCCACGCCACTGCCATCACAGTGGTCCTGAAGGAGACCAGACACGTTGGTAAGACTGTGTGTATCCGATTAAGACCTACTGCGCCTCAGGTACATTGAGGGAAGGGATATATTTAGATAAAACTAAAGGAGGTTGGTGGCCTTAAAGAAATATACTCGTAGATGAAAAGAAAGTAATAAAATGACAAATGGGTGAGGGAATAATGAATAGCAGTAAGACTGATGACAAGGAAAGCCAATGACAGTGATGCAGCGAGAGGTGTGGACTAAGGAGCCGGGAAAGTGGATATGGCTGGTGTGGATGATGATGTTGGTGGATGGTGTTGGATGGAAGGAACTGTATGACTGGAAGGTAATACAGTATACGGAAGGATGGTACTGGATGGAGAGAATATGGACTGAGTAGCTTAAGACTTAAAGAAACTGGATGGATGGAAGGTAGAAGGGAAGGATGGATGGTCAAGACTGGATGGACTGCTGGGAGAGAGGGAGATGAGAAAGAGAGCACGGGACATAGAGATTGGATTCTGTGACACTTGAAACCTGCCACTATAAAAGAGAGAAGATTCATGGCAGGGAAAAAAAAAATGGTTTGTATCGTCGTTGCCTTAGATTTCTTTGCACTTCTTCCCCAGTGGTTTATTTTGTCTACGACATCAAATATCTTTTTTTATGTTACTAAAGCAAACTAGATTGATTCTAGTAAGAGAGAGAGAGAGAGAGAGAGAGAGAGAGAGAGAGAGAGAGAGAGAGAGAGAATAGTGAAATGAAATATGCAAAAAAAACAAAAAATGCCGAAAAGGCCTCCTGTGTTGACGATATTAGGGTTCAATTACCAGATAAATATAATTTTCTGGTGAGGAAAATCTTACTCCTTTACAAATCTCGGTCAGACACTACTTCTTCAAGCAATGACTGCAGACAATAAAATTCTTTATAAAAACTGCCAAGCCTTCTTGCACATCATGACAAATTTCCTTCAATCACTGGATAATTTCGATTAAATCAAATTTCCTTATACCAGCAGCAAAGTTACTTCCATCTGCAGCCGATCTTAAACTTATTTGTTGTCCAACTTTCTAATTCTCCTAAACCATCTCAGTCCCAACTCGTCCTTTCCCTTCAGATTCATGGTGTCCGTTTTATATTCTATTTCTATCTCTTTCACATAGTTATTATTACTTTCTCAGGTATAAGGATAAATAAATGAATATATAAATAATAAAAATAAGAGGATTGCACAGACATGCATCCCCTCTTTTACTTCCATAGCATTATTTTTCGCCATGCAGTCTCTCACTTACTAGTCAAGCTCATGGATTCTTGACTCCACCTCATAAAAAACTCATGCTTGGACAACTCTGGTATTCTACGGAACGTCAGAGGATTTTCTTTAAGTGAGACTGAGTACAGGAGCCTTAGAGTGTTAATACTGCCACCACTAACGCCCTCATTGTTGGGACAACTTCAGTGTTTTGCTATAACCCACGTCACACGATATTATTCAGCTGAAAATAAGCATACGATCTTATTAGTGTTAATATTACCACCATTTACCGTCTTATGTTTAGGACACCTCAAATACTCCACTCCAGCTAACGCCAAACGATTTCAATCAGCTGGTTGTTAGTAAAGGAGACGGAGTGTGTTAATAGGTCAACTGCACAAGAGGACACTGTTCGCCTTTACTTCCTTAACCCAGTTTCATGCATGCCCCCTCTCCCTCTTCCTCCCTGCTTCCCTGTACGCACACACACACACACACACACACACACACACACACACACACACACACACACACACACACACACACACACACACACACACTCAACAATATTAACGTCGAATGCAGGACTGAAATTGAATTGGATTGCTGAAGGGACACTCAAGAAAACTGCAGACCATCGCGTCCCCCCACTTGTTAGTTATGTTGGTATTTATGTTGTTCCGGGGCAGCACAGCGTACAAATGCGTTCTCCTCTTCCTCCTTAAGTTATCCTCGCCTCGTCTCATTCTTTAGTTATAATCCGCGGTAGCACAGTGTCCACAAAAGCCCTCCTTACTCTCGCCTCGACCCACTAAGTTATTTCGGGGTGGCACACTGTCGGCAATCCTCCTCCTCCTTCTCCTTCTCGTCTTCCTCCTTCTCCTCATCCTCTTCCTCCACTCACCGCATCTTCCTCATCACACTAGATACAAGCGGGCCGGAAGGAGTATCAAGAGCTGTAATTAATGGCCTTAGCAAGTTTATTATACATCATCCGCCTCAACTTGGCTGAGGTTTTCGTTCTTTTGCAGCTTGTTTCTCAAAGCTCAATGGAAGATACGAAAATAAGGTTTTACATCCATGCCACTGCCTGCATGTTACCAGCATCATATTCTAGTGTTGGGTCTTGTTGCAACTCAGCAATCTAGATGGAGAGGTCACTTTTGATCTAGTTAAAGTGGACAGAGTATGGCATGTCTCTCCTAGTTATTTACCTGCAGATTACACTTTATTATTTAACTGGATACCATACAATATAAATCAGGACAATGTGGACACAGCTTGCATAAATATCTTAATGGACAATAGTAATGTAGATACCATACTCCGAATCAAATGAGCTAGCAGGAGGTACTAGAACACAATATATACCCAGGGTAATACCGGTTGATGTGGGTCCTGGGAAAGTGTTCATTTATTTTCTTACGCTTAAACTGGTTATAAGATTATCTGTTTATACCCTGAGATTCATTCATACAGCCAGTCCATATTTTACAAGAAAGTCAAGGGAGAAAAAAGAAAGAAAAGACCAAACAATGGTATTTTATGGTAATAATTCACTGTTTTAGAAACTTTCTCATCGTGAACACTGGTTAAGATCCTTTACGAATACTGACCCGTCGTTCAGTGTCTGTGGTCAGTGCAGGCGTGGTAGGGGAGAATGTTTGGGTTTATTACAACAACACTATTGGGTTTATTACAACAGCATTACTTTCCAAGCCTTAATAATTCATGGGTCCAATGGTGACAGACATAGGGTAATACTTAACAGTGTCAGTTGTATTTTCTCCGTTTCTATATTCTTTCTTTCAAATGCATTCTCAACTTGAGCCATTCCTCTATTTCTTCACCAATTAGCTTCAGACTTGGTACAATTCTTCCTTGGCCCAATAGCCCCATATAACTTTTCATTTGGGATATATCGAGTCCAACGTCAAACTATACAAACATGCAACTTTTGAGATGATGTTTCTGTCTGTTCACTAATCATCATGGACCTGTGCACAAAAACACACCAGTATGTTGTAACCGTGTGGAGACCATCCTGCATTTCCTTAGCAATGTTGGCGATTTTGCATTCTTGTTATTTCAACAAGATTGTATTCAGCTTAGAAGTGACTTTTCCAACTGTAGAGGTGAGATCAATTCGTTGTAAACTCTTCACTTCTACAAATCCTTTTTATAAGTTGAAGAAATAAAGTGTCAAACCAGGAAGACTAAACCGAGGTATTGCGTCATCGTACTGGGGTTAAAAATCGTACTCTTTACTTTCAACAACTTCTTTCCTCCTAATCTCGGTCTTTTCAAATATTTTCCCACATATCGCCACAGGCATCTGAGGGAGCATACTCGTGGGTTTAGGAGGCTGCGTAGCCCCTCCCCCTTACTGATTCATCAAGCGTTTGCATCTTATTATTCTCTTGTGTGTTGTTTAAGTCTGTCTAATCGATATACAGTAAACTGCATAAACAACATGCAAAGGAATATTACCGTGTCATATACAGATTTACACTGATAAGGGCCAAGTGCCAGGGAGCCTGCCAAGCCCACGGCAATATTATGGTCCTTAATGTGTCGATATTGACACTGGTAAGGACAACACAGAATCAATGGAAACACCTTTTAACATTACATCCACTTTTACAGGAATCTACACAGACTTACAAGCAAATGGCTTTCCATAACCCAAGTTACCATTTAATACTATGGTTGGTAACCATACAGAAGCAACTAAACTTGTAGTGGTTTAGTGGATTAAGGTGCTCCAACGCGATGTGGCTCATAAGATCAAAACCGTAGGGGTGGTTGGGGGATATTGCTTAGCATGTAAAACCACTCAAGGGGATTAGGCAGCTGGTCACTGGCCTTAAATGTCTGGAATGAGACAGCCTAGCCCCCGGACTCCTACGCTCGTGATATGATAATAAAGGATGAAATCAGTAAGTTGAGTGGTTCGCATGCCATCTGTGGGACGGCCAGGGTACAAAGGGTCCATGGTACCCTGGCAGCTTCCGATGGCCAGATCTGAGGTGGAAGAAAGCGAGGCCAACGGGCGTAAAAACGTATCTCTGGCGCGAACACGATATGCCAGAAAATACAATAATATTAACCACATCTTACTGGAATGCCGGGAGAGGCAACTGTGGAAAAAGACTAATGATAAAGACAGATTTACTTTACATGAAAATACTGTGCAGGTGTGCTCCAGTCCCTTCAGGCCGAGTATGTTGTATTTAATTTATTCTTTGCCTCCCTTGACGGCTGGGTTCACTGCAGGATAATAACATTTCAAAAAGGCAAAGATTAAATACAGCCTTTATTACCTACTTTACTCAGTACCAGGGATTTATCATTCGTTGAATAATAATGCGTATGAAGACAAGAAGAACGAAATACAGATGATCATCTTGCTGAAATATGTAAAGACAACTTTTCTATGTGCCACAAACCAGCCGTCTGAGCACAGCACAAGAAGAACTTGCGTAACACTTTTCCTGACTCCATTCCCGACTCCCACACTTCCAATCCTGACCTCTTCTTCTCCAGTTCCGTTCTCTTCCTCTCTCTTTTTTTTTTTTTTTTAAATCTCTAACCTTGTGCCTTAAAAGAGCTGGCGTGGTAGTTAAAAAGATACATAATAATTCTGAAAGAGAACAAATATCCATAATAATAATGTCTATCACATATTGCTGTCCTTTTCGTATTCTGTCACTTATTTTCACTCTTAGGAGATTGTAATGTGCTCAGGTTAGTGTATGGCATGGTGCCACCAACGCTACCGTACCTATACAAACAATCTTATACACAAGGTAAGCTTAGGACAGTTTATAAATACAGCCCCTGGACCGAGTCGGGGCGAGGAAAATTTGCAGCTTATCATAAGAATACAGTATTGTGGCTGCAGCAAGCTATGCCGTGCTGCCAAAACTGATCCGTATATTGTTATGAGAGCAACGTGTATGCTGTTAGAAGAGCAACAAAGAAGGTGTCTTGGATACTCTCTTCTCTTTGCTCTCATCCCTTCCTCCTCACTTTCCTCCCTTTCCCTCTTCCCCACCACACACTCAAGCTGCCTCTCACTCACCCTTTCACGTAATCTCAGCATCTCCCTTATTCACTCCGCCCCTCACTGAGGAACACATTTAAAAGAGCCACACAAACGCCTCTCTCTCTCTCTCTCTCTCTCTCTCTCTCTCTCTCTCTCTCTCTCTCTCTCTCCCTGAATTTTCCTGGCATGCTCTCACGAGACATTAAGTCAATTACTCAATTTCAATCACAAACTTTTACTCATCAACAAAATTTCTGCTGTCACACACTCAGACTGTCAGACACAAGCTTTGGCAAGTTTACTTCATTTAATTCACACATTTCTTATAGCCAAGATATTTTCAGTCGAGCACTTACATTCGCATATATATTCTGTCCCTCCAACATTCTGGCATACAATCTCACACTCTCACAATTTCTGGACACTCTCACATACTTGCTATTTTACACGTTCTCACAATCTCCAGCACTCTTATACCCTCTCCCAATAGGTCACCCTATCATATATTTGCTGTCTCACTCTTACACACTCACGGACTTCCTTCAATTCATACCTTGATTTAACCTTCAGTATCACTCTTGCGTTATATATTGCGTCCTCCCTCCCTCCCCCCCCCTCTCTCTCTCGCATCTTTTTCACTTCATTTCCTTCTCAATTTTTTTTTACCATCTACATCTTCTCCGTACATTTCACTATCACGTTCGAAATGTTCAATTTTTTCTGTCTCCTGTGTTCGCTTTCTTGTTTTTTTTTTTTCTCGCTTTATGTCCTTCTTTATCTCTTTCCAGGTCTTCATCTTTTCTTCCTTATCTTCTCTCACAGCATCCCACGCCACTGATCAAACTTTGTCCACAAATTTTCATGTGAATCCTTGGGGGAGGTGGGGATGTAGTGACTGATGTGGAAAAGTGGAGTGAAGAGATGGGATGGAGTGGTGGGAGTAGAACGAGGAGAGGTAACAGTAGTGGGATGGTGAGAGGGAGGGGTGAGGGTGAGGAGTAAGTCTGGGTGGTGATGGGGTCAGACTGGGGTACCTGGTGGGGGCAGGATGGGAGGGGAGGGAAGGGAGAGGACAGTCGTGGTTAAAGGCCTGCCAAGCGCACTCCGCCCAATTGCATGCATGACACACCTAAACATAATTTGTTCCTTACATTCTAACTACACGTGTACGCAGTGATTGTGTAGGTATACAGTATACAAACATTAATAAATAAATGAATATAGAGACAGACAGATAATAATACTGTATATATATATATATATATATATATATCTATATATACACACACACACACACACACACAGAGGGGGGTGGGACGCCCTGGTAAACTCCTTACACATTTCAGGCCAGGCACTGTTCACTTCCTGTCATCCCTCTACCCATCTGTGCCCTTCCTCTGCCCCACTTTCCTCGCCTTTCATGTCTGATTTGTTATCTCTCTCTCTCTCTCTCTCTCTCTCTCTCTCTCTCTCTCAGTAAATCAAACTTTCAAGCTGAATTTTTTTTTGTGAGCATTATTCAATCCTT
>NC_137016.1:13912057-14034557 GCF_032717465.1 Coenobita brevimanus
GACAAATGAGGATGTAAAGGAGCGTTGTGGTGTGGATGTGGATGTGATAGGAAGCGTTAGGAGAACCACGTTGAGGTGGTTTGGCCATGTGGAGAAGATGGAGAGTGAGAGACTGAAAAGGAGAGTGTATGTGAGTGAGGTGGGGGGAAGAGGAAGGGGGAGGCCAAGGATGTGATGGAAGGATGGAGTGGAGAGGTATATGAGAGACGGGGGTGTGAGTTGGGAGCAGGGCAGTGACCTGGCGGGGGACAGGCTGACGTGGAGGCGATTTGTTTGTGGCCACCCCGTACGGGATTAAGGAGTCTGGCAATAGATAGATAGATGTGGACGTTTGGTTCGATTTACAGCTCAGACATATTGCAGGGTTAGGGTTGATGTTTTTACACCAGACATATTGCAAGGGTTAATGTTTTTACACCAGACATATTGCAAGGGTTGATGTTTTTACACCAGACATATTGCAAGGGTTGATGTTTTTACACCAGACATATTGCAAGGGTTGATGTTTTTACACCAGACATATTGCAAGGGTTGTTGTTTTTACACCAGACATATTGCAAGGGTTGATGTTTTACACCAGATATATTGCAAGGGTTGATGTTTTTACACCAGACATATTGCAAGGGTTGATGTTTTTACACCAGACGTATTGCAAGGGTTGATGTTTTTACACCAGACACATTGCAAGGGTTGATGTTTTTACACCAGACATATTGCAATGGTTGATGTTTTTACACCAGACATATTGCAAGGGTTGATGTTTTTACACCAGACGTATTGCAAGGGTTGATGTTTTTACACCAGACATATTGCAAGGGTTGATGTTTTTACACCAGACATATTGCAAGGGTTGATGTTTTACACCAGACATATTGCAAGGGTTGATGTTTTTATACCAGACATATTGCAAGGGTTCGTGTTTTTCACAGGGGTTACTTTTTCAGAGCAATTAGTCAAGCGTCAAGAAAGATCGGACTTAAACAGTTTTGATCCAATTGAAGTCAAATTTGATGGACAGGTTGGAGGGGTAAGGCGCGGATGAAATATTCGATTCTGGAACTTGTCAGCCAAAAGCTTGGGTTGTTTGGCAAGGTCAAATGTTCGACCTTTTCGTTTAGACTGGATGTGACCAAGCTTGGTGGAATGGCCGAAGGTTAGGCAAGGATGAGAAGTTTTTATTCTGTGAACAAGAGTCCAAAGGTCATGATTACAGGGCAAGGCCAGCTCAGTTTTGATTCGTTTTTTCGACCAGACTTGGTAGAAGGGTTGAGGGTACAGAGCATGGATGACATTTTATTTATTTATTTTTTTTTAAAGACCAATCGGTCCAAATTTCAAGTCAGAGTGCAAAGCCAAATATTTGTCCGTTAAACCAGTTGTAGGGCGGGGGCAGCTGCACATTCTGAGTGCTCCCTCTTGCCTTTCTCTTGTTCATCGGTGGCACCAGTACACTTTCCTAGTATACACACTTAATCAGTCTCCATCCCCGACTCCGACAGGACGATGGTGGATTACAAAATGTCACCTTCATCCTGCAGTCGACCGAGTCTGTGTGTTTGTTTAATCTAGGATCACAACAAATTCTTCCATTTCTCTTGGCTTCTTCACTGTGTAGTGTTAAGAACGGCTTACACGAGTTTTATTTCCTGCTCACCTCTGCCTAATTGTGTTGTTAGCTGTGTCTGGTGTGGGCATAACGGTGGTGCTCACAGTAGGCAGCGGCTCACCCTAAATACCCTGGCTTCCCTGGAGCGTCATTATTGAACACTGCCTGGTGTGACGCGAAGGGAGAGGAGGAATGGGGGGAAGGGTATGAGAAGAAAGAAAGAGAGAGAGAGAGAGAGAGAGAGAGAGAGAGAGAGAGAGAGAGAGAGAGAGAGAGATGAAGAGAAGCTAAAGAGGGGGAGAGTGAGAGAGAAAGGGGTGCAGAAAGAAGGACGAAAAAAGAAAGAATGAAAACAGCAAAGGGGAAGAGGAAGAGAGGGGAGAACATATAGAAAGTGATGAGAACAACAATAAGAAATATGTGAAAAATACAAAAGCATAGGCTAAAGGAAAAAACGACTTTGAAGGGAAGTAAAAGAAAACGAGATGTGCTTCAGAAGAACAGGTAATCGAGAGTTCCGGGAGAAAAGTACTGTAATAAAATGCCTGAAGGAGAGGAAGAAGGAGAAGACCCAGACACTGGAGAAATGCAAAGTTGAGGAAGAAGATGCAGAATGAAAGCAAAGAGGTGATGTAAAGAACAAAGGAAAAATGTCAAGCAAATGAAAAAAGAAAAACAACATACTGTAGGTGAAGGAAAGAATATGGTAAAAGCAGAAGGGAGAAATGAAAGAGGAGGGTAAAACAGACGAGAAGGAAACAAGGCAGCAAGTAGAAAAGCAGGAGGGAAGAGAGTAAATCAGATAAAACAAGCACAGCAATACTCTGCATTCCCGCTCCACAACAGGTCACTGTATGGAACCTAGAGGCTGGCAGCACATGGATAATACCACAGTTGGACCACACACCTTTGAAAGCGGTACTTACCCCTGCGGTACTCTAAGGGGGAAAAATTATTTATCAGGAAGCGACCCCCCAGGGGTTTTACCCTGGCTAAAACCTTGTGGAGATAGAGGTCTGCCTCTTTGCAAATTTCGTTCCCCTCCCCCACCCCCCCAAAAAATGCATATTGACATTGTCCTGACTCCTCACGAGGGTTCCTAAAATCTGGTATGAGTGGAATTCTGCTACTGTTTGTAATTTCCTTTTGTGTAGGTAAAAGAAACTATGGTTATGCATAGGCTACTTACCTGTGACCTGGTGCAGTTGAAGATCTACCATTGCACAAAATTTTGCACTCCGAGATAATAAACTGAAGCTGCTCTTTCCTGCTCCCCTTCGCCCTCTTAGAGGCAGAGGACACCCACCCTGCCAAGAATCTAATCTGGTTGGAGGTCTACCACTGTCCAAATTTCGATTTCCTTGGCATCCCAGATTCTCTCGTTTTCCCAAAGAACCACTTCCTCCTCCTCCATCCTGGAGAAATAGTGTGCTTCACCCTTTCCTTTGACTGGGTAACTTACGACAGAGCAGAATAATAATAATATTTAATTGCAATGACTTTTGGTAGGTGGGGGAGCTCACCATCCACTCACTCGATGTAGTGCTACTCTCGGGTGTCTGCTCTTTCCTCTTCTCCATCATTCTTTCCTTCCATCCTCTTCTTTCTTTCCTTCATTCTTTCCTCTTCCTTCTACCTATGGGTGACTTTACACTCCCTCTTTTGTCTTTCTTTCCTTCATTCTTTCATCTTTCTTCTGCCTATGGGTGACTCTACACTGAGTGACAAGACAAATGGTTTCCTGTACAACAGGAAATCATTTACTACGCTGGGTGGTAACCATATAATCAAATTATGACGCCTGATGGTTCAATGGGTAATTAAGTTGCAGATTTATATCCAAGGGGTGGTTGGGGTTTATTGCTCACGTAATGCCACTCAGGGATGAGTGAGGCTGGTCACTCTCATCTTAAATGTCAGGACCAACTTGCCTAGCCCCGGCCTCCTACACTTCTCATGGGGCAACATAAGATTGGATGATGAATGAAAAAAAATGCAATGGAGACTTGTTTGTCGTATAAATTGGCTTTGAACTTTTATGAATACGGACGCAGGTGTTCCGTCCATCATTATTTGCTCCTTTTCTTCACCGCCACCTCCTCCCTCTGTCAACTCATTACACACTCGCCTCTCCTATTACCTGCTAGTCTCTTCTTATCTTCACTCACTCATCATATCTTCATAATTGTTTTCCTCGTCTTTCTATTCTCCTTCATCCCCCCTGCTTCTCCCTCCTTCCCCCAGTTTCTCCCTTCTCCCTTCTTCTCCCTCTTTCGACCTCCAGCCCCCTCCATCATCATACTCTCCACCTCCCTCCTTTTCCTGCACCGGCAGTTGTATTAAGGCTAACCAGTAACAGTAATTAGTCAGTCAATCCTTTTCCTCCTTTTTCTTCTCCGTCCACGTCCGTCCATCTCATACTCTCTCCACCTCCCTTCATTTCCTCTACACCTTGCCTCTTCCCAAACAGATCCTAGACAGTCTCTCACCAAGGATAATCTGATCTGGTGGGATTGTGATTATTGAGTGGGAGTGTGTTGAGAGCGAGAGTGGGGTGCGTGGCGGAGAGTGGGTTAAGGTGCTGGAGTTGTGAGTATTAATGAGTGGGTGTTTGTTAATGAGCGGGTTAGTGGGGTGCTTGGCGGGGAAAGGTTAATGTGGAATGGGGTGTGGAGCAGGAGTAGACTGGGGAGGGTAGTAATGGAAAAGAACAGAAAACAGGATTAATGTTACTGGTGGAACGGAAGGGGAGGTGTCTGTGGAGTCACTGAAGGGAGTTGTGGAAAGTCGTAATGGGTGGCAATGAATGGTGGAGTAGAAGCAGTGGTGGAGGGGGTAGTGGAGGGCTTAGTAAAGGAATGCTGAATGGTAGAGGAGGAATTAGTGATTGAAGAGGAGGACTTGAAGAAGGAGTTGGTGGATGGCATGGTGGAGGGGTTAGTGATGGAAGGGGGAGTAGGAGTGGTAGATAGATTAGTGAAGAGGTTAGTGATGGAAGACGTAGTTAAGAGCTACAGTGGAGGAAGTGATAGTGCGGTAGACGTAATAAAGTTTGGAGAGTATTTGGGGGAAAAGAGATGAAAGTAACTTTGGAAATCGGATTGGATGAATCAGAGAAGGCTGGTGATGTGAGGCAGGTGGTGTTGTGAGCCTCTCATGTCAAACCCAACACTAAAGCTCCTGCGACTCACTCTCAGCTGATTAAAATGGTCTAGCTTTAGCTGGAGTCGGCCACTAGAGTTGTCCCACCTTGGGAGCGTTAATGGTGACTGTATGAGTATTAAGGCTCTGGCTGCTCTGACTTACTCTCAGGTGAGTATAAATGGAGTTAGGTGGAATTGAATAAACTATTTTTCCCAAATATTATAAAGTTTAATATTTTGTGAAGTGAACCTGTTACGTCCAGCACGGTGACTATTATATCAACTTTTTCCTTCAGTAAGATCTTTGGTCAAAGTATGTTCCAGGGAAAGTTAACATGTTAATTCAGCAGACGTGACTTAATATCACTGACGCTGTGGGTCACAGCACAATGTTCTCGGAACTTGCCCTAATTATGAAAGTAAAAAAAAATGTGATTCCTGAAATTTTCCAAGCCACCCGTTACGATCGTGCAATATTTTTTGACAAACTTTAATAAAGAGCGGTCACGTAATATGAAATTAACAGTGTATATTTAACTGAAACCTACGAGACTAAAATTTCTCAGTACCAGATTAGCTATGAAAAGTTCTTATGCTTCTCAGTCCTGTGCTGGAGGTTCATTTGGTGCCTTAATGAAGTCACTTGCTGGTGCGTCAACATTGCTGGGCAGGGATGTGGCACCCTTGTACTGGCCCTTAGTAAACTGGCCAATGAGGCCCTGTACTACCTCTTCATTGACAGTTTATTTCTGTAAAGGATACGTTATTCTCGTCCATGATGCAGTATTTATACACACACTGTCGATATTACATGCAGTTGAGTAATACAGAGGAAAATATGGTGTTCTGTGAAAGATAAATCACCGCGGAAGATGTGTAAAAAAGCCTATCAACCCCACGAGAGTAAGGTGCTTAGTTGTATCAGCGTTATGAGTCAGTTGAAAGCATTTGTGACAGTTGATTATCGATGTAAACTGTATTTTCTTATGAGTGATGTTCACTGTTCAGTCCCAAACAATTGCGTAATTAGTCAGTAATGGTAGGGTGTTGATTCTGTGAGGATGGCGGGGGTGAAGGGGAGAGTGAGTGATTGTCGCCGCTGTGAACCTATCGCAGTTACAGACTCACTGAGCACAGTGAGGAGGGTGAGAGTGAGGAAGGTAGTGTGTTTGTGGGTAGGAGGGAGAGTAGAGAGGGAAACTTGTATGAGAAGGAGAGACGAGGTAGGGTAATGAGGGTGAGGAGGGAGAGAAAGAAGGGAGAGTACGAAGACAGAAAAGGGCGGGCAAGGAAGGAAGCGTGAGGAGAGGGAGGGCAAATAGTGATGTGTGTTGGAAGGAAGGAGAGGGAGAGAGAGAGAGAGAGAGAGAGAGAGAGAGAAGGTGGGTGGGGGGAGGAAGGGAGGGAAGGAAAGGAAGGCAGAAATGTGAGGGATCAAAGGAATGTAAGTAGAGAGTGTCGAGCAAGGAGAAAGGGTAGAAAAACTAAGGAAATGAAGGTGTAGGAAGGAGGAAGCTGGAAGGGAATGGGAAGGTATGGAAAAGAAGGATCGGATGAAAGCTGTTACGTTTTTAATAATACTGATACAGCCATAGAGATTTCACCGGGTTGAGATTAAAGGAAGGCGACCTCTGACCTCGGTGACTGAGGCGAGGCAAAAGGGAAGTGGATGGGAACTGGGATTTTTGCTTAACTCGTACGTCTCTAAAGATCCTTTGGTGTGTGCTGTATAGAGTCATCTTTGGGACACCTAGTTTTACTGACTTTGCAGATATTTGCTGTTGATTGTTGTAATACTTATTACATGTACTTAATGATGTACTACACATCCCTTCCAACCAGCTGTGTGTGTGAGTCTGATACGCCAAGATGTATAACAGAAGCTAAGGAGGGAAGTGTGGAGGAAGGAGGGAGGGAAGACAAGGTGAGGAGGGAAGGGAACAGGGAAGAGAGAGTGGAGAAAGGGTATAGGGTGAGAAGAGGGAGGGAAATATTTAGGACGGAGGGAGAAGGGTGGGGGAAAGAAGACGATAAAGTGTGTAGAAAGATGGGAGAAGAAGGAGGGTCGGGAGTGTGGTAAGGGAGGAAAAGTGATGAGCCAGGATTATGGGTGGAAAAGACGACAGAGTGAAATACGCGTGAAAAGTAAACTGTCTGAAAAAGAAATATGGGAAAAATGAATTACTTGAGAGAAAAGTAACAAAACTAGGGAGAAAAGTGACATAGGAACATACTTAAGTAGTTTATGAAGGAAAAGAGACACGGGAAAGATGGATGAGATGTGAGGGTGATGGAGAGAAAAAGAGGGAAACTGCAATTAAAGAGATTGAAAGAGATAAGAATGTGAGATAATAATGACTGAAAGGGAAAGATGAAAAGAATGTGTGGGATGGTAACAAGAAAAACTGAAGATGTATGAGTATTTTTAAATATAGAATTCTGAGTATAAGGTTGAAATGGCAGCTTTAAAAAATAATTAAAGGAGTTGAGTGAGGACAACGAAAAGAGTTTCTTGGAAGTTACATGGAGAGAGAGAGAGAGAGAGAGAGAGAGAGAGAGAGAGAGAGAGAGAGAGAGAGAGAGAGAGAGAGAGAGAGAGAGAGAGAGAGAATAGTTACAGAGAACCGAGGACATGGAGAGAAAGGACAAGGATATAAAAATGTGGATATGAGCGTGACAGACGAGAGGCGAGAGGAAATGTTGGAGTGGGAGGAGCAAATAGACTGGAGCGTGAAGGAGCATTTAATGAGACAAGGCCGAGAGCATGGAGGGAATATTGAGATCAAGAGGAGGAGGAATATTAAGAAAAGGAGCATGGCGGCCCAAAGGGATGGGGAACTGTTCAAGGGTGTAAATATAGTGAAGCGTGAAGGAAAATACAGTAATGAGGAAATGCCGATAACGTTGCCCAAATGCGTGATAAAAATGAAATAAAAAAAAAAAAAAACTCGACCGGAGCGTGACATGAGAAGCAAGAGGAAAGAAAGAGTCGAGGGTGAAAACAAATATGAATTTAAGAGGAAGGTGTGCGGGGAACAAATTATAGGAGCATGAGGGAGAATAAACAGTGACGGGGAGGATATGGCAGTGTGTGTGCGTGTGTCAGTAATTCACCGGGTCGGTCAGTATCACTTGATGGTCGTGATCGTCAGCTTTTATCCTCCCGGAAGGGAGCTGAGAGCTCATATAGTCCGATCTAAGGGCAAGGCTGTGACCTTCACACACGCAAACACCCGTCCCCTTGCTCAAGGGGGACAGTAACCACCCACTTCGTCAGTGAAACTTTTCGCAACCTGAGCAAGGCTCGAACTCCCGTCCACCAGTTGGCAAGAGAGAACGTTACCACTGCACCAGCGAGCGGTGTGTGTGTGTTTGTGTGTGTGTGTGTGTGTGTGTGTGTGTGTGTGTGTGTGTGTGTGTGTGTGTGTGTGTGTGTGAGAGAGAGAGAGAGAGAGAGAATACACACAGACTTCACTGTCTCACCACCTTAAAATTAAGATACACTTTCTCCTTTATCACTGAAGTTTAAGAATACGAATGACAGTACAAAGAATAACAAAGGAATACAAATAACAATATACCCTTTTGTACTTCTGATGCTTTTTATTTGTTGGATTGGTTATGTCTAAGTTATTTATTCTGCGAATCAAAGGGAAGGATTGCACAGCAGGAAGACTGCTCCCACCCAACAAACCAATCCCCCCCAGCCGAAGCCAGCAGGAAGCAGAAACATAACCATACAATACCGATAAGCTGTCATAGAAATATCAGTAGACAGGATAAACAGAAATCGTATTCTAGAGTCTTTACTTGTGTGTTAATATAGCATTAATTTACTGTTAGGTACTAAATGAGGCTCGTCCGTGATTGAGTGCTTCATGTTTTGTATTGTAGAACATATTAGGCTCTAATGATACATTATTTAAGAATGAACATGTTTAGATTAGAATCAAAAGCGAAATACTTACCCAAGCGATTTTTAAATGTACTGTATTAAGGTACTGCATCACAGTTTACCACACTGGGAGGCAAATAGAAGCTTCATTTACTGTACAAATGAAAATAATGTCCTTACAGTATATATTATGTCTAATTTCATTCAGTATCGAAATTTTACAAATAATTAACAACACTTCCTTATGAAAACATGCATCACTCCTTGCAAACCTGCCAAAAAGTAACACCACAAAACCACTTCTCACTTAACATTTACTTAATGACTACCTCCATACCCAAAAAGATCTACACACACACACACACACACACACACACACACACACACACACACACACACACACACACACACACACACACACACACACACACACACACACACCTAAACTCAGCCCATCATACCCTCTTCAATCACACACACTCAGATTTACCCCCCTCCCTCACACACACACATACTCGTTAACAGAACATGCATAACGTGTTACATTTTCCCTTGTTTTGTGTCGGGAGGGTCACGAGTATGACCTGGTGACTCATTATGGCTGGGGTAAAACACAGGACTGATGAATACCACCAGGAAAAACACTGACACTCATCATTCTCTCCTCTCTCTCTCTCTCTCTCTCTCTCTCTCTCTCT
Organism: Coenobita brevimanus; assembly: GCF_032717465.1. Classification (NCBI taxonomy): domain Eukaryota; kingdom Metazoa; phylum Arthropoda; class Malacostraca; order Decapoda; family Coenobitidae; genus Coenobita; species Coenobita brevimanus. Next base: position 13,921,400 of record NC_137016.1, read on the forward strand.
CTCTCTCTCTCTTTACCTAACCTTTCATCCACCTATCCCCCTCCCTCACCTTCTCGTCCTCCTACGTCCCAGGCCTAAACAAAGGAATCACGTCACCTCTCCTTTGATCCCTCCTTGCACCCATCCCTGGCCGTCTCCCTTCATCACACGACCAATTACCTCCTCCCCTAACCCCTATCCCTACACCCACCTACCCACCCGTCCCTCACCTCCCTCCCTAACCACTAATACTCCCCACCCACCTACCCACCCGTCCCTCACCTCCCTCTCCAACCACTACTATCCCCACCCACCTAGCCACCCGTCCCTCACCTCCCTCCTTAACCCCTATCCCTCCACCCACCTACCCACCCGTCCCTCACCTCCCTCCCTAACCACTACTATCCCCCACCCACCTACCCACCCGTCCCTCACCTCCCTCCCTAACCACTACTATCCCCCACCCACCTATCCACCCGTCCCTCACCTCCCTCCTTAACCCACCTACCCACCCGTCCCTCATCTCCCTCCCTAACCCACCTACCCACCCGTCCCTCACCTCCCTCCCTAACCACTACTATCCCCCACCCACCTACCCACCCGTCCCTCGGTCCAGGTGAGAGTGGGGTGGCGATCAAAGGTGCGACGGCGACTAATTATTTGTGGCATCCGTAGCAATACTGAGAGCCAATGACGCGTTAGATGGCCCCTGGCACCGTGCCTCACCTCACTGCCTCGCCCTGGCAACGGACACTGCCTCACCTCACTGCCTCGCCCTGGCAACGGACACTGCCTAACCTCACTGCCTGGCTCTGGCAACGGACCCTGCCTCACCCGGACACTCCCTCACCCCACTACCTCGCCCTGGCAACGGACACTGCCTCACCCCACTGCCTCGCCCTGGCAACGGTCACTGCCTCACCCCACTGCCTCGCCCTGGCAACGGACACTGCCTCACCCCACTACCTCGCCCTGGCAACGGACACTGCCTCACCCCACTGCCTCGCCCTGGCAACGGACACTGGCTCACCCGGACACTCCCTCACCCCACTACCTCGCCCTGGCAACGGACACTGCCTCACCCCACTGCCTCGCCCTGGCAACGGACACTGCCTCACCTCACTCTTTCGCCCTGGCAACGGACACTGCCTCACCTCACTGCCTCGCCCTGGCAACGGACACTGCCTCACCTCACTGCCTCGCCCTGGCAACGGACACTGCCTCACCTCACTTCCTCGCCTTGGCAACGGACACTGCCTCACCTCACTGCCTCGCCCTGGCAATAGTGGAAAGGTGGAGAAGGGAGGGAGAACAGAAGGGAAAGGGGAGAGGAGAGGAGAACGGAAAGGGATGAAGGGGTGGAGAACAGAAGGGAAAGGGGATAGGGCAGGGGAAGCGAGGGGGAACGGGAAGGATGGAAGAAACAGGAGGGGAAACGAAGGAGAAGGGGATAGGAATAAAGACAGGGAAACTGAAAGGAAAGGAAACGAGGAGGATGGTGGAGAAAAGTTGAACTGAGGAAGTATAGGAGAACAGAAGAAAACTGGTAGGAATGGCAGAGAAAGAGGGGACAGTGATGAATAAAGCAATGGGGGGAGGGAGGAAGGACAGAAAGAGCAATGGATGGGTCGGACAGGGAGGAAGGGATGGGGAAGAATGGAAGGGAAGAACAGAATGCTGGGTGGATCAGGAAAGAACAGGAAAGAATGGAAAGGGGAAGTGGAGTGAGGACTGTGCGACGGACGGAAGTGAGGGTTAGGAATGAAGAAGAGGGGAGAAGAAAGGACATTCTCTCTGCCTAGCACCGACAGGGCAGTGGAGGACAGGACAAGAGAGAAACAAAATTAGGAACAGAGGATAGAGCCTGAAATGAAAGATAAACAGAGAAAGAAAAATGAGAAGGTACCGTAAAATGAGAGAAAAGATTGCCGGCAAAGTGGAAAGAGAAGCAACACGGAATTCTGAAGAAAGTAAAGAAAGAGGTTAAAAAAGACGTCAAGAAACAGAAATTGAAAGAAAATTTAAAACAGGTTAATGAAGGCGAAAGCAAGGATAGCTCAAAGAAAAACAATAGAGATGAAAAGGAAGAAAATGGAAGCAACAAAGGATTGTGAAAAAATGTAGGAAAGAAGTGAAAGAGAACGAAAAGGAAGGGGGAAAAATGGGGGTACGTCATATTGAGAAAGGGAAAGGAAAAGGAAAAGACAGGCAAATGACCAGAGGGAGATTTGGAGCGGTAAAGGAAGGTGGCGGAAAGGAAGAAAGAATAGAAAGAAAGTAAAGAAGACAGAATATGACAAAGAAGAACAGGAAGACAAAGGGGAGAGAAAAAAAATATGAGGATTTGGAAAGGATATAATAAAGGATGTTGGAGGAAAGTCTGATAGAAATGGATTAGCAAGACGAAAGTAGCTACTAATGCAGGAAGATGAATATAAAGCGAAAGGAAAGACAGAAGAGACGAATTAACAAAGGTTTATATTAATCTAGTAACTGATTTTTTTATCGCAGTTTATCTAGTTTCACACACACACACACACACACACACACACACACACACACACACACACACACACATACACACACACACACACACATACACACACACACACACACCTTTCTGCCTGTGTCTTGCTTATAACTTCCAGTTTAAATACAATGTGTCCAGGCATCTCAAAATGAATGGGTTTTAATTTTGGCTTCCTAATTGCTTATATATATATATATATATATATATATATATATATATATATATATATATATATATATATATATATATATATATAGATAGATAGATAGATAGATAGATAGATAGATATAGATAGATAGATAGATATAGATAGATAGATTGATATAGAGATATAGATATATCTATAGAGATATAGATATATAGATCTATCTATCTATCTATCTATCTATATAGATAGATAGATATAGATAAAGATAAATAGATAGATAGATATATATAGATAGATAAATATAGATAGATAGATAGATAGATATAGATAGATAGATAGATATAGATAGACAGATATAGATAGATAGATATTATATATATATATATATATATATATATATATATATATATATATATATATATATATATATATATATATATATATATATTGTTATGGAACAGAGAAAGAAAATGTACACTTTAACTTTAAGTGAGAATACTAAAAATCACTACTGTCCTGTAAAGTTCCAGGTTCAAAACAAAAGTGTTAGGTAAAATTACAAGTTAAAGTTTAATGCTCTAACTAACAACAAAACATTCAGGACTCATAAGGATAATGTAATGGCAAAAAACAGGTTAAATATATGATTAACTGCAATAGCCTCTATTAACACGAAATTAGCAAGAGTAAATTTATCTAAGTCAGCCCTGATAAAATTACAATACACTGGATAATGCTCAGTTAATGCAAGATAAATAATTACAGATTCAAAATATTATTAATAAATGACTGACAGTAAAACCTTACATTAATCACAAAAACCTCACTAGGCCTACAAATTAACACCTTATGCTACACAGTACAAGAAAAAATGCAATAACAGTTATACTCAAATTACACAGCTGCTAGATGGTTGGAGACTTCCTGAGCACTCGCAATAATAACAACTGTACAGGGGAGGACAGAGATGTGAACAAAATGAGGAGTAGATCTAAGTGGCAATTAATGTAGAGACTGAGCTCATTATATAGGGGCCGGCAGAGCTTGATACAACTTGTAAGAAGGACGCGCAAATGAAGCCATGGGGACAAAGAGTTGACAATCCTGCTCTGAACAACAGAAAGAACGACTTTACTATAACGGTAGAAGGGGGGACTGAGGCAGAACACGCTCGTGATCAAACATGCAGCATACTGTGCGTTAAAATTACACAAAGGATGATGAAATCATAGGCTATGTAACACCTCCCCACAAAGAAAAAGAAATTTACAAAGGAAATTTCTTATTACTCTAAAACAATCTGTCTAAAGTCTAGATAAGCAATCTGCAATAACATTTTCTTTTCCCCTTGACATCTTGTATGTCTAATGAATACTCCTGAAGAAGTAGACTCCATCTTGTCAATCTCTGATTTTTATCTTTAAACTTACTAAGGAATTTCAGTGGGTTATGATCGGTATAAATGACTATGGGGTCAAAACCAGAACACAAATAAAATGAAAAATGCTGTAAACCCAAAATCAAGGCCAAAAGCTCTTTCTCAATAGTTGAGTAGTTCTTTTGAGGTGGAGTGAACTTCTTACTGTAATAAGATACAGGGTGTTCAATACCCTGATCATCCTCTTGCAGCAAAACAGCCCCAGCTCCTGTATCACTTGCATCAACAGCCATCTTAAAAGGCTTAGCAAAATTTGGAGTAGCGAGCACTGGCTGACTTAATAGAATAGCTTTAAGTTTGTTGAAAGAGGATTCACAGTTATCGGTCCAGACAAATTTAACTCCCTTTTTCAGTAGGTCTGTAAGTGATGATACAAGAATTGGAAAGTTAAGAACAAATCTCCTGTAATAACCTACCATTCCCAAAAATCTTTGTAGCTCTTTCATACTTTTAGGTCTGGGAAGATCACTTATAACCTGAACCTTAGCTCCTGGTGGTGCAACATGTCCATCACCAATTACGTACCCAAGGTACTGAACTTTAGCTTGACCATACTCACACTTTGATAAATTAGCTACAAGATTAGCATGAACTAAACGGTCAAGAAATTTACTGACATGGCATAGGTGATCTTTCCAGTTGTCACTGAAGATTAATACATCATCAATATAAACAACACACCCTGCCAAACCCTCTGTTACAAGATTCATGAGCTTCTCAAATGTGGCTGGTGTATTCTTCATACCATATGGCATTACAGAACATGCAAAAGTCTTTCCTAGTGTTACAAAACATGAGATCTCCCTAGCACGTTCAGTCATAGGTACTTGCCAGTATCCCTTTAACAAATCAAACTTACTTATGTACCTAGCCTTTCCTGATCTTGTCTATGCAATCTTCCACACGAGGGAGAGGGTAAGTGTCTGTTATGGTTATCTGATTAACACGTCTGTAGTCGATGCAAAGCCGCTGTGACCCACCTGGCTTAGGGACTAGAGTGACAGGAGAACTCCACTTGCTCTGACAGGGCTCAATCATCTTGTGGTCCGACAGGTAGCCAAGCTCCTTCTGGATGAGAGGAACTTTCACTGGGTTCACACGGTAAGGAGGCAGTTTAATTGGCTTTGCGTCTCCAACATCGACATCATGCATCAACACAGTGGTTCTTCCTGGAGTGGCACGGAACACTTGCGGATATTCCTGCAGTAATGCCGAAAACTCCTGCCTTTCCTCGGGAGGTACAGGAGAAAGCTTAGTCTGGAGATCATTCATGATATCAGGATTCTTCCCCAAACTATCACTCAGGCTCATACTGCATGGGAGAGCTTCACTTGCAGACTCGGGTGGAACAGCTACAGTGCAGACTGGATTATTTTCGTCCCGCCTGTGATATAACTTTAGCATGTTGATGTGACATAGTTGCTTGTTCTTTCTACGATCTGGTGTGGCGATGACATAGTTGACATGACTGAGTTTCTTCTCCACGAAATAAGGACCACTAAACTTGGCTTGAAGAGGTTGCCCATGAACTGGTAGCAGAATCAAAACCTGATCTCCTGGCTGACATTGGCGTAACCTGGACTTCTTATCATACCAAGTCTTCATCTTCTCCTGAGCAGCTCCTAAATTCTCTCTCGCCAGCTGTAAAGTAGTGGACAGCCGTTCTTTGAACTTCATCACATACTCCAGCAGGTTGACGTCATCTTCCTCCGACAGCCAGCATACCTTGAGTAACTTAAGGGATCCTCTTACTTCATGGCCAAACAGTAGTTCAAAAGGTGAGAAGCCCAGTGATTCATTTGGAGATTCTCTTGCAGCAAACACAACGAATGGAAGACCTTTATCCCAGTCTTTCTGATGTTCCAAACAGTATTTCTTGAGCATCGATTTGAGTGTTTGATGATATCTCTCCAACGCTCCTTGGGTCTGGGGATGGTAAGTTGAAGACGTGATCTGGGTGATGCCCAACTCTTTCAGAGACTGCTTGAAAACGTTTGACATGAAATTACTTCCCCGGTCTGACTGTACCTCCTTGGGCAGACCAAACTTTGTGAAGAACCCTAGCATTTCCTTAACCACGTTCTTTGCTGAGATATTTCTAAGTGGAATGGCTTCAGGATAACGAGTAGCCATATCAATCAGGGTCAACACATAAGAAAATCCTGAAGAAGTCTTAGGAAGAGGGCCCACAATATTCACCAACACACGTGTGAATGGCGCCTCAAAAGGAGGAATGGGAACTAGAGGTGCAACCTTTTCGGTCTGATTACACTTCCCCACAACTTGACAGGTGTGACAAGACTTACAATACCAGGAAACATCCCTGAAGATACCTGGCCAGTGGAAGTGTTTCAAAATGCGTGCCACAGTCTTCCTCATTCCAAGGTGTCGTGCCAAACTGGAATCATGAGCCACTCTAATGATATCCTGCCTAATGAAGAGAGAACCTGTATTTTTTTCACAAGAAAAATCATCAGAGAAATTACCAATATGCCGGGAATCGAACCCGGGACTCTCAGGTGAGAGCCAGGCAGCATACCACTACACCACGACCAGGTAAAAGTTAACTCACGTTGTCACAATCTTGTAACCAACGTCCCTCCGCCCCAATGTGGGCATGAAGAGGATGAGTTAACCCCCTGGCACTCGGGCAAGTAGATGCTTTTAATCTATCCCAAACATTTACGGCAAGTCAGAATGAAGAGAGAACCTGTATTTTTTTCACAGGAAAAATCATCAGAGAAATTACCAATATGCCGGGAATCGAACCCGGGACTCTCAGGTGAGAGCCAGGCAGCATACCACTACACCACGACCAGGTAAAAGTTAACTCACGTCGTCACAATCTTGTAACCAACGTCCCTCCGCCCTCAATGTGGGCATGAAGAGGATGAGTTAAACCCCTGGCACTCGGACAAGTAGATGCTTTTAATCTATCCCAAACACTTATGACTTGCCGTAAGTGTTTGGGATAGATTAAAAGCATCTACTTGCCCGAGTGCCAGGGGGTTAACTCATCCTCTTGATGCCCACAGTGGGGGCGGAGGGACGTTGCTTACAAGATTGTGACAACGTGAGTTAACTTTTACCTGGTCGTGGTGTAGTGGTATGCTGCCTGGCTCTCACCTGAGAGTCCCGGGTTCGATTCCCGGCATATTGGTAATTTCTCTGATGATATCCTGCCTACAAACACGAGGGATGACAACTTGATGTACAACCTCCCATTCACAGTCGGCTGATGCTCTTGGGGGTCTCCACTTCCTCATAAGTACTCCTGACTTTACATAATAACAAGTAGAAGCACCGGCTGACTCTTCTTCACTGTAAGCAGAGTTAGCTAGACCTTTCAACTCAGGGTCAGCAACCTGCAACTCAACCAACTCTTGACGAGACAAATTATCAACACTACGGGGTACTGCCTCATCTGGTGAGTGGTCCAAATTAGCAAGAAAAGTGTCAGCTAGGATAACATCATCATCATCATTATCCTCTAAATCACTAGTAACTTTAGACTTAGCCCTAGTGACAGCACATGCAGGGAACACATCAGGGACATCACAATCCTGGGACGCAGTCACTGGCTCACTAGACAACTGAGGAGCTGGACACACTTGACTTCCACCAATATCATTTCCAAGTAAGAAAGTTACACCTGACATTGGGAGTGTCTCAACCAACCCAACCATAACGGAACCATTAACAAAACCAGACTCTAAATTCACTCTGCACAGAGGGACAGAGAAGTAATTATTCCCTACACCTTGTAAGATTACAGTTTCATCAGAGGAATTAACATTAGAGCCTAGAACACTGGTCAGTGTAAGGGATTGGCAATCACCTGTATCACGATATATTATAACTGATTTCCTGTCATTACTGTCCAGAGGACTGACAAAACCATCAGATAGGAAATTAGCACATGAACTCTTGAGAGTGTCACCCACGTTACTGCTCAAAAGAGGAGCTCCATCATGAGAATTTAATTTACCCCTGAAAGCAGGTTCAGTTAACTCAGTTAAAGAATTCTGGGAACTCTCAAGGGTGGACACTAGACCAATTGACTGAATATTTAAAGACTCCTTTTTGTTCACATCACGCTGTCTCCTGAAACATTTCTCCGTAATATGACCAAGCTTACTACAATAAGTACATTTACTTTTCTGAAATCTAGAGGTGAAGCTGGTATTTACTTCCTGAGAAACATCATCTTTATTCTCTTTGCTGTTACCTGTACTCTGAGTAGAGGCAACGTACTTACTCTCAGCTTTCCCTTTTTCTTTAGAATATCTCTTGTGAGTGAGAACATATTCATCAGCTAAAACTGCAGCATCAGACAAATTATCTATTCTTTTCTCATCAAGATATAGGCTTACATGTTTATAAATACACCTCTTGAAGTCCTCCACCAAAATCATCTGCTTAAATTTACCAAAATCAGAATCCACATTCTTAGAATTTAACCACTGCTCTAACAGATCTTCTTTGATTTTTGCATACTCAACATAGGATTGCTTATCTTGCTTGTAAGTTGTCCTAAATTTTACTCTATAGGCTTCAGGAACAAGCTCATAGGCCTTAAGAATCAAGCTCTTAACTACATCATAATTATGAGATTGATCCTGAGGCAAAGATGCATAAGTTACTTGAGCTTTACCGGTGAGAACAGTTTGAAGGAGTACTGGCCAATACTTCTTGGGCTATTTAAAACCTGTAGCTACCCTCTCAAACAACTGAAAATACTTTGTTAAATCAGATTCATTAAAAGGAGGGACAAGTTTAACATTTTTAGCCACATCAAAATCATCAGAGCTAGATGATCCAGTTCCACCTTGTTTCATGCGATACTCATGGTCTGCCTGAATCCTAGCTAGTTCATTTTGTGCCTGAGCCTGTATCTGTGCCTCCTGAATCCGAGCCTGAGATTCAGCCTCCGTAGCATTTGCTTGAAATTCAGCCTCCTTAACACGAGACTCCGCCTCCTTAGCCTGAGCCTCCTGCAGGGCTAGCTGTAACTTAGCTAATTCAATCTGCGTTCGCTCATTTGGAGGAGTTACATTAAACAAGCTTTCATTAATCACGTCAACAATTTGATCTTTAGAATGATGAGAGCGAACAGCAATTCCCAATTGTTGAGCAACAAGCTTAAGTTCATTCTTTGTTCTGTTTTCTACATCACACACTGTTTGCACATTTGACAAAAAATCTTTGGCTTCATCAAGAGTAGTAATAGTAGACATCATGAATAAATCACAGTCACAAAATATCGAGCAATATCCTTATGATAATATCCTGAATATCCTGGCGAGGTCGCCAAATTTATGTTACAGAACAGAGAAAGAAAATGTACACTTTAAGTGAGAATACTAAAAATCACTACTGTCCCGTAAAGTTCCAGGTTCAAAACAAAAGAGTTAGGTAAAATTACAAGTTAAAGTTTAATGCTCAAACTAACAACAAAACATTCAGGACTCATAAGGATAATGTAATGGCAAAAAACAGGTTAAATATATGGTTAACTGCAATAGCCTCTATTAACACGAAATTAGCAAGAGTAAATTTATCTAAGTCAGCCCTGATAAAATGACAATACACTGGATAATGCTCAGTTAATGCAAGATAAATTATTACAGATACAAAATATTATTAATAATTGGCTGACAGTAAAACCTTACATTAATCACAAAAACCTCACTAGGCCTACAAATTAACACCTTATGCTACACAGTACAAGAAAAAATGCAATAACAGTTATGCTCAAGTTACACAGCTGCTAGATGGTTGGAGACTTCCTGAGCACTCACAATAATAACAACTGTACAGGGGAAGACAGAGATGTGAACAAAATGAGGAGTAGATCTAAGTGGCAATTAATGTAGAGACTGAGCTCATTATATAGGGGCCGGCAGAGCCTGATACAACTTGTAAGAAGGACGCGCAAATGAAGCCATGGGGACAAATAGTTGACAATCCCGCTCTGAACAACAGAAAGAACGACTTACTCTGCTATAACGGTAGAAGGGGGGGACTGAGGCAGAACACGCTCGTGATCAAACATGCAGCATACTGTGCGTTAAAATTACACAAAGGATGATGAAATCATACGCTATGTAACAATATATATTTATATATATATATATATATATAGAGAGAGAGATAGATAGATAGATAGATAGATAGATAGATATAGATAGATAGATAGACAGATATAGATAGATAGATAGACAGATATAGATAGATATATATATATATATATATATATATATATATATATATATATATATATATGTAGATAGATATAGATATATATACAGATATATATATATATATATATATATATATATATATATATATATATATATATATATATTTATATATATATATATATATATATATATATATATATATATATATATATATATATATATATAGATAGATATATATATATATATATATATATATATATATAGAGAGAGAGAGAGAGAGAGAGAGAGAGAGAGAGAGAGAGAGAGATTATATATATATATATATATATATATAGATAGATAGATAGAGAGATAGATAGATAGATATATATATATATATATATATATATATATATATATATATATGTATATATATATATATATATATATATCTATATCTATCTATCTATCTATATATATATATATATATATATATATATATATATATATATATATATATATATATATATATATATATATATATATATAATATAGTATAAAGGAGTTTTCAGTGCGCATAGCCTTAAATTCCTTCACTTATTGCAAAAAAGGAATGTTCTTCATCCACATCAGTCTGTGCAGAAGCAGAGGTTTGTCTGTGTATGTAATCACATCAAAAGTTTCTTATACACCCACTCATAAAGGCGGGACTACATGAGAAACGGAACAACCGAACACATTTTTACTCAATAGAAAACGTCTTTGTAATGGGTCCTGTTTGTATCGGTATACATCTTCCTCAGTCTCCCTCAGTTTGCGGAAACCCGTGATAAAATAACAAGGCCGCCTTGCCTACACGGTACATGTTGACAGTGGACGTGCGGGGAAAACATCACATGGGCTTTCCTTGTGTTGGCCTCGCCTGGTGCGTCTGTAAGGGATCACACACACGTCTATGTGCTCTGACGCCCTTGCTGGCCTGGTACACGCATTTGTGTAGGCCTATGGTAAGCTTCCCTCGCAGTTTTTTTTTTTTTTCTACCTCAGTGTTTACTACATATTCTGTGCTCAGCATTTTCGTACTATTTTCTTTTCTTTTTTGAGAGAGAGAGAGAGAGAGAGAGAGAGAGAGAGAGAGAGAGAGAGAGAGAGAGTAAGAAAAACGTATTACAGAAGTCCTTATCGTCTGATTGGCCGGTGAATGGCATCCTTTTTTGGCCACCCTTCCATCTGCTCCAATGTTCTTGAAAGACATCCAAAAAACTTCTTTGTTCTTGAAGCTCCTTCACTCACGTCGTATTACCTCTCTCCTTACGCCCTTATATCACCTCAGTGTATATCCTTAGTATTCCTTCACAAATACACCGTAGCATCATTTCTTCTTCATCTTTTGCTTTCTCTCATTTTTTTTTTTTTTTCAGTGAGACGTCCTTCATTTATATAAATAAAATTCTAATATTCGCTGTATCATCTACTGTCTCGGTGATGTGCTGCACTGCAGAAACAAGCGTTAGTTTCTGTTAAATGCTTTAATCGATTCTTTCATGTTATAATAATTTAGGTGGCAGTGGCAAGAGTGGGAGTCTAATCACCTCATTCATTAATCCCAACAAGCCAACAGTCATTATGGATTTCTCAGAAATGTTGGAGTCTGTTATTTCCTCATCCCCGGGTAATCAGAGAAAATTCCCTGGGTGGTGAAGTGAGTGCTGTGTTATCATGGTTACCAGAACACAGAATCGGTTCTCGCACACGCTTTCTTGAATTATATATTTACCGGTATATCTATATCTGTCTATAGACAGACAGTGATAATTAGATAGATAGATAGATAGATAGATAGACAGATATAGATGTACTGCATACTACAGATATATATTCATTTTCCATCCCCTTTTCTTTTACCTCATAAACCAAAGATTTTCCAATGAACGCTTGCCCTTACTTCTCCCTCATCTCTCTTCCCTCTCCTTCACCCCTCCAGTCCCTTTTTTCCCCTTCTCCTAACGCCAGTGACTGCCAGCCTCCCTTGGCTCTCCCCACATCTCCCTTGACCCTCCCCCACCCCTCCCTTGACTCTCCCCACATCTTCCGTGGCCTTCCCCACCCCTCCCTTGACCCTTCCCACATCTTCCTTGGCCCTCCCTACATCTCCGTTGACCCTCCCCACCCCTCCCTACCATACCGTCCAGCCGTGTCCTACTCACCCCGCCATATACACTACACACGCATATACTTTTATCACAATACGTATCATAACAGGGTGCAAGTCGGGCCCAAACGGTTGTATCTCACCAATAAACAGCTTTTCCAGGCGTGGGAGGAATTCGTCCACTGGAACACACAGAATAGTCCCTTTTTTTTTCTCTCTCTACTTCCTGATCCAACGTATATATTTTTTTCTTAATCCATTCCACTTCAACTTGTTTATTTGATTTCTTCGTTTTTCATTCACACAGTTCATTTTTCCTTATCGCTTAGTTCGTTTTCATTTTTCCTTCGTCTTCCTGCTTCTATTTATTCCCCTTCTCTCCATCCCTCTCCCTACCAATTCAGTCTCTCTCTCTCTCTCTCTCTCTCTCTCTCTCTCTCTCTCTCTCTCTCTCTCTCTCTCTCTCTCCATCCTCTTAAATATCATCCCTTCCCATATTTTCTCCTTCACAACTCCATCATGATCAATTTGTTCCCTATACCCCACATCCACTATCCCGTAGCCTCCCTCCCTCCCTCCCCTCCTACTGCCACCCTTCTTTTCCCTCCCTACTCTCCCTCGTCCCTTGTCAAAATGAGCAAAGTTATCATCTAAGACTTTAAGGGGAGGGAGGGAGGAAGGAAGGAAGGAAAGAAGAAACGAAGGAAGGAAGGAAGGAAGGATAGGAGAGAGGGAAACTGGAGAAGGAGGTGGAAAGGAAATGAGAAAGAGAAAGAATGAAAGAAGGGAAAGGGAAAGGAAGGAGACGAAGGAGAGGAGTGAGAAGAAAAAAGAAGAAACAAGAACAGGAAGAAGAAAGAGGCTAAGGAAGAGGGAAGAAGGGGGAAATCGGAGAGTACGAAGAAGAGAAAAAGGAAAACGGGGAAGAGAAAAACGGAGAAATAGATGAAAAGGAGGAAGAGTAAGAGGAACAGAATAAGGAGGAGGGACTTTGAAAAATAGTATGTTATGCAGGGAAATGAAAAATTGAAAGAAAATGGAAGTCAGGGAGTGTGGGAAAGAAAATGTAGAGTGAGGCAGTGGATTTGGGGAGAATAAATGAAATTTCAGAAGTAAGAGATGTTAAAGAAGTAAAAAACATGGAAGATAAAAGTGAGGAAGATGTAGCAAAAGTATGAAAAGTAAAATTAAGGAAGAAAGAGATGGTTGTAAGCGTAAGAGGAAGCAAGGAAGTAGGAGGAATTAAACAGAAGGAAGTTGAAGTAAGTAAAGAGAAGTTGATGAGGAAAGAGAAAATTAGAGACGTAAGGGAAAGTAAGGCAACAGAATCACAGGAGAATTAAAAGTACGAAAAGAAAAGGTAAGTTAGAAAAGTAATAGGATGTGAAAAGAAAAGAAAGACAATAAAGAAAGATTCAAAAATGACTGTACAAGTAACAGGAAGTGATACAAGAGAAGAAAAGGAAAATGTGCTGAGAAAAAGACAGATGGAGAAGTAAGGGACAGTAAGGCAGTAGAAGGAAAGAATGGAGGGGAAGAAAGAGGAACCAGGGAAATGAAGAAAAACTAAGGGAAGTGGCACATTGGAATTTTGATAATGAAAGCAGCATAGACGACAAGGGAAGTGAACTAAACGCCTTCAGAACTGTAGGGACTTCATAGAATAAATGAAATTGAGACTGAAACGGGAAAGTGTACGTTATAGATACTGAGAGGCTCACGATAATGGATTTTTAATAACGAGAAATTCAATCAGTACCTTTAAGTTTCTGAATATAAAATCACTAATAGGATTCGGGCTTCACCCTCGCGCTGGGGTACGAGAGAGAGAGAGAGAGAGAGAGAGAGAGAGAGAGAGAGAGATGGGGGAAGGGTTGCGTATAAGAAGGCTTCCTCTTTGTCATTACCAGTATTATTAGAATTTGTTTAACCCACCAAAATACAGAAAGAACAGTGAATATTTTTCAAGGTGTTCGCTACACTCTCTCTCTCTCTCTCTCTCTCTCTCTCTCTCTCTCTCTCTCTCTCTCTCTCTCTCTCTCTCTCTCTCTCTCATTATTTATCATTCTTTGTCTGTCTGTATGATTCTGCATTGTCTTTCGATCAGTCTATCTTTGTTTTTTTGTTTTTTTTCCATTTTTGTGTTGTCTCTGTTTCTTCATCTGTTTGTTTGTTATTCCCTTTATCAGTCTGTGTTTTTTTTTCCATCTGTCTGTCTTATTGCTTGTCTCTGTCTTTGTTTATTTATCTTTGTCAGTAAATTTTACTGACTCTTTAATTATTTAACTCTGTATCTTTATTTTTGTTTGTCTGTCTTTATTTGTCTGTATGTCAGTTTTTATATCTGTCTGTCCCATTTTGTGTGTTTATCTTTGTTTATCTGTGTGTCATTGTCTTTGTTTCACTCTCACCGTGTTTGTTTTTCAGTGCGTTATTTGCCCTTGTCTTTGTATGTCTTCGCTCGTTTTTTTTTTTTTTTTTTTTTTTTTATGTCTGTGTGTTAGTAAAAGATGGAAACCAATATCAAGAAGTTTGCTGTGGATACATACAGTACAGTAAAGAAAAGCAAATAAGTTACAAAAGGAGGCAAAAGTTTTGTGAGGGAGAACGAGACTGCAGCCACTGGACAGAATAATAAGAGACAGTAACGTGGAAGATGGAAAGGAAAAACGAGAAATATATGAAAACATGAACAATAGGAAACAGGAAGAACGAAAAATATGTATGTGAAATGTGTGGCAAAAAAAATAATGGTAGTTGGAAGAGTGGTAGAAAAGAGACGAGAAAAGTGTAGACAAAACAGCTGAAAGTGGAAGCAGGAAGATGTGAGAATTACATGAAAATGAAAAGGGAAAAAATAAATAAGAACAGTGTCGACCAAAACAGAGAAAGACTCTTGTGCCCACTTTCTTTCCTCCCTTTCTTGCCTGGCCTACGTTTTCCCTGCCAGACATACTTTCCATACCAGTTTTTTTTTTTTTTCCATGATCAAAGCCAGGCCTGAACTTATTCATATGTGGACACAGGGGCATATTGGCGTCCTTGCCGGGAATATTGTGCCAACTTTGCCAATATGCTTCTGCATTGCTTGTGACACTTTCTCCCTCACACACACCCTGAACTCTCTCTCTCTCTCTCTCTCTCTCTCTCTCTCTCTCTCTCCCATCCTTTTTCATTTCCCTCCATCTCATTCATCCTTCACTCTTCTCTCCATTCTCCCCCCTCCACAACCCCCCTTATTCCCCCCACCCCCTGCCTCCCCTTTTTTCTCCTCACTCCTCCACTCCTCCAGTCACCTGCCACCTCATCTCACCCAAACACCTGCACAAGACAGCTCAGGTGTGCCATTAACTCCTCGCATGATCCTTGCAATAATAGGCTTTATTAGGTCCTGTTTTCCTGCTTTAGTTGTGATTAACCCTTTCACCTTGGCAACTTATAATTAATTTTGTTAATGGTATCTCCAGACGATGTTGTTGACCATTTGTAGTGAAGGGATTACAGCAGAAAGTCTCCACAAACCCCTTCACAGCCTGATGTCTCTCCCCGTGCTGGGTAAAATCGTCTGAAGGTAGCAACAATAAGCTAAAAATACATTGTTGGACTGAAGGAATTAATAATTCAACGTATTCTGAGTTCTTAATTCCTGTACTACGAAAACGTCCTTTGTAATATATTTTTGCTGGTTCCTAATGAGTCTGTTCAGGTCACGACGGTTAATTAGCCAGGGGTGTTACTAAAGGCTTCAAATTGTACAGCGTCTCTTGTCGAGACGGTGTCTTATAACTTGAATAACACTATCTGGAGATAACAAGAATGAAATGAAAATGACGTCCTCGGAGTAAACAGGGTTAAAACTGATTCAAGACTAATTTCCTTTCTTAGTCACTTCACTACGATGACGTCTTTTATATTTTTCTTGCTGCCTCCAGATGATTTTATTCCAGTTAGAAGGATTAAATATAGCGTTCAATAAGCTATTCACTCAGTTTATATTAGGGAAACCCAAAGCAGAAGTTACTGGAAAAAATTATAAGCACTACATCACGAGAGGCCTTTCAATCTTTACCGACTGCAGGCAAGAAAGCCGTCAGCGGAGTGAAAGGGTTATGTTTTTGGAGGATATTGTGAAGTGAATATTTTTTCCCAACCCACACAGTTAGAAAAGTCTATTCCAAGCTTAATTTAATTGTCTTCTGGCAGCACGGAAATAAAATGAGATCCTTGTGAAAGGGTTAAGCTTTGGGAAGATACTAGGAAGTGGATATTTTTCTAACCCATCCAGTTATGAAAGTCTATTCCAGACTTAATTTAAATGTTTAGTTGGAACAAGAAAAATAAAATGAGATCCTCGGACAACAGAGCGTGACCCCTTCACTGCATTATATATTTTTGCTGCCACCTGACGCATCTATTAAACTCAGATGAAGCTTTTATGACTGTAGAAGTAAATAGAGCCACCAGTGACCCCTTCAGTACATTAGGTCTTTGCTATACGTGGACTCGTCTTGTAGCAGCAGGAAGGATATTTAAGTGACGTCTTTTGGCTGAATATCTCTTCTCTAAGGTGAATTTTTATTATATTCTTGGAGCCTCCAGAGTGTTTTATTCAGCTCAGGAGAGACTTTTCGTACTGGAGGGTTTATATATATAGCTTCCATTAAATGTTTGGCTAAAGATTCTGAGATTCTCCCTAAGTTGAATAGAAGCTTCTGTTGTTGGTCGGATTAAGAAAATAATTAGGTAATCATTGTGAGTAGGTTAATTAGATCACTGGAAAGATATAATAAGCGACCCATCAATGAAAGGCTCACTATACGGCTAAGATAATGAGGTGTTTTATGCCTCTTTGTGTTCATTTCACGCTGGATCCTGTTAACAGCGACGATACTTTGATCATTAGATTTTCTTATATATTTGTGTTCCTTAAAAGACAGCTGAAATGAGAACTGGATATGATCGTGTGTGTGTGTGTGTGTGTGTGTGTGTGTGTGTGTGTGTGTGTGTGTGTGTGTGTGTGTGTGTGTGTGTGTGTGTGTGTGTGTGTGTGTGTGTGTGTGTGTGTGTGTGTGTGTGTGTGTGTGTGAGGGGGGGCTGTTGTCTTCTGTGGTTTACTTGCAGGTATTGCTGTGTTGAAAAGAGTAGCACAAGACAGCCATTACTGGTATTAAAAACGCGATTCACGTGCCGCTTGCCAGGGGATGGAAAATCGTAGAGAAAACGAGAGAAGGACTGGGAATATTTGTTTTCCTTCAGCGTGTCTGCGTCATATACATTTGTTAACCATACTTCCATTTGTTACCTGGAAGAAAAATATATTACATTCAGGTTGACCCATAATGGTTCATACAGGAGTGGTTGGGGTTTATTGCTCACATAATGCCACTCAGGGAACGGCGAGGCTGGTCCCCCTAGCCTTAAATATCCGGATTGTCTAGCCTAGCCCCGGGCCCCAACGCTCCTAATAAGATAAAAAAAGATTAGATATTGAATGAAAGTATGATACAAGTTGAATGGAATAATGTTAATAATACTAATTGTTTGTTTTTCGAATATCATATCCTTTCCACTGCCGTGAAAAGAAATATATAAATAAAAAAAAAGTAGGTATTGGAAAGACAAAAGGGAGAGAAAATTCATTTCTTGATCACACCTCTTCAGTGGTAGTTATAACCCACTCACTCCCTACTCTCCAACTCTCCGTTTCATACTCTCTTTCTCTCAAACTTACTCCCACATTGTCATTTCCACGCACTGTCAAACTAATCTCACTCTCCTTCATTCATCCTCACTAATTCGTCCACTTTCACACTCACTTTCACCCTCATTCATTTATATTTCACACTTAAACAAACTTTCGCTCTCTCAAATTCTCATTCTGTTTTCCCTCCTACATTTAATCTGTTTCACATATATGCACATTTTAGTATATTGGCGGACATGCAGTTTTGATCTGATGTCAAGGCAATAAAATAACACATTTATGTAATTTGTATTTTAATTCTTAGTTAGCTAACTCCCCTTCTCTTCAGGTATTGGCGTGGCAGGTAATACTCATTCATCATCATTACCTTCAGTTTCATCGTGATCATCTTTCCCCACATTCTCACCTCACACCTCTTAACCCCGTCCCTAATAATCTCACCCCAACCAACCTCATGCCTTCTAATCTTACCCCTAATAATCTCATTTCTACTACTTTCAACCCTTCTCATTGCATCGATCCTAATGTCACCCAATAAATCTCATCACAAGCCTACCAGATTGATTCCTCCTAATTTTACCCCTACTTATCTCATCCCTACTAATCTTCAACCCTACTGCATCTACTAATCTCACCCATCCTAATCTCACCCCTACTAATCTCACAAAAACCATACCCTCACCCCACCATAATCTCACAAACACCATACCCTCACCTGACCATAATCTCACCCTACCAGTGTCGTCCCTCTGATCTCACCTCCTTCCCCTGCAGGTTCATCGTGATCGTGTTCCCCGTGCGGTCCCGGACCCTGTGTACCATGAGCAACTGTCGCCGCTCCGTGCTCTTCGTGTGGGTCACCTCACTGCTGCTGGCTTCGCCCGTCATCAGGGTCATGGTAAGTTAACTGTGATCACAGCAGGTCATCTGGGGTCATCGTAGGTCTACTGGGGTCATAGTAGGTTCGACTGTGTGATGGTACTGTATGTCAGGCTGAATCATGATAGGTGAGAGTGAGTTATGATAGACTGTGTAAGGTTATGGTAGAGTACGTCAGGTTGCGGCATGAAATTGGAGAGTTAGACTGGATCATGGTTAGCCACATAGGGTCAGGGAAGGTCAGACGGGCCATGGGAGGCAGGCTGCGTCATGGTAGAACATATTGAGGGATGGTAGGTAATGCCTGTTGTCCATATAGTAATCATACTAGGTGTTGAGCCCTGTTTTTGTTGGTTGAGAAAGTTCCTCGGCTTCTTAGTCTTTCCAGTTGATTTCATCGTAGGTGTTGAGCAACACTATGTGTGTATCAAACATAACGAAGACGTACTGGGGAGTCTTCAAAGCCTTTCACAATACGATCATCAGAGTATGATTAGTTTTCGTCGCAAACGAAGGTGCTTGTTGAGCTGGGACGTTGCGGGGTCACACTTGCCAGCTACAGCTTTGCCGTCACAGGATCACGAAAGCGGCCGTCACAGGAACACAAAAGCGGCCAAAGCACCCGACCAGAGGACATTACCCTGATCTTTCACACAAACATATGCTCACACTTATACATGCAACAGCTGTTTGTGCCTAGACCCCCCATTTCATCAACAAAACCATTGCAGAAGCACAAAAGTACCCAAAACACACCCTCACTGGACATTAATGGGGAAAATTTTTTGGAATGTGTTATTCAATCCTCAGTGAAAGAGGGTGCAGGTATAATTAAGAAAGTTTGTTTGGGTTTGGAACTTGTGTTACATACATATATGCAAACTCATCGCCAGTACTATAGGCTAGTCTATTTTACATATCTTAGCCTGTAAGCCCAGGAAAAATTAAAGAAACTGTTATTAATTGGGAAAATTTCAGTAACAGGTAGTTATGTTTGATCCTACAGATTTATAGACAGTAAAATCTTCATAGGCTTACGAGGCATGGTAGTTAGACTGTGAATGATAAGGTACAGGTTTTCTAGGTAACGTTGGTTGTTCGATGAGCTAAACTATAGAGTGAACAGAACAAACCGTTTATATAAATTGTTGAGAGAGAGAGAGAGAGAGAGAGAGAGAGAGAGAGAGAGAGAGAGAGAGAGAATTCCCTTCAAGATTCATCGACTGTCTCAATCTTTTTCCCCATATTTTGCCCAGCTCTCTTTCTTTTATCTCTTTTGCTTCCTCAGAGGTTTCCCAAAGTCTGTCCTCTCCGTAATGGTCAATTCCGAGGCAGAGAAAGGCGAAAAAGAGTCTGGGAAGAAAAACTTTGTGGAATAAGAAATGAAATGGGATAGATCATGGGACACACACACACACACACACACACACACACACACACACACACACACACACACACACACACACACACACACACACACACACACACACACACAATATTTTTTTACTACATAGAGTCCATTCTTAAATCTTTTTTTTTTATGTCCTGTAAGATTTTTGGCGACTGCTTAGTTTTCATAATTGTAAAATATTATATCTGTATGATCACTTTGCATACTACTGTACTTACGTGTTATTATCTGAATTATTTTCATAGGATTTTGTGTAGATTTTATATTTTTCGTGTTCCTTACGTTCATGATAAAGGATTTGGTGTCTCACTTAAAAGCCATGTTCTGTGAGTGTGTGTGTGTGTGTGTGTGTGTGTGTGTGTGTGTGTGTGTGTGTGTGTGTGTGTGTGTGTGTGTGTGTGTGTGTGTGTGTGCGCGCGTGTTTCTGGGAATTCTCTGTACACTTAAATTACGTGTTTTCTCCTTTCCTTTTAAGTATATAAGAGTTATTTCATCCAGTACAAATTATGTTTTCCCAGGTAATTTTGTAAGATGAGAGGGAATTTCGTGTTGGCTCCCATCTCTCTCCAGCATTATTTTTCCTTCTCTCAGCCGGTGTAATTGAAAGTAACGTCAATTCTCACCTCGTAACTCAAGCTCTAATCTTTTTACTCTCTCCTCATTGCCACTTTCTTTATCTCTCATACTTACTTCTGTGTTCTTCCCTCCCTTCTTATACCTTTTTCCCTTCTTCACAATTATCTTGTTTTAGTCGTACTGTTACAAGACGATTTTACACATTTTAAATGGGACTATATCAAGCACCTCCAGGATGAAAATTATCTCTTAACCTGAACAGAATTGTGTACAGGGAATAAGAATGGATGAAAAATAGACGTCTTCACCGAATCCCGTTTTGCTTCAGCATTTGCATTTTTTTTCTATTTTAGTTG
The DNA here is from genome assembly GCF_032717465.1 of Coenobita brevimanus. Classification (NCBI taxonomy): domain Eukaryota; kingdom Metazoa; phylum Arthropoda; class Malacostraca; order Decapoda; family Coenobitidae; genus Coenobita; species Coenobita brevimanus. The sequence continues at coordinate 13,942,755 of NC_137016.1, forward strand.
TGGTTTTCATTCATATTGTGTTTTTTTTTTTTCTATTCCTATTATACTTGTTCACTACTTGTTCCATTCTTTCCTTGACTCTCTCTCTCTCTCTCTCTCTCTCTCTCTGTGCTGTGTGTGTGTGTGTGTGTGTGTGTGTGTGTGTGTGTGTGTGTGTGTACTTTTATGTAGACAGAAGACTCCAACAAGGAAGGCAGCAAAATTCGAGCCTTTCAAGGTCTAAGAAAAAGAAGCCTATTCACAAGATCCTCTGAATTCGAGACGCCTTAGCAGTGTACATATAAAAGTCTGGAGAGTCGTAGGCAGTGAAAAGATTAGATTCAGGACGACTGCTCTTGACCTGACTAATTGTGTTCTTGACAGACTGAGATTTATGATGTGCTTTCCAGAAGATTAATAGAGTTGACGGGAGCAGCGCATCGTCGTAAATGGACACAATACACACACACACACACACACACACACACACACACACACACACACACACACACACACACACACACACAATTATTGCAGCGTGAAAACAGGTTACTTATATATTCGTATTAATGTATTCAGGGAATGTAGTGGAAAAAGGCGGGTGTCACACCATTATCTCCTAAGTTTCTGTGACTTACTCCCAGCTGAATAAAACATGTGTGACGTTACCCGAATTACAATACTAAAGTTATCCCCACCATTAGAAGGTTAATAAGGTAGATCAGCGAGTGGAGACTAATGCCAGAGGTGGTGATAAACATTAGAAATCCCTTTGTCATACCTGCTAAGGAAGGAGAAAGCAGTATGTTTTCCAGTCTGGAACTATATTGTCAAAGAATTTTGATCGTCAGTAAAAATAGGATAGAAAATCACAAGTTTAATTAGTAATTGGCAAGAAACCTATACCCAAGGTTGAGATAATTTAGAAACATCAAGTTGGGCAACACGATAACAAGTGAGATCATGGCGCAATAACCAGCCATTTTCTCGGGAGTGAGTTTATAAAAAGAAGGAGGATACAGAAAAGGGGCTCCTGTCAGTAGCCCCAGAGGAAGAGAATATGAAGGAAGAACGAAGCTGTAAGGAGGAGAATGTTGTTTTGAAAAGCAAAAAATGCAAGGAAAGGTAATCATTGTTGCAAAAACTAACTTCTTCACTTCCAAGGCATATTAATTATTCATGTTATTACACCCGCTCTGTCGAAGAGAGAAAGGGTGTGCTTTTTTTTTTTTAATGCTTGTGTGTGTGTGTGTGTGTGTGTGTGTGTGTGTGTGTGTGTGTGTGTGTGTGTGTGTGTGTGTGTGTGTCTACCTGTTTGTCTGTCTATCTGTCTGTCTGTCTGTGAACAAGTCAAACAGTTTTTAGCCGATTTTAACCAAACTTAATGGGAAGGTTGGCAGCCAAGGGGTTGACCGATATTTTTTCTTTGAAAACAATTGGTCAAAGGTCAAGGTCACGGTTGTAGGTCAGAGCTTGACCTAGCAAGATCAGCTAAAATCGTTTTTATCCTTTACAGACCGATCTTCGAGGAAGGATGGAGAGTAAAGTAAGGGCACCGACTTTGTGAACAATTAGCCAAAGGTCAAGGCCGCGGTTCAGGGGCAAATATTGAATCGCGTGTCAGTGCGGAAAAAGAGCAAGTTCTTATGTTTTGACCCAGACTTGATGGAAGGACTGACGATTACCAAAGAGGTTGACGGATTGTTTTCGAGAACAATAGGACGGTGTTCCGCGGGAAGGTCAGATTAAACGGTTGCTTTTTCAGATTTGACCAAACTCAGTGGAAGGCATCAAGGTTAGTCGAGGATAAAAAGATTCGATTTTAAGAACAATCACTTAAAGGTCAAGGTCGCAGGGAAAGGTCACTGATCAAGGTCACATGTCAAGGTCAGCTCAAACAGTTTGGTCCGATTTACACAAAACTTGGTGGACGTGTTAAGGGTCACACAAGGACGAAGTAATTTGATAATGAGATTTGTTGGTCGAAGTTCAAGGTCACAGGGTAATGCCAAATTTTCGGCCCAAAGACCAGTTCGGGTGTAGTACTCTCTGAGTGCTCCTTCTTGTTGTTAGATGGCTTTTGTTCAGCTTAGGAGATCCCGTTGATACTTAATGAGGGATATAATCTAATCCACACAGTTTGGGGGACAATTCCAAGAGTGAGAAAATCGTCTGGAGACAACGAGAATAGTAAATACAACATCGTAGAGAATGGGCAGCTCCAGTAGTAGCTGACACCCCGGGGTTATGTGAAATGTGAACACAGTGGACTCCAGACCGAAGTTGCCCTTCTCCTGCAGTCTATCATCGTCCTTTCAGGGTAGAGGGGGTGAAATGAGGAGCGTATGTATAGGCAGGCAGCAGAGCGGGCCACTTATACCGGTGCCAGGGAGTGAAATGAGGAGCGTTTGTATAGGCAGGCAGCAGGGCCGGCCAGTTGTACTAGTGCCAGGGAGTGAAGGCGTGCCTCTCCAGCACCAGTGAATCGATGAGTGAGTCAGACAACGGTCCAGGATATTTGGTCGTGTCTGGGAAGGAGCCTCTGAAGGGAATAATAATCATATCCTGCCAAGGATACTCCAAGACAGCTACAGTAGTTGCTTTTCTTTCTATTTCCATGTTGTATTGCCACCCGGGACGCAGGCCTGTCACGTACTCTTTGACACCCTCAGCCTGAGTACGTCATTTCAGTCTTGCTGTCTCCGAACGATTGTATTCACATTAGGTTGCGCTCCCTGGATGAATTAAAATGACTGCTGACAGTCTGAGTAAAATGAAAAATAGGTCGTCGTAGTAACAAGGCTAATATTTTGAACTGCGATAGCCTACTATTGATTCCAATATGGCTCTTACGGACCTTTATGAGAGTACATGGTAGTTTATTTCTTTTTGCTTGGATATAGTATATATTGTGTGTTATATATGTAGGTTTAGTGTGGGAGGACGTAGAATATTGTTTAAGAGAATAAGCTGGCCCAAACTCAGTATCAGTGGAAGAGAAATAGATCAACAATAAAAATGGCCCGGTGCTATGGTCCTGTTGGCTGGAATACTGCACCACTTGACTGTGTGTGTGTGTGTGTGTGTGTGTGTGTGTGTGAGAGAGAGAGAGAGAGAGAGAGAGAGAGAGAGAGAGAGAGAGAGAGTCTCTTGTCCATAATTATAATTTCTCTCTCACTTTGCTTTTATATTTTTGTGTTACCATCACGTCTTACTTTTTTCTCAGTTTCTCTTAAACTGTATTCAGTATCACGAGGTTACTTTAATCGGCCTTGGAATGAGCCGCAGTAAAGCTTCACGAGCCGCACTGATACGATGAAAAATTTTGTGGCGGATCTTGGGTAGCGGCTGGAAAGACTTAATGGGATAGTAGTAATGCAGCAGCTTAGCTGTAGACATAGCCTAGGAGAGTGAGGGAGGGAGTTCTAAGTTCCTAATAATTTTAACGCCTAGGTGACGATAGACCACTCCTAAGCTGAATTAATTATCCCCTGGTCAGAAGAATAAGCTACTTATGATTTATTTCGGTATTTATAGGGTTAACTTTCAGTACAATGACGCCTTTATTACTTTATTCCTTTATTTCTTTATTACTTTGTTACTAAATTTCTTTATTACTTTATTCCATTATTTCTTTATTACTTTGTTACTAAATTTCTTTATTACTTTATTCCTTTATTTCTTTATTACTTTGTTACTATATTTCTTTATTACTTTATTTCTTTATTACTTTGTTACTATATTTCTTTATTACTTTATTTCTTTATTACTTTGTCACTATATTTCTTTATTACTTTATTCATTTATTTCTTTATTACTTTGTTACTATAGTTATTACTTTAAATCTTTTATTTCTTTATTTCTTTATTACTTTATTGCTTTATTCGTTTGTCCGCCGGACGCCTTTATTTAGCCTCGGATAGCCCTCATCGTTGGCAGTGGGTAATGGGTGGTATATATAATCCTTCCTTTTCGGAAAACTCCCTCCGAATTATATACATTTGTCTGGAGAGAATAAGTATTAGATACAAACGGCATACCAGAACTGAAGAAGTTGTGGGTCTTGTCTGTTTATCATTAACTTGTCTGGAGAAAGCCAGAATGAAATAGAAACAGGCGGCATCGTACCAGAAACAGTTAAAGGTCTTGTCCGTCTTTAAAAAAAAAAAAAAAAATCTGGAGATAGCAAAAACAGAATCTGGACCTTAAAGACGTTATGGCAGTGAATGGGTTACGGTTCTTTTCCCAGTAAAATCCATCTTGAAGGAGCAGAGGATAAGAATGAAGGACGAGGGAGCAGAAGAGTACTGGAGGAGGTTGGAGCCGCGAGGGATACCACTGGATCTGAAAACGATAAAGGAACTTTCAAGGAGGCAGAAAATTATGCAGGTGGTCTGAGAAAAGGTTAGACGATCCTGCCAAGAGGAGAGTCTTGGGTTTTAACCGGAAACATTTGTGTGAGGGAGAAAAATTTGCTGCCAAAGTCTGGATCAGGAGGAAATAGAAGGAAAAGTGGGTACGAAAAACTTGAGAGAATTAAACGATAGCTAAAAAATAAAATCAATACTTGAAGACGGTAGTAAAAATTATTAAGTGAGAAGGAAAACACAAGACCAGATGAAAATAACTGGAAGAGCTGGAGGGGATGGGGACGCTGGAAGCGACTTTTAGAGAACAGTCAGAAGCTGAAAGGGGAAACCTACTTGGGAAGCAGAGAGAGCCTGGTAAAAAAAAAAAAAAAAAAAGAGAAAGTAAAGGTGCGCTGTAAGAGACCAGACAGACGGCGGTTGAGTCGTAGTGATGGATAATAAAATATAAAGATACAAATGAAAGGCTGCTAAAGGCGTTTGTTAGAATAGGATGGAAGGTATGGCCGGAGGAGTGTACTATATTGTAATCTACCCACCACAGTTTGGCGGAGATATTCTTCCTTTGCAGCAAACTTCAAACAGCTGCTACAGAAAATAAAACGGCAGCTGCACATCCATTCCATGGCACCTCTCCGTTCCAAGCACAGTATAGTAATTGTTGTTACAGCCTCGGGTTGGAAAAGTGACAGTATTAGACCAAGTAAAGTTGGACAGAGTATAGAGGCAAGCAACAGATAGACTGGAAGACAGTACAGAGGGCACAGAGAGTGATGACGTTATTTGGAGAGACATATAAACCAGAGGTGAGGGTGTTGTTATTAATGAGAAGTAAATAAAAAGTCATCCTGGGAGAGTGATGACAGCACTGTTGTGGATGTTCCGGAAGATGGCGACATAGAGCATAGCCTATTTGAAAATTAAAAAAAAAAGGGGGGGGGGAATTCTGGAAGCATATACAGTACAAGATAAAAGGGAGACGAATAAAAGAGGTACCATAATGGGAAGACGTAAAGGAAATAAATTGGGCTGCTTTACGAGGAAGTTAGTGTTAAATGAATTTTAACTGGAAAATTACTCTGGCAGAGAGGGACTTGCCTGGGCTTGTTGAGAAAGGGAAGTCTGGAACAGTGTGGTGGAAGAGCAACCTGGAGACGGATGGCTTGATGACGTCATTGGAAGATACCTTTACGAGAGGGAACCAGGGAGTGAAAGACAGCAGCGTGTAAGATGGATTTGCAAAAATGTAACCTGGAAGAATATGCAGGAAGAGTACACTGGAATGTGATCTCAAAGATGGGTTTGCAGAAATGTTACCTGAGAGAATATGCAGGAAAAAGGTACTGGAATGTGATCTCAAAGAAAATTAGGAACAGAATGCTGGAAGGTACTGGGGGAACAGCGCTGAAAGGGATGGATTTAAGTGAAGGTCCAAGAAGAGCATTTACATATACGAGTATGAGAGGGATACATAGAAGGGACCTGGTTTGTCTTTATCTAATGGAACTGAGTCAGTCCCACAACTTGTATGCTTAGTTGTGGTTGCATGAAATTATATGTTCCTTAGTAATGAGGCAGGAATGAGTCCCCTTGGTTGTTAGTAAATTCGATCATTTATTATAACTAAATCTAACCATCAACTAAGCTGGAAGGGTCAGGTTTGGCCGGGACGATCTGGAAGAATATGCAAAAGTCGATGTTGATATGGATAAGAGAATATTATAAGAGGTGAGCCTAAAAGACTGTACTGCAAGAGACGGTGGATTGGAAGAGGGATAACCTTGAAAACAATTGTGAAATTTGATGTAAAAGACAGTCAAGAAAAGTCATGTGAATTACCAACCAGGGACTGTACTGTGCGACGGGGTCATGCAGGAGGTAATTGTAAGAGAGACATCTGGAGAAGAAATACTTAAGAAAAAAGGCCAGAAATTAGTGTTGTGCGAGCGACACCTAGAAAAGTGCCGGGAAACGCTACAAGAGGGTGTTAAGAAACGCGTCCATGAAGCAAGTATTGTATGAGAAAGAAATTTATAAAAGAGTGCTGGAAATTGATGCCGTGTTTAAAAGTGAAAAGTATTTTAAGTAAAATATTTGGAAGAGGCAGTAATGTAGAAGAGTGTTGTTTGAAGAGAAAGTGTTGCAAGAGAGAACCTGGAAGAGAGTTTTGTGAGCTGGAGGGACCTGGAACAGTACCAAGGGAGAAGATCCTTTAAGAAAGTGCTGTGAGAGACTCCTGGAAGAGACTTGTGAGAGGAACACGTGGAGGTGTGAAGGAAAATAATAAACTGTACAGTAAGCAACGTTATCTTCATATAACTTGTATTTTGTGATGTAGGTAAAAACAAAAGGGAGAGGAACCAGGAAGAGAGGAAATTTCCACATCCACCAATGTCGGTGTTGTTTATTGGGAAAGTAAATAGTTCCGGCCGACGAAACTCCCTGCAGATATGAATAGAGATGTTACTGTACATGTGAATGTGTGTGTATGGCAAGGTGAGGAGGTGAGCGAGGGAGTGGATGAGGAGGGGGAAGGGAGAGAAGCAGCAGGGCTAGATAATGAGGGGAGAGAGAGAGAGAGAGAGAGAGAGAGAGAGAGAGAGAGAGAGAGAAGTGGGGTAATGAGGGAGAGGGAAAGCTCTATTAGAAATTTTTATAAGCGACTGGCGTAAAAATGAGTGTTCTTAGATAAAAAGACATATAGATATGAGTACTGGATGAGGGTATTTTGAGGAAAGTCCCAAGAAGGGATGCTAGAATGCGTCATGAGAAGAATGCGGGAAGAATTCTGTGAACCTGGAAAGAAGGTAATAAAGTCGACTGGTGCAAGATAGGTTCCAGGAAGATTGCTATAAGTCTGGGTAAATGAAGGGGTTTTAGAGGAGACAGTAGGAAGTGAAGAGCCTGGAAGTAAGTGCCAGAAAAAAAGGGTGACTTTGAGAAGCGGACAAACAGAAATTGTTTTGGGAAGGGAAAGAGAATATTGTACGAACTGGTTATAGACGGGAGGATGTTTTTTTTTTTTTTTTATGCGAGGAAGAAGGAACCAAAGGCCATGAGCCCGCAGTAATAGTTCCCTCCAAGAGAAAAACAAAATACAATAGAGAGCCAAATTCAAGATCCGATCATTTTGAGATGCCTGGACACACTGCATTTGAAAACCTGGAGATCATAGGCAGCAGGAAATACAGACAGAGGGAGACAGTTCCAGAGCTGACCTGTTGCATAAATGAAAGACTGGGAGTAACGGTTAACTCTTGCATTAGAGAGTTGGACAGAAAAGGGATGAGAGGTTGCTGTCAGACGGGTGCTACGCGCCCGTCGTAGAGGTGGAGGAATGCAAGTAGACAGTTCAGAGGAGCAGTGACCATTAAAGCAGCGATAGAAAAGAGATAAAGATGCAACAGTGCGGCGAAGAGACAGAGGTTGAAGGGAGTCAGTAAGAGGAGGAGAGTTAATGAGACGAAAAGCCTTTGACTTTGGAAGAAGATGGTGATGGGAGAAGGAGGCTGGAAGAGCAAAAGAAAAAGTGTTGTAAAAAAGTCTTGGAAAAGAGTCTGGAAGAAGATATATTAAAGAGGGTCGTGGAAAGAAGACGCCGATATGAAGTTGCCGGTAAGAAGATGCAGGTAAAAAGTTGCTTGTAAGATGTCTGAAAGAAGATGCCTGTACGAAGATGTAGGAAAGAAGATGGCGGTAAGAAGATGCCCGTAAGAAGACGTCTGGAAGAAGATGAAGGTAAGAAGATGCCGGTAAAGGATCCTTCTAACAAGATGCCTGTGCCTGTAAAGAGACGTCTGTAAGTTGCCTGTAAGAAGATCTCGGTTAGAAGATGCAGGTAAGAAGAGGCCTGTAAGAAGATGCCGGTAAATAGTTGCTTGTAAGATGTCTGAAAGAAGATGCCTGTACGAAGATGTAGGAAAGAAGATGGCGGTAAGAAGATGCCCGTAAGAAGACGTCTGGAAGAAGATGAAGGTAAGAAAATGCAGGTAAGAAGAGGCCTGTAAGAAGATGCAGGTAAGAAAATGCAGGTAAAAAGAGGCCAGTAAAAAGATGCAGGTAAGAAGATGCCAGTAAGAAGATGCCTGTAAGAAGATGCCTAGAAGATGATGCAGGTAAGATGCATGTAATACGATGCCGATAAAAAGCTGCGTGTCAGAGTGTGGTGTAATGCGTGTGGTGTTCCGTGCCTGGGTGACAGACAGCCTGGGTCGACACCCTCGGTAATTGCCACTCAGAGCCAATTTGTACCCTTCTCCTTCACCATTACACTTTTTCCTTACATCTCTCCACCTCTTTTGCCTGACTCTAAAACTTTCCTTGCCCCTTATTCGTAACTCTCTCTCTCTCTCTCTCTCTCTCTCTCTCTCTCTCTCTGTCCCAGTGTTATCGTCTTTCCATCTTTTAACATTAATCTAGTAACCTTCCGACGGTTTTATCCAGCGCAGGAGTGAGCTGTCATCCTCCAAGGGTTAAGTACTACTCTACACTGCTTTCCTCCTCATTTCTAACACCCCCGCCAAGCTCAGAGGACTTACAAGGACTACAAAGTTTTCAGTCCTTCCCTTTCCCATCCCTGTTTTCTCTCTCTTCCTTCAGTCTTTCCTCCCCTTCCCCCTCCCCTTCATTCTTTCCTCCACCACTCCTCTCTTTCCTTCCCAACCCCATTCTTCTTACCTCTCCCTCCCCCTCGTCTCCTGCTTGTTCATGTTGCCCTCCCTCTCTTTCCCTTCACTTCAAATTTTAACACAGCCAACCCACTGCCGTTTATTTTCCATTAGCCAGTCTCCTCGCTCAGCCTAATCTCCGACCCGTCTTACATATTAAATAATCTCCCTTCATTTTCATCCCGGCGACCTTTCCTCTATAGACCTTGGCACAAATATTTTTAAAACTACGGTGGGAAATTATCGTGTTTGTGGCCCTCTGGTGGCGGCCGGGATAAAATGGCGCTGTTGTCTTGGCTTCAGTTTTTTGTAATATTATGAAAACTCGGAGGAATTTTTAATTTATTACGACGGCCTCTCCTAGCGGTGGTCATGGGGAGGCGTTGTCTTGGAGGCCGTGGTTGAAAATGATATTGCAATAGTAGATCAGGGTTTTGTGTGTCAGATGAGAGGAGTTGTCCTCGACATGGTGAAAATATTGTGGAAACAGGCTGGGCTTTTGTGAGTGGTGGTGGTGGTGATGGTGGTGGTTAAATAAAGATGATATATATATGTACTGTCTTGAGGCCACTGCTAACAATGTTTTCAGGCCAGGTCAGAGTGTCATATGTGGACAAGTGAAAGAGGTGTTGCCTTTGAGGCCAATGTTGATAATATAAAAACAGGTTGGGGTTTTGAAAGTCGTGGTCCTTTAATGGTGGTCAGATGTGGGTGGTGTTGTTTTCGAGGTCATGGTTAAAAATATTATGTACCTACGTTGGGGTTTTACAGTATATGTGGTTGCCGTTGGTTGTGGTGGTGGTGGTGGTAGTGATGATGTTGGAGTTGTTTCCTAGGAGCGTGGTCGCCGGTGCTTGTGTCGTAAGCTTTAAATGCCACAAATTATCATTATCCTCTCGCTGGCTGCGGTGATGGACGGGATGTAAGGAAGTTGTCTCCTATACAACTATTATGGCGTCAAAGGCTGTAGCAAAATATGATCGAAAATTTTGTTACAGTAAAATATATATACCTTATTACCTTAACCTGTCCTACCGCTCCGGTACGGCCTGTGGACCCTCCAAAGAAACGTCATCTGTGGCACTTTGGAGCTGCGGATTGGGAGGCCCTCAGGCAGTATTTCTTTAATTTTCGCTGGAATGAATATTGCTTCCATGGCCGGGAGCCATCTGAGTGTGCCTTGCGCATTACGGAGGTTGTTCTCTCGGGCATGGAATCATACATTCCTTTCTCATATCCTTTGGCTAATGCAAGAAAGCCTTGGTTTAATCACGCTTGTTCTAATGCTGTCCACAAGGAGAGGGCCTATAAAAGGTACCGGAGCCAACCCACCCCTGAATTACATATTTTATACGTTTCTGCCCGGAATCGTGCTAAATCTGTTCTTCGCTCTGCTAACAATAATTTCATCCGGACTAAATGCTCTCAACTTTCCAACTCGAATTCTTCCAGCTCCTCCTGGCACCTTGCCAAAAACCTTTCTATCAACTTTACCTCATCATCCTTCCCTCCTCTTTTCTACTCTGATGGCTCTGTAACTATTTCTTCTACTAACAAAGCAGATCTCTTCGTTCAGACTTTCTCCTCCAATTCCACCTTAGACGATTCCGGTGCTGTTTCTCCATCACTTCCTCCCTCTGACTTCCTCATGGCTGACATTAAAATTTCTTCAGTTGATGTATTTTCTGCCATCACAGACCTCACTACTAATAAAGCATATGGGCCTGATGGGATCCCTCTTGTTGTTCTCAAGAACTGTGCTTCTGTGCTTACACCCTGCCTAGGCAAACTCTTTCGCCTTTGTCTGTCAACTTGTACCTTTCCTTTTTGCTGGAAGTTTGCTCTCATTCAGCCAGTCCCAAAGAAGGGTGACCATTCTCAACCCTCTAACTATCGTCCAATTGCTTTAACATCCTGTATCTCAAAATTTTCGAGTCAATTCTTAATAGAAAAATTTTAAAGCATCTTTCCTATCACAACCTTCTTTCTGATCATCAGTATGGGTTCCGTCAGGGACGCTCCACTGGCGATCTTCTCACCTACCTTTCAGACTCCTGGTCATCCTCCTTTGGCGAAAGCTTTCCCATTGCACTTGACATCTCAAAGGCTTTAGATCGAGTCTGACATAAATCTTTAATTTCCAAACTGCCCTCTTACGGTTTCTATCCTTCTATCTGTGCCTTCATCGCTAGCTTCCTTTCTGGTCGTTCTATAGCCGCTGTTGTAGACGGCCATCATTCTTCTCCTAGATCTATCAACAGTGGTGTTCCTCAGGGCTCTGTCCTATCACCAGCTCTCTTCCTTTTATTCATCAGTGACCTTCTAAGCTGCACGTCTAACCCTATCCACTCTTACACTGATGACTACACCCTTCACCTTTCCATTCGGTTCCCGCAAAGTCCATCTCAGCGGTTACTTCAACAAACAAAGGATGAGGCTATGGCACGCCTAATGTCTGACTTGGCTCATATTTCTGATTGGGGTAAAAATAATCTTGTTGTTTTTAATATATCAAGGAATCAGTTTTTACACATATCAACCCGTCAAAATCTTCCACAGGTATTCGCACTAATGTTTAATAATATTCAGCTTAATCCTGCATCATCCTTGAACATGCTTGGGGTTTCATTTACTCGGGACTTATCTTGGAATGATCATATTACATCTCTTGAAAAATCTGCTTCCAAGAGATTAGGTCTGCTAAGCCAACTCCGTTCCTTCTTTACCCCTGCACAATTGTTGACTCTATACAGAGGTATTATCCTCCCCTGTGTAGAGTACAACCCTCATGCGTGGGGAGGCTCCCCACATACAGCCCTTCTTTCCTTCCCCCTCGTCCCCCTTCTCGACTGACCCATCTTTTCATCCCCTTCCCCCTCCCTCCGGTCTCACCCATCTTTCCTTCTCCCTCCCCCTTCCCTTCCGTCTCACCCTTTTTTCCCTCCCCCTCCCCCTCCCTCCCGTCTAAATCTTCCCACCTCCCCTATTCTTACCAACAACTCCATCAACACTGGAACCATATTCATAAACTTTCTTGAGCTTACATTTCGCTTGTTTATGCTTCTATATGAAGAGGTCTGTGGGGTAACTCCGATGGCGCCAAAATCGAAACTGAAAAAACTGAGAATGGAATGCAGAATTCTGGACACCTGACGCGCCTTGAGAATTTCTCCACGTAGCGCCTCATATTATTTTCAAGACGCCGCTCCGTGGAGGAACTCTGAACGCTCCATGGGTAAACATAAATAAATAAAAATAAATAACTGTGTAATCTCCATCTTCTCAGTTTATCGAGTATACTTGACAGAGCTTCCCATAAGATCTCTTGCAGCTGCCAAATACACCAGAGACTAAAGAAGAGTGAATGAAGTACATGATATTATGAAGCTAAAATTTCTCCCAACAATAATTCCTTATAATTTCATTTCTTTATTGAAGGGTTTGGCTGAAATCCCTCATGCATAACAATCTGGTGTTACACGAACATGACCAAGAACATTTCTAGTATGATGACACCACTTTAGATTTTTTCCTGAATTTTCTAGACGAGTTAATGTTACATGGACAAGACCCTTAATTTCTTCATTACTGTTGTGGCATTTGTAACCTATTCTTGCTGTCTCCGGATGAGTCTGGGAATGAAATTTCGTACAAAAAAGAGTTACACAGAGACTTAATTAACGCCTTCACTACGACTGAGGGTTGTCTGAAGCTAAATAACGTGTTGTGGAGGAAAAAATAAATAAATACAGGCTGAAGGAAGCAGAATAAATACAGGCGTCACTGCAATGCACAAGTTAAACAGTTTGCTTCGTTGTTCCACATTAAACCTACACATACCACGCACACCGCAGTACTTACTCTATTCAAGCAAACAACAACAACTATAACTACAATAATAACAAACAACAATTATATTAACAGCAAAATAACAAAACAACGAGAGAGAGAGAGAGAGAGAGAGAGAGAGAGAGAGAGAGAGAGAGAGAGAGAGAGAGAGAGAGAGAGCAACGAATTCGGCAGTGAAAGTAAGATAAGAGAAGATCACATTAAAAATATAAATAAAATAAAAAAGAGCAAATTGTAAAGGCAGAAGCACAGCAGGAATCAGTGAATACGTCTATTTATAATCCATTCTCGCTATCTCTACACGTTTCTGTTCAGGTTATGAGAGACTTTTCAACATGCATCGACTTAATGTCCCTTAAAATGTGTATAAAAGTTTGGTAACAGCAAGACTTACAAGAAAAATGTGCAGATAGCGAAGAGGATGAAGAAGGAAGGGAAGAAACCTGAAGAGAGTAACAGCAGTAGAGATAAAGGAAGAGGCATAGAGGAGACAGTGATTAGATAAGAGCTGGAGTTACGAGGTGAGAACTGACGTCATTTTCAATTACACAGGCTGAACGAAGGGAAAGGTAATACTAGGGAGAGAGGTTGAAAAACTGAGTTCTCTATTTTACCTGGAAAAATGAGATACGTTGAAGTTGAAATATCTAAATGATGTACATGTATACTTAAAAGAAGAGGAGACTGTCATTATCCAAGTTAATAATTCTTATGAAGTGCGAACGTGCACACACACACACATGGTATCTAAATTACTAGAGATGAATGATTATGTCAGAGAAAATGAACCACAAATAATATGCCTAACTGAAACAAAATTAACGCCAAGGATATCCAATGACATACTAAACTTAGAGGAATACAAAATATGGAGAAGAGACAGAAATTTAAAAAAGGAGGAGGAATTATAATATTAACTAAGAAAAATCTAAAAGTCAAGGAAATAAAACTAGATATACCATCACAAGTAGAACTGATTGCAGTAGAGATCGACACATCTGAAGGTAAAGTAATTGTAGGCAATTTGTACATGCCACCCAGATCAAACACATGGGAAAGAGACGAATATGAGGACCTGGCAGAGAGTACAATTCAGAGTATAAGATCATTGCTACATAAAACGGAAGAGAAATCGGACAGAATAATACTAACTGGGGATTTCAATACAAATATAAATTGGAATACTCTAGATATAAATAGCCAAGAAAGCTGTTGAGACCAAAAGCTCCTGGATCTCGTACAAGAGTTTTTCTTAACGCAACATGTGAGGGAAACCACCAGAAAAAGAGGACTTGATGTACCTTCAGTGCTAGATCTAATATTTACTAGGCAAGAAAATGATATTGACAGTTTAATATATCACCCTCCACTCGGCAAAAGCGATCATGCAGTACTAAATTATAACTTCAGGATAGCATATGACATAGTAAACAGCAATGACAGTTACAAAAAGAGCCTAAACTATAAAAAGGGAAATTATCAAGACCTAAAGAAGTATTTCTTAGAAGTTGATTGGGAAAATGAGCTTAGAGGACAAGATTTAAATGCTGTATATAATTTTTTTTTTAATTTTATGAAATAGGAGTCCAGAAGTACATCCCACAGCACAAAGAAGCAGATAAGAAAATACAGAAATGGTTCAATACAGAATGTAAAAAAATCCAAAGAAAGAAGAGATTTGTTGTGGAATAGATACAGAAGACACAAGAGTGAAAGGGCATATAATAATTACAAACAGGCAAGAAACGACTATACAAGAATAAGAAGGGAAGCTCAAAACCAGTTTGAGGAGGATATAATAAATAAAAGTAGTGATCAACCAAAGCTGTTTTACAGCTATGTCAGAAGCAAAACCAAAGTAAAAGATATAATACAATCCATTACGGACGAGGGAATCACTTATACACAAGAGAAAGATATTTGTGAAGCACTAAATAAGAATTTCCAATTAGTTTTTACAGAAGAAAAAAATTTTGAGAGGGACTATGTGGAACACGCATGTCCACACATACTACCAGATATACAAATAGCAGAAAAAGTAATACAGGAGGAGTTAAGTAGATTAGACTGAGGAAAAGCAAGTGGTCCTGATGAAATTTCATGTTGGGTATTACGAGAATGTGCAAAGGAGTTAAGTAAACCATTATTTTTAATTTTCAAGTAATCCTTGAGTCAAGGTAAACTACCTGATATTTGGAAAAAAACAAATATTGTCCCCTTATTCAAGAAAGGAAATAGACAAAACCCACTCAACTACCGACCAGTATCACTGACCAGTGTTGTAAGCAAGGTATTAGAAAAACTTATAAGAAAAGCTTGGGTAAATCATCTAGAAGAACACAGAATGATAACAGAAAGACAGTTTGGTTTCAGAAAAGGAAAATCATGTTACTAATCTGTTGAGCTAATATGACAGAGTAACAAACACAATACAGGAAAGGGAAGGATGGGTGGACAGTATCTATTTAGATTTCAAGAAAGCTTTTGACACAGTACCACACCAAAGACTTTTATGGAAACTGTACCATCAAGGAGGAATTCGAGGCAAACTGTTTTGTTGGATGCAAGACTTTCTCATAAAAAGAGAAATGAGGACGGTACTAAGAGGAAACTACTCATCATGGAAAGAAGTGACTAGTGGAGTACTACAGGGTTCAGTGCTGGCACCAATCATGTTTTTAGTGTATATAAATGATATAAACAGTAACACTGGAAATGAGAGCTATCTGAATATGTTTGCAGATGATGCAAAAATACAAAGGAGAATTACTAACACAGACTCTTGTAAAGAGCTACAAGAAGAATTAAATAAACTTCATGAATGGAGTAGTACATGGCAAATGGAATTCAATGTGGACAAGTGTCATGTAATCAAAAGTGGAAAAAGACCTGATTGGGATTATAAGTTAGGAAATAAAACCCTATACACATCAGAAAGAGAGAAAGACCTAGGTGTGATTATCAATAACAGACTATCTCCGGCTGACCACATCAGCGAGAAGTACGGAACATGTATACACTGCTTGCAAATATGAGAATAGCATTCACATACATAAATGAAGACATGCTAAGAAGGATAATAACATCATTCATTAGACCAACCCTGGAATATGCATCAGTAGTCTGGAGTCCTCATCTCAAAAAGCATATAGACAAGATTGAAAACGTTCAAAGGGCCGCTACAAGATGGATACCAAGCTTAAGGGACCTAAGCTACGAAGTAAGACTAAATAAACTGAATCTACCAACACTACAGGATAGAAGGAAAAGAGGTGACATGATAATGCTTTATAAGTGCATATCAGGAAAGGAGAAAATAGACATAAATGATTACTTAACATATGGAGAAGCATCAGCAAGAGGACACTGCAAAAAACTGCATAAGAAGAGAGGTGATAAAGACGTAAGGAAATTCAGTTTCCCAAACAGAGCAATTGATCAATGGAATGCACTACCGAATGAAATAGTGTGTGCCAAAACAATTCACAAATTTAAGGATATGTACGATAAATATGGTTTAAGACACGGGACAGTACGAACTTGACTCATTCCTGTAAAGATACAATTAGGTAAGAACACACACACACACACACACACACACACACACACACACACACACACACACACACACACACACACACACACACAGTGAGAGACTATACGCAAGATTGAGTAACGAATGCTGGGAACACGAAAAACATTATATGCACTCAGTATAATATCAGCATAACACACGAAATTTATAAGTGAGAAAGAAACACACAGGAGATGATTAGTAAATTACTTAATTAGTGTAGTAATTAGACAAATATTAAGTAAGAAAGAAACTGACAACAAATTATCACAGAATGGATTAGTAATGATAAACGCATTGGTATAGGTAATAACAATAGTCCACTTGTTTTCACATGACGGAACCGGATCTCTCCCATAAGTTAAGCACAAAGTTATGGATGCATGAAATTCAACGATTCTTAGCTATGATGTAGGAATGAATGTCCTTAGTTACTTATCAAATCATCTTGGCCATCAGCTAAGCTGGAAGAGGTCAGAAATCAAAACAAACGCACTGCATTCAGGTTATGGAAATCTCACAGAAGTGCCCTTTGAGTGACCCAGTCAGTCAGGGTTTTAGAAATATCTCTGTGTGGTAGAAGAGAGGAGGTGTGGTACTGTGAGGTTTGGCAGTATGAAGGATGGTTCTGCATGCTCTGATAGTGTGTGTGGCGTGGCACTGGTAAGGTGTACTGGTATATTGTGTGGCAGAGTTCCGTAGGGAAGACTAAACTGTGGAGCGTATAGTTTTGTAGTGTGTGGTATGGTTTGGTGTGGCAGTGTGAAGTGTTTTAGTATATGGTGTGATAGTGCGTGGTGTGGCAGTGTAAGGTTTGGTATTGTATGCTACGGTAGTGCGTGGAGTGGCACTGTGATGTATATGAGAGGTGTACGGAGGTATGGTGTGGTAGTGCATGGTGTGAGGAAGCGTTTGGTGTGCAACAGTGTAAAGCGTGTGCAAAGTGAATCAGTGCATGTCGTGCACCAGTGTGAGATGTCAGTATAAGGTATGAGAGTCGTGTGTAGTACCTTCCACTGCACTGCGATTTCACCAAACACCCTGGATATCTAAACAAAAACAAAAAAAATGTAGAACGACAACAAAAGAATAAAAGCGTAATATTCCATGAAGTCTTGGGGTAGGTGATGGAGGGGTGTCGTGTGGGAGGGTGTTGGAAACCTATCAGGAGAATTATTTGCTTATATGAATCCCGTCCTCCCTCTGTCTGTCTGTTTGTCTGTCTCCCTTTTTCCGGCCGTATTCTCGTGGATGTAGAAGACTTGCACCACTTAGTCAGCGATTTATGTTTTACATGGTGGTAGGTGGTGGCGACCATCATCCACTCACTTGATGTAGTGCTGCCTACTTCTTCCTTAGCCTTTATCATTCTTTTCCTGTGCCTGCCCTCCTCTCTTCCTATTTCTCCCAACTTTCCTGTCACTTCTTATTGCTTTTCTTTCCTTTACAGGTGGCTTTACAATGACTGACAAGCCAAATGGTTTCCTGTAAGCCAAATACCATTTACAGCGCTGGGTGGTAACTATATAACCAAACCATACGTGCTCCTTACGTGTCAACAAGTGGGTTGGTGGAGGGTTAGTGCCCCTCCCCGTAAAACAAATAACTCAAAGTCAAATGGCCACCCCTTACGGGATTATGGCGTCTGGCAATAAATAGATCTTCGTCCCCTCTATTTAACTAACGTCATTTCAGTAACTGAATAAGTTAATAAATATCACACAGCAAACCATCACGTGCCATATGTAATAATAAACAGGCAAGGAAGAGGTGTTTGGGGTCCTCCTAAGTCCACAACAACACATCCCTCTGTGGCATTTGTGTTGCTGCTTCGGTCAGCGTTGCCAAGGCCGCCCACACTGGCTCCTTCACCCTCACCATCACGCCTCATATGAAGAGATCACAAGAAACATTAGGCTCTGGTCTCTTTGTTTCTCCCGTCTACTGACCATAGTACCCGGAACTTATCAATCTGTTTCGCTTTGTATGTATGCATGTGTGTGTATGTATGTATGTATGTATGTATGTGCGTATGTTTATCCATTTATGTATATCCGCCTATATCTATATATCTTTTTATCTATCAGTGTATCAATCTTACTGTCTCTGTATTTACCTATTCTTCTATCTATGTGTGTGTGTGTGTGTGTGTGTGTGTGTGTGTGTGTGTGTGTGTGTGTGTGTATGTGTGTGTGTGTGTGATTATTTGATAATCACAGTATTTTTATAAATTTTCACTCTAAATTAATTGCAATTTTGCATGATTGAATCAGTAATGAAATTACCTTTTTTAAATTCATTTTTCCGTGACCAACTGGAACGTATCGATGCCATCATTAAAACTCAATTAAAAATTCTTTATCTCAATCACGGTGGAAATTAGAATTACAGTCCGAATAAAGCTTATCTTTTTTTTTCTCTCTAAGTAAAATAAAGCTGCACCGACAAGAGGAAATCCCTGACGTCCATAATGGCGTATTCCTGTTAGCAAAGGACGATCACATTTTCCTTACTATTTTCGTCCACCTTAACCTGCCGGAATTTTCGTCCCTTTGCAAATTATTTGCCATACCTCAGTTGCCCCACAATAATACAACCCTACATCCATCAATATCACTTCATAGTGTCTAGCACCGTTTTCTAGTGTTAGCAGTTTATTACAGCTTAGTATTCAACATGGGGAGATGGCAATTTTAGACGAACTTAAAGTGGCCGTCAAAATTCACCTGTGTTGTTTGTGCTCTCTGGGTCATTAACACAAATGGGGCAGAATAACATGATGCAATACGCAACACAAATCGCTGGGGAAGAGGTGACAGAAAACCTTCCAAATTGACCAGATTTCGGCTCAACAGTGTCTCCTCTCAGTTTACCAGCGGCCGTATTCATAAAGGGTCTCTCAGTTTCTGCAATGAACAAATCCTCTTAGCTGTTAGTTATTATCAAGAATCTATGTTTGGACGTATTCTTTACTGATATATTACTGTATTATATTTTCATCTCCAGATTTTATACATCCATTCACTCCATCATCTCTAATCCATTCCAATAACTATACATGGTGGCTCGTATACTGTGTCCATCAATCCTGTGTGTTGCGGGGACAGCTGAGTCTGATGGAGTGAGGAGCGCAGACATTTTAGCTGCTTCAGGAAATTGCCAATCAGCATGCAATCAATGGACATAAAAAATTGGACTCTAAATCATGATGTGGGTTTTGAGAAGCAAAATAAGATGGCTCTGGTAACGCTAAGTGAGCCGTCCCCGCAACACACGAGTACCGCGATACACAAAGGGTTGTCCTGTATTTTTCTCGTCCGTCTTCCTTATTCCCTCAGCTACTTCACTTACCTTCCTTCTTTATATAATTTCCCTCCACCTCTGAAAGTCTCCGGGGAGTACTCCTTTGGGAGATGGAGCATACACAGAACACACACTCTCCCTCTCTTCTCTCTCTCTCTCTCTCTCTCTCTCTCTCTCTCTCTCCACACACCCACCCACACCCACACCCACACCCACACACATGTTTTCACCTTCAACCCAGCCACTTTCCCAAAACACACACACACACACACACACACACACACACACACACACACACACACACACACACACACATGACAATGGAGATGAAATTTGGTAACGACATATTTGGGACGGAAAACAGGTAATAAATTCCGGTTATATAGCAGCGTAAGGAGAGAGAAATACTACGTGAGCGTAGGATCTTTTAAAAAGGTGTGTCCCTTTCAAGAACACCGTCACAGACTTGAGGACGACAAAAAAAGACTTCACCCAACGGCCAGTAATCAGATAAGAACTTATATAACACGTATTTCTTTTTTTTTCTCCTTTCCGTGAAGGGGGCCTCTCGTAAATTTCTCGTCCTGACACGAAAAAAAGCTTTCTTAACTATGCCAGGGCACCAAAAGTTCAAAGAGCATAGTGTTTGGTGGATATATTGCTCTCTCTCTCTCTCTCTCTCTCTCTCTCTCTCTCTCTCTCTCCTTTCTACAACTATCTTTCCTTTCATCTTCTTGTCCCTCTGCATATTTTCTTTGTTTAATGCTTCCTTTCTTTTCTTTGGTCCTTCACTTATTCCCTACTGTCACGGGGTTTTTATATTATCACAGTAATTTTGATATATAAATGCTTAAATATTATTTAAATTGATATTTATATTCAATAATATTGAAGCGCAGAGACAATGATTGTCTTGCTACATCAAGCAACGATTACTTTACGCTGGCTTGTGCACGATTCTCTAAGAACGAGAATTTATAAACTTTCTCAACAGTACACAGCAGAGACTAATTACTCACAATTGCTGAATTACTGTACTGTTAGCCTCTGGAGAAAGTTACATCACCCCTGACAATAAATAACTAATACTAATAATAATAACATCAGGTTCTTGCTGATGCATTAACTCCTGGCACAACGGATTTTAAGTTAATACAACAAGACTGGTCTAAGTACCAGTTATGAAAGCAAACGTTTATGCAAGCTAGGAGCTATATGGAAAATAAGCTTAATTATGGAGAAATGAAACAAGATTTTTACTCTACATTAAGCTCAAGAAATAGAACTGTTAAATTTATTAATTACAAAAACAAATTTAACATTACATTTCAAATCAAATTAAATGAGACGCACTCGCTCACTCACACAGAAGCTAAATACTTACGCCTAGGAAAAACACCTTAACTAAACTCTTAAGACTACAAAATACACAAAGGAAATACTAGTCAATGAATGCGGTGTATCACCCAAAGCTGGAGAACTAAAGGTGGGAGCTTGGAGAAACTGTAAGTGGAGTTTGGGTACTAGCTGACCTCTCGCACTGCTGCACAGGTCCTGTCTCCGTCACAGCAAACACTAAACTGAATTCAAATAATGCATAAGCAGTACGCACAGGCCACCGGAAGAAGGCGTGGCTAACGGTTGAATGAAGCAGAGGCAAACGATAAAGAAATAATTGTATCGCTTCAGTAGCGCACTTAGTGACGTGCATTAAATCGGTCACTTTTTGAAAACGGTGACGAATTATTTGAAAAGTATACCCCGGAATGGAGAGAGAAACGGTTAACTGAGCGATACACAGTGAGTTTTCCACTAATAGTTCGTGGCTTCTCACAAAAAGGAAATGTCGCGAATTGATTCGTGACATTACGCCCCATGAAAATTAAATCTTTCTTCCTTCAGAAGAAAGATTTCAATATACATATATATAAATCCTAACTCAGTCACACAAGATTCACACTGTGGTGTGTGTGCTATCCTGCTACAGGAGAAAATCGCAGTCGCCAGTGAGCGAAAAAACCTCGTATTTACGTTAATAGAAGCAAGCTTGAGGGAAAAACTCCGTGACGACGGTGAAAATCCTGTACTCAGGTCAAACTGAGCGAAAATTCGCTACATTTACACTGATAACTAATTGTTGTGTAGCGTGGTGTATGTAATACACGGTGTAGGTGTGACAGTTGTAGTGTAACTGTACCTACGTGTAAAATGACGCAGTAAATAATATGGCGACGACGAAGGCAGAGAAGAGGTGGCAGCGTGCGGCAGACGATTGGCTGGCCCGCACAGCAAAACTGCTACACCCATTGCTGAACCTGCAAAACCAATTGAGGTGGAGCATCAAAAGTGTCAATGGGACAAAATTCTTATTATGTTACAATTACTCTCTCTGCCTAGCAGTCAGTGCTACGACGTACATTCGAGGTCGCCATTAATTATAGCACACGATTATGGTCGGCAAGTTGAGAATCCTTGTGCAAACTTGGGTCTTCCATAGCCTCAAGTCGCCTCTGCAGAGTTCTCACTTCCCCCTTAACCTACAATACAATACTTATATTAGTACTGGAAAGCTGAGAATCCTTGTGCAAACTTGGGTCTTCCATAGCCTCAAGTCGCCTCTGCAGAGTTCTCACTTCCCCCTTAACCTACAATACAATACTTATATTAGTACCGGAAAGCTGAGAATCCTCGTGCAAACTTGGGTCTTCCATAGCCTCAAGTCGCCTCTGAGTTCTCTCTCCCCTTAACCTACAATACAATACTTATATTAGTACCGGAAAGCTGAGAATCCTTGTGCAAACTTGGGTCTTCCATAGCCTCAAGTCGCCTCTGCGGAGTTCTCTCTCGAACTTCCCCCTTAACCTACAATACTTATATTAGTATCGGGAAGCTGAGAATCCTTGTGCAAACTTGGGTCTTCCATAGCCTCAAGTCGCCACTGCGGAGTTCTCTCTCGAACTTCCCCTTAACCTACAGTACTTCTATTAGTACCGGGAAGCTGAGAATCCTTGTGCAAACTTGGGTCTTCCATAGCCTCAAGTCGCCTCTGCGGAGTTCTCTCTCGAACTTCCCCCTTAACCTACAATACTTATATTAGTATCGGGGAGCTGAGAATCCTTGTGCAAACTTGGGTCTTCCATAGCCTCAAGTCGCCTCTGCGGAGTTCTCTCTCGAACTTCCCCCTTAACCTACAATACTATATTAGTATTGGGAAGCTGAGAATCCTGGTGCAAACTTGGGTCTTCCATAGCCTCAAGTCGCCTCTGCGGAGTTCTCTCTCGAACTTCCCCCTTAACCTACAGTACTTCTATTAGTACCGGGAAGCTGAGAATCCTTATGCAAACTTGGGTCTTCCATAGCCTCAAGTCGCCCCTCAACTTCCCCCTTAACTTACGGTACATATATTAGTACCGGGAAGCTGAGAATCCTTATGCAAACTTGGGTCTTCCATAGCCTCAAGTCGCCTCTCAACTTCCCCCTTAACTTAAGGTACATAATATGCATGTACAGGCCCTGGACATACTGTGTCCTGTGGGGCCAATGGGCGAGACATCAGGTCTGCACCCACTTCACCACTACCCTGTCTCTCAACTGACTCAGAGATTACAGGTGTGGTTATGAACGGCACAGGAAGGACATGTCCCTGATCAGTGGTGATACTTTGGCACACACTGCAGGAACGGACAAAACTGTCTATGTCTCGTCCCATCCCTGGCCAGAAAAAGTCAGCTCGGATACGGCCCTGGGTCTTCCTTTTGCCCAGGTGACCTCCTGAGGCTGGACAATGACCCCATTGTAACACTGCTGGGCGGTACTTGGCGGAAACGACAAACTGCAGT
Organism: Coenobita brevimanus; assembly: GCF_032717465.1. Classification (NCBI taxonomy): domain Eukaryota; kingdom Metazoa; phylum Arthropoda; class Malacostraca; order Decapoda; family Coenobitidae; genus Coenobita; species Coenobita brevimanus. The sequence goes on from NC_137016.1 coordinate 13,966,333, forward strand.
CGAACCTCGCCCTCGGGTGTTCGTGACTCACGGTAGAGCCGTCCTTGTTTGCGAAGGAACTTGGCTCGACCTCCCCGTGAATACTTAATCACTCGACCCTTTTGTTTATTCCGCACGGCAGCAAGTGTCGGGTCAGAATGTTGTTCTTGTACAACAAGTTGACTGCACATCAGATCTTGCGGCGATTCAATGATCACTGGGGTGACACAGTCTGGAGCCTCAGTCATGGCTCGTGTCACCGCAGCAGCCGAAGTCTGAGTAGCGCCATCGGAGCAACTATCCTTGACTCCATTAATATTGCCTACTATAAAGTCAAATAGAGGCTCTGGCATGACAACTGCAAGTGTCATACCAGTATAAAATGGAGATGCCACCTGGATACATGCCTCAGGGAACAATCTCACTGATCCATCAATAAGCTTTGCATGGATCTGTCGACCTGTATACTGCTCAGGCCGAACTAAACTCTGCTTAACAGAGCAACCTGAGGAACCATTGTCTCTCAGGACCTTCACAGGAATGCCTCCCACAAACCCTGGCTGAACAAGGAAGGTACTGTCACCTGTGGGAGGGCCTGTGGAGGAAGCAGCTAGCCACTCATGAGGCTGCTGAATTGGTGTGGCAAACATTGTGCCTTGAAGGTTATATTGGGGAGATGGAACATTGGCCATCTGTGGAGGGGGGTTCACTGTCACTGTGGGACTAGTGAACTGTGGGGAAGTACCCACACTGGTAGGGACGTGACCACCAGGCTGCTGCTGAGGAATGAAGGCTGCATTCGCTTCCTGCCTCTTTTGAGCTGGTGGTGAAAAAGTTTGTCTCGACGGTTGGTTGCGTGGCTGATACTGCTGCTGGTTAGGTACTTGTTGTATCTTTTCCACTCAGGTTTCTGAGTGTTTTGCCCTGGTCCTTCCACTGCGGTTTTGGACCTTGGCCATTACTCTGAGAACGGCCTTGGTGCTGGGATTCAGTCTGAGACGGCTTCCCAGACTTGGCAGTATCTTTTCTACTCCAGGTGTTTTGCTTACGAGCTTGATACCCGTATGCAGTAAAGAATGCGTCAGCCTTCTCTGCCATTTGGCTGGCATCTTTCACCTGGCAGATCTTAAGCTGTGCTATGAGCTCAGCAGGCCACGACCTCTCTAGCTGTGTACGCAGCATAAGGTCAATTATCCCCTCACGCGTGGAAGGAGTTTCATCTTTCTCCATCCACTCATTTAAGTAAGCTGTGAGACGATCAAGGAACTGAACAGCTGTCTCCTTGTCTTGGAGACGAGCTCGCATGAACTGAACTTTGGCGTCAGTCTACTGTGAGACCATACGCCTTAATGAGTGCAGCTTTCATCATCTCATATGTGAGATTGTCTCCACGAATTCTGTGGAGAATATCGAGGGCAGGGCCCTCAAATAGGCTAAGAAACTGAAGCCGCTTAGCTGCCTCATCCAGTTGATATAAGTCTGCCATGTCCTCAAAACGAGCTATGTACGGCTCGATTCGCTCGCTTTCCTTGTATGAAGGAAGCTTGATGCGTGGGGTCGCCAGGACATGTGCAGGGAGAACGCTCGTGGAGCTTTGACCAACTGCACCAGACGTGTCTGAAGCCAAGGAATCTCGCTTGAGCTTCAGCACTTCAAGTTCATGTTCTCGTTCTTTGTCTCGTTGTTCACGCTCGTATTCGCGCTGTTCTCGCTCGTGTTCGCGCTGTTCTCGCTCTTTTCTAACTCGAGCTCGCGTTGTTTCTGCTCGTGTTCGCGTCCTTTCGCGTTCCTCACGCTGTTCTCGCTCGTATTCGCGCTGAGTCCTACGCTCTTCACGAGCATCTTTCTCACGTTCTTGCTCGTAATTGAACCTTGAGAGAACGTAACTCTGTATTTTCTCTGGGTCTGTGAGACCCATATCTTTGGCTTCCTGTACAAATACAGCGGTAGCCATGGCGCTAATTTATTAAGCAACCCGAAATTGAGTACTGACTGCTTAGCGACGAATACTAATAAACACAAGTAAAGAGTACAGACACAAGCTAGTGGTGACCAGTCTTATCCAGTTAACTGGCAAAGAATAAATAAAAAATGTAAATGACTGGGAAGACTCAATAATAAACACAATGGGTACGGCGACTTCCCAGAAGCGAATAAAATTGTCTGGCGTTACCAAAAATAAACTAGAGTTAAGTATTCTATTGATTAATAAAGCAAAATTCACTTGCTAAATTAAGGGTAAACACCAGTAAGCTTGTGCCTATAAACTTTAATGATAAATACCTAAATATGAATGAGTGAGCACTATCTCATGAATAGCTTTAGAGCTAGGAGTTAATATCCTGGAATGAGGTCGCCAATTGTCACGGGGTTTTTATATTATCACAGTAATTTTGATATATAAATGCTTAAATATTATTTAAATTGATATTTATATTCAATAATATTGAAGCGCAGAGACAATGATTGTCTTGCTACATCAAGCAACGATTACTTTACGCTGGCTTGTGCACGATTCTCTAAGAACGAGAATTTATAAACTTTCTCAACAGTACACAGCAGAGACTAATTACTCACAATTGCTGAATTACTGTACTGTTAGCCTCTGGAGAAAGTTACATCACCCCTGACAATAAATAACTAATACTAATAATAATAACATCAGGTTCTTGCTGATGCATTAACTCCTGGCACAACGGATTTTAAGTTAATACAACAAGACTGGTCTAAGTACCAGTTATGAAAGCAAACGTTTATGCAAGCTAGGAGCTATATGGAAAATAAGCTTAATTATGGAGAAATGAAACAAGATTTTTACTCTACATTAAGCTCAAGAAATAGAACTGTTAAATTTATTAATTACAAAAACAAATTTAACATTACATTTCAAATCAAATTAAATGAGACGCACTCGCTCACTCACACAGAAGCTAAATACTTACGCCTAGGAAAAACACCTTAACTAAACTCTTAAGACTACAAAATACACAAAGGAAATACTAGTCAATGAATGCGGTGTATCACCCAAAGCTGGAGAACTAAAGGTGGGAGCTTGGAGAAACTGTAAGTGGAGTTTGGGTACTAGCTGACCTCTCGCACTGCTGCACAGGTCCTGTCTCCGTCACAGCAAACACTAAACTGAATTCAAATAATGCATAAGCAGTACGCACAGGCCACCGGAAGAAGGCGTGGCTAACGGTTGAATGAAGCAGAGGCAAACGATAAAGAAATAATTGTATCGCTCAGTAGCGCACTTAGTGACGTGCATTAAATCGGTCACTTTTTGAAAACGGTGACGAATTATTTGAAAAGTATACCCCGGAATGGAGAGAGAAACGGTTAACTGAGCGATACACAGTGAGTTTTCCACTAATAGTTCGTGGCTTCTCACAAAAAGGAAATGTCGCGAATTGATTCGTGACACCTACTTTGCCGCCACCCCCTCTTCCTCCTCTTCCCGTCGTTTCTAGTCAGAGTAACTGGCTGTTCTCTCCTCTTCTCCCCCCTTCCTATCCCTCCTTTCCGTCGGTTTCCCCTCCTTCCCTCTTCCATTTCCTTCCTTCCCATTCCTAACCCACCCACCACTCTGTTCATCCCTCTCCTTCTCCACCACTGCTTCTGTCACCCCTCCCTCCCATTAGGTCTGTTCCTCCCTCGCCCCACATCCTCCACCGTTCCCACCATGTTTCCTTCTTTTCACCCCATCCCCATATTCCTTCATTTCTCCCTTTCTCCACCATTCATAACCCCTTTCCTTTCAGTTCCATTTCTCCTCCCCTCCTCCACTACTAACCCTTTCCCTTCCGTTTCTCCTCTTTCTCCACGCCACCCATACCCTCCACCATCACCCTGACTATATGAGTAGACAGGGGGAACGATTACGTGTGTGTGTGTGTGTGTGTGTGTGTGTGTGTGTGTGTGTGTGTGTGTGTGTGTGTGTGTGTGTGTGTGTGTGTGTGTGTGTGTGTGTGTGTGTGTGTGTGTGTGTGTGTGTGTGTGTGTGTGTGTGTGTGTAAATGAGTCAAAAGAGAAGTTATAGATACGGTACTGAAGCTGCTGATGAATGGTGAGGGTGAAATATTCCAACTCTGGTGTTTGCAGGTGATGGTGTGATGGTTGCTGATAATGAACTGGATGCTGAACGACTGGTTAGTTTAGTGAATATGTGTGAGAGGTAAATGCTGAGAGTTAATGTAAATATTGTCAAGTGATTTACCGTGTGCTGTGCTTGTGGATGCAGAGAGAGACTGACTGGTGTAGGATTTTAAGTGTCGTGGTACGGTGATGGAAAAGAAAAATAAAATGAATAAAGGAAGTAGGGAGTACAGTGGCTCAAGGAAGGAATGTGGTTGGTGTTGTGGTCTTGATGGGGAATAGAGTTCTAGGTAAAAAGGTTCCAAGAACACTACATAATTGTGTCATCCGCCATATTAATGTATAGGTGTGACGCTTGTAGACACGAGTAATAATAATCAAGAAAGAGAATACTAGAATAGGATTATGAAAGTTATGTAAGTGTGCTGTACCTGCTGGGTAGGATAAGATATATAGATTCGTGAAGCATTTGGTTTTAGAAAGCTAATGACCAAAGGGTGGAAGACAGAGTGGTTAGATGGTATGGTCACTCGCAGAGAATGGATATGAATAGGGTAATGAAAAGAGTGAGTTTAAAGGTAGAAGGAGGCGTGTAAGGCCACAAGGATGATATGGAAAATGAATGTGTGGGAAACTGATGTATGTAAAATGAGGAAGCAAAAGAACTGAGGGAGAAATCAAATGGACTGATGAATTATGTATGAAGTCACACGGCAAGGGCTGCACCACTGTTTACACTCAGTGGCTTCTATGACTTACTCTCAGCTGAATAAAATCATCTGGCTTTAGCTGGAACAGAATACTAAAGTCGTCTCAGTCATGAATGCGTTAATGGAACCAGTATCAACACACTCAGGTTCCTATACTCATTGTCAGGTGAATAAAATCGTGTGGCGTTTACTAGAATAAAATACAAGAGATGACTCGACCGTGAGAGGGTACACCTGACAGTGGACTGAAGGAACTCCCTCCCACAGACACCTTGATCGTCTGGCCTGTGAGGTGATGATCATTTACAACGCTTGAATAATGAGTCACCATATTCATTGACCACTCAGTTGACAATTTTTATACTTTAATATTTCCCTGTTCCTATCTTTGGATTCCCCCCACTTCACATATCAAGGAAAAATAGGCTTACAAGTACGGTGATGGTACGATATTTCACTTCTTTAAACTCAAAACTTTTCTATTATTCATTCCAATTTTTTGGCCTAAACATTTTACTTGGAATTTTTGCGTCCACCAGGCGCTCACTGCTTCCCACAAATTTCTCCATGAAGAATTACCCCAGTCCAGCGTTGGTGGACAGAGGAAATGTTTATAAACTGAATGCACTTTCCCTCTCGCTGCCCAGTCAGTCTCTCCACACAACTCTATCCACACTGTCACTACCCTCTCCACACACTCTTCTATCCCCATCAACACTATGCCTACCCTTTTTCTCAAACATTGCCTCCTTTTTGCCCTACCACACACACACACACACACACACACACACACACACACACACACACACACACACACACACACACACACACACACACACACACACACACACACACACACACACACACACACACACACACACACACACACACACACACACACATCACTTTCCTGTTTGCCTCTCTCTCTCTCTCTCTCTCTCTCTCTCTCTCTCTCTCTCTCTTAGTAATGAGTTCATATTAATCCTCCAAACGCATCCTAGAAGTTTACATTATAATTACCAACAGACAGTTAAAATATTGAACATTTTAATTCACAAGAAATAAATGAGACTGTGACAAACAAGACACATATTACAGAACCAACATAAACAATGGATTACTTTAAAAAAAAAAACTTGAAACAGCATATAAAGTATAAAGCAAAAAAAGAACCAACAGACGCGTTCATGGACTTGGGCTACAACACTGACGGGGGGAATAAAAAATAAAATTCAAACATATACTGTGCCTCGAGGTCAAGGGGAAAACATGAAGCGCAACGAAAAAATATATCAAACTTAAAAGAGAAAACTGTGGTGATAGATAGACAGGTGGAGAGATAGATAAAGTGGTGGACAGATAGACGTAACCAGATAAAACTTGCAGACGTCAGACAGACAGAGAGAGACAGAGATAGAAGGACAGATATCGAGAGATAAAGGCAAAAGAATATATTTAGAGAGACAGAGGCAGAAGAATAAGTAGAGAGAAACAGGAAGATAGACACAATGACAGACAGATAAACATACAAACGAGACACACACACACACACACACACACACACACACACACACACACACACACACACACACACACACACACACACACACACACACACAATACAGCAACAATACTTCTGATCATCATACACAGAATATAAATCTTTTTTTTTTCTCTCAGCAATGCATAAAACTTTGAACACAGAAAACACACCTTCCTGAAACGGCGGGACCAAAAACGACACCAAAAAGGGAAACTGCAGGCATTTTTTGACGAAATTCTCTCTCTTTCACTCTCTCTCTCTCTCTCTCTCTCTCTCTCTCTCTCTCTCTCTCTCTCTCTCTCTCCAACAGTACAGAGAAACAAATATCACAACAAAACGGCGAGTCACACCCCATCCATCACACCCACCATCATGGACCTTCAATCAGGACTTCAGTGTAGGCCTCTGTATGGAGTGTTGTTGGGGGAGGGGAGGGGAGGGGAGGGGTTCAGGAAGTGGGAAAGGGATGGGGGTGGGGAGGGGGAGTGGGAGGAAGAGAGGGAGGGGAAGGGGGAGGGGGAGAGGAAAGGGGAAGGAGAAGGGGGAAAGTTGACGGGTGAAGGGGGCAGGGGGGAGGGAGGAGGGAGAACATGACAACCCTAACGTTCCCGCAATCAGAGTGGTATTGACCTTGACCTCCACGCCAAGGTGGGTCAACTGCCGCCAGGAGGTCAGTGCTGATGATTAAACATACATATCATCATAATGTACAGCTCCGTTCAGAAGATCGTACTACACCCAAAGTGGAAGGCGCAAGCCTCGGTCAGCTCTTTCTGGACGACATGTTAGTACCCCGAACCGCTCGCCACCACAGACAGAGCAGCAAATACCGGAACAGTTTCAGTCACACTACGAAAGCGAAAATTGAGATGAAACGGATATTTATATAGATATTGGCAAGTATTATTACATATTAATGAAGGAAATACGTGGACATTATGCGGTTGTGATGAAAATATGTATACAAGTAATAAGTTACAATACACAAATAGAGGGAAATGAAGTCTGATATGAATCAATAAGTGATTTGTGAGCTGACTATTCTCCCAATGAAACACACACACACACACACACACACACACACACACACACACACACACACACACACACACATGCACACACAAACACACACAAAACACACAAACACACAAACACACACACGCATACACAAACACACATACACGCACAAACAAACACACACACACAAACACACGCACACACAAACACACACACACACACACAAACACACAACACAAACTCATAAGAACAATAACAACAACAGCCACCACCACCACAGTCTCCGCCACTTGCCACCCACCACAACCACCCACCACCATCAACGCTGTCGCCGCCACCTCCCACCACCACCGCTGCCACCCACCAACACCCACAATCCACCATCACCGCCGCCGCAACCACCGTCCACCACCACCAACGCATTAACAAATCGCATAATTGTGGAGGAAAAGACATTGCAATAGTTTACTTCATCCGTCCTGTTTGTATGGGAAGGCCAAGGAACACATTATATTTATTACGTGTGAATAATCTTGCAGCCGTGGCTCAGTGGGTTAGAGCGCTCCGCTCTGACCGAAGGGTCGGAGGATCGAATCCACCCAACGGTCATTGGTAGACATCAGGAAGGGCATCTGGTCATAAAATGCTACACGCTCTAGTTCAGAAGTCCTCTACCCAGGGGCAACGCATTAGCCCTTCGGGGATACCTGGCGTAAAACCAAATTATTTTATATATATATATATATATATATATATATATATATATATATATATATATATATATATATATATATATATATATATATATATATATATATATATATATATACACGAGTATAATCTGTATTATATCTATATCTATCTATATTATTTCTATATCTGTCTCTATACCATATCTAATTATCTATATCATATCTATATCTACATCTTTATTATATCTATCTAACTGGGCAAGTGCTTGTGTGGTCCCGTTGTATAAAGGCAAGGGTGATAAGTATGAATGTACTAGCTTTAGGGGTATAAGTCTGTTGAGTGTTGTAGGTAAAGTGTATGGTAGAGTGTTAATTATGAGAGTTAGAGAGGGTACAGAGGGAGTGATTAGTGATGAGCAGTGTGGCTTTAGGAGAGGGAGGGGATGCGTTGATCAGGTGTTTGCTGTGAGACAAGTGTGTGAAAAGTATTTAGCGAAAGGCAAGGATGTGTTTTGGGCATTTATGGATTTAGAGAAAGCGTATGATAGAATTGATAGGGAGGCTTTGTGTACTGTTTTAAGATTGTATGGACTTGATGGTAGGTTACTAAAAGGGGTGAAAAGTTTTTATGTAAATAGTAGAGCGTGTGTAAGAGTGGGAAATGCTGTGAGTGATTGGTTTCCCGTGAGAGTGGGGCTGCGACAGGGATGTGTGATGTCGCCTTGGTTGTTTAATATTTACATGGATGGTGTTGTAAGGGAGGTGAATGCAAGAGTTTTAGGTGGTCTGAGTCTGGTAAATGTTGATGGAGGAGAGTGGAATCTGAAGCAGCTGCTGTTTGCAGATGATACTGCACTGGTGACTGATTCAGAGGAGAGATTGAGACAGTTGGTAGAGGAGTTTGGAAGGGTGTGTGAAAGGAGGAAATTGAAAGTAAATGAGAATAAGAGTAAAGTGATGAAGTGTACGAGGTTGATAGATGGTAGGGGGATGAATATAGTTTTGAATGGTGAGTTGCTTGAGGAGGTAGATTGTTTTAAATATCTAGGGTCACATGTTGCTGTGGATGGAAGAATAGATGCAGAAGTGAAGTTTAGAATAAATGAAGTAGGAAAGGTGCTGGGAGGAATGAAAAAAGTGTTTAAATGTCGTTCGCTTAGAATGGATGTAAAGAGAAGGCTGTATGAGGGTGTTGTGGTACCGACTGCATTATATGGGGCTGAAACATGGAATATGGGTGTAGCAGAGAGGAAATGTTTGAATGTAATGGAGATGAGATGTCTGAGGAGTATGTGTGGAGTGACGCGTATGGATCGGGTGCGAAATGATGAAGTGCGAAGGAGAACTGGAGTTGTTCGGGAGATGGCTGGTAGAGTTGAGCAGAGGGTGTTGCAATGGTTTGGGCATATGGAGAGAATGGATAATGAGCGATTGGTGAAAAAGATAACTAGATCTGATGTGAGAGGTGTAAGACTGAGAGGAAGACCACGAATAGGATGGATGGACAGTGTGAAGAGAGCGCTGGATGCGAGAGGGATGTCTGTTGAGCAAGGAAGAGTGGCTGTGCGTGACAGAAATAAATGGAGAGAATTTGTGAATGAATAAGTGATGACGCAGCCCTGAGGGGATATTCTCCCGCATTTGGTCTGATCAGCTAGTCAGGTCAGGTGCGGGTAAGGGGATGGGTCTGTTATGATGTGGCAGGGGTAAACCAGTTCTGCTGTCGGGCCCTGCTGTGGATGTCACTGATTGCATTGCGCAGTTGACCCTTGTGCGGTGTGATGCGGATAGGATCTGTCCGTTCTCCCCTTTGGGGCTAAGATGCGAATGAATGTGTTTGAATGGATGAGTAAATGGAGAGTGAGTCGTCCTGTCTCGGCTACCTCCCTTTCCTTGGGGGAAGCAGCCTAGGTATATAGATAGATAGATAGATCTAACTATCTATAATATATGTCTATTGTAACTATTATATCTAGCTATTGTGTCTATTATATCTATCTCTATCTATCTATCAACAGTATCTATCTATCTATCTATCTATTTATCTATATAACATGCATACATATCCTTAATATAATGATAACTGTTGCCTAACTTTTCACATCAATATCGGGTCCAGCCTACCTCTTTCTCAATCACTGCTTGCAACCTATCAGGCATGGAGCTTACAAGGCCACGGATGAACTCGTGTTTGCGCCGGCAAAGTTCCTGCTGGGCGTTTACGTGGTCGAGGAGATCATTTCTTGTCCTCTCGTCTCCTGGCTGCCAGGAATTAATCATGTCAGCCCAAACATGTTTGTTACATTTAGATTGGCCCCTTTGGCGGGCCAGTCTGAGAGTGAAGTATGTCTTGTCTCTGAAACCACTGCCGTACTACACGTGCGGTGTGGCCGGGGCACCGGTCATGCATGGAAATTACAGGTCCATCTTGGAACGGGAAACCCTTTGCACGTAAAGATGGCAGGGAACGTTCCTCCAGGATATGGACACACTGGTCAACAGTAAAACGCCCCTCGATGCTGAACATGTCACCCAGGCCATGTAGAGTCAGGTATCCCCAGATGTTACAGGTAACGTGACCCGTTCGTGCCTCCTCACAAATGTCGACCCTCTCGCATCTGCATCCGATATATATATATATATATATATATATATATATTTATATATATATATATATATATATATATATATATATATATATATATATATATATATATATATATTTATATTTTGTATTGTTGCAGCCATTAGACAGAATACTAGTTGATGACATGCCCCTCTAACCTTATATTATTTAGAACTGATCACAGTTTTTCTCGGCACTAATGTCTTTATACAAAGAAAATAGAGGCAAAGAGTAGAAAGAATCATGTCTTTTTCCAGGATAATATGAACAGAATAAGACCAAAACAAGGGATCCTGATTATTTTAGATGCCTGGTCATATTGCCTTTAAAAGACTGGAAATCAAGGACGGAGGGGTATGCAGACTGCGGAAGACAGCTTCATTATTGACCTATTCCATAGGTGAAAGTCTGAATATCGGTTAATTATTGTAACAGCGAGGTGAACAGAAAACAGATGACTGCAACGAAGACGAAGCCTTGGGGGAGGGGGGTGGAATAACAGTACGGAATTTTATCAGTAATAAAAATGGTAATATCATATACCTGGTGTTGTTTCTTCAGCAGTGAACCCTACCATGCGAGGTGGAGGAGAAACACTTCTCATCCATGAAGATGACTCGCGACCAAAAGTCTAGATTCTTCTGAAAGTAGCACTGAGCAAAGGCTAACCTCCCCTCTCTGTGTTGTTGTATCAGGCTTTCCATCATTGCTGGAATTCTATAGCGTATACCAGCGTCATGCAGCCTTTGCCTGACAGTCAGCGCGGACACATCTCACTGAAGACTGTCCCTTCTGGCCACCGCGATCGTAAGAGGTGTTGCCCCTGCTGCTGCGACAAAAGCAGCATCTCCAGCCTGGGTGGTTCTTCGAGGGGCTCCCGTCCTTTCTAACATGAAAGTATTCGCTATTAGTAAAAATGGCACTAATAAAAATCAACGCCGAAAGTCTAGTTTGGGAAAACATTACGAGTATGTATACTTGTGCTGAAATATATTGTATGATATGAAAATATTGTTACAAGGGCAACAGTTGTACTAAACAAACTGCTGCCTATAAAGATAGTGGCGTAGCGAGACTAAATGCAGCTCAAGGCCGGATATTCAAGTTTCACCCAATCACTGCACGGGACAGCCCTGCAGAGGCGATTACTTGACGGTGGTTCAAGGCTCTGCTTGGCCAGACAGACCAGGGTTACACAACAACAACAACAACAGCTACATCAAGAGATGGGAATTGAAGTCTCGTCCTTAGAATGACTAGGACTGATTTGTATGTGACCATCATAAATCAAAACCCTGTCAGCTCCGTCCAAAGAAACGTAAACACAAATATCCATTTCATTGAGATGCCTGGACGCACAGCGTTCGAAATAATGTGGCACTATGCATTGGAAAAAGACATCCTAAGACATTTCAACAATTAACCAGTCATACACAAGAAAGGCAGATTACTAGTTAACAGATGCATCACAGAGCGAGTGAGAGGATGGGGCAAGGCTAGTGCCTCGTTTCAGTCGTAATGGGGGAGAGAAACAAGCAGAGAATTCAGAGGAACAGTGGTGTGTGTGTGTGTGTGTGTGTGTGTGTGTGTGTGTGTGTGTGTGTGTGTGTGTGTGTGTATAGAGGGAGAGAGAGAGAGAGACAGGAATGGCCCGAGGAGTATGTGATTGGGGGGGAAGGTAAGGACAATGTTGACCAATTTGATCCGTTTGGCGTTACGGTTTGACCAACTAAATAGATGGAAACAAACCAAATTTATGAGAAAGTAATTTTTATTGTAACAGACTTACAGTATTTCCTGGAAAGTAATTTATTTACTGGTGACAAATTTTAACAAACTCTCATTCTGGATTTCTGGTGCATATAGACACAACTTAATTCAAAATTGCACTACTGTTCACTGATTTTCAGTCATACAGTGAGAGATACAAGAGGCTTAAACTGACTACTTAAAAAAAAAATAACCTACACATACACAAATCACACTTGGTAAGTCAAATAAGGAAAAAGGTGAAAAACGAATGTTGAGTCAACTTGAAGTGATTGTGGATAATGGATTAATAAGGATTCAGTAGTAACAACCTGTATATACAGAGTGTGTAATGATAATGGCTTTTAGAATTTTATTCATGTTTTCATGAGTTTCCACCAATTTGCAGTTTTTTGGAAGATCCAACTGATCAGTTAGGTCACTTTCACAAGCCAGAACCATCAGATAATGTAACGTTTTTTCTTTGGTTCGGTTTCGCAAATAGGCCTATGTTTTTAAAAGCTTAAGCCTGCTAAATGACTTCTCGATTTTTGACCAACTCAGTAATTCTTTGACCAACTCAGAACACACACTGGGGGGTGGACTCCCCTCTCCCGGTCGGGCCATCCCTGGAGAGAGAGAGAGAGAGAGAGAGAGAGAGAGAGAGACCGAAGGGAGTCAGCAGAGTTAAGGAGACGAACAAAGCCTAAAGAATAAGTACAGTATGCATCAAAATCATCATTATAGATCACTTTCATCAAGATGCAAAATTATTTCCAAAGATCATATGAATACGTGAGACAGTTAATTGCTGTAGCTCAGTACCCATCTCACCCTTGCAATTTCATGTTGCATCACCGCCATCCAAAAATAAACAAACGAACAACTGCCCAACACTACACAGAGTATCTCGGCAACATACCCCCTTCTCCACCCAATAATACAAATCACAGATCACCCAACACTACAAATCACACATACAGTGCATAAACACAGCCATTAGCCACCACAGCCATCCAAACCCATCAGTCAAACAGCAACCTTCGTGAACCACCACAAGACATACACTCCTCATCAACCCTACACAGAAAGACACGAACACATCTATACTCATTTTTTTTAAAACTGAGGCGAAGATGCACTTGACAGGTTGGTGATGATTGGCTGAATGCAACATGTCCGAATAACATCCTCGTATTTCAAATAATTAACAGGTAATGTCACATTACTTGGTAATTATTTGAAATACACCTATGTTACTCGGACATGTCGCATTCAGCCAGTCATCATCAACCTGTCAAGTGCATCTTCGTCTTAAAAAAAAAAAAAAAAAAAGTATAGTCAGACTGCGATGTGGTCACCACTGTTCCCTGCTACGGTTCCGACACAAAATACAACTCACAAACAAGTTACTTTGCCCACACTGCAAGGCAACCCCCCACACCACAACACATTCATTCACCACATGCACATCACTATTGCAACACAGTCTTTAAATATAACCTAAACCAAAGACTTTTGAAAACGACGGGTATAAGCTTCTGATTTCCATTGGGATCGCAACGAGATGAACCTGGGGTTGCAACAACAACAACTACAACATCCAAACCTCCGCCGACTTTCAAACTCGACTTTACTTTTTAACAACCTATCAAGATCCATTCTCTCTTCATGACCACACCAACTGTATATCATTATATGTTATCAATAAGCCTCCTCACACCAACAATTTTTCAGTTCCTATTATTCTCCATTCTCTCTTCATGACCACACCAACTGTTTATGTTATCAATAAGGCTCCTCACACCAATTTCTCAGTCCCTGTTATTCATTATTTAACCCACTTTGCACACGCCACACACATTCCAAAACTGTCCCATTTCCAGTGCCATTACTCCATAATTTTCGTCCTTATGCCATACAAAGAGTTTAAGTGATTACACACACACCCACACCCAAACACACCCATAGGCAGACACACTCACACCCAGACACAAACACATACACACACATACACACCTATACCCACACCCACAAACCCACACCCACACCCATACCCACACCCCCACAACTCACCCATACTCCCACACCCACAGGCCTACACCCCCACACCCCTATACTCCCCCATTCCCCTCCACTCCCACAACCCCCCCCCCACACACACACACACTGTGTGGACAATGGATCACTGAACCGAAGTCTGATATTTTGTAAAAGATCAAGACAAGGTTCAGCAAACATTGGCTGGGAAAGTATCACTGAACATTATATATTGCATGTAAATCACGACTTTATTAGGCTTAATGAAAATTCGGATGTGAGGTGTGTGAACGTGAAAAAAGCAACAGAAGAGGCGAAGTGAACATCGGCCACCGTGCGTGACCACGCCAGCTGGCTCTGGCAGCCACTAATAATTGTGGATGTAGTGTAGGGGATATTTGGCCATGAAAATAATGCATAATAATTACTATTTTTACACCTGTTGCATATGCTTTACATTAATCACCCACACCACGTCAAAAAGTAAAATGGGAACGTTGACTATAATACTCAGGATGTAATTCGCCACTCTCCCAAAAACTGATGCTCGAGAAGGTTGCAATCCCGCTCCCACCCCTTTTACTACGCCAGTCCACTGTATAAAGCTGTTTTCACTGACATCTTCCACTGGGACCGAAAACTAGTTTAAGTTTCTATTAGCACTGGAATATAACGGGGAGCTATTGTTCACAATTATTCATTATTAGCATAGCATTACAGTAATACAAGACATGACTGACTTTGGTCCTGAAGGTTGTCACTCTCCTCCCATCTCTTTATCCACTTCATCACAGTTTTTGTAGTGAGGTCAAGTTGATGCGCTGTTGCCCTGATGGAAAAGCCATCATCACGTAGCGCGAAAAATTTGACCTCTGAGCACTAATTTCTCGTCTCGCCGATTTATGTCAACTTGGAGGGGCACGTGATGGTGCTGATTTCACCTTTGAGCAGAGGATAGCCAAAACACCTCGGTGGAACACCCCCTCCCACACCCCACAGAGAGAGAGAGAGAGAGAGAGAGAGAGAGAGAGAGAGAGACCGACGGTTACGTAGAGGAAACATCATGTTAGCTACTTCATCTTAAAACATATGATTTCCATTATTCCTTAGACTCCACCAATCGTCTTCATCTACTTTTGAGTATGAACATGAATTTTAGCTGTTCAGATACTTCGTAAATGTTTGAATGTCTTGGCTGCATACACATTATTTTTGGCTGCTTAGATTTTCCTTGAAACGGTAGAACTGTTCATAATTACTGAGCTAAGATGGTTAGCTGAAAAACTGCCCGTGTCTGGGGATTAAGACATGCGATAACTCACTAACTCGCATAGTTATATTGATTCATAGCCGAGCTTCTAATATTCTGTTATGTGCTTTTCTTCTGTTATTTTATTATTTCTTTTAATCCGGGCGAATATAAACATACTTTCATTTTAATCAGCAGTAAGATTGACTGATATCTGTGAGTATGAAAATAAAATTCTCATTTCATTTAACAATCGGTGAGCGAATGACACTGCTTTGATACTAGCCAAAGTCTGGTTGCTCGTGGGAGGTCCAAAGCTGTAACCTGTCGTCCGGGAAGGAGGGGCAGAGACTAGCGCCTTCCACGCTGGGTGTAGTACGAACTTCTGAACGGAGCTGTACATAGTTCTTTCACCTTAACTTGGCCCAGATTTCCTTCCTTTTATCGATTATTTCACGTAACTCACTGACAAAATATGTCTATGCTCTGCTCTACATCTTTTCCACAGCACTGCTTCGTGACCAGCACCGTATTCTAGTGGTAAGCCATTAGTAACTGAGCATTCAAGACCGACAAAGGGCAATTTTAAGCCATGTTAGAGTGAAAGGCGTGTAGGTGGCTGAGGGTACAGATCCAGCCTTTGATGCCCGGGATGATTACGTCACTTGGGCATGATCTTCGTCTTGATACCAACACATCCATTAACCACAACTGATATTAGGGACCTGGATTGTAAGGTTGTGGTCACATTTCATAGTCTTGGTAATGTGTGGATACTTTCAATGTAGGGTGTGCATTGTAACTGTCCTTGAGATGCTTGGTTGCTAAGGGAAATACAGTAATGTAATTTTGATTATTTCTGCGTTATAGTTTCTTCTGTGTGTGTGTGTGTGTGTGTGTGTGTGTGTGTGTGTGTGTGTGTGTGTGTGTGGCTTTCAGCTGTCCACTTAATTCTGTCCTTTAGTCCCCATTTTTTCTGCCGTCCCAGACATCCAAATTCATGGAAAGAAGCCAATATCCACCCAGTTCCGAAGAAAGGAAGTTCGTCTGACCCCTCCAATTACAGACCAATAGCTGTCACATCTTCTCTTGGTAAGGTATTTGAAACTTTAATTAATAAGCATATTGTTAAACATCTTGAATCCAACTACTTAATTAGTGATAGACAATACGGTTTTCGCCGCGAAAGATCCACCATTGACATACTCAGTCTCTTAACTCATACCATCCATCAATCAATTGATCTTTTTGGAGAAACTCATGCAGTAGCTCTTGATATCTCTAAAGCTTTCGACAGAGTATGGCACTGTTCCTGCTGTCCAAACTCCCTTGCTATGGACTAACGTCTTTTGTTCCTTTGATTTCTTCTTATCTTAGTGACAGGAAAATAAGAGTAAAAGTAGATGATGTATATTCGAATTTCCACTCAATTAACGCCGGCGTGCCGCAGGGATCAGTTCTGGCGCCAACCCTATTTCTGGTTCATATTAATGATCTCTTATCTGTCACTCACAATCCCGTTCACTCATATGCAGATGACTCAACACTACATAGTTCATTCACACTCAGACATCCATTTACAAAGTCTAATATCTCTACCTCTCAGCTCAGTACAGCCATCTCCATAAATCAAGATCTAGCTACAATCAGTGAATGGGGACAAAACAACCTTGTCTCTTTTAATGCTAGTAAAACTAAATATATATACAGTTTACTAATAGACAGATCTTGCCAGATTCGTACATTACCTTTAGTGCTACTAATATTCCCATCTCCAAAAGTATTGAAATTCTTGGTGTCTCACTTAACAGTGCCCTCAGCTGGACCTCTCATGTCAGATCACTTGCTAAGGCCGCCTCAAAGAAACTTGGATTATTGTACAGAGTCCGTAACTTCTTCGCCGATGAGCAATTAGCTATAATTTATAAGAGTCATGTGCACTCTTAGCTTGAATATTGCTCACCCTTGTGGAATGGTTGTGGAGAGATTGCATTGAGACAACTGGACAAAATTCAGAATAAAGCTGTTAGAATCATTAACAACCCTGCCATTACATATAAACTACCTCCCCTGCAAGTAAGAAGGAATGTTGCCTCCCTTGCAATATTTTATAGATATTTTTTTGGCAAGTGCTCAGACGAGGTTGTGTCCATGGTGCCGCCTCTCCATGCCTTCCCTCGTGCTACACGGGCATCTGGTAGCGCTCATGACTGGAATGTCACTCAACCATACTGCAGAGCTTCTGCCTATCAGAATTCTTTCATTCCCCGAACTGCATCTCTCTGGAACTCGCTTCCCCAGAGTTGTTTTCCTCCAAATTTCAACCCACAACTGTTCAAGTCTAACTGTTACAGATATTTTATGAATGGAGGACACCAGTAGTCTGGTGTATGGATTTTTTTTCTTCCCCCATTTGTTTTTCCTTCCTCCGTTCTGTTATTTAAAAAAAAAAAAAAAAGTTGTTCACCCTCTGCTCCTTCCCATGTCCACTACTTCCTTCTAACTTCCAGCATGTCACAAATTTTACACCCCCCCATACCTTTTTTTCCTTTTTTTCGTGTCCATAGTCGATCATCTGGATACCTGAATTTATGCTTAGGCCAGGATGCGAACTAGTACTCTAAGCTACAGGGTAGTTTTCGGTAATTTTGCCTGACTTGTTGTGGGAACACTGCTAACCTCTTCAGCTCAGGGAGGTATTTTGCATATTATCCTCGTTATTAATTTCGTTTATCTTAGGAGAACATCCTAGTAGTAATGGAGCACTGACGGCCGCTATATTTTTAACACTGCTAGCTCGAAAAGTCTCCCGCTAGCTGAATAACACCGTTTCAAAGTACAAAGAAGATATATAAAGCACGTCCTCTTAATGAATGAGCTAACCACGAGTGAATGAGGACACACACACACACACACACACACACACACACACACACACACACACACACACACATCTGTCAGAGATAAAGACTATTAACGGACAGAGATTGGCTCGATCCTCACGAGATGGGCAGCAGTTTTTCCAATACATCAGGTGGTAATTATGCCACGCCTGGAAGGACATTTGACAGATATTACGTGACCCGATAACCGCCTGTGGCAAGTTCGTTTCCACTGCACACCCAGTGACTGTGATGATGGAAGAATGGGTAATGTGACCACTGTGACACTTGACATCCAGTGATTGTGATGATGGAAGAGTGGGTAATGTGGCCATTGTATTGACATCCAGTGATTGTGATGATGGAAGAGTGGGTACTGTGACAATTGTATTGACATCCAGTGATTGTGATGACGGAAGAGTGGGTAATGTGACCATTGTATTGACATCCAGTGATTGTGATGATGGAAGAGTGGGTAATGTGACCACTGTGACACTTGACATCCAGTGATTGTGATGATGGAAGAGTGGGTAATGTGACCACTGTGACACTTGACATCTAGTGACTGTGATGATGGAAGAGTGGGTAATGTGACAATTGTGAAAGTTGGTGCAAGTACGTGTCTGTTGGCAGGTTTTCCGAAATTACTGACTACCGTTAGTGGTCACTCCAAAAGGTTTGAGGAAAGATGATGGAAGACCATGAATAAGATACAGTATAGCTATTGACCGATTTAATTTACCATCTCACGGTGGGACCATCTCCAGTATCCTTTTCCATCTTACGCCAAACGATTTTATTAAGCAGAAAGTGAATCCTGGAAAACTTGGTGTCAGCCAATTCGCCCAGAAGACGTAATTTCTCTTATTTCTAGGTCTTGCTATACTATGATATTCAGCCCAGGAGAGACTTGTTAAGCTGTGGGGAGGGGTGTTATATACATTCTTAATTAATACTCTTCAACACTAGTGATCTTTATTGTATTAAACAAAATCATTCGGCGATGATAAGAGTAAAAACAAATATATGTTCTTACCCTTTCTTATCGCATTATGTCGTCAAATTAAGCTTCTGTGTTTCCCTCAGCCAAACTCGACATAATCTTCCAGTGAGGCAAACGGCAGAAGATTGTACGAGTATACATCTAGGGATGAATAGCTCATAGTTAAGAAGTTACTAATCCCTTTAATACTTTCAATACGACAATACCATTTCAAATGTCATTTTCCTAACAACCGGTTGATTTTATTCGGTTTATTAATAACCCGTGGCAGTGAAGGAGTTAACCTCTCTGGTAAGCTGACGTCACCTTCGCTGCACTTGTGCCTCACAAAATTATGGCATTATGGACACTGTTTATAATTTACTAATCCCGAGCGTTTTTTTCGAGGTCGAAAATATCAGTCTGGAGGTACCATGAACATAGTAAATATAAAACATCCTATACAGTCGCTGGGAGGGGGGTGTCTCCTGACCTATATAAAGTCATCTTGCAGTAGAAAGAATTTACAAGAATTTATAACATGAGTTGCCATTGTGTTCATGGTTCATGGAGATCTCTATTCTCATCGCCACAATAGCCTTCTGCTAAGTGGAGTAAAACCGACCGGATGAAGCATAAATACTAAATAAACAGTGGTGCTGGTGTTGAAGGAGTAATGTGGCCTTAATTAACGCCCAGGACAGAGGCCACACCCACGGCACCAGTGCAGTGACAGCAAGTATTTTCTGTACAGGATATTCCATGCGTTTATTGGGTTAGGGAGTCTGGCTGGCAGTAATTCCCAGTTTGTTTGTGCTGTTTAGAAATGGCTGGTGAGGCACTGGACGCTGATGGATAGTCAACATAGAGACTAGTGAGTGAGGCAGTGGTAAATATGTGTATATATAGATAGAGAGATAGATAGATAGATAGATAGATAAAGAGAGAGAGAGAGAGAGAGAGAGAGAGAGAGAGAGAGAGAGAGAGAAGTGTTAGCCAGGAAAATGATATAAAAAGAATTAACACTGAATGATACGGACACAAACATGGATCATACAAAAGAATGTAAGAATGTGAGAATGAAAGTAAAGATAAATGATGGATGGTTGGCAGAAGGTAAAAATGAGGGGTGTGAGGAAAAGAGAATATGAAGATGCGAAAAAAAAAAAATGTGAAGATAGATCAGAAAAGGAGGAGCTGATAATATTTAAAAAGGATGAATTACGCCAGAGGGGGGAATTCGGACGAATGGTGGAAAACAGCAGCGTGAAGTATAATACAGATGAATGGCAGTGGATAGCTGTCTAAGGAAAGGAAAGGAGAATGAGAAGCAAAGAGAGATCTGTAGTGTAAAAGTGAGAACATATTATTTTCTTCTTGTCCTCATTCTTCGTCCTGTCACCTTTCCCCTTGTCACTTTCTGGCCACTCCACTGGCAGTTCACCAATTTTTGTGTTTTCGTTCACACATATCCGATCCCTCCACCACGTATTACAGCTTAATTCCTTCACTGCGATGACACATAATTTCATCTTATGTTTGCTGTCATGAAACGATTTTATTTAACTTACGAGACTGATTTGCTCGTACTATTTTCATCCTTTTCATTCTTCCTGTCTGCCCTTCTCACCGTTATCCTTTCATTCTCTCCCCCTTCCTTATTTCCTTAACTTTCGCGTTCCTTCCTTCCTTCCTGTATTCTCCTGTGATCCTGCCGTCAGCCTCTCCAGCATGTCAACCAGCCATCACGGCGGGTGCCAGGGAACAATGACCCCCACAGTGCCACATCAGGGACACAAGGCCACCCCGCCTCTCACCACTCTAAATACTCGTGTCATTGTTCCCGCGACACCTCTTCCTCTGATTTACGTTAGCTGTGTCGTAAAAAAATGTGTTGGAAGACTATGCTATTATCTTCGTGATTTTTTAGAAAACAGTTACTTTAGTTCCGTCAGCCATACCGTAAATTAAAGGGTAAGATCACGCTGCTGTCTCAGTTTTACGTCAACCATATTGTTGAAAGAAACTGATGGAGGAAGAAAATGTTTTTTTCTCTTTGTTTATTTGTTTACACGTTCAGCACATCGTCAGAGAAAAAGTGCAGGAAGTAAACACTTAATGTCTTACGTAGCCACAGGCCTATCGTAAATTGAACGCGGAATGGGACTTGACACTGCAAGGTGAAATGCTTTCACCTCAATCATACTGCATACACACACACACACACACACACACACACACACACACACACACACACACACACACACACACACACACACACACACACACACACACACATACACACACACACAAAAGATGAAAAAATAGGAATAAAACACCGCTACTCATGATTCTTTTACGTCAATCACAATAAAAAATTGTGCTGGGGGAAGACACTGCTGTCTTCGTGTGTGTGTGTGTGTGTGTGTGTGTGTGTGTGTGTGTGTGTGTGTGACGTTCACGTTTATGTGAGAGAGCTGGGTAGATATTCTGTGTGCGTGTAGGTGTAGTACACAGACAAGGTGTGGGACATGAGACACTATTCTTGCTGCCTCCAGACCACTTCCAGCAGCTCTTGACATGCTTGTGCACTGAAGGGGTTACATTCAGCCTTATGGGGTCCGACCACTACCATAGAACTTTCCTAAAGTGACAAAAATCGCCACACTAACAACATCTGAGCTGACCTTGCCCCGTGGCCTGGACGTTTGACCTATCCATGTGGCCTTGACCGTTGAGTAATTGTCTTCAAAATCAATTTTTTTTTTTCTTTAATTCCTGCCTTATCCTCAAGCCATAAAATACTGTCAGAATTGGGTAAAAAATGTCCAAGCTAACATTTTTGTGACCTTGACCTCTGACCTATTGTCAAAGGTCAAAGCCCTTTGGGGGGATTGGGGGGATGGGGGAATCAGCTCCGTTTCATTTGGAAGGTAAGAAGGGCCAACCCCTCCTTTTTTTAGGGGCAAAATGGGGCCAGATCCTTTTTTGCCATTGGGAAACTCACAGTATCAGAATGTAAATACGGCCGGTCGACTCCAGCTTCCAAAGATATCCCTGGTTTTAATTTGAGAAGAGGTTTGAAAACGGACAACAGACAAAGCAAAAAAAACAAAACAAAAGAGCAGAGCCAGATAAAGGGACACGACACACAGGAATGACAGGCTACCAAGAGGCCGACCTGCCTTGGCAGGGAACTGGCTTACTGGCACAAACCACGGGTGTTCTGCACCCACAGAATTGCACTGTCACACAGTCGCCTTTGTACTGATCTTTGACCTACTGTACATGCAGCGGGTCTTTGTGCGGTTGTCTCTTGTTCCAAGTGTTGTTTCAACTGTACACCATTTTGAGTTCAGCACACCAGTTTTCCATACTGGCTGTTGCTGCTGTCTGACTCTAATTCTGACTGACATGTTGCTGCTGTCTGACTCTAATTTTGACTGGCATGTTGCTGCTGTCTGACTCTAATTTTGACTGGCATGTTGCTGCTGTCTGACTCTAATTTTGACTGGCATGTTGCTGCTGTCTGACTCTAATTCTGACTGGCATATAACTCTCTCTCTCTCTCTCTCTCTCTCTCTCTCTCTCTCTCTCTCTCTCTCTCTCTCTCTCTCTCTCTCTCTCTCTCTCTATCTATCTCTCTCTCTCTCTCTCTTTGTCACACACACACACACACACACACACACACACACACACACACACACACACGCACGCACGCACGCACGCACGCATACCATCTGTATGGAATAATCAAATACAAACACTATGGGGAAAATATAGAGTAAATATCAACAACGCATACTCACATGAATGCATTCATGACCAAAACTGTGTGCACTGGGGGTCATACACAACCCCTCTCTCTCTCTCTCTCTCTCTCTCTCTCTCTCTCTCTCTCTCATACACACACACACACACACACACACACACACACACACACACACACACACACACACACACATTCATACACACAGAGCATACAATTAATTACAACTGTTGCATCAGAAGTCATCAAGAGGGAAGTGAGGCCAGGTTGTTCAGTAATTAGTAAGGGGAGGGAATGAGGGCGAAAGGAAAGGGATAAGAGGGGAGAAGAGGAGAAAGGAGGAGGAGGGGAGGAGGGATATAGGGAGAGGGAGGAGAGAAAGTGGGTCAGTAAAAGACGGGATACGTGGGTCAGTAAAAGACGGGATATGAGAGTACTAGATGCCTGGCGTTGGACCCTTGCTGGCCCTTCACACGTGTCAGGCTCCGGGTCTTGGCTACTCCCTCCAAACATTTAAGGCATCGCTGACCAGCCTCTGCCCTGAGTGTCACTGTGTCAGCAATAAACTCCGACAGTCCTTGGATATAAAGCTTTCACTGGATACAGCAAGTTAAATATCAACTTAACCCGTTATATCACACTGCGCCTATTTGTGTTCGTAGGATTACCAGTTAACGTGGTAGACAGTTTTCTGAACTACAAGAAACCATTTGGCATGACAGTGGGAAAAGATTGAGAGCAGAAGGAGAGGTATAAGCGAAGAGGAGAGAGAATGAATGGGGAAAGTGAAATAGTGATGAATGGATAATATGTGTTGAATGTAGAGAGGAACAAGAGTGAGTAAGGAAAGAGATCAGAGAAGAACCATATCTCTACTCTGATCTAGGTCTATTTTAAGCCTAACCTATCAACCCTTATCCTTACCTTAACTTAAATTTAAAGAAACATATTCTTAACAAAATCAGTCTAACCCAACCTAATCAAATATAACTTAGTGCAGCCTACCACAGCCTAACGAAAACCTACAGTACTCTAACCCACATCGTGTCCAGTTACACCTGATCCAACCTATGCTAACCAAAACCTAACCCAGTCTGCTGCTTATAGTCGTCTCAGCGGGGCTCGCACTTACAGTCCTATAATAACAACAATAAAAAAAAGATAATAATAACAATAATATTAATATTAATCATCATCAACATCATCATCATCATCATCATCTATCCTACCTTAGCTCACTCTCATACCCATTCTCAAAGTCAGACTGCCAAAAACACCCCCTCTCCCCCCGCCTTGCCTCAGCCACCAGCACCGTTCCACAAACTGGTCACTTGTGAGTTTTGGGCTAAGAGGAAGTTGAAAATATCGACATGTGTAGTATTAGCACAAGTCGTGTTTAAAATAAGAAAATATAGTGTGAAAACAGGTCTGACGAATTATGAAGCAGTTGTGAACAATGTTGTGCTTCGATTTACCCATAACTGAGGAAAATACTGAGCTATTTCAAAACCCTGTAAAGACATGGTCAGTCTTCGCTATCGTAGTTTCCATAATTACGGCAACATGGAAGCATTACATTATTTTTTATAAGCAAATACCTGATGCAGTGTCAAAGCTATTTTCTATCTATCTATCTATCTATATACCTAGGCTGCTTCCCCCAAGGAAAGGGAGGTAGCCGAGACAGGACGACTCACTCATCCATTCAAACACATTCATTCGTATCTTAGCCCCAAAGGGGAGAACGGACAGATCCTCACCGCATCACACCGCACAAGGGTCAACTGCGCAATGCAATCAGTGACATCCACAGCAGGGCCCGACAGCAGAACTGGTTTACCCCTGCCACATCATAACAGACCCATCCCCTTACCCGCACCTGACCTGACTAGCTGATCAGACCAAATGCGGGAGAATATCCCCTCAGGGCTGCGTCATCACTTATTCATTCACAATTTCTCTCCATTTATTTCTGTCACGCACAGCCACTCTTCCTTGCTCAACAGACATCCCTCTCGCATCCAGCGCTCTCTTCACACTGTCCATCCATCCTATTCGTGGTCTTCCTCTCAGTCTTACACCTCTCACATCAGATCTAGTTATCTTTTTCACCAATCGCTCATTATCCATTCTCTCCATATGCCCAAACCATTGCAACACCCTCTGCTCAACTCTACCAGCCATCTCCCGAACAACTCCAGTTCTCCTTCGCACTTCATCATTTCGCACTCGATCCATACGCGTCACTCCACACATACTCCTCAGACACCTCATCTCCATTACATTCAAACTTTTCCTCTCTGCTACACCCATATTCCATGTTTCAGCCCCATATAATGCAGTCGGTACCACAACACCCTCATACAGCCTTCTCTTTACATCCATTCTAATCGAACAACATTTAAACACTTTTTTCATTCCTCCCAGCACCTTTCCTACTTCATTTAGTCTAAACTTCACTTCTGCATCTATTCTTCCATCCACAGCAACATGTGACCCTTGATATTTAAAACAATCTACCTCCTCAAGCAACTCACCATTCAAAACTATATTCATCCCCTACCATTTATCAAATTCGTACACTTCATCACTTTACTCTTATTCTCATTTACTTTCAATTTCCTCCTTTCACACACCCTTCCAGACTCCTCTACCAACTGTCTCAATCTCTCCTCTGAATCAGTCACCAGTGCAGTATCATCTGCAAACAGCAGCTGCTTCAGATTCCACTCTCCTCCATCAACATTTACCAGACTCAGACCACCTAAAACTCTTGCATTCACCTCCCTTACAACACCATCCATGTAAATATTAAACAACCAAGGCGACATCACACATCCCTGTCGCAGCCCCACTCTCACGGGAAACCAATCACTCACAGCATTTCCCACTCTTACACACGCTCTACTATTTACATAAAAACTTTTCACCCCTTTTAGTAACCTACCATCAAGTCCATACAATCTTAAAACAGTCCACAAAGCCTCCCTATCAATTCTATCATACGCTTTCTCTAAATCCATAAATGCCCAAAACACATCCTTGCTTTTCGCTAAATACTTTTCACACACTTGTCTCACAGCAAACACCTGATCCACGCATTCCCTCCCTCTCCTAAAGCCACACTGCTCATCACTAATCACTCCCTCTGTACCCTCTCTAACTCTCATAATTAACACTCTACCATACACTTTACCTACAACACTCAACAGACTTATACCCCTAAAGCTAGTACATTCATACTTATCACCCTTGCCTTTATACAACGGGACCACACAAGCACTTGCCCAGTCAATTGGCACCATACCTTTCTCAAAGCACACATTCAATAATCTTACTAACCAGTCAACAATAGTCACTCCACCACCCTTCAGGCATTCCACAGCACACCCATCCATACCTGCAGCTTTCCCTGTTTTCATCTTTACTGCCTTCTCCACTTCTTCCTTCGTGATCAAAGAATCATTCAACTCTCCCAACACATTTATTCCTTGCACCCTTCTATCTGCCACAATCTCAGCCACCCTTTCCTCCTCTACATTTAACAATCTTTCAAAATACTCTGCCCATCTCTTCCTTACTGCATCCATCTCAATTAACATCCTTCCATCCTCTGCTTTTACTCGTTCTTCCTTCCCAGACTCTCCCTTTCGCACCCTTTTCACCTCCTTCCAAAACATTTTCTTATTCTGTTGAAAATTCTCTGTTACCCGCTTACC
Source organism: Coenobita brevimanus (assembly GCF_032717465.1). Classification (NCBI taxonomy): domain Eukaryota; kingdom Metazoa; phylum Arthropoda; class Malacostraca; order Decapoda; family Coenobitidae; genus Coenobita; species Coenobita brevimanus. Next base: position 13,993,385 of record NC_137016.1, read on the forward strand.
CCACCTCTCATCTGCTGCCACTTTAGCATCACGCACAGCCCTTCTCGCTCTATTCCTCTTTTCCTTATACCTTTCATATGACATCTCATCCTTCCTCTGCAGCCACACTTCATATGCACGTCTCTTCTCAGCCACAGCCATACTTACTTCCTCGCACCACCATTCACTTCCTTTTCTTACACCACCACCCACACGTCTCACACCACACACCTCTTCTGCATGCCCCACCACAGCACTCTTAAACAACTGCCATTCCTCCTCCACGCTGCCATTTTCCCGATCTTTCACTGCGTTCCACTCATCTTTCAATTTCTCCTGATACTCTATCTTTTTCTCTCTTTTATCCAACTCACTCACTTTCAAAACCTCCCTGCCACACCTAACCCTCCTAGCTCTCACCCATCTCTTACCTACTCTTAACTTTCCCTCCACCAGGTAGTGGTCAGACATACCTCCACTCTCCCCTCTCAGAACTCTCACATCCAACAATCTTCCTATTACATTCCTAGACACAACCACGTAGTCCATCAAGGCTCTATCAACAACCCTTCCACCCTCCTGTCTCACCCATGTATACTTATAAATATCTTTCTTCTCAAACAGCGTATTCCCAATCACCATCTCTCGCTCAACACACATCGCTATCATTCGTTCCCCATTTTCATTTCTTCCAGGCACACCATGCATACCAACTACACCTTCAACTGCTACATTTCCCACTCTAGCATTCAGATCTCCCATCATTACCACATTCACATTCGCTCCAAAACTCTGCAGACACTCATCAACATCATTCCAGAAAGACTCCCTCTCTTGTTCATCCCTTTCATTACCAGGCCCATATGCACTCACAAACACCCACAACTCACGTTCAAATTTCGCTTTCACCCACATCAGCCTCGATGACACCTCCTTCCATTCAATCACACACTGCTGTACTTCCGGACTCACTAACAAGGCCACACCTTCTCTTGCCCTTCCTCTATCAACACCTGACAATCTTCCATTCACACTTCCAAACATAGATTCCCCCTTCCCTTTCATCTTCGTTTCACTCAAAGCTAACACATCCAACTTTCTTCTCACAAACATTCTCCCAATCTCCTCCCTTTTAGCCTCAATTGTACTACATCCACGCACATTCATAGACCCAATCTTCAGGGTACGGGGATAACTCCATCCCCCATCCCTTTCTCTGGCCTGTCTCTTTTTAGGAACTAAAAAACAGAGGAGGGGGTCCCTAGTCCCCTCACCCCGCCCCTTTTAGTCGCCTTTTATGACACGCAGGGAATACGGTGGCAGTATTCTTCCTAACACAACCTGGCCGCAGAGTAGTAGTACCACCCCATAGTGCGGCCAGGTTGTTTCCCCCCTGCCACAGGGGGGGACACAACCTGGCCGTGTGTGTGTGTGTGTGTGTGTGTGTGTGTGTGTGTGTGTGTGTGTGTGTGTGTGTGTGTGTGTGTGTGTGTGTGTGTGTGACCTACCTCCGTCAAAATTAATTCCACTGAGCGGCAGATGGTAAATATTTTCATCTTTTGGCCTTCCTCAAAACTCGCAGAGGCCGACCCATAACTTCGTCATTTCGATATAAATATTTTTCTTAATTCTTGCCAGTCACACGATTTTATTATTCGTTTTTATTCCCTTCACCACCACCCACACTGCAACAGTCGGGATGTGTGGAGCCAAAAGGAAAAAGTCAATTACGTGACGGCCGAGCATCCTTTACTGTAGACCTGCAGTGTGGAGGTGGGTTCGAGTCCCACACAGATGAGGGTGCATTAACGGCACCATGCTATTACAACCTGTCTTTTGTACATACAGATATTCCCGGTGTTGAATAGGGACGCCTTCACATGGTGGCATTGTCCTTTTTACCAACGTCCCTCAACTCCCTCCCTATCCGAAAAAACAGGAGGGTGGTGGACTGCAGGAGGAGAGCGACTTCAGCCTGCAGTCTACTGGGTTCACTTTTCAGGTGAACCTGGGGTACTACTACTACTACAACTACTACTACTACTACTTTTTTTATTATTATTAATCACCTCCATCCATCGGGGAATTATATTGTGAAGATCAAATCCAACCTTCCTAATACAGTTCACCATTTGGAGTTGTAATGTGAAGGTCAACACTAACCCTCATATTACAATCCGTTGGCCCCAAGCACGCCAACGGCTGTGCTTATCAACCATCTACTATTACTATTATTATTTTTATTTTATATTCATTGATATTACAATGTAAATAAAGACATTAAACTATTGGAGTCGCTGGTCTATGCGACTCTCGACCACTGTAGCTTCGTAATCCATACCTGCCAGAGAGACAGGCCTGAGGGCTGATGATCTTGTGCCCCTAAGACATAGCAGAGCAGATCTCACGAGGGAGAATGACAGTCGACATCTCATCCAGGCCATAACAGAACTCAGCGGTTGACGCTTCTTCTCAGAAAGAATCTCTGCCAGTCTCGAGTAGAATCTCACTGCCTCTGGACCCATCCCACCTGATGTCGTGAACACAAGGGCAGTGAATCGACCGTGGTCCACATGTTGGATCCTTTCTTGATAATTTCTATCTTTTTCTTGTTCATTCCTTTTGTGTGCAGCTTCGAGAGACAGTTCACGATGACATACAGCCATGGGATCGAATATCCTGATGTCGAAGAATGCCCTCTGCCCTCGTGTCCAGAAACCTCGAGCACTGATATCCACTCTTGCATCATTTGATGTGTTTGCTGTTCTGTGGGTGAAGTGCTCGCCGTCCAGGGGTAGCAGAGCTGGCTCAATCGTAACATCATGGCATATTTCCTGCAGCATTTTGGCAGTGAGGTCGCGTACTTCATCGTGTCGGATGCAAACAAAGCCTCCCTTCTTGCATACCATTGCATGGTTTGCATCAAAGGCAGTGCCACAGGCACAGTGTGGAAGTAGGTTCACTATTGGCCACCCATATCTCAAGGCTATGGCGTCAATAAATTCTTGTTTGTTGAAGTGGAAGCCTTTTGCCTTGAGAGGCAGGGTTGTGAGCCAGTTCGATGCCCCAACCTCCTGTCCAATTTCAACTCTTCTGCACTGGTCTGGTGTTAGATGTTCGATTATGTGCTGCAGCTGGTCTTTTTGTCTTGCTTCACGCTCCTTGCTTATATGTGTCTTTGTCTTTCTGCCTTTGGTGGTCGATTTCACTAGTCTCAACCTGGGCGCAGATCTTCTGTGACAAGGATTCGGTGAACCTGAGTGAATTTTTGTGTTCATAGCTTGCCACGGCTACTGGATTTATAATGCCAAGGCCTCGCATCCTGGGTGGTAGTGCTAGAAGGTCCCTCTCTTCTGGTGTGGGGATGTGGCCATTGGTTAGAGATGGGAGGAATGAATCCCTGATTGCATCCTCCAGTGGTTGTAGCAGCAACTTGATGTCTGGTATGGTCCTCATCACGAAGGTCCACTTGTGCTTTACACCATGGGTAAATGCACTGTATGCTGCATGGGGTTCTGTTTTTGCGTGGCTGGATAGTGTATGAATTTCTTCTACCCATGTCTTTACCTTATCGCTCACATATTTGTCTTTGAATTCCTTAGTTCCAATCACAGCCCCTAGATGCCTCTGACCTTCCTTGGTCACTATCACGTTTGTGCCTCTAAATGCCTCTTGTGTATCTTGATAGTAAGCTGGTTTCACAATCAAGATGGACTTACTTGCATTAGGGTAGTAACCTATTTCAGGGCCATGAGATGTTACAAAGTCCCACCATTTCCTCACATCCTCAACCTTGCCAGCACCCGTGAGATCATCTGCATAGGCTACCTGTTTCACATTGGTGGCCTCGTATTTGATCTGTTGTTGCAGCACTGTCATCGCCAGGGCGTACATAGCCATGGCAACGGGGTCCCCCTGGATAGTTCCTTCTGTGGATTGGATTACACCGACATCGTGAGCCGCTGTCTTACCCACAATGTAGAGGTCTGCTGGTTCTTTGTAGGTGTTTTCCACATATTGGGCAAATGCTGGGCATTTAACCTTGATATTGTGCAGCATTGCCTCCCGGTTGATGGAATTAAATGCATTTGAGGCATCAGCTAATAATACTGCCTGACAGTCCTCTTCCCCAGATATTTTCCTCATGGAGTGAACTGCTGCCTCACCTCCTGCCTGCTGGCCTGCACACACTTGCAGGTTGCCAACTGCCCGCTTCACATCATCTTTCACCACCTCCATGATGCATTTTCCTATAATCCGTCTTAAGACTTCACCCACCCTGATGGGCCTGCATCCAGGATTCTTATCAAGGGGGATTAGTCTGCAAGCCGTCAGTGCTTCTATGTTACTGCACTGACTTGAAGCCAGCTTCCTCGCCAGTGAGGCAATGGTGTTACATAGGTCTGTTGCTGCCTCCCCAAACTTGATGTTACTGAGGATTACTCGCTAAGATTTTGCATCCAGGCCTGACGGTCCTGCCCCTCCCTGTGTGTGCATTGCCTTCCGCCACACCATATCTCCAGTTATCCTGTCATATATGATGGGATTGGGAGGAGTGCCCAGTCAAGCTTTGACTGGGCACTTGCTTGTCGTGCAGTCGGATGTTTTTCTTTTAGTTGTTGCATTGTTTCATCTGTCAGGTTAAGTACTCCGTTTGGTGGTTCAGCTGACAGGGATCTTGTTGCCATCGAGACCTTCCCCTGTCTCATCTTGCTGTCAAAAATCCTTGCAACATCGTTGGTATTCTGATTTCTTCTGCCTCGGTTGTTTATTCTCATCTGCAAGGCCCTTGCTTCCTCAAGTAGGTTGTCGATTTCACCTCTTTTCCATGTTTCAACCCGCCTTTGGATGGCCTTAATATTTTCTGCAATGCTAGCTCTTGAGCGGGTCTTGTTGAGGAAGAGATGTGGTATTAGTGCAAAGACCTTAAGAGAGAATGAGGCAATGGGTGAGTTGTTGTTGTAATTGGCTATCAGGCGAGTGATTTCCTTGATCATGTCAGTTGTAGCATTGCATTTGGGAGGTTCAAAAGGTTACTTGACGACCATCCAACTATTTCATTATATGTGGTGTTCACCCAGGTTACTGCATTTTCTCGGGATTTGCCCATCCAGTATGTGGGACGACCCTCTCGCACAGACCTTTGAGGCTGTTCTACGTCCTTGTTGTTTGTGTCACTGCCGTTCTGAGGACGTATAATACCTGGATGATTCCCTCTTTCATGCACTCCTCTATGGTGGTCTTCATCCTGAGTTTCATTTCTATTATAAACTTCATGATGTTCCTCACCCTCAACTTCACTACTATTCACTTCCCCAAAGTGATTTAACCCACCCAGCGCTTCCATATCTCTCGCATCTTGGCGTCCATCCCTATCCCCTACTACTGCTACTACTACTGCTACTACTACTACTACTACTACTACTACTACTACTACTACTACTACTACTACAACAACAACTACTACTACTACTACTACTACTACTACTACTCGTACTACTACTACTACTACAACTACTCGTACAACTACTCGTACTATTACTACTACAACTACTCGTACTACTACTACTACAACTACTCGTACTACTACTACTACAACTACTCGTACTACTACTACTACAACTACTCGTACTACTACTACTACAACTACTCGTACTACTACTACTACAACTACTCGTACTACTACTCGTACTACTACTACTACTACTACTACTACTACTACTACTACTACTACTACTACTACTATTCTATTGTCATATTGCTGTTCTACATGGTCTCTACTGTAATTAGTAATGTCCATCTAACCCAAAACACGGCTAAAACAATAATGTCCAACACGGCAGTTGTACTATTTGTGTTTTCCTTTTCACTCTCCTGGAGGCCAACCTGTCCTGTTTAGTCAGTCTATACAATCATTCTTTTTATTCCTGCTGCTACCTGGCGATTTTAGTTTGATTTTGTGAGCTGCCTAACAGTGGAGTGATTATTTGAAGTTGTATCTAATTAGGCCAGTTGGAAAAGTCTCTCGTAAGTTGGATAATCATTTGGAAGCAGAAAGTAATAATGACAACATTTTATTGAAATGGTTAATAGACTGGTGGGAAGGGGCTATGGAGGGAGTAGGAGGAAGGACATGATGATGATGATGATGATGATGATGATAGCTAGATAGTGAGATAGCAAGTAAAAAAGACGATAATGCAATGAAAATGGTGGGAAGGGGAAAAGGGGGAGAAGGAGGGTAACGAGAGTCATGAGTGATGATGATGATGATGATGACCATTCTATTTGCTTCAAAATGATCTCTGAGGCTGAAGGGATTAACCTCATCACTGCGACTCTGTACTAATTATTACACATTCTTAGTTATATTCAAGTAACTGTATTCAGCTAAAGCCAGATTTTTCGATGTCGAAGTGTTAGATACAGCCTTCATTAATCCGTTCAGAAAGAGGGGTGTCTGAATAAAATCATTCGGAAGTACAAAGAATAAAATAAAACCCACACATACCAAGGAAAGGTGAGGTCAGGTGAGAGAGGGTCAGAGGGTGGCACCTGTGAAGACATTGACAAAGAGGTGACAGTCGCGGTTCCGGGAAGGGTAGGGGATACGTGGACGTGTGGAGACAATGGTGGACTTTAAGGGTTAATCTGGATGAGAGAGAGAGAGAGAGTGTGTACAGCAGGTATGGAGTGGATGGAGGATGGGGTAGAGAGAGAGAACCTTGCGTTGTTAATAATTAATTATTAGGGATCAAGGTTGGGTTGAACTGGTGTGGTAGAGGGTGTGAAGGCTTCAGACAAAGAGATAGATGCGGGGAGGTACAGGGTGGTCATTATCACTCTGGTGCTAATTGTATTGCCATTCAGTGTTGAACATTAGCACTGTACTGGTAGCCTAATTTTCCGAAATTCTCAAAGACTGTAGAATGGGATGAAAGCTGTGGTGATTAACGGTGCAGCACTCAAAAATCCAAATGCAGATGAAATAGCAACAAAAAACAAATAGTATCAGAGAGCTACTAATCACAACCGTACTTGGGCTAATGACGGTTTGGTCGCTTTTTGGGCTCGATTTCGGGAAGGGTTGGGCGCCAACAGCACCCACCGACCTAGCGAACGGACTTGAGTATTTGACTGTACAGGGTGTGTGGGTGAAGGCAATGAAGTGAAGCCTCGTGCAGTGAGAACCAATCAGATCCTACCCAGTGAACCAATCCTGATTGCCTGCTCGGTGTCAACACAGGCAATGATTCTCCTAACCTGGTGTCACAAATGACACTGGCCTGAAATATAAGAACTTAAGAAGAGAGTGTAACTATAGCGGGAGAGTAATTGAACTACTAGAATGAGATAAGCAACCAGAGCCAAGCTGTCCCAAACATAAACCCCCGAAAACGATGCTATCAGATATAATGCTGTCCTAAATCAAGCTACTCGAAAACGAAGCTCTCCGGTCACTATGCTAACCAAAAAATAAGTAAATAAGAATGAAACTAACAAAAAATAAATTAATTAAAGTAAAACTTGGGGCAGATGCCATGAGGCATTTAGCATAACAAAAATCATAAGACAACTTCGTTTTTAAATCAATTTTTATTTTCAGGCATAAGAAAAAGTTACTCTGTACTGAGTCAGATATGTAGCAAATTTATGATCAACTTTCTGACAACAGCAAGATTAATTTTCTATTTTCGTATTGCTATCACCAGTCATTATGATCTGCTTCAGCTTACGGGCAGTCTGTCGTCGCTTAGAGGGTTTCTTGCTGAGGATAAATGAAATCTGGCGTTAGTCAGCTAAAAATAAATTTCTTGAAAATAAATCTTGGGGTTTTGGAGGCAATGGTGATTGTCTCTAATATTTCATCCACGTAATATCTGTAGTTTCTCTTGGTTATGGAAAGACTTGGCTGGTGGCATCAGCACTGCAAACATGCTCCCAGGTGGCACACGCAAAAATGACCTGCGTCTGAGGATTAGTGTGTCTTTAACGAGACTCCAGCAGCGACGGAATAATACCACAACGAGATTGCTATGAGGGTTGGCCGGAAGCTTGTTACGGGGAATGAGTTTGTAATCAAGACGCATAAACAAGGGTGTATTTGGTGAAGGCTGTGCAGGTTGAGTTAGTGGGATGGGAAATGAAGGTGTGTTTGTCTCTGAGGTTCAAGGCAGGAACGAGACGGCAGGAAGATTAATATACGAATTCTAAATAAAAGAGTGTCTTTCCCAGATATTCATGACTTAAAAGAGATGGAAAGAGGAGTAATAACAGTGTCTTTCTCAGACGGTAAGGATTCAAAACAGACATACGGAAAATCAGTATCTGAATTCCAAATGTAAAAGTTTCTCTTCACGTTCCTGGCTGAGAGGTGAAAGAAATAAAGATGTAATAATGGAAAGTGTCTCAGATAATGAAGCAAGGCAGACCAGAGTTAGCTGGATGTCAAATGGATAAGTGAGGTGTTTCTTGTTGAAGTGGAAAGGATGAAATCTTTGGAACTGAATAGTATACCATATACTACACAAACGCACCCACCCAAACACACCCAAACAAACACACCCACACGAACACACCCATACGAACACACACACACACACACACACACACACACACACACACACACACACATCCATAATGGATAACCACACAAACACACCCATTTAAATAGAATATATTTGCTCGTACATCAAACACCCAAACAGGCGCACACACGCACACGAACACATCCATACATGGATAACCACACAAACACACCCATATAAATACGGTATATTTACTCGTACATACACACGCCCAACCAGGCCCACAAGAACACAGCCACACATATACTGTACACCCGCTCTGACACCCACTCAAACACACCCACAGTAACAACGAAGGCTGGGACAACACCATTATAACTACAATGGTCATCGGTTTCACTCTGGTCTGCACCTGCCCGTAAGGATCACCATAACAACACACTCTAACACACATACATAAAATCACACAAGTTCTCTCTCTCTCTCTCTCTCTCTCTCTCTCTCTCTCTCTCTCTCTCTCTCTCTCTCTCTCTCTCTCCACCTGACTGCCCTGACACAAAGACACTTTTCTCGGAACTTGGGCAAGACTCACAAGAAAGTTACAACATACAAACACTCCCGTCAACTCAGTGAAGCAAGAGCTCTGTTCTGTCTTCGTCTGCCACTGCTTTCATCTCCTGTACCCTCTTGCAGTCCCCTCCTCTCTCTCTCTCTCTCTCTCTCCTTTTTGTAACGCTATTTTCCATCTCCCTCGCTATTCCTTTCTTCCTCGTTTCTTCCCCACACATTCTCTGTCTTCCTATCTTCGTCTCTTTCCTTTGTTATCTTCATCTCCTCCTTTCGGTCGGATCTTCGTGTCTTACTATTCTCCTCCCCATCTTCCTCTTTGCTCTCTCTCATCCTCTTCCTCTTTACTCCTCTTTCTGTTACATTATCTTTCATTTCTCTATCTTGTTAGGATCTTCATGTTTTCGTCCTCTCTTCCTCACGCCTCACGCTGTCTTCAGGTTCAGGGTACGGTATGAAGAAGGGAATTTGATTTTGAGAACAGGCAGAGGGAAAGGTCAAAGGTCAAGGTCAACTCAAACAGCTATGATCCAATTTGAACTAAACCTGGTGGAAGGGTTAAGGGTTAGGCAAGAATGAACTATGCCGATTAAGAGAGCAAACAGCTGAAGGCCAAGGTCACAGGGCAAGGTGTAATGTTCTGCCTTTAAATTAACTGTACGGCGCGGGTGAGGCATTACCTGTGTGTTCTTATACTGGACTGAGGAAGGGTGTCTGGTAGTGAAGGGCTTAAACCTATTCCTTATTCTTAAGGTTAACAAAAGCCCGTATTCTCGTCGGTTAAGGACGCTCCCTAGCACCTCTTCCTAAGTGGTTTATTTTGCTTATTACTCCTTACTATGCTCTTTTATGTTATTTAAACAATTCCATTACCCCCACTTTCAGCATCAATAACATACAAACTGATATTTTCCAGTCGATTCCAAGAATAAATAGCTAAGGAAGAGGTGCTAGAGAGCTTCCTTAACCAACAGGAATGCGGGCCAAAGTCTCTACTAAGCTAAACAAAGTCCTGTGAAAGCATCAAGAATAAAATAAGTATATGATGGCAGTGGAAGCAACATCTTTTCTGCTGTAGTCGTGAACCTTCTTTGTCCGGATAAACTCCATATCCTGCTCATATCTTCTCATTATCTTTTACGACCACTTAGCCGGCAATCTTCCTAACGCCCTTTCCCAACCGCAACAGCCTCAACCTGGGTCGTTTCTGACTGATGAGTTACCTTGCAGGGGGGGGGAGGGGTAGCACCTTCCCCCCTCAAATTACCCTCACCAGATACCATCCCCCACTGACATCACTGTAACTCGTCAGCCAGAAACGACCCAATTCTTGTGTGCCTTGTTATGGCACTGTCTCTGTTTCATTTGTCTGATACAAAGGTTATCAACAGACGTCTTTATTAAACTGTGGGAGTGGGTGCAGCAGTGATGGCCATAATGACGGCTTTGTCTAAACCATCCTGTTGGGAAAGTTTCTTCTGATCTGACTTAAACTGCCTGGTGACAGCAAGAACGAAAGTAAAACGACGTCCTTGGGTTGAAGGGGTTGACTCATTCATGGTCATCTCGAATTTCATCTCACTTATAGCCAGATGACTTTATTTACCTGAGAGTGAGTCACGGGATGCTGACAGTGTTAATACTGAGGCCATTATCCTTTGATGGTCGGGACAACTCTAGTACTCCATATCAGCAAATACCAAACTACTGTATTCAGCTGAAAGTGAGTCACAGCAGCCTGAGTGTTAAAGGTCAATTTTTTTATTTATTTAATCCTTTCACATAATGACGTATATTGTCCATTATGTTCTTGCTACCTTCACACGGCAAATTTGGCTTAGGGAAAACTTTTCGATTAAGTGTTATAATAAAAATCTTCATAAAATCCATCCGTAACCCGGGACTCTCTTAAGCTAAATTAACTAACTCTGAAGCGGCAACAATAAATAATAACGTACTCGTGCTGAAAGGGTTACCCACTGCGTTACAGAGACCTATTTTACAATTTACAAATGGTGAATGAATATATTATATACATTCACCATTTGTTATTATTTACTACATCCATTCACCATTTGTTAAGATATTCCCACGAAAGTTATACTACAGTACATTCCATAAGTTCTCACTTTCCCCCCTCCCCCTCCTGCTGGCTGCAGTTGGAGGGATTATTGGATGGGAGGAGCGTTCTTGCTCTGCGTCTCTCTTTCAGCTCATAAAACGGACATCACATACATAGCTTTGCCTTTGCCTATGACAAACGGCTTCAGAGGGACCAAAACGTCTCCCCCCTCTTTCTCTCTCTCTCTCTCTCTCTCTCTCCCTCCGATTGTCAGTTCTCGCCCATGGTAAATAATGTCCCTCACCCTTTATGTTCCGTCCTGCCTTACTAAGCAGACAAACAGACAAATAAATCGACACAGAGATAAGCAGACAGGCAAAAACAAGACTTGACAGATACAGACAAATACATAGACCGAGAATTAAATATATAAAGACAGACACAGACAGAAGGATGACTATAGATAACCATATAGATAAACAGATTGATAGACAGACTGACACACAGACGGACAAACCCAAACACATTCACAGGCAGTCAGATTGTTAGACAGATACGTAGATAGGTTTACAGATAGATAAACTGATTGATAGATTGGCTGACTCTGATACAATGGTAGGTAAGTGGGTAGACAGAATTACGCACACCACACAGACCTTTCAATCCTTTCCAGGTCGTCCAGATTTAATGTTACCTGGCCGTCTTGTTCGCTATATATTCACGTTTCCGGTATTCCTGTATTACGGCTTGGCAGAACCCCAAGACCCTCTGGCAATAACACTCTCAGGTGAATAATATCGTGTGGCATCAGTGGGAACATAATATTTGTGTTGACCCAGCCAGGACAGGGTTAAAAACGTTTTACTGCCTCTGTCCAAATTAGTACAACCTCCAGTTATAATTAGGAAAGTTTATCACCGCAGTGGGTCACAGATTACTGGTCGTAAATGGGTTGACTGATTTTTTTTTTTTTTTTTTAAGCCAAATGGGGCTTAAATTAGTCATGAAATAATTATGACTGTTCATTCACTTACTATGTCAAATAAATTACTAGAATCTAATACAGATACTAAATTACCGTTCGTGGAAACAATGACGTAGATCAGGTAATTAAGTCCAGGTTGGTGCAGCACGACAGAGAAAAGCAAATAACGGGATACGATCGTGAAATTATACGATGGTGACACTGTGGCGGGGGTCAGGGTTTAACTAGGGAATTGTATTGGACGTTATGCAGAGAAACGGCGGGTGAACTTGGCTGTGGGTGGCGAGGAAATGGACAGAGAAATGTGAGGGAGGATGAACGAAAATAAGAGTAGTACAGTTAAGTTAGAATGTTGTAAAGGAAAATTAAAGAGACAAGAAGAGGACAAGGAATGGAAGACGATGAGAGAGTAATTTGGAAGAGGAATGAAAAATGTAAGAAGAGATGAGGAGCTATAATGGAGAGAAAGCTGAAGATAGACAATGTAGAAGCAGAAGAGGAGAAAATGATTTAGATGATAATACAATGATAACAAAATAGTAGGGGAGCTGATGGTTATGGTTAATGGAAGAGAAATCAAGAGAAGATTATATGACAACAGACGATAAAAAAACAATATCCTGAATACAAAATTATGGGTCCGGGAGTATTTATGAGTTTATGAGCTTATGTGTGTCTGTATGTGTGTGTGTGTGTGTGTGTGTGTGTGTGTGTGTGTGTGTGTGTGTGTGTGTGTGTGTGTGAGAGAGAGAGAGAGAGAGAGAGAGAGAGAGATGTACCCTGAGGAATGAAGGCAGGCGAAGGGGGTGGGGGTAAGGCTGAGAGTTAATACCTGGATGGGATATTAACAGGTGTGGCGATAAATGGTGAGGAATGAGGAAGCGGGGAGGGATGACGTCACTGGCTTGCTGTATGACGTCATTGTTGTGATTGGCTGGAGCCCCATTGTAGGATTACCTACTACACTTACCGACACAGGAATAAAGTACACACAATACTTGGTTAAACACAAGGCTTGGATACACACGAGTTGGGTGCACACGAGACGGGTATACACGAGGCTTCAGTACGGGCGAATCAGGTCCTTGTCTCTTTTTTATTTTTTCTACTGAAGGAAGATTAAGAATATTGGGAAGATTCTGCACTCTCCTTGTCCATCCCACGAATGGGAACTACTGTACAAATTAATTTGTCTGTAAATCCAGACCCCGTGCTGTGTCTCGTCTTCCCTAAGTCTGTGTTCTCCTCGAAGAGCAACGTCCAAGGTAAATCGTTTGGGCTACTTAATTCTGTCGCAGTACCTGGCTCTCTCAAGCAACTCCCTTTACCCCCTCTTCCTTGGCCTCCTCCATCTCTCCCTCATTCTCTATTAGGTCCCCCTTCTATCCCCTCTCTTACCCCCTCCTTCATCCACCTGTTTTCCTTTGCATACTCCCTCTGTCCTAAACAACTTGTCCTCTTACACGCCATAAACAATCTGTCCTCTCATACGTCATAAACAACTTGTCCTCTCACACGCCATAAACAACTTGTCCTCTCACACGCCATAAACAACCTGTCCTCTCATACGTCATAATCAACTTGTCCTCTCATACGTCATAAACAATTTGTTCTCTCACACGTCAGAAACAACTTCCCTCTCACACATCAAAAACAGCTTGTCCTCTCATACGTCAGAAGCAACCTGCTCTCTCTCACATATCATAAGTAACATACACTCTTAAACTCCATAGGCAACTTGCTGTCACGTCATATTTTCCCTCTCAAACGGCGTAAATAACTTGCCCTCTCTTAAACAATTTCGTCTTTAAAACGTCACAAATAAGTTTTTTATCTCCAGCATCACAAACAACTTGCCCTCTCACAAACAACTTGCCCTCTCACAAACAACCTACCCTCTCACAAACAACTTGCCCTCTCATACACAACTTGCCCTCTCACAAACAACTTGCCCTCTCACAAACAACTTGCCCTCCCACAAACAACTTGCCCTCTCACAAACAACTTGCCCTCTCATACACAACTTGCCCTCTTATACACACCTAGACCTTTAACCTCAATGTGTACACTGCTTCTCCCACGCACTACCCTTCCTCTGATTTTCTCCTTCTCATTACACTTTTCCTCGCCTCTCCTCCTCTGTCCATCTCCACCATCATTCTCCTCTCCTTAGCCTTCTCCCTTCCCCTTCTTCCACTGTCCTTTCCTTCTCCTCTTTTTCCACCACCCTTCCTCTCTTCACTTTGCTCCTTCCCAAACCTCTCCTTCTTCAGCTCTTATTCCTTCCCCCTCTCCCCGCCTCTCATTTCCTTCCTATCCTTCCCCTTTCCTCCCATCTCAGTCACTGTTTAGCGTTTCCTTCTCCTCTTGTTTTCATGTTGGCGTTTCTTACTCCTTTTTAAATTTTTGCCTATCCTTCCACTCCCCGCTGCTCATTATCCCTACTCTTCCACTCCCATCTCCTGCCCTCCCCTACCTTCCACTTCTCTCCTGTCCTCTCTTTACCTTTTTATATACTACCATTCCTCCATCATCTTACCATATTTCTCTTTCTGCCTCTTTCCCTCATCTCTCCCCTCCTCTCCTTTTTCCCCCTTTCCGGTTCACTAATCCGTGGACCTCGTTAAAGCGTCGTATACCATTATATTGGTCGTTAACACAGAGGCCGGGAATATGCTTAGTGTGTACACCAGACAGTTAAACGTGTGTGTGTGTGTGTGTGTGTGTGTGTGTGTGTGTGTGTGTGTGTGTGTGTGTGTGTGTGTGTGTTTAACATTCTAACACCGTGCAATTAACTCAGGCCAACAAAGCGTAGAGTTTGTAGCACTGAAGCAGCCTCATGACCATACCAAAACACTACAAAGATTGCACCATCAACGCCATTTCCAAAGCCCGTGAAATTACTCTTGTTTCACGAGAGGTTCCTTGTGTACATGGTAAAGAACGGAACACAATTAACCCCTTCGGCCAGAGGACGTAGTTTTTATAGTGTTGCTTTTACTCTTGATTTGCTCAGCTTGGGATAGATTTCCTGAACAATTGGAATTACATACAGCCTTCATTATATCCTTCATAACCAGGGAGCTCTACTAACCTGAATAAAAATTGTCAGTGCTACAAAATTACAGCAAAATGACGACATCGTACTGAGGTTTGGTGACACACACGCACACACACACACACACACACACACACACACACACACACACACACACACACACACACACACACACACACACAATTTTCTGAGCTTAGTTTTACGTCCGAGATCATTAGTATATGAGTTTGTGAATTCAGGTGAATGAGAGGAAGTTGTCATACAAGCTGGAGAGTTGTGGAATTGGGAAAGGGGAATAGGTTGGAAAAACGTAGAGACGGAAGTAGATAATACATGAAAGATGGGGTAACAGAGAGTGAGTGAGTGCAACAGAGTCAGTGAGGCAGAGAATGAATAATATGAGAAAAAAAAAACGAGTGAGAGAATGAGAGTTAGTGAGAGGAAAGGGGAACGAAGGGAAAAACTATAAGTGACTATATAGGATGGAACGAATGAGTTAAAGAGGGTAGGTGGGTAAATGAGTAAGCGAGTGACTGAGCAAGAGTGAGTGAGAGAGGGATACACTGAGTGAGTGAAGGAATGAGTAGGAGTGAAAAAGAGTGTGAATGAGTGGTCGAGGAAGAGTGAGCGAAGGAAAGGTGATGAGTACATGAGGGGAACACAGAAAGTGCAAGTGAATGAGTGAGGAAATGACTGGAAGCGAACAACAAGGAGGGGAGGCAGTGACGGCCAGAAAAAAAAGGAAAAGAAAAGAAAGCAGTAGAACGGTAAGAGGAGAAAAAAACACGACTTTTTTTAAAGTTAATATCAGTTATAAAAATACAAGCAACTCGCATATCAAATACCCATTTCTCTCTCTCTCTCTCTCTCTCTTTCTCAAGAACTCGTACAACTGCACTCCACACACACACACACACACACACACACACACACACACACACACACACACACACACACACACACACACACACTGTCCTAATTTCTTTAATCAATATAAAGCCGATAACGAAGAAAGAGGCGCCAATGCCACCCTCTACTGTATGCATGGAATTGATCGGTGATGAACCATATTATACCGTATTTATCTATCTGTCTGCCTATCTACCTTTCTGTTCATCTACCTATCTATCTATCTAACTATAGTCCTGGAAAGAGTTTTGTCTTCGTTACCAATCTTTTTCCTCTTTATTGTATCACTTGTTACGCCACTTTTCTTTCCTCTCCACTTGTAAATTCTCGGATGTCCTTTTTTTCGTTTCTCTCCTGCCCACCAACACCACCTCTTCTCTCCGCCTATTCCCACTCCTACTTCTTCTCTCTCTCTCTGCTTTCCTATTTCACATATTCTTCCCTCTCCGTCCTTCGCTTCTCTCCCCTCTCCCACTTTTCTCACTCTCCTTTCCCTCTCCCATTTCCCCTTCATCTCCAACTTCCCTCCCCTTTTCCACTTATCTCCCATCTCCCCCTTCACCCTTTCTCCCTTCGTGTCTCTCCCTTTCCCTGACATCTCATTATTACTTTCTCTTCCACGTCTCCTCCATTTCTCACGTTTCTCTCTCTCCTTTCCACTTGCCATCTTTACGTCTCCTTCTCTTTTCCTCTCCTTTCTCTTTCTCCTTTCTCACTCCTCTTTCATCGTCAACTTTCCTTTCCTCCCTTCATTTCTCTCCTACTTTTATTTTCCTCCCTTTCCCTCCCAGCTTTTTCCCTAACCTCTTGCACTCCTTCACGGGGAAAATCACAAACCAACAGAGAAAATAGCCGCTCTGAAGCCATCATGTGGGCTTGGAATGGAATTCGTTTTCCAGGTGCTGGCAGGCGAGAAGCAGAAAGTAAGGAAAAAATCGTAAAATCGCTTTCAGGGCATCATTTTGGTTTGGAAGTACATACACTCGTGCCATTATTTATCCAAGTACTGCATTCGTATTCCACGCAAAGTGCTGGTTCTCTTAAGAGAGAGAGAGAGAGAGAGAGAGAGAGAGAGAGAGAGAGAGAAATATAGGTAAAATTGGGAACCCATATGTGAATAAGAACCGGTGTCCCTTTGAAGGCACCGTTTTGCCTTACAAATATATAGGCCTATCGTCGTAATAAAACAGAGAGGGAAGACTATGCAACTCCCCACTCTTTATCTTTAGCTCAACAGGAAATGTTTAGCCTGCACTCCACTATACTTAAAGCAATTAGCAGCGAGGCAGACAAGTCAAACTTCTTATATTTTCCACCACACGTTTCAATGATGACGTCAAACACTAGGGAGGTTGCCTATCTCATCGCTGTCTTTTGCGTAATAGTAAGTTCCTTTATGTTAGTGCTCTAGACAAAGCGTTAGTGAGCTTAACTTCACACACACACACACACACACACACACACACACACACACACACACACACACACACACACACACACACACACACGTCGAAAACATAACACCTGCTTTCGCTTCGCCGGCGCTGGTGTAAAGTGAGTTAATATGCGAAAATCATAACGCAGCAACGTAAGTAAGTGTTTTCAAATATATACATATAATACACGACTGGAACCGCCTCGAGTAGTACGGTTGTCACGTTTCTATTCATCGCCATCTCAGGTGTTGTGGAAGAAGGTCAAGGGAACGAAAACAAACAAGGGACTGGGATTGATGTACAACACAGTGACACACTTTATAATTCCATTCTTGTTACCTCCAGTTAATTTCACTCAAGAATACTAATACTGGTATCACTAACCCTTTCATGCCCGGAATAACAGCATTCGATTTTTATTCAAGCTCGAGTGAGTCATAGGAGCCGGAGAATGTTAGGATGCAATGCTTAATACGAGGTTTAAGGAGTTTATGGTGTCATCCGGTCACCATTGATCCATTCATCACCATCCACAGAATTGCTTATGTAAAATGGTCGAGGGAATGACAGGGGGCAACCTACTGGGATTTGCGCTTCAATCTTCCTTCCTCCAGACGATTTTATTCAGGTCACGGGAAGTTATCACTCATCCATTCATCATCATCGCTAGTACTCGTATTATTATCATCGCCCGCCTTTGATAACACGAGGCTATAAAGATCGTGTGTGTGTGTGTGTGTGTGTGTGTGTGTGTGTGTGTGTGTGTGTGTGTGTGTGCTGAAAAACTATCTCGAAAAGTTGAGGACGAATTTTTACCACATTCAGGAAATAGCAACGATGTGGATCTGCACAAGCCTATTACTTTTGGTGAGGATTTAATCAGAGACGACCGAATGCCAGCCGCAATGTAGTTTTTGATGTGGATTGGGTTTTTGTGAAACGGGGTGACTGAATTTCGTAGAGTTTTGAGAATTTTCCTCAAATATTGGTTTGTAGTTTATTGAGTGTGGTAGGGAAAGTATTTGGAAGAAATATTATAGAGAAAGTAAGAGAGATATCAGAAGTCCTAGTGAGTGATGAGCAGGGTGGCTCTAGGAGTGGCAGAGAATGTGTGGATCAAATATTTGCAGTGAGACAGATAGCAGAGAAGGCTTGTGAGAAGGACCATAAGGTGTTTATGGCATTCATGGATCTGGAAAAAGCATGCAACAATGTGGACATAGAAGGACTGTGGAAAGTTTCGCGAATGTACGATGTAGATGGTAAGCTGCTAGGTGCCGTCAAGAGTTTTTCTGATGGTAGTGAAGCATGTGTAAGGGTTAATGGACATCTAAGTGAGTGGTTCACGATGGATGTGGACGTGCGACAAGGATGTGTGATGTCCGCATAGTTGTTCAGAATATATATGGATGGGGTAATGACAGAAGTAAAAACACGAGTAATGGAGAGAGGGATGGCGTTGGTTATGAATGGTGATGGATGGAATATCTCAAATTTCCTGTATGCTGATGATGCAGTACTGTTTCCAAATACCAGACAAGAACTTGGTAGTCTAGTGCAGAGTTTTGCTGATGTCTGTGAGCGTCGTGCCTTGAAAGTAAATGTAGAAAAGAGTAAAATGATGGTTATTGGGAGAGAAGGTGACTTCCGGTGCTATGTTACAGTGAAAGGAGAAAGACTGGAATTGGTGAGAGTTCAAATACCTGGGCACAGTGATAGAAGAGAGAGGAAAATGTGCAAAAGAAGTGGAAAGCAGAGTGACACAAGGAAGAAAAGTAGCTGGTGCAATGAAGGCCTTGATAAGAAACAGAGGCTTGAGTTGCAGCTGCACGAGGCTTACATGAAGGAGTGTTAGTGCCAACTTTAACATATGGATGTGCGACTATGGTGTGGCATGAAAATGAAAAGTCAAGAGTAAGAGCAGTGGAGATGGGACTGCTGAGGAATGTATGTGGAATACAGAGGGTGGATAGGATACGAAATTGATTCGTGAAAGATGTGTTGTGAGGAAGTCGGTGGACACCAAAATAGAAGGGAGTGTACTGAGATGGTATGGTCATGTAGAGAGAATGGATAACAATAGAATGGTGAAAAGGGTATATCTGAGCGAATTTGAAGGAGGGAGGAGGCGAGGTAGGCGAAGGAGAAGATGGAGAGATATGGTGGATGAGTGTGTGAGGATGAGAGGTTTGGAAGTCGGTGAGGCTAGGGAACTGACAAGAGATCGAGCTGGCTGGATGAATGTTGTGAGGAGAAGTGCATGATCAGCGATTTGGCACCCCTTTTTAGCGTGGCAGCGTCCGGATTTACTCTATCGGATACGTTTATGTGAAGTTACAGAACGTGGTGAATGTTTTTGGCGTATCCGATAGAGCCAGGATTCCGGGGGCTTGAATGATGAGTGAATGGAAGAGTGGCCGATTGGGTTAGGCAAATTTAGGCTGTCTGGACACTGCTACATCTCACCCTGCCCCATGGTGGCAAAGGAGGTCCGGATGATGATGATGATGATGAGTTAGCTTGTACTGTACCTAAGCCAATAATATATTTTGGCCGGACGATTAGCATTCGGCCCCCGAAAGCTTTTGTTTTATTCATGGAGGAACAAAAACGTCAACAGATTGTGATTAAGGTCATTCCTTCTCCCCCCCCCCTTTTTTTTGGTTTGACCTTTTACCCTCTTTTTTTCTTCTTTTATTTATTTACCTATTTATTCATTATTCAGGGAGGCCAGCGGGAACCACACATGCAAATTTCTGACCGGCAGGATGCAGAGAAAACAAAGCGGCAACATATCTGTATTTGCTGTAAACGCTGATGGGTATTTACATCTGGCTTCAGGGGTTTTCTTCCACCCCCTCTCTCTCTCTCTCTCTCTCTCTCTCTCTCTCTCTCCCCACCCCACTTGCCTTTGTCCGCTTCCTACCACGGCGTCGTAAAAGGATGCCATACCTTTGTTTTCCTCCTTATTCTCTCTCTCTCTCTCTCTCTCTCTCTCTCTCTCTCTCTCTCTCTCTCTCTCTCTCTCTCTCTCTCTCTCTCTCTCTCTCTCTCTCTCTCTCTCTCTCTCTCTCTCTCTCTCTCTCTCTCTCTCTCTCTCTCAACAAAGCTTCATCGCAGTTCTTCAACTCTGTCTTGTTCTCTCGCTCTTTTCAATACTCTAACGAACCTGTCCTCACCCCCTCTTTTTTATTTATTTTTTGTTCCCTCACTACCCCATCTCTCTCTCTCTCTCTCTCTCTCTCTCTCTCTCTCTCTCTCTCTCTCTCTCTCTCCCATACAATCATACATTATTCTCCCCATCCCAGCACCAACAAGGAAATGCTTTTTACCTCGTCTCATTTTCCGGGTCGTACCTACTAACCTGACTCATTATTTTTTGTTCCCAGGGTAAGCGTAACAGAGAGAGAGAGAGAGAGAGAGAGAGAGAGAGAGAGGAGGTGAATAGGAAGAAAGTGGGAAAGAAAAGAAGGCAAAGAAAAGAAAAACAACATAGAGGCCTATGAATACAGAAGAAATATTAGGAAGAGAAGAGGAAGGAAGGATATATAAGGAGACAAAGTAGGGCTGGGAAACATAATAACAGTAACAACAACAAATATAATAATAATAATAATAATAACACTAATAATAACAACAATAATAATAATAATAATTAGGATAATAATAATAACAATAATAATAATAATCAAGTAGAGGGAAAAAACAGATATGACACTGAGTTTATAAATACAGAAAATACATGTTAGGAAGACTAGGACAGAAAAGAAGAGAAATAGGAATGAATACAATTAAGAGGAAGGGAAAGAAAGCACAAAAGGAGATGACGCAGCAATGTGTAATATATATACAGGGAAAATATGTATGAATCCTTTCATTTCGAAGATGTGTGATTTTAGTGTATTCTTGCTGCCCCCGCCAACATGACCCAGCTGTGGACAGAACTACGGACGTGGGTGGGGTTGATGTAATACTCATTTCCTTTTTACAAGATGTTTCTCCAAAGCTAATTTAAATCACCCAGTTGGAAACCAGATGAGAGAGAGAGAGAGAGAGAGAGAGAGAGAGAGAGAGAGAGAGAGAGAGAGAGAGAGATCGTAATGAAGTGGTTATAAAGTAAAGGAAGTTGACACTTATTTCTCTACACTATTCCATTTTTACTTTTTTAATGCCCCTTTAGGATCGACATCCAAGTATTATTTTCTTAAAACTCCTTCTAGCACTCACTGAATTATTTAAGTTCCATATTAAGTATTACCGGTGCACTTATAAAATGGGAGAATACTCTATGGGTATATGAGATGATGTAATTTTGTAACACTGATGCGCCATTGCCATACAAACCAGTGGACAGTTTGACCACAACGGTTTGATGTGACTGTGCCTTGGTTTTGTTCAATAAACGTATACACAAGAAGGAAGGAAGAAGAATGACCCAACTTAAAGACGAATCAGGGAACTTGTAGAAGGGTACGGAGAAGCACGAGGGATTCCCAAGATTATAAAATATCATATTATTAACAACTTAACTGCTCTCTCTCTCTCTCTCTCTCTCTCTCTCTCTCTCTTTCTGTTCGTGTCCATTTTCCCTCCGTTCATCTCCTCTCCATAATCATATGCTTTTTTCATTTCTTTTTCTTTCCTGGAGTTTCCTCCAGGAAACTCCATGAAAGAAAGGCTTTAGGAAGGGAAGAGGTTGTGTAGATCAGATATTCATTCTCAGATCTTTAGTGGAAAAGTTTCTAGAGAAGGGAAAGAAGTTGTATGCGGCTTTCATGGATTTGGAGAAAGCATATGACAGGGTGGATAGACTAGGATTGTGGAAAGTGTTAAGAATATATGGAATAGATGGAAAGTTGTTGAATGCTGTGAAGAGTATGTACGATGGTGCGAAGGCTGCAGTGCGTGTGGATGGTGAACTAAGTGAATTTTTCTCTTTGAAAGTTGGGTTGAAACAGGGATGTGTCATGTCTCCATGGTTGTTCAATCTGTACATGGATGGGGTAATAAAAGAGGTACAAGGTAGGGTAGTGGATGTTGGAGTGGCCCTGGTGAGAGAGGATAGTGTTTGGAAACTCCCTGTACTGTTGTTTGCAGGTGATACCGTGTTGTTGAGTGAAGACGAAGGGGAGCTGCAAGGCTTGGTGGATGAGTTTGAGAGAGTGTAAGAAACGGAATCTAAAGGTGAATGTAGGGAA
Source organism: Coenobita brevimanus (assembly GCF_032717465.1). Lineage (NCBI taxonomy): Eukaryota > Metazoa > Arthropoda > Malacostraca > Decapoda > Coenobitidae > Coenobita > Coenobita brevimanus. The sequence continues at coordinate 14,016,107 of NC_137016.1, forward strand.
GAGTAAAGTGATGGTCTTTGAGAGAGGTGAAGTCAGTGAATGTACAGGGAGGTTGGATGGTGAGGAATTGGAAAATGTGAGTACATTTAAGTACTTGGGTAGTGTGATGAGTAAGGATGGAGGTTTGGAGGGTGAAGTGCTTGAAAGGGTACAGCAGGGAAGAAAGGTTGCTGGTTCTTTGAAAGCAGTGATAAGAAACAGGGAAGTGAGCATGGAAGTGAAAAAGTTACTACATGACAGTATTGTGATACCAACTCTAACGTACAGAAGTGAAGCTTGGACGTTGTTGGAAGGACACAAGTCAAGAGTGAGAGCCGTGGAAATGAGTTATTTAAGAGGAGCCTGTGGAGTCACATGGAGAGACAGGCTGACGAATGAGGATATAAAAGAGCGCTGTGGTGTTGATGTGGATGTGATAGGAAGCGTTATGAGGAACACACTGAGGTGGTTTGGCCATGTGGAGAGGATGGAGGGTGAAAGACTGACGAAGAGAGTGTATGTGAGTGAGGTGGAGGGGGAAAGAGGGAGGGGGAGGCCGAGGATGAGATGGAGGGATGGGGTGGAGAGGTATATGAGAGAGGGGGGTGTGAGTTGGGAGCAGGGGAGTGAAATGGCGGGGGACAGGGCGACTTGGAGGCGATTTGTTTGTGGCCACCCCAAACGGGATTGAGGCGTCTGGCAATAGATAGATAGATAGAGTTTCCTCCCCGACTTCAACTTCATCTCCACTTTCCATCGTTTCCTTATTCCTTCTTTTCATTTCCTTATTATCAATCCCTCCTCCCTGCAACCCCTTCTTTCACCTTCCCTTTGTTTCATCTCATTAGATCCTATTTCCCATCTTCTTTCCTTCTTCTTTCACCTGCATCCCTTCTTCTCACCTTCCATCTACCATCCCTTCATCCTCGTTTCACTTCCCCTCTCATCTCCATCACTCCCTCGCCACTCCTCACCTCCCATCCATCTTAACTAAAACTCCATCATCACCTCCACCCATGCCCCTCCCCCAGCCAGGTGTTGTGAGGCAGGCCAGGTAACTACATTAAACTTTATAATTACTTAAGGCATTGTGTCGCTACTGCCTACCTTCCTCCTCAACCCCTCACCCTCACGGCCAACAATGTGATGGCAGGTCAAGTGGAGGCGGTGAGGGGTCAACCCAGGTCATAATAACACCAGAGTAAATATGTGGGCCTAATAAGCCAACAGGAGATTAGGAAGAGAACGTAATTGTGCAAGGAGCAGATATATGGATGTGATAAAGCAGTGATGATGATGATGATACCTAACACACACACACACACACACACACACACACACACACACACACACACACACACACACACACACGTGCGATGATGATGGGGAAGAAGTAAGAGAGAAAGGGAAGAAGAAGGGAAGAGGGTGATGGTGTGAATAAGGGAATAGAACTGAGAGGAAAGAGAAAGAACTGAGAGAAGAGAAAAGTATGAATAAAGAATTGGAAGGAGAGAGGAAGGGGAAAGGAGGAGTGAATACAGAATTGGAAGGGGAGAGGAGGAGTGTGGGGCAACGGAGAGAGAGAGAGAGAGAGAGAGAGAGAGAGGGTGAATAAACAAAGTGAGGGGGTAAGAAGATGAACGAGAAGGACGGGAAACATGGGAAAAAGGAGTACAGGGAAAGGGGAGGAACAGGAGAGGAAGAGAAAGAGCGGGGCGAGAGAAACAGCGGAGGGAGAGAAACAAGGAAAGAACAGAGGAGGAAAAGGAACTGAGGAGGAGGGGAAGCTAGAGTGGAAGAAGACCTGCGGAGGAAGAATTGGGGAGACACAGTAACAGAGGGGAAAGAGAAAATGCCGAGAAATTACGTAAAGACAGAGAAAGGAAAACAGAGAGGGAGGATTCGAGGAGAGAGGGAGAGCGAGGAAAGAAGAGGAAAACAAGAGATCGAGGAGAGAAGAGGAAGAGGAAAGAGAGCGTGGAAGATTAAACTATTATCTAAAGGATATGAGGCAGGTGGGGAGAGGGAGAGCAATAATGAGGAGATCGAGGGACGGATTCGAAGATGTGGAGATAGGTGAAAGAAAAGTTAGGGTAACAGAGGATAGGACGAAGACGAGGGTGAGATGGTGAAGCTGGGGAGGAAGGGAGGTGGAAAGAAAGAGGAAGGGAGATGTAGAGAAGGTGAAAGGAACAGGAAGAAGGAGGAAGGTAACTGGAGAGAGGAGAAGGGAGGGAGTTGGATAGACGGAGGTAGAAACAGGGAGGAGGAGGGAGAGGGATAGAGGGATGGAGAGGACAGGAGGAAGGAGAGAGAGTGGGAGGGTGACGAGGTATGTAGTAATAACTATGGTGAAAGCCGTTTATGACTCTAAAAATGTCAGTCTTTGTAACTGCATATGTAACTTGAAACTGACACTGCCATCAAAGGCAATGCAAAACAGAGTAAAAGCATGTTGCAAATGCATGTGAACAATTGCATTAATGGCAGTAACGACATATAATAGTTAATTAAAGCAGATAGGTAGAGACGGGGAGGTAGAGGGGGCGAGAGGAGGCTGGGTGAGGGAGAATAAGAGAGGGAGAGGGACAGGGTAGGAATACCTGGTGGCGTGGGTGTAGGAGGGAATGTGAGGGAGGGATGCAGGGCTGGAGGAGTAGGGGAGGAGCCATGGGAGTTGTGGAGATGGAGGGGAGGGGAGGAGTGGAAGAGGGAAAGGGAGGACAGGGGAAGTGGTGGAGGGAAGGAGGGGAGAAGGCAATTGTAAAAACCACATTGAGAGCTGGTGTGACCAGGTGTGTAGAACGTTTGGCGTGTGTGTGTGTGTGTGTGTGTGTGTGTGTGTGTGTGTGTGTGTGTGTGTGTGTGTGTGTGTGTGTGTGTGTGTGTGTGTGTGTGTGTGTGTGTGTGTGTGTGTGTGTGTGTGTGTGTGTGTGTGTGTGTGTGTGTGTGTGTGTGTGTGTGTGTGTGTGTGTGTGTGTGTGTGTGTGTGTGTGTGTGTGTGTGTGTGTGTGTGTGTGTGTGTGTGTGTGTGTGTGTGTGTGTGTGTGTGTGTGTGTGTGTGTGTGTGTGTGTGTGTGTGTGTGTGTGTGTGTGTGTGTGTGTGTGTGTGTGTGTGTGTGTGTGTGTGTGTGTGTGTGTGTGTGTGTGTGTGTGTGTGTGTGTGTGTGTGTGTGTATTATTCACAGTGGCTCTAGACTCTATGAACCCCAGATTCTCATTACCCAGGTCTGCTCATTTGTCCTCTTTTCTTCAACTTCATCCTATATTTCCCAATTTCTCAAGCTATCCCATCCCTCTTTTCTTCAGCCTGTCCTTACTTCCATCAAGACGTCCGAATAACATCCACAGAACATCCTCCACTCAATTGAGAGAATAATTTTATTTTCACCGATTATTTAAGAGCAATATTTCTTAGTTTATGCATGTACCGACGATCCCATTTTTGTGGCTATATAAAGCAGTACTGGTTTATATTATCTGTTCAATTAGCAAAATAATGTTCAGCATCCTCCTTCTCCTCCTCCTCCTCCTCTTCACCATCATCATCATCATCATCATTCACTGTGTATCATGTATCCTCTACTCACGCTCTAGCCAGTAAAAACACTTAGCCATAAAAATCATTAGCATCAACGGTTCACACACAAGTGTTATGTAAAAAAAAAAAAAAAAAAAAAACTGTCATAATTTCAACTCCCCATGTATATCGCACAAAGGCGTGGATTTTCTCCCTTTTTCTGCGCAACATGAAAGAATATACAATGTTTGTTGGGACGGACAGAACAACTGCAGAAATGAGTCCAGATTTTTCGCTCAAATTACATGTGAACAGAGGCAGACAGCGGTCACCACAGGCACACTATCAGTCTCTCTTGCTATGTCATTGTTGCCCAGGGTGCGTTATAACAGTTCATTCTCTCACCCTCTCTCTCTCTCTCTCTCTCTCTCTCTCTCTCTCCATCAGGCAGGTAGGCAGTCTACTCTCTTCAGAGACTGAAATAATATTCACCTCTGCTGCTGTGTGTTGGCTCCACTGGTCCTGTCTCGACACCGTCAGTCCATCTAAGCCATTTATGTCCGTGTCATTACTCTCATCTACTCCCAGGTAACCTCGACGGATAGTAGGAAATAATATTTGCCACATAATCAGGGAGACTTTATGAGAGGAAACTTAATGTGGGATACATAACGAAATTTCACAGTGACTCCCTACGTATATTCAATTGTTTATATTTACCGGTCAGGTTACCTTAGGGTGCATGTATGATGGAACAGTGACCCAACTGTGCTGTACACTACATATCCCAAACATGGACCTTAAAACTTAAGGACCGGAAACGACAGGTTGTGTTAAAAATGAAGTGTCTAAGGTTTTACGTGGGAAAAGATGCTCTGACAGAATTTGAAATAACACAGTGAGAGGTGTGGAAGTACACTAGTGTAACTGAAAGAGCATATCAGTGTGTGCTGAAGTGATATGGCCATATGAATACACACACACACACACACACACACACACACACACACACACACACACACACACACACACACACACACACGACAACCAAATAACATCCCTCTTACACCACACTACAAACGGATATGAGGAAAACACGGAGCAAGGGATGGAGGATCTGGGAGGGGGGGGGGGAGGAAGAAGAGGCGGAAGCGGAGAAGGAAGAGGAAGAGGAGCAGAATGAAAACATTACTCTTAAACCATACAACAAATAGATATTAGGCAAGCACAGAAAAGAGATGGAGGAGTAGGGAAAGGGGAGGAGTATAGAGGAGGAGAAAGAAGGGGAAACGCAGCAGGATGAAAGGGGTGAGAAAGAAAAACGGTGCGAAGTAGGCAATGAAACATGGTGGCATGGTGAGGAATGGCGGAAGAATGAGGAAGAGATGAGGAAGGGGTGAGGCAGAGATGAGGCAGGGGTGAGGCAGGGCACACACACTAGAGGGGACGGAAAGCTATGTCACCTCCAGGTCACCGTTGCCTCTTACCTCACCATCTTGGCTGAGACCAAGGGATGGATGGAGGAAGTGGGAGGTAAGGAGAATTTGGAGGAGCAAGAGCAGGCAGAAAAGGGAATTGAGGAAGGAAGACGAGCGGAAAGAGGACGAGTTACGAGTAGAAAAAAAGAGTAAAGAATAAGAAAAGGGGAAGAGACCACCAAGACAGAATAAAAGCAGGGAAGAATGAAGAATAACAAGAAGCTGTGCCAAGCCACAGCAAACTCAACCGCGGCAGTCATTTTGATGCCGATGTATAAACACAACAGGATATGTAGTCAAAGATGTCACATATCAAGTTTGTTGTAAATCGGCTGAAAACTGACGATTCTGCGCCCATCTGAAATTTCAGGCCCCACCCACCTGACACTGACCCCTACCGCTAACTGGGGGATGACCCCTCTTGATGTAATGAGACATGTTATAGGATGCATATGTGAAAGATGCACCTTTAGGTTTTGGTTCATGTCGATATGACGAAACTAAAAGGATTTATGGAGAAAAAACTTCTTACCCTTATTTTTTTTTAAACATTTTTGGGGCCTACAGCCTGGGCCTTGGGCCAATTAGGCCCAATATTTAATCAAATGATAAGACGGCCATAGCCCATTATTCTTGTAATTTTAGTCAAATTGCACCAGTAGTTTTCGCTTAAAGTTCTGAACAGACAGACAAACCGAGTCAAAACAATACCCGTCCCCGAGCCCCTCCAGGGCGGGGACGGGTAATAAGTAGGAAAGAACGATGAACCAGAATGAATCGAGGAACACACACACACACACACACACACACACACACACACACACACACACACACACCAAACCCCCTCAAGTAGAAGGCTTCTTTCCGAGAGAAGCACCCTCCAAAACTGTGAGCGTGCAGATATTCCCCCCCCCCTCTCTCTCTCTCTATCTATCTATCTACCTCTCGCTCGCTCGCTCGCTCCATTCCTGCCACTCGAATTCTTCCACTGACGGGCCAACTTTTTAGTATCAATATCCACCTTCTGATCACCCAGTAAAACTTCCCCCAATAATATTGCCTTACCAGCTGCTGCGTCCTTTATTCCTCATGGTAAGTTCCACGGAGGTAGTGGTGGGTGGGGAGGGAGCTATTTTCCTTAATATCTTTTTCATTGTGGTATTTCGATTCATTCTTTCTTTTATAGTTTCTGTGTCATGGGTGAGATTCATAAATTCCCGATCAGTTTCATGAGAGAGAGAGAGAGAGAGAGAGAGAGAGAGAGAGAGAGAGAGAGAGAGAGAGAGAGACAGACAGACAGACAGACAGACAGACAGAGACAGAGAGCGAGAGAGAGAGAGAGAGAAGGGGGAAGGCAGAGAGGGGTGGTAAAGTGAGTGAATGTAAAGTCTTTCTTTTTATTTTTTAAGGAAATGGAGAACGTAGAACTTCCCGATGCCTAAAAATCTCTGTCAAAACAAAATCATGGGTATGAAAGCTTTTCCTTCCATTTTTCTTGCACTTTATTTTTCTTATTTTGCACGGACGACAAGAAAGGCGGAGTTCATCAACTTGCCATGTCACTGTTCTTCCTGGAAATGATAATGGTAGTGAGGCGAGGGAGTTGGTGGTCATTGTGGTTGTGGGTCTGGCCCTGAACACCTTGGTGAAATCAAGGGCTTGTATTCTTGTCGGCGTGGTAGGTTTTATACCACCTCCTTTGCAATTTATTTTGCACTAGCAGAGGTACCCGGCATTGCTGAGGCATCGCTTATTGATACGTAGTTTCTGTAAATAAACACTAAAGTACTGTACACTGTGGAGCCATACTGCCTATGAGTGAGATGGCGACATAACCAATGGATAACTGCAGTTACTGTGACGTCGAATGTTTAGTCAATTTTAGATAAGATAGTGGTGAAATGAGCTACATATGCGTCACCATTAAAAAGCCATATCACAATATTATTCCTAAAACCGAGATTTCGACTACACCCAGCAAAGCACATATGTAGGTTACTCATCAACATGTAAATACTTTAACTATACCTCTCCGTCACTGGCACTCCACTCACTGCCCCTGACCCCCCCCCTCCTCCTTACACACACACACACACACACACACACACACACACACACACACACACACACACACACACACTCACGTACAGTAAACAGTCATTCTTATTTGGACAGTTAAGGAACGGGAACACGAGCTTGAATTCCAAAGGAACACTTTTCCTTGCGAGAAGAACTGCTTGACAGAATCGAGTTTCTACATCACCTGTCGACAGAGGTCAGTGTAGGGATTGCTTTAAGGGGACCCCAAAGATGGTCAAAAATATATGTAAATCGCACCTTTAACTCATATGCACACTATCCGACAACACATTTATCCTTTCACCAACCATCATACCCACCTCGTGGCAAACAGTGGAGTTCGGATGCCTTTCAAGGATAAAATATTATCTCCAAATGTCTTCTCCTATATCTAAATATTCATTGAGGGAAAACATTATCAACAATACTTAGATTTACATATAGCGGTAAAGTATTATCTCCAACATTTACATGATTTACGCTGTACATCATTCAGCCACAATGACACCTGACGCAGCATAAAGAGTACACCTTGTGCCTGTTGGAGGTAAAATAATATGTCAGAACGCTTGGCATTTCGGGCGAGGGTGTATCAGATTCTGGTGGACAAATCTGCATCCGCTTAAATGTTATCCTTGCCCTGAGGCGGGGGTGTGGAGGGGGAGAGGAAAGGGGAGGGAGGGAGGAGGGGACGAGGACCATGTGAGGGGGGAAAGGTGTATGAGTTGGGGGAGGAGCTGAGCTTTAGAGGGCGGGGGGAAGAAATAAGGGAGAGGGAGTAGGTAAGATGTATTAGAGGAAGAGGATAGAGATTTTACTTGGCATAAATAAAGACTAAAGCATGAAGGAATAGAATATAAGAGAAAATGGATGAAAAAGAAGAAAGAAAATGAAGCATAAGGTGAAGAAGAAGAAGAAGCAAACGAACAGGAACAACAACAGCAGCAGCAACAACAACAACAACGGCAATACATCTATCAGTCAGATGAAGTTATTCAGTCAACACAAAATCAGTGCAGCACGCAACGAAAAGGCTAAATTGGCTCTTCTAATTTAATTGTGATAGATATTTTTTTCATAACTTCATTTAAGTTGTACTTCAAGAGTCTGTTGTTTATTCTGTGTCTCACTAAAACTAGAAAGGCAGTGTGTAAAAGGTCGAACAAAAGAGTTGCCTTGATGCTAAGAACAGCTTGATCAGCATTACTGGTGTTTTGGAGAATGTGTGACTCAGGAAGAGCGCAACAATGAGGCTGTGTCCTTGGCTCTGTGCTGCATACTGACTGAGGTTAATGACAAAGACGGTATGTAATGACGTAATGATATTAGTCTACACATAATCACATACGAACACATATACGTACACACAGTTCCTGTGCATGACTATTATAGTTGGTCTGTGTGACTTCCTACCACCTCCACCTTACAGATTTATATGTATGAATACCCTATCTATACACTCTTTTCGTCAGTCTTTCACCCTCCATCCTCTACACATGGCCAAACCACCTCACATCCACACCACAACGCTCCTTTATATCCTCATTCGTCAACCTGTCTCTCCATGTGACTCCACAGGCTCCTCTTAAATAACTCATTTCCACTGCTCTCACTCTTGACTTGTGTCCTTCCAACAACGTCCAAGCTTCACTTCCATACGTTAGAGTTGGTATCACAATACTGTCATGTATTAACTTTTTCACTTCCATGCTCACTTCCCTGTTTCTTATCACTGCTTTCAAAGAACCAGCAACCTTTCTTCCCTGCTGTACCCTTTCAAGCACTTTACCTATCAAACCTCAAATCCTTACTCATCACACTACCCAAGTACTTAAACGTACTCACATTTTCCAATTCCCCACCATCCAACCTCGCTGTACATTCGTTGACTTCACCTCTCTCAAAGACCATCACTTTACTCTTCCCTACATTCACCTATAGATTCCGTTTCTTACGCACTCACCCAAACTCATCCACCAAGCCTTGCAGCTCCCCTTCGTCTTCACTCAACAACACAGTATCATCTCCAAAAAACGTTACAGGGAGTTTCCAAACACTCTCCTCTCTCACCAGGGCCACTCCAACATCCACTACCCTACCTTGTACCTCTTTTATTACCCCATCCATGTACAGATTGAACAACCATGGAGACATGACACATCCCTGTTTCAACCCAACCTTCAAAGAGAAAAATTCACTTAGTTCACCATCCACACGCAATGCAGCCTTAGCACCATCATACATACTCTTCACAGCATTCAACAACTTCCCATCTACTCCATATATTCTTACAGTAATACTTTCCACAATCCTTATCTATCCACCCTGTCATATGCTTTCTCCAAATCCATGAAAGCCGCATACAACTACTTTCCCTTCTCTAGAAACTTTTCCACTAAAGATCTCAGGATGAAAATCTGATCTACACAACCTCTTCCCTTCCTAAAACCTCCCTGTTCTTCTCCAACTAACTCCTCTGTTCTTTCTCTAACTCTGTCAATAAGTATCCTACCATACATATTTCCTATTATACTAAGAAGACAAATGTTCCTATGATTACCACACACTTCTTTTTCCCCTTTCCCTTTGTACAAGGGAATAATTATACCTGACTTCCAATCCTCCGGGACTCTACCTTCCTCCCAGGCCAATCTGCACATCTTCCACATCCATTCTACTACAATCTCTCCCCCAAGCTTCAGCATTTCACCACACACTTCATCAATACCTGGGTCTTTCCCCAATTTAACTTTCTTCATGGCTTCCACAACTTCTATCCTACTGATTTCTTCCTGTCTTCTCACTTCCCTCCTTCTCCCAGCCATTCCCCAGCCACTTATACTCGCATTACTTCCATCCTGTACGTTCAACAATTCCTTAAAGTGTTCTCTCCATCTGCTCACTTTTTCTCCCTTCTCCACTAGTAATCTACCATTTTTATCTTTCACTCCCCTGCTAACCTCACTTCCACCCTGTCTTACTCTCTTCACCTCTTTCCAGAACATTTTCTTACAGTCCCTCCACTTTACACTCAAATTCCTTCCAAATTCCTCATCCACTCTCTTCTTACTCTCTCTTACTAATCTTTTCACCTCTCTCTTTCTTTTTACATATAACTCTCTCTTCCGCCTCTCAGCTTCTTCCACGCCCCTATTTCTCATCCATTCATTGTATGCTTTCTTCTTTTGTGCCACAGCCTGTCTCACCTCTTCAGTCCACCACCCTGTTCCTTGCACCCCCCTCCGTCTTCTCTTCCTCCCACACACCACATCACATGCTGCACATATTTCTTCTGTAAATATCCTGCACACACTTTCCACGTCCCCCATCTGCTCCAAGTCATATAAGCCCAATTGTTCCTCCACTTCTCTCTTATATTCTGCCTTTTTCTCATCCTCTTGTAACCTTTCCACTCTCCTTGCAGCTACTCCTTCCTTTCGCCTTTCCCTTCTTCTATTTCTCCATCTTACTTGGATCCTAATTTTGGCCACCACCAAGTAGTGGTCAGAAAGTCCACTCCCCCAACCTCTATAAGCTCTTGCATCCATTACACATCTTCGCATCCTTTCATCCACACACACATAATCAATCATTGTCTTCCTTTCATTCAGTTCACCACCCACCCTTCTTGTCACTCGCCATGTATACCTGTGGATCATTTTATGCCTGAAGAGGGTATTGGCTATCACCAACTCCCTCCCAGCACAAATGTCCACTAACGCACTGCCATTCTCATCTATCTCAGCAGGCACACCCCACTCACCAACTATTCCATCCACCTTCACATTCCCTACTTTATCATTCATATCACCGATCAAAAACACTCTCTCATTCCTTACAAACTTTTCCATACACACTTCCACATTTGTCTAGAACTCTTCTCTCACTCTGCTAGCACGATCCTGCATTGGTGCATTCACACACACAAAATCGCCCACATTTGTATTCCAACTTTCAACCTTACCCACACAATCCTTGAGCCAAGTGATCCATACTGTCTTATGCTCTTCTTCCATCTTTTACTCACAACTATACATACTCCTTCCTTTGCCCTCTCATTCTCACCTACTCCTGCACATATACCCCATCAATATTCCCATTCTCTCACACTTTCTCCTCCATATTGTTTCAGTTATTCCACATACATCCACTTTCGCACCCTCAAGCACCTGGACAATCTCTCTCTCTCTCTTTCACCTCATGATTCGCTCCTCTTACATTCCATGTCGCCAAGTCCTTTGTCCGGTCCTGGGTCGTCATCGTTTGGTCAGTCCTTGTCCGAGGCTTCTTGTTTGTCGTTTTAGTTAGTTGTTTTCCGGGGAGGGGCACAATACCCTATATGCCAATATTATGTTATTTATGCAGTTTATGGCGATATCTGCAAATGCAAATTGTAACTTTAACAGTTCATTGTGTGTGTGTTTGTGTGTGTGTGCAATGATGACTGTATACCCGCGTGTCATTCATTACTTATCAATAATGCAATAAATTCCCGTACGTGCCAGCATGACACCGTGACAGTTTAATTAATTACTCCAGCGGCACACCTGACGGGGCCAGTGTGTGTGACGGCTCTACAGTTACCCCTAACACGACGGACACCTAAACGTGCTGCCAATAAATACGCCAGCGATGAGTTGTGTTGCTTTGTTGGGGGCCTGGCAGAGTAGGTGGGTGGGAGAATCAGTGGGTGGGCAGGTGAGAGGGCACGTGGGTGGCTGGGTGGCCAGGGTAGGTGGGTGGGAGGATGGATGAGTGGGTGGGTGGGTGAAGCGGTAAATGATTGGTTGTGTAGTTGTGATGGGTTGGCAGGTAAAAGGGTAGATGGGTGTAGAGGTTGGTGTGGGTATAGGTCGATGGGTAAGAAGGAGGTGAAGTACGTAGCTGCATGAAAGTGTGCTGGAGAGGTAGGTAACTTGGTGGGTGGGAAAATAGGTAGATGGGTTGGTGCAAAGATAGGTAAATGGACTGGTAGTTAGGTAGGTGAGCAGGCAGAGAGGCAGACAGGCAGGCAAGTAGGTAGGTAAATAAGAGGGTAAGCAGGTGGATGGGTATTTTGATGGATAAATGAGTAACAAGGGGCAGAAGTATGGCACTTCTCCAAATTCCATACGACATTCTGTCAGCATCGGCATTGCTACTGTCACGGGGTTTTTAAATATCACGGTTTTTAAAATAAATGCTAAATATTATTTAATTGATAATAATACTCAATAATATTGAAGAGCAAGGACAATGATTGTCTTGCTACATCAAGCAATGATTCTTTACGCTGGCTTACTTCGCCGATTTTCTCAGAACGAGAATTTATAAACTTTCTCAACAGTACAAAGCAGAGACTAATGACTCAATTGCTGTTTTTTAGTACTGTTAGCCTCTGGAGAAAGTTACTTCACCCCTGACAATAAATAACTAATACTAATAATAATATCAGGTTCTTGCTGATGCTTAACTCCTAGGAGGCACAACGGATTTTAAGCTTAATACACAAGACTGGCCTAAGTACCAGTTATGAAAGGCAAACGTTTATGCAAGCTAGGAGCTATATGGGAAATAAGCTTAATTATGGAGAAATGAAACAAGAGTTTACATTACATTAAGCTCAATAAAAAGAACTGTTAAATTTATTGATTACAAAATAAATTTAACATTACACTTCAAATCAAATTATTGAGATCGCACTCACTCACTCACACAAGAGCTAATTCCTTATGCCTAGGAAAAAAAACACCTTAATTAAACTCTTAAACCTAGGAAAATACAAAAAGGAAATACTGGTCGATGAATGCGGTGTATCACCGACTAAGGTGGGAGTCTGGAGGCTGTACTAGTGGAGCTTGGGTGCTAGCTGACCTCTCTTCTCACACTTCTGGAGCACAGAACCTCACTCCATCACAGCAAACACTCGACTGAATAAGTCGTGGGAAACAAAAGCGGAGCACTAGGCCGCATTTTTCTAACGGTCGAGGCAAGCAGGGGCGAACAATAAAGAAACAATAGTATCGCTCAGTAGAGCACTTAGTGACGTGCATTAAATCGGTCACTTTTGAAACAGTGACGAATGTTTTGAAAAGTATACCACCGAAGTGGAGAGAGAAACGGTTAACTGAGCGATACACAGTGAGTTTTCCACTAATAGTTCGTGGCTTCTCACAAAAGGGAAATGTCGCGAATTTGATTCGTGACAGCTACTACTATCATCATTATCATAATACTATGGCAATTAAAATCTTTCTTCAACTACAACCATACCCTCCCCGTCACCCTACTCTAGCACTGTCTTTTATCCCATAACCTTCTCATCCCTCCTCAGCCATATATGCAGAATGCAGCATCATTTGAATCCTAGTCCCTCCGCTGTCCCCACCTTTATACCCATTTCCCTTCCTCTGTAGCCCCATCATTCTCCACGCCCTGCCGTATTTACCAACCCTCTGCTACCCAGATGAAATTTTCTTTGTTTGGTTTACTTCAGGCTGAGTTAGGTTAAGGTTGGAACTACATTTAGAAAACAGGAGCGTTACAGTGCATGAAACTGAGATATCCTTCGCCCTCGATTGTATATCTACCAACCTATCTCTAGCCAGGCGCCTTAATCCCGGGAAGGGTGGAGGGGGGGGAGGTGGCCACAAGCAAAACACCTGTATGTCGCCCTGTCCTCCGCCATCAAGCTGTCCTCCTTCAGTTCACACCACCATCATTTATTACTTCTCCACCCATATCTCCACCTAATCCTCGGTATCCCTCTCCCCTTCTTTCCCTCCAGGTCCCTCGCATGAAGTATCCCAATCAATCTTTCACCATTCATTTGCTCCGCGTGGCCAAATAATGCCAGGGTATTTCTAAAACTTTCCATACCATTCCTATTAGTATACACTGTTTTATATTTGTACATATAATACACCAAATAAGCTTGAATAACTTGAAGCCACAAAACTGAATATAGGGACCTGAGTGTAAACAGTCAACTGCGTAGCGTATTTCGGAAATATTTGCGTGTTTTCTCTGTGATCCAGTCATTATCAGTCAGAAAATTCTGTCAGTGCCACAAACGCCTCTCCCATCCACCTGCTTCTTTGACCGTGATTTCTGTGTAAACATATACACTCATACTATTTGCGTGCACACACACACACACACACACACACACACACACACACACACACGCCGCTCGCTGGTGCAGTGGTAACGCTCTCGCTTGCCAACTGGTGGACGGGAGTTCGCGCCTCGCTCAGGTTGCGAAAAGTTTCACTGACGAAGTGGGTGGTTACTGTCCCCCTAGAGCAAGAGGACGGGTGTGTGCGTGTGTGAAGGTCACAGCCTTGCCCATAGATCGGACTATATGAGCTCTCAGCTCCCTTCCGGGAGGGTAAAAGCTGACGATCACGACCATCAAGTGATCCTGACCGACCCGGTGAATTACACACACACACACACACACACACACACACACACGAAAACTTACCCCAGTCATATATTAATATATCAGGCACATATTAGGCATATATTAATTCAAAAGTCCACTCACTTTAGGTAGTTTTTATCGTCTCTCCTGCCCATTCCGGTTTAGTAAACAAAGCTAATTAGTTTACCAGGAAAGAACAGCATTTTTTAAATAATGAAATTCCCAATGATTTAAAACAAATCCAATAATACCACGCCCAATGGCCTTCCTCATTCTTAAATATGTTGTTTGTTACAGGCTTCATTTTTCACAGTGAAGAGCGACAGGCTGAAAAAAATTCTCAAATGTGATTTTTAAGAACAGCGTCACCATGACCAGAGGGGGAAATCTGAAGGGAACCGAGAAGTGGTAATTGTTGTGAATATTATGATAGGGTAACGGTGTGTTGTGTAGTTTGGATGAGGGGGTGCGAAGAGGGAATTGTGAGTGATGGAGGGAAGAAGGAAGGAGATAATGTTGTGGGAAAAGGAGATAGTCAGAGAAAGAGAGAGAGGTGGGAATTGTGGAGGACTCCGACACTGAATCAGCAAATGGAAATTGCTGTGTATATTTATGTGGGTATGTGAGAACATTTAGCAGGGTGTGCATGAGGGAGAGAGAGAAGAAACTGTAGTGAAAAGAGAACTGAAAAGAGGAGCGACAGAAGGGGAATTTGTTGGGAGGGAAAAACAGTGAGGACGGAGAGGGTTTTGTGGAAAAATCTGAGGTTGTGTCAGAAAGTAAAATGTGTTGTGAAAATACATGTGGTGTGTTGTGTTGGAGTGTAAATGAGGATTATGGTTACAAATGAGATGCAGCGGGATGTAATTTGTAATGTATAACCGCTAATGAACGTGTGATATGCAGTTGGAATCGTTTAGTCTGGCCAAGGCTGAAGGAGAACACCTCCGGGGATGTGACTCTTGAATGTGTCAAAGAGTTTAACTGTTTGGGTGACAAAATTAGTACGACACGTGGGCCAAAGGCTTGCTCAGTTGCGATAGCTAAAACTGGCTGTAAGTAGTTTAGAAAATTACCGCTACTGACCATGATAATGCTTTCGTTCTATAATAAAGGCAAATGATATCCTTCATGAGTGAGAAAGGCCATGCTCCGTGGGCAGTACATTGTGTACATTTATGGACGATGATGTTCGTATTTTTTAAAGTAATAAAATAAGAATGGTAAGATGGACGTGTAATATCACAGTGTTTGCAATATTAAGAGGACACTAAAGCGTTAGTGAGGTGATGCATACGGGCAGGTTGCTGTGGTTTGGATATGTGCAGAGAAATGTGTGAGAGTAACTGGGTGAAGTGATGAACACCCACGAACGTGGGGAGACAATGCCCATCCACACAGATCAAAGTAAGTGGGATTGGGCTACACATACGATTACACCAGATGAGTCACTTTCACAGGTGCACTAGTTCTCTAGTAAATCAACAAATTTCATCACACCGTCACATGTTACGGCTTGGATGCTAACACCGAATCGCCAGTGGTAGTGATTTCTTATTTAATAATGAAGTGATTTTCTTTATGCAAGGAAGAAGGAACCAAAGGCCGCGAGCCCGCAAACAGTTCCTTCCAAGAAAAAAAAAATATAAAAGAGAGCCAAAGTCAAGATTCGTTCATTTTGAGATGCCTGGACACAATGCTTTTGAAAGACTGGAGACCATAGGAAGGAAATACACACAGAGGCAGACAGTTCCAGAGTTGACCTGTTGCATAAATGAAGGACTAGGAGTAACGATTAACTCTTGCATTAGAGAGTTGGACAGAAAAGGGATGAGAGTTTGTTGCTAGACGGGTGCTACGCACCCGTCGTAGAGGTGGAGGGGTGCAAGCAGACAGTTTAGAGGAGCAGTGACCATTGAAGTAGCGATAGACACGAGATAAAGAGGCAACAGTGCGACGAAGAGACAGAGGTTGAAGGGAGCCAGTAAGAGGAGGAGAGTTAATGAGACGAAAAGCCTTTGACTCCACCCTATTGAGAAGAGCTGTATTTGGGAAACCTTCCCACACATGAGAGTTGTACTCTACACAGGGGCGAATAAAACCGGTGTATAAAGTCAACAGCTATGCAAGGGTAAAGAAGGAACGGAGTCGGCTTAGCACACCTAATCACTTGGAAGCAGATTTTACAAGAGATGCAATATGATCTTTCCAAGATAAGTCCGGAATGAATGAAACCCCAAGCATGTTCAAGGATGATGCAGGATTGAGCTGGATATTATAAAACATTAGTGGGTATACCTGTGGAAGATTTTGTCGGGTCGATAGGTGTAGGAACCGAGTCTTTGATGTATTAAAAACAACAAGATTATTTTTACCCCAGAGATACGAGCCAAGTCAGACATTAGGTGTGCCATAGCCCCATCCCTTGTTTGTTGAAGTAACTGTTGAGATGGACGTTCCGGGAACCAAACGGAAAGGTGAAGGGTGGAATCATCAACGTACGAGTGGATAGGGTTAAATGTACAGCTTAGGTTATAGATGAATAAAGAGGAAGAGAGTTGGTGATAGGACAGAGCCCTGAGGAACACCACTGTTGATAGATCTAGGAGAAGAACGATGGCCGTCTACAACAGCGGCTAAAGAACGACCAGAAAGGAAGCTAAAGATAGGCACAGATAGAAGGATAGAAACTGTAAGAGGGAAGTTTGTAAATTAAAGATTTATCCCAGACTCGATGGAAAGCCTTTGAGATGTCAAGTGCAATGGCAAAGCTTTCGCCAAAGTCCCGAGAGGAGGATGACCAGGAGTCTGAAAGGTAGGTGAGAAGATCGCCAGTGGAGCCTCCCTGACGGAACCCATACTGACGATCAGAAAGAAGGTTGTGATAGGAAAGATGCTTTAAATTTTTTCTGTTAAGAATAGACTCGAAAACTTATGAGACACAGGATGTTAAAGCAATTGGATGATAGTTAAAGGGTCGGGAATGGTCACCCTTCTTTGGACTGACTGAATGAGAGCAAACTTCCAGCAAGAAGGAGAGGTACAAGTTGGAAGACAAAGGCAAAAGAATTTACCCAGGCAGGGTGGAAGCAAGGAAGAACATTTCTTAAGGACAACAGGAGGGACTCCATCAGGCCCATATGCCTTGTTAGTATTGAGGCCAGTGGTGGCAGAAAATACATCAGCTGAAGAAATTTTAAAGTCAGCCATGAGGAAGTCAGAGGGGGGGAAGTGATGAAGGCACAGCACCGGCATCGTCCAAGGTGGAATTAGAGGAGAAAATCTGAGTGAAGATCTGCTTTATCAGTAGAAGAAATAGCTACAGAGCCATCAAAGTAGAAAAGAGGAGGGAAGTTGTTTTTGGCAAGGTGCCAGAAGGAGCGGGGAGAATACGAGTTGGAAAGTTGAGAGCAAGTAAGTACGGATGAAACTATTTTTAGCAGAGTGAAGAACAGACTTAGCACGATTTCGGGCAGAAACATAAAAAAGATGTGATTCAGGGAAGGGTTGGCTGTGGTACCTTTTATAGGCCCTGTCCTTGTTGCGGATATCATTAGAACAAGCGTGATTAAACCAAGGCTTTCTTGCATTAGTCAAAGGTTATGAGAAAAGAGTATAAGTTTCCATGCCCGAGAGAATAACCTCCGTAATGTGGAAGGTACCCTCAGGTGGCTCCCGGCCATGGAAGCAATAATCATTCCAGGGAAAATCAGAGAAGTACTGCCTGAGGGCCTCCCAATCTGCAGCTCCAAAGTGCCATAGTTGACGTTTCTTTGGAGAGTCCACAGACTGTACCGGAGCGATAGGACAGGTTAAGGTAATAAGGTTGTGATTGGAAGAGACTAATGGAGAGGAAAGATTAACAGTGTAAGCAGACGGATTAGTTGTAAGGAAGAGGTCAAGTATGTTGGAACTCTCTCCAAGGCGGTCAGGGATATGGGTAGGGTGCTGTACACGCTGCTGTAGGTCATTAAGGATAGAAAAGATGTA